>NC_071467.1:87368611-87993611 GCF_028500815.1 Rissa tridactyla | reverse complement strand
ACTACTCCATTAGATTCTTGCATCATTTATTTAGTAATGTGTATTTGAAAATCATTACTTTGACTCCAAAAATCCTGACATTTGAAGTCCAATAGATAAAAAATAAATCTTTTAAATTGCCTTTTAGTTGCTTAGCCAGACAGATGTACTTGCCACAGCAATCAGAAGAGTCAGTATTTTTTTTTTCTTTAAATTGAAATAAAAACACCATGGCACTTTAAAAAAAACAACCACTATCTCAAAAGGGATACATGAAAATTAGTTTGACCTGGAAGTATTCTCACACACTAGTGAAACATCAAGGAAACATGCTGTATCAATAGCATTCAAGATTCATACTCTTAAAAAAAGGGATAGCACTTCAAAAATTCAGCTATATGTTTAAAACAGAAACCTGAAGTTGTGATGGAAAGGAAAATGAGAAATCAGGCAGCTGGCTTGTCAATTAACAATCAAGTCAAAGAATTGTCGCTAAGTTATTTTTCATAGAAAATGTTAGTTAATTTAAGTGATTTGTGGAAAGGGTTTATCTGGTTTTGGGGGTAATAAATGTATCGGTTTTCAGAACACAGGAAAAGAAGACTTAAAAACTATTAAAATGACTAATTTTACTTAGAGTAAGAATTTGAGCTTGAAGCAATGAAATTCCTCTTTGTATGTTGCTCCTGAGGAAGGATGGTAGATAAAAGGCATATGTGACCCTTACAAAAAATTTACTTTTCAAGCGGATTTACTTTTCCAATGTGAAGAACTCTTTCTGTATTGAAAAACAATTTTTTTATTTACATCTGCCGCATGCAATAGCTAGCATTGCAACTGATAATTTGAAGGGACTTCTGTGTGTCCTGCCTGCATGTGCTGATACAAAGTCCTGCCTTCCTTCAGGAGCATTCGAAGTGCAGGTCTTTACAGCCTTTCAAGAACGCTAAAGTCTCCTGTCAGATTGACACTCATTGTTTAATTACTACAGAAAGACAGGATATACATCTGCTTTCTTGTTATTAGCACATAATTATAACTGAATATCTGCAAGGACTAACACTTTAAATGGGATAAAAGTATAGGAGACTACTGTGTTTTAAATTTATTGAGACTGACAAACTGAATGTTATTGCAAGTTGAATACTGGACTGCACAGAGTAACAGAAGAAAAAGCTATACACAATGGTATATTGTACTAAAATCAAAAGGACATTCCTAAATTACATTTTGAAATAAACATTTAAAAGACAGTTCTGCTATCTTAGTGTTATCAAACTTGTGTTTTAATTGAGATTGATCTTAAATGTAAGGCTATTCAAAGAGAAAAATCGGGCCTTGATCTGAATCCCTTTCACCAGGTATGAAAGCCTTTTAGGAGAAATGTATCAAAGATGACACAGGGTAACCTGGTCTCGCTCCTACATCTACCATGGAGGGTGAACCATGAGGAAACTCTGGCAACTAACAGATCAGATGAGGTGTTTAGTTGCTACTTCCCAAGTACCATGAGACAAACTCTGTGAGTACTTCCTCTGCATGCTGTTGAGGCATAAAATTAAGTAGGCTACCTTATTTTTAAATCAAAACAATAGGAGGGAAGAGCCCACAGAACCAGACACAATACTCGGCTATTAAGCAGATCCAAAAACATCCCTTGAAGCCATGGCAGGAGCTAGCTGAAAGAACTAACTTCGTTCATTCTCACTGTCCAACCAGTGGCTGAAAGTAACCTGGTTGCATGGGGAATGGACACCACACCATAGGTGGGGCCTTACCTCAGGCAGAGACTGGTGTCAAGTCTCACATGTGAAGTGGTGGCTGGGATGAGGGCTTGATTATGTGACAGTTCCTCACACTGTGCCCAAAAGTACCATCTGCGCACTGGCAGGGTAGCTCAGAGAAGCAGCATTCATCCTGCCATGCAGTTCTGGGAGATGGGTGAAGACCAGCAGCCAGTGCCTTCTGGATGGGACGCACCGCTTGCCAGCAGAGACATATGCTTGTGGTGATTGGCTCCAGTCTTAACTGAGGAGTGACAGGCACCGTGCATGCCCACAGACCTGGACGTGAGTTGCCTTTATGACTAACAGCAAATACGTACCTGCTGTCCTCTAACTTGAGTATAGGCAGAGTAGTCGTTCAAGATGCTTGCTCAGCCAAGAGACTCAGATCTTGGCCAGCAACCAAAGTGATCATAACTTTTATTCTCCACATTGCCCCAAGCCATAGATCATGATGTTTTCTTCCAGAAAAAAAAAATAAAAAAATTGTGCTTGATTTGTGTTTTAAAAGGTTATTTTTCTTTCTATTTATTTTTTCTAAGATTAATTTTGAAACGTGAGTACTAAAACTGGATGCACCTTTGCGTTTACTAGTCCAATGCAGATAGTTGCTTTTTCACTCACTGCAGAATTTTGTCACTGCAGAGATATTTAGAAGTGTCAGTTCTTTTCTCTCGCAAAGTTGGACTGTTTTGAGCTGAAGCCTCCACATAAATAGGAGCTTGTAACAGAACTTGAACTAATGAGCAGTGAACTTGCATGTCACTTCAGGAATGTGGAGAAACACAAAGAAGCTAAAAATGCTTTCACTGGAAGCTAAAAATGACTATTCTTCCATGCCTGTTCCTAAGAAGCTAGTAACTGACTGAGCAGAAAAAGCTGGTGTACTGAATGCGGGACAAGACAGCTTACGACTTCTGAAGGGCTGTCACTTTTTTGTCCTTTTTAGCAGAGCAAGAATTATTTCAGCTACATCTCAAAAAAAGTTTTTGGGGAAAAAAAAACAACGACCAAACCCAAAACCACAAAAAGCAAAACAAAAAGCCTGGGAGCTGCCTAGATATAAAGTTGCTTGACTTGGAAGCTGTGGTGCAGTCTCTCCACACAAAGTAAATTTTAAAAAATAAGAAGAAACAGGCTTTGTCATAATCTAGGACATTCACAAGATTCATTCCTGAACAAATCAAACTAAAGAAATAAATCTGATCATTTAGCAGATCTGTATGGATAATTTTTTTTCAGAGAGGGAGAATATAAACACTACAGAGCATAAATCGAAAAGTTAATTCAGTTGTTTTCTGTTGGATTCTATTTATTTCTTCCACAACATTTTTCTAGTGGCTGCTTTTAAAGTGCAGTAATAATGGAAGGCTTACAAACACTTGGAGGTATGATTACTCATATTTGCAATGGAAAGAACTGACACAGTCATTTAAAAAAATCTCCCTGTGGATTAAATTACAGGAAAAAAAAAATTCCTTTGTGAAGAGAAAGCCTGAGAAATTAATAAAAAATAATTTTGTAATCCATTTGTCAGCAGGTGTTTGAAATGTGGTTGCATAAGAAATAGGACCCTGCACAGTAATGAAAGTTTTTTCTTAAAATCCCTGGTCAAAGATTTGGCAGGCACAAAATATATTCAATGTTATTTGATAGTTAAGCAAATGTGATTGAACTCTGCAAGTATCATCAGCATTGAGAATGCCTTTTGTGATGGAGTAGTAGGTCAATGAAAGCATAAAACAGAATGGAAGACAATGAATTTTAATCCATACATTTTGCAGATGTGTTACTGGAAGCCCCATGGAAGACTACACAGATGCTGGAAACCCTGTAGATGAATATACAGAAGCTTTCTGTAATTATATTCATACAGAGCTCTGGAACTAAAACAACAAAGTATATCAAACTGTACTCTAGGTTTTACAAAATAGCCACATCTGTTTGTATGTTAAAAATCAATACATCTGGAGGCAGTAAAAATATATATTTTTATAGATGAACTTTGCTGCACAAACAGTTTTGAAATGTCCTGATATGATCTACATTTCCTGTCTCTATTTTTGTATTTTAGATGGCTCTGACTGCTGTGAAGCCCTGTAAATACCGCTGCTCGTGCTTCCTACCCATGTTAAATTGAGATATCCAAACCAGGAAACAGGGTGGATCCCAAATTACGTGCAATTGAGTTACCAATTACAAGCTATTTAATTTTTTAATGCAATTACAGAAAGGAAAATTTCTAGCAGTTCTCTTCAGGCTAGGGAAGTGTTTATCAATCACTGAAAAACACCAAGCAATTTCCAGAAGACTTTTCTAGAAGGCAGTTTTCAAATGAGCTGTGCTTATATTCTGCTCAATTGATCCATAAAAAAACGTGTTCAAGTCCAGGCATCCATGGTAGTGTGAATCAGGTCCCCCTGTATTGTCTTCTTACTCTACATCCACCCAAGGGTATTGAAAGAGCTGGCGGAAGTGCTCGCCAGGCCACTTTGCATCATTTATGAGCAGTCCTGGGCAACCGGGGAGGTCCCACCTGACTGGAGGTTAGCAAAGGTGACACCCATCCACAAGAAGGGTCGGAAGGAGGATCCGGGGAACTACAGGCCAGTCAGTCTGACCTCGGTGCTTGGGAAGGTTATGGAACAGATCCTCCTCAGTGCCATTACACGGCACATGCAGGAGAACAGGGTGATCAGGCCCAGTCAGCATGGGTTTGTGAAGGGCAGGTCATGCCTATCAAACCTAATATCCTTCTATGATAAGGTGACCCACTTAGTGGATGAGGGAAAAGCTGTGGATGTTATCTACTTGGATTTTTGCAAAGCTTTTGACACTGTTTCCCACAGCATTCTCCTGGAGAAACTGGCTGCTCATGGCCTGGACAGGTGTACTCTTCGCTGGGTAAAAAACTGGCTGGATGGCCGTGCCCAGAGAGTGGTGGTAAATGGAGTTAAATCCAGTTGGTGTCCGGTCACAAGTGGTGTCCCCCAGGGCTCAGTGCTGGGGCCAGTTCTCTTTAATATCTTTATCAACGAACTGGATGAAGGGATCGAATGCACCCTCAGTAAGTTCACAGATGACACTAAACTGGGTGAGCGTGTTGATCTGCTTGAGGGTAGGTTGGCTCTGCAGAGGGATCTGCACAGGCTGGACCGATGGGCTGAGACCAATGGTATGAGGTTCAACAAGGCCAAGTGCTGGGTCCTGCACTTGGGTCACAACAACCCCATGCGGCACTACAGGATTGGGGCAGAGTGGCTCAGAAGCAGCCCGGCAGAAAAGGACCTGGGGGTGTTGGTTGACAGCCAGCTGAATAGGAGCCAGCAGTGTGCCCAGGTGGCCAAGAAGGCCAACAGCATCCTAGCCTGTATCAGGAATAGTGTGGTGAGCCGGACTAGGGAAGTGATCATCCCCCTGTACTCGGCACTGGTGAGGCCCCACCTCCAGTACTGCGTTCAGTTTTGGGCCCCTCGCTACAAGAGGGACATTGAGGTGTTGGAGCGTGTCCAGAGAAGGGCTACAAAGCTGGTGAGGGGTCTGGAGGACAAACCTTATGAAGAACGACTGAGGGAGCTGGGGTTGTTTAGTTTGGAGAAGAGGAGGCTGAGGGGAGACCTTATCACCCTCTACAACTACCTGAAAGGAGGTTGTAGAGAGATGGGGGCTGAGCTCTTCTCCCTGGTGACAAGTGATAGGACGAGAGGAAACGGGTTCAAGTTATGTCAGGGGAGGTTTAGATTGGATATTAGGAAACATTTTTTCACTGAAAGGGTTATTAAACATTGGAATAGGCTGCCCTGGGAGGTGGTGGATTCACCATCCCTGGAGGTGTTTAAAAAAAGGGTAGATGGGGCACTTAGGGACATGGTTTAGAAGTGGCTTTTGTCAGGGTAGGTTAAAGGTTGGACTTTACGATCTTAAAGGTCCCTTCCAACCTCAGCAATTCTATGATTCTATGATTCTATGATTCTACATGTGCTTATCCTTATAGGCCTGCAGGCACATCTTCTGTTTCTATAGGATGTTTTTTTAGGATTCTTAGCCACATGCATTAAAGAAAGAACTTGTCCACCATCCTGTATGGCCTTTTGAAAAGGCACTGAAAGACTGTCAGCACTCAAGTGACCAAGCCTGCTGACTGCTAATTAGATCACTGCCCAAATCAGCTTAAATACAGCTTTTAGTAAGCTGAACAAGTGCCTCTAACTCCAGATAAAGGTTTGGCTCTTTGTGCAGAGGAAGAACAAGGAATAAAAGTTGGTAAAAGAAATGCAGATACACACAAAATCAGCAAAGAAAACTGTTTGCATTGCATCCACTAGTATGTGCGGAATACACATAATGTACACACAAATTCTCTTAAGCTGACTTAGTATGTTTCCTTATAAAATTTGTCTTGTTTCCATCGCCTTGGTGAGGGGAAACTCAAAACACTGTACCCCTGCTAAAGCAAATTTGGAGAAAATAAACCTCACTGGAGCCCCATGGGTGCTAATCAGATCTTCACAGGCCTTCTAGAACTCTGTCCTAAATCATTTGAGTTCAGCTCTGATTTCGTACACTACTTAAATGAAAAGTTAACCAACAGCAAAATCATCACCATACTTCTAAAAGCAAGAGGGGAAATATGGTTAGCCTGTCAGGAAATTAATCCCTTAGAATATTTAATAGAAAACTCAAAGTTTTGGGAAGCAGTTGTACAAAATATTTACAAGGAATCGTTTAAATTAAAGGTGGAGATTAAAAAAAATTGCATTCCCTATGTAATCCGTATGCAAAGCTTTCTTTTTTTCCCAGCATGTCCAGGACCACTCAACATTTTGTGGGCTTGTGCTTAGAATGAGAAGTGCCTGTATTTACTGGGCGGTTAAGCAGGGTTTCAGACATTATTGATATTCAAAGCTCAGCTTTCTTCTTCCAAGACAAGAAGCGGCAGCATCAGAAGAGGGTCAGTTGTCACATAAACACCCCTTTTACAGTACTACCTAACAGCAGAAGTGGACCATGACTTAAGCGCACTTGAGACTCCGATCACTTTGAAATACTGCTGTCTCTTAAAGTAAACAAAGCTTGATTTATTTTTGTCTGGTAATGATAATACATCTTTTATTTCAAATTCAGTGTTTACCAAAATAAATTACAAAACGGTTTATTAGCTATTACAAGAAAACTCGCCTATACATAAATAATCTAGCTATTAAAAGAAATCTTGCCTATACATAAATAATCTGGCTTGATAGAAAAGGACTGCCACTCTCTGAAGTTAAACATTGTTACAATTATATATTTATTTATTTATTTGTAATAAAATACTAACTTTAACAGCTTTTTTCAAGGATGTTTTTATTCCTGCCTAACAAGAGTCTTTATCTCCTTCTTTACAGAGCTAAAATAAGCACGATTTTAAAATCTCATGAACAACACCTGATTTTAAGCAATGCAGCAATAAAAACAGCTTAACAATCACATTAGGGCTTCAGCTTTCCAAATCTCCAAGCAATCAAATATATCACATCCACAACTTCCTGATTTCTTTTTAGAAATAGATAAAGCACCTAACTGAGCCTGAGTAGACCTAACAAGAAATATTAACTATATGAGGAACCTATGCCATTATTTTGCTATTTTGGGCTTCTTTCTCTATAAAACTATGAAAAGGGTACTATGTACTTTGAACTTTGCAATCTGTTTTAAGATCTTCTTAGGAAATTAGCTGTGCATGAAATAGACATTACTAACAGATAAGGAATGCCATTAGATTGATCCTGTTGCTGCCTTTTCTGATTGCAATGAAAGCAAGCAAGAATAAAATCTTCCAATAATTAGAAAAATGAGAAAACAGCTTTAATTTATTACTGGACTATCCCGTGATTTAAAGTAAATGCTTATCATTTATATAATTCAGGTACTAGCTTGCTAAAAGTGAAAACAAGGAATGCCCAGGCAAACGTTCTCTCGTTTTTTGTGCTTAGCTGCACAGAAAGTAATTTTGTCTTACCACCTCAATGAAGTGAAGGCTGACATAGTGGTAAACTCTAATGAGATGTTTTAGGAACAACAGGAAGGAAAATTCTAAAAGCAATGCAAGAGAAGTAAATGCAAGTTTATGAAAGTGAATTATACTCCTGCAGTGGTTCATGGTTGTTATTACAAATTACCAGAGTGAACAGAACAAAATGGAAGAAAAGAATGTTAAAATATGTAAATTTTCAAAATATTTCATTTCCCTGAGGAAGTCAAGCACTGGCATCAGAACCTGTATTTACTGTAAACTGGTCAAGATTTACAAAGTTCAGTGAGGCAGGAAAAAACTTTTTTTTTATCAAAGAGTATATGTTTGCTCTAATATTGCAAAAAGTTCAAACAATTGCCATAAATTTGTTCATTAACCTACAGAGTTTTAATTTGCAGACAATTTATGTGTAAGTATGATATGACATTCTAACTTAGTCGAAGTTTATAGAAATGTAAATCATGAAAAGACAGAAAGGTAGTTCAGTGCTCAAAGAGCTATGTAAGAAAAATACAATACAGGCGTTTTTCTCCCTTGCTTTACATCTGGACAGTCATTATTGTCAAATTTACACTACCTTCAAAGTAATTCAATACAAAATCATAGCATTTTGCACCTTCTTGTACAGGGCAATGATTACAATCTGTGAAACTGCATTTTTGTGAGAATTATAAGCTCCAACTCTTTGTTGTAGGTTCTAGCAACATGTAAGTATGAATATGTTCCCTTCTGTGAAAAACTTACACTAAGCACGAAAACAATCAGAGTCACAAATTATATTTGCAGTGTTATCTAGACAGCTTGGTCACAACAGAAACTACAGGAGGCTTAGAGTCCCTGGGGAATCTCTTCCCTCACCTATGGGAAGCTGAAATGGTAATGTGTGTTCTCTGCGTAGTGTAATCTTAACTGGAAACCCCTAGAGGAAAGAAGAGTTTTTTCTCCTACTGAGGTTCTTAACAAAACGTATAGGGGAGGCATTTTCTTCCTATTTAAACAATAAATCTGAACAAGTCTCCCACAGCTCTCCTTAAAAAAAAAACAACAGCCAACCAAAGAACCAAACCCCAAACTCTGTGTAGTAGTAATTCTGAAAGGATGTGGCTTGATTCTTTATTGCTTGCTTCCTACTTACTCTTTCAAACTCATTTCAGATAGAGAATCAAGCACATAACCTAGCTTTTTTCTTCAGCCCTGCTCTGGATCTGTATATCATTCTGAAACCAAATTAGGACTTGAAAGACTGAGCTATTTACTCCAGTAAGTATTGTTTTTCTGAAGGTGTGAAGCCCTATTGAAAGTCCTCCTAAGAACTTGTACCCCACTATTAAATTTTATGTTAATTGCTTCAATTATTGTACCA
The DNA here is from genome assembly GCF_028500815.1 of Rissa tridactyla. Lineage (NCBI taxonomy): Eukaryota > Metazoa > Chordata > Aves > Charadriiformes > Laridae > Rissa > Rissa tridactyla. The sequence goes on along the minus strand of NC_071467.1, from coordinate 87,984,469 downwards.
TATAGTAAATTAGTGAATTATTAAAGTTCAAACTTTGCTTTATACCTCATTGACATGCATATAAGCTAGTGTTAATAATGTATTTCTTGAATTATATATGTATATTTGGCATATCAATTTTAAACCCATTTATCTTTCATGTAATGGTAGACACATGTAATTTCCTCACTGGTGCAAGTCACTGTTTTTTATGGTCTGAAATCTGGGAAAACATGAACTATTTGGATAACGTTTCCAAAATAACAATATCTTTACAATGTAGTTAGATGGTTCAGATTTGGTCTTCACTTAATCTGGAATGGACCTTTGTTCTCTTTAAAGAAACCAGATGAATGAATGACAGAAAGACATTGGATCCATAATTTTGAATCAGTTTGGAGAATTTTCATAGGACTGAGACAACAGCGTAGTAATGATTTTAGTCTGTATTTGTGAATAAATATGTGAGAAAGATGGCATGGGAAATAATTGTCTTTGATTGGAATCATCAATGACACATTTGCAAACTTAATTATTCAAGCTCCTTTCTAAGAAAGAAGTTGAACTTGACTCCACAAAGCAAAAATTGCTAAAGCATAATTCATATTAGTCTTTTATATATTCACATAAACCATTACTTAAACAAAGTGCAAATTTATTTTAAAATCTTACTTATGCATCATTTTAATGAATGGGTTTAAAATGATCTTAAAATACTGAACAGTTCCAGGTCCACCATCAAATTTACTTTCTTGACAGTAAAACTTTTGCATTACTGATGGTGCTGACCCATTCTGTAGCTACACCTGAGACATCCTGTCCCCCACATCTGTCCAGAGTACTACAATACATATATCCTTCAGTTCTAAATTCTGGTATGAATTTTCAACTATACTTGCACATGGAATAGGATATTAGCACTATTATTCTTCAAAAATCCAAGCCACAGACTAATAAAATAAATGAACAGCACCCATCAGCCTCTGAAATATCCATAGAAAAGATGCAAGCTTTATTGTATGTATTTTTTTATTTATTTTTACAAGTGGTATTTTTGATGCTGGTGGAGAATATGTCCATAAAAGTGATGTTGTATGGCTGGAATTAAGTAGTGTTCCAGGAAACAAATCAAAGCAAAACAGAGAATGCTCATGAAAATGTAGCCTCATATATGCTATAAAATATATTACTGGATGCTGCATGTTACAAGACTGCATGTTACAATATTTTGTCCTAAATCGATTTACTCAGTGACAAATTATAAAATGGAACAAATATTAAACTCCTAAAAATTAAATGTTTCATGGAGCTTTTTAAACTAGTGTAAGTAACACAGAATGATTTGCCAATATACGTCTAGTGAAAAGCAAAAAGCTTTACATTGAAAGAATCTAACAGTAGAGAGAAAGGGTTTTACATGCCTTAGGTGGAAAGAGGAAACTAAATGATACAGACCAAATACTACCAGAATTAGACCCACATGATATGACGAAACCTCCATTAGTTCAGCTAGGATGAATTAAACACCTTCCAGAAAATACCTTAATGTTTCTTTCAAGGATAGAAGTAGTAAAAATAGTTTTTACTTAAAATGATTGGTTCCTTCTGGCCTCTTAAAGGGGGAAAAAAAAAATAGACTACTTTCCTTGCAGTTCAATATGCATTCTTACAATTAAAATTCAAATTAAAACCAATTCGAGAAATGAGGTGAATGTCAGCAGAGTTACTAGTATTTGTATCAATAATAAGTCTCAATGACTATTCAACAGCTTGGCTATGAACACCTAAGACTGAATAATTTGTACTATGTTCATCAATACACAGTGCATACATAAAATCCTGTCTGAGTTCCCTATGAGGGCTTTTCCATCAACTAAATAGTTTCTTCGGGATGTCATCCTTAATGTGTCCTCTAAGATGTTATCCTCCCTGTATTGTACATTGCCAACTCTTGCATTATTATCCCACAGTAATAAGTCCCACAGTAATGTAGTTTTTCTTTTTAATACAAGCATCAGGACTCAAGGGATACATAGGAATATTAAGTTACAGTTATTGGGGGTGGGGGGGAAGTGGGGCAGGAAAGTATTTTTTTACTTGCAGAGTTGTGCAGAGAACCCCCAAATATATCAGCAGCATACATTCAAAAGCAGAAAATATGTCAGTCAAAAAAAAGGAACATAGAAGCTTTATGTAGAAAGTAACAATAAAACTAGCAATTTCGCAACTTTGTGTGGATAAACGCTTGATTTTTCTTACCAGTCTTGATAGATGATGTGACAGTGGATTTAGTGAGAGTGATAAGAAAAGGCTCTCAGTGGATCGCCTGAGATGTCTACAAGTTTGGAAAGGGAATCTTGTTTTATTAAGGAGAAACGATAAAACACAATTTCTCCATCAGCATGACCAAGTAAGACTCAGGAGGCCTCCTGCTGAGCTGGAGCGCAGGTGCTGCGGTCTTGGCATGTGGGGCATTCTCCTGCTCTGCCATAATGGGACGGGTACATGTAGGGGGCAGGTTCAACCTCCAGTGGGTCAGTGGCCTGTGACAGCCACCGCAGCCGATGCCCTGAAGAAAGGGCTCCTGTGGCAGATGGTTGGCCCAGCCCCCTGATGGTTCCAGTATTTCTTCTGCTTTTCTCAGAGGTCACACACAACTAGCTTGACTTGAAAGTAGTAGTGACCGGCTTTCACTAGAATCTTAGTTGGCTAAGTATTTACCGAACTTTTGGTGGTCACTAAAGTCTGAAACAAGGTTTTTGTATAAAAATTTTCATACAAATGAAGAATCTTCACAGAAATATTGAATCCTTTGATGCTACAGGTCAAGTTCTGCCTTCGTCCTCATTCATGCCATTTTAAAAAAGAGTCAGTTAGATTAGTGAGTGTTGAATTTTACTCTGGGTTGATCAAATTGCATGCTTAAGATGGTAGTTTCTTAACCATTCTTCCAATTAATTTCCAGAAAGGAGTCAGACACTGTTCTTCTATCCTTTCATAAGCACTTAGAGACATAAAATCCACATGCCTTTCACTCTCTCTACTGTCATACATCACAAGCTTTTACACTTCTTTTTACAGTTCCTTTTATACCCAGAACAGCCATTTCACTGTGTAAAAGCTTGTGGACTATGTAATGGTAGGATAAACAATTACAGACTGTAGATGACATATTGAACAAAAGGAGGGAAGAAACACAGCCTGAATGACTGTACAGCCTAAAGGGGATAATAGCAGAGGGGCACAGAGGAGAGAAACAAGGGAGGCAGAGGCAGGTGTTAGATTCGGTTCAGCAGTTTATTTTCTAAATAGAGTGAACTGACAGAGTAAATTGACAACACCATCCTCCCTATTACTTAAACCCTGCCTAATGATAAAGATAGTTTACTAGGAACCAGCTTAAATTAGACGTAAACCCAGCATCTCAAAAGTATTCATACACCTAATTCCCTGTGAAATTAAATAGTTAGGTTTAAATGTCCTTAAGGCCGAGTTCATCACCTGTGAAACAGCGAGAAAATATGAGGCATAAAAATTTTTAGTGATCAACACTGCATCACTATGACAAGCAAATGCAAAAATTTATGGGGATAGATAGCGAGTACAAGGGGAGGTCTGTATAGTCCCTGAAGGGGGCAACTGGTACTGAGGTCAAATGGAATTGGCACGGTTCACCAAAGGCCAGCCAAGGGAAAAAACAAATATGTCTGTCACGCTATATTCCCTCTAGCTCCATGGGTTTCAGGATCTGCTTTTTGGCAGGACAGGATCCAGAGAAACTCATGATAGGAAGTCCTGTTAGCAAAAGTATAGGCTTGCTTTGCTGCAAAATTGTTTACCTCATTTACCTTTCATGTCCCAAGCTTGGCTACTATCCAGTGAACTGGGATCTAGATGAATATTGTCCTTTCTTACTTAAAGATGTTTTATTTTCCTGGTGACAAGGAGAAAAACAAACTCTATCCCTCTGCTTTGCAAGCATGGGAAGCATGATAATTTTTTTATCATCATTATTATACCATATCTGTAACCATGTTTCCCAAGAAAATAACACTTCTTTCTGTCAATTTCTCCCTGAAATCCTTGGAACTTGTTGGTCAATTTTGATCACGTCTAATGGAGGTCTCGGCGATGTGAAAATCAGGTAAGCATCATAAAAATAGGAAAATGTATATAGAGAGTATTTTTTAGTCTTCACTGAAGGGAAGAAGGATGACCTCAAGTCTTCTTAAACATTAGAGACCAACACAGGAGAAAGCTATTATAAATGCCCAAACCACAGGAAAATTTCAATAGAAGTTCTCTATATTATACACAACAGTGAATCTAGACACAAGACATGAATATTTAAGGAATCAGACTTCATAACTTCTACTCAGGATGGAATTACTTTCTTGGTTGTATCTCAGTGGTATTTGGTAGTCCTCATCATGAGGTAGGCATTGTACACTATACAAACACAAAACAAAATGTGTTCCCCTGCCAGGCAAGTCACTACCTTGAGTAATTATCTAGCTTTGTATGAAGGAAGCAGGAAGTGGAGCAGGAGAAAGAAAGGAAGAGAGAGAGAGAGAGAGAGAGAGAGGAAGTGTATAGGACCCATTACTGTGTTTTTGCAGTTTTACAAATGATTTTTTATGTTTTCCTCTTTTAACAATTATAAGGTCATGAATAGATTTATTTACAGTCAGTTGATTTTCACCTAGTTGTACTGTGACAACTATGATCAATTCTTGACAGAACCTGACATACAGGTTTCCAATTGGATAGAACTACAAAATTCAAAATATTGACAAATTCATCCATGGCAGAACTGTGTAAACTTCAGCCAAGCACTCCAATTATACTATATGATAGGTGAAAAGTAATTTTTAAGGAGTATAAAAAAATAAATAATACACTCCAATCTTAAAAAAGAAAATGAGGATTTTGGTTCCTTCTTGTGGAAAACAAATCCATTTAGATTAAAATATTAAAATTTTAAAATAACATCTAAAAGCACACAATTTATTTGAGAAAGATACTTGTTCAGCTAAAGAACCCACTGAGTAAACTACTGAGAATTATTAGCTTTTACCCATGCACACACGATCATGTCACTGATTTTGAGAACAACTTCAGTCATGTGTATAGGATTTACCCACAGTGCAAGACATTAATTTTCATACACACAAGAGTGAAATTTAAAATTTCAGATGAAATAATTTGAATTATTTGATTTGTCCAAGTTTGCAGCCTCAAAGCTAATGTCATTGTGACCTTGTTGTTTCTATCCGTGTATTTTTTGCAGTGCCCTAAAGAGATTTCAATTAATGGCTCAAGCCCTAGCTACGCTAAAGATAACATAGAAGTCTTTGAACCAATAAGGCAGTTGTAGTCCTTTAGGACAATAAAGATTATAAAACTCAGGAAGAAGAACTCAGCTTGGAAAAGAAATCTCAGTGGGCAGGAAGAGATCTAGCTAGGCCGTGTCTTTCTAGAGCTTATTAAACAAATCCAGCGTGACCATTTTAGAAAACACCAAAGAACTGTGTGATTCCAATGGTCTTTTCCAACACCACAGGAATGACCTTCAAAGCACTCACCCACTTGTATTTGCCTCACCCGTGTTCTTTCTTCCCTTAAATCAGGTAAGAAGCAAAAAAACCAAACAGAAAAAGAACAGCAACCAATGAAGCAAAACTTTTTGTCCTGCCCCTTACCCTAGACTCTGATAGAGCTGCTCCTTCCTCGCAGGAGAAAACACAGGCCTGTGCATTTCACCAGGACCCTAGTTATTTGCCAAATATTTTTATGTATGTTTTTGCATACTGTGGTGATTAAATAGATAGGCCAGCAAACTGGTGGTCTAACTACAAGTTTTGTCAAAAAACTTCTAATTACTCTTCCTAAATATTAAAATTGAATAGTTCAAATAATGCTTAGAAGTGTTTTGGATAGTGACAGGGCTTTTCCTAATATGTTCAAATAAATAAAATTTATTTAAAATCAAGAACTTGGAATGGCATTTTTTCCCTTTGTAAAACATACTCCTAGAAAGTTACACTGATTTTTATTAGTAAGTAAAAGACTCAGAAAAATGTTGACAGGTGGCATGGTATTTTTCAAACCTGTTTCATTAAAGCTGTATCAATGAAAATCACAAATTTTTCACTGAAGATTATTGAATCCCAAATTCTATACTACCAAATCTGTGCTAATGGAAGTGTGTCACTTGCAACAATACGTTGCAGTGAAATTACAATAAGTTTAGAAAAGCAGTGCTTCAAATCAAAACCATTGATACTGGAACTGCTTTTCATTGTATGAAAATGGATAAACTGCTACAAAAATGCTCAAGTGAAACTTACTGTAGAACATTACTTTTCTCTGTGTAAGCCTGTCATTCACTGCTTAGAAAATACCCCTGCTGAAATAATTAGATCAAGAGTTTGACTTAAAACTAAGCCCTGAAACATAGACGAGAAGTACTAACATTTGGAGGAGGTAATCAAAGAAAATTTTCTGCTTAATTCTATGAATTCTGCATCAGGACTGGGCCAGCATCAGGTAGGTCACCAGTGTGTACTGCTGAGGGACAAAATACAAAATACCGACAAAATACAAAATACTGCTGGTGTCTTAAAAGATATTTATATTTACATTAATAATTTTAGTAACATAGTTTTTATTAATTGCTATGTTTGGGAGATTTTAACAAATTTCATCATTTGCATGTAATCATTCTCATTTAATGCTCAGAAATAATACAAGTTTAGCCAGTTACAGAGTACATATAATAAGTAGACACTGAAAAAATGAAAATCCCGTAAAAAACAATGAGGTCTTAAGTTTTAGTTTCATGTTGAATTGGAATGAAAGCCCAATTTAGGATTTTCCATGTTACACAAAATATTTTGAACAAAATAATTCTCAAGTTAATGGAAGTATTTTACTTTTTACCCTTATAATTCTAAGTCTTATTGCACAGATATTATTCCAGTAATTTTACAGAAGCATTTAGATGAAACTGGTTCTTGAAAAATTTTTGGTCAAACTAGCAATTTCCAAGGCACTTTTTTAAAACACATATTTCAAACATCAATAGTTCTATATAAACAACTTCAGAAACTTTCTGTACTCTATTTTTCATACAGTAAGACCATTAATATATATATGATATACAACTATATTTATTTCTTACATATGTAGGATCAAATTGACTGTTACATTAAGTAGACTCACAGATTTCTATACAGCTGCATCGCTCTGCATCAGGCAGCTCCTTCCTCCATAGCCATCGTAAACATACACACATATATCCCTCTAGGTACAAGTCTGCTTCATAGGAGGTATATTTCTAATCCATAGATTCTGATGGAGGTGGCACATATGCAACATCAATTTGATTTTAAGTTTTAGTCTGAGGGATTTTAAGGCCTGCATGTTACATTAGAACTGGCAGAAAGGTGTTTCTTCTGGAGTAATGGGCCCACATGTGAGCTAGCAGGTGGAGATAAGCAAATAGGAACGAGACATTAGTTCTGAGCCTTTCTGTTCCTCATACGCTCCCCGATTATTCACTCTGATCACTCTACTTTTTTGTATGATGCAGTTTCCTGCAGGGATTTTGAGATGCAGGTCAAAGTGAGAAAAATCTTTGAAGTGTTCAATTTATATGGATGAACCATAGCCAACTAAAATGATTCTTTGACGAGCTGTGTGTAGAATTCATCCTGAAGTGCCAACAAATCATTCCAGAGGGGAAGGATGGATAAACTATTCAGTTCCCCTCTTGATAAAATAATGCAGGGCAAAGAGAGAGAAATTACATTTTAATATAACATACTATATCCATATTCTCTATCCAAACAGTGTATCAACAACAAAACACTGTAATGGATCTCATAGAATCTACCTGTCTATGAAAACAATAATTCCCTTTTATGATAAAAACATCTGAGATCAGCATGGGAGTGCAAGCAAATAACTCAAGGTAAAAAGGTAAATATAAAATGCACTCTTCAGATTTTTCACCTTCAGCATCATTTTTACCTCAACGTAAGTGAAAACACCTATAAACTGACTTGTGGTGATCAAACACATACCAAGAATACCCTTGCTTAGTTTTTTTTTTCCTTCTCAAAGTTTTTTCTGTCTTAATGCCACAGTAGCACCTGGTCATTTACCTTATGAGCATTCCTGAGCAGCACCGGGGGCTACAGAACACTGAGGAACTGAAGAAACAGGTTGGACGCGAATGCCAAGATGATTTATAACATATTTTTCAACTAGTATTTCCAGTAATCCAGATTCGTGAAAGAAAAAAAGTATAGATACGGAGTCAGGATGATAAGTGCTCCTGCTTCTTTGGTGGAATTGGAAATCAGAGAAGTGCTTGAACCAATATGTTTTACTAATTTTATCATTAAAGTATCAGGAAATAGTAAATTTTAATTTCTATATTAAAAATTGTTTCGATATATTCATTTTTTCAAATCAAGAAATGAGCTAAAGTTTAAAAATTGTTGGTAGGAGACGGAGAAATAAGAGTTCAAAGAGCAACAATGGACCATAAAGATCATCATTCAGAGACGCCGTTCAGACCAGATATTTTCATATTCACTGCTTCCATATGCTTGGTGACATCCAGTGACTCATTGACACTAGATGGTGACTGATTATGATTAGATGCCATTCTTGCAAAAATCACCTTTAGAAACTGTTGTTTTGCAGACTGATTCTAACGTGTCAGCGAATCACTGTCTCGCAGAGCTATATCTTATAAACAAGAGACACTGCTCTCTGGAGATGGAAATGATTATGTGAAGCGGAAGTTGTTGCAGCAAGGGGGCAAGAATCCCTCTCTAGTGGAACAGAGAAATAAACTTTCTTCTTTTTTGCAGTTAACCAAGCCTTTGCGGAATACAGCTAGAACAGAGTTCTGGGTGGCTTTTTTTCTTCTTTTTTCTTTTTAATTAAGACTTTGGGACTGATGATGAGGTGCTTCTAATTTCTGCTGTTCCATTCCAATGGAATTCACTGAGTAATGACAGCTTTTTTCTGAGCTCAGACAGCGAGCAGTTCTCCCTGTAATCTCTGAGGTAGATTTTAGAGTTCCTTGTCATCAGATAAGCAAGGAATGAGAAATGTACAATGTGATTGAGACATCAGAACCTGACTATCAATTAAATTTCAGTAGTGCATATTCATGTATTTAGATTTTAGACTTTTAAGGTGACTGGATGGAATACAGATTATTCATAAAATACAATTTTCATATGGTGTTAAGCTTCCAAAATCCAATTTCTATTTGATAGTTGGTTAGTTTTTATATTCAATAAATTGATCTTACCTTTGCACTAAAAACATAGCTATAAAAATATCAAAGTCATCATGAATATTGGTATTGATCAATTGCCACTGCTAGTGATCAACAGTGAGAATCGGGGGCTGAATAAATAACCATTCCCTTAGAAATTAGTTAGAAAGAGCGAGCAGGCAAGGGAGAGTGGAACAGTCTGCTGAAGTGTTAGAGACTATTTGAAATGTCGTTGTTGGGATTAACCTTGATTTCATCCTTTGACTTCTATGATGTACTTCTAAATGTACAGAGGCTGGACTTGGGTAAAAGTCTGATGCTCCTGGAGTCGATAGCACCTATTTCATTTCAAGTAATGGCAAAAAATTTAAATTATGTAAATATTCTTAACTACCTAAAACAAAAGGATGTCCATAATAGCAATCAAAGATGGACAGCAGTGAAATACATTTCCCCAACGGGTCCGGGTTATCAGGACACTATTATTCCTTCCAATGAAAAAGGTTGGTTTTGGTAATTCCCTATTTTATGAATTCAGCTGCGTTCTTGAAGGCAAAATTTGTTGTGTTTGATGGTCATGGCATAAATCTACAGTAATAATCCACTGAATTATTGATCCAGAACTGGTATTCTATTTTATTTTGTTAATATGAACAATAAAGAGCGTTATCAACAGTCTCAGGAAGAACAGCCTCCGTCTAGTTTTCTTTCAGAGAAACTGAGAACATTTGCTAACATTGTAAGGCCTGAATGGAGACTGAAGCTTTTCTGGTTTTCTGAAACAATGTCTTCTGTCAGAAAATGTTAATCCATTAAGCCATTGAAATAAGAATTCAATTTTATCCTCTGTCTGAACAATTTTTTTAAAGCCTAAAAAGCTCAATAAAGTAAAAAAGTGCTGTTTTGACTTCTCCATATTAAAAATGTTTTAAATTTTAAGTTATTTGCGTTTTGAAGAATGAACCAGTAATTTAAGTAAAATCGTCTAAATAAAAATTACATTTTAATGAAATTTCTTTTTTCCTAACTTACATTTCAGATAAAATCATAATGAAGCTCAATATTTTGATTTATATGCCCATTAAGGTTAAGGTATTTGAAATTTCTGAAAAACAAGTTGACAGGATGTGTAAACTTTTTTTTTAACCTACTACTATTTGTAAATTCAAAATTCTGATGCACTCAGTGTTAAAGTTCAAATTCTAAACACTTTTGGTTATCATCGGTCATATTGTTGCCATCCATAAAGATTCACCAATGCAAGCTGTACTAAAGCTATGTTTCACATCCCCATCCTCATGTTAGAATTTTGCATCTCAGATGCGTACACACTTCCGAACACAAAACAACAAGTGAAAGAAAGCATTTTCTTGCCCTAGAATTCAAATTTAGTTCTATGGAAAACACACCTGATGAAACAGAGCTACCTCCATTACTTGATTTATTTTCTGCTCCATTATGCTATTCTAGCAAGTAAGAGGAGTAAAAGCAGCAATGTGGAGAAAAGCATGAACTAAAAAGTATCCCCCTCCCCCTTTTTAAAAACAGGTAAAGAACCCCCATAAAAGCTGAGATAGTGGAAGACTAAGCTTCTTGTCTTCAGAGCTCTCTTGTACTGCTGGTTTTTCCAGTTTATGAGAACATTCAAATACTGAATATTTCCTATGGTTTTTAATTTCACAGCAATAGTAAAATGTGTAGGCCTCTGTCTTTTTCTCATTCATTGCTAACCTGATCTTCTCTAACCCATTGTCTCTCCATGTACAGATCACAGTCTATAAGGAGGTCATGAAAAGCCATTAATGAGGCAGATAAAAAGCATTAGTCATTGAAACTTTTAGTATAATGTAAGGGGAAGAACACATCTTGCTCTCACATCCTTTATGCGCATTTCGTCTTCAAAGTCAACCTCTGTCAAGCTTTTGAACTGCACAAGTGCATGCATAGAGGTTATAAAAAGGCTTATAATTAACAGAAACACATTTTTACCCCTACTTTAATTGGAAGTGCAGTAGGATTTACAAATTATTTCCAACCCAAGTTAGGGATTACCAGTTGATTAGTTCAGAATGCTAAACTAACCTCTTCGGTTTCCTGTGGTGTTACCAAAAAAAAAAAAAAAAGCCACAATAAAATATTAATTTTAAAAATTACTGCTTATGAAATAATTAATGGTACTGGATTTTTAACTATTCAAACAAGCCTACTTACAAGCCACTTTTTGGTGGTTTGTGCATAAAGTAGACCATTAGCAATTACAGAAGCCATTAAGCAGTTACATTCTAAAAGGGGAAGAGAGGAGAGATATATTTTTTCATTCAATGAATTTTACTCAGTAATCTTCTTTACACTTAATAATGGCCATAATCTGAGGAAAAGGCCTTTCTTTTTTTTTGACTGTGATCTTCTGTATTAACTATGATTTCTTTGAAACGTGCAAGCCCTTCATTTTTCATTCTTCACATGACACTAGTCTCACTATTTAAAAAACAATTGATTGCTGTGATTGCATTGTTATAAAGAAAGAGTCAAAATTGCCAATAAAGTTTTTAAGTCAGAACATTTTGAATACATTTGAGTTAATGCCAACAGACATCCCAGCTAGTTTCACAGAGGCGATGGGGACTAAGTAATCTCTGACTGCAGTATCTTGCACCCTCATTGCCTTTGCTGATCAGCCTATACTCTAAAAAACCAAAGCATACATCTTCACACATATTGAACATCTGGTTAACTATTCTTCATAAGCAAATGCATATTTATTAGATGAAACTTATGTTGCTGATGCCCTAAGAAAGCAGGAGACTACGGTTCATTGTCATATGGCCAAAACATTTCCCTAAAGAAAAGCTCTATAAAACAGCTGTCCCAGCTCAACATGTCTTAACCAAGTATGGCGGTGTAAACTTGTTAGTTATTCATTTTTCAACATCTTAGAAATTCCTGTAACAAAGAAACAAACAAAAATAATTAAACAGTAGCTAAAACTATATTAATTACATCTACCAGCAACAAGGTCACCTTCAAATCTTTCCTCACACACTAGTGAGTTTACAAACCACAGAATGGTTGAAGTTGGAAATGGCCTCTGGAGATCATCTGGTCCAGCTCCCTTGCTCAAGCAGGGCCACCTAGAGCCAGTTGCCCAGAGCCATGTACAGATGGCCTTTGACGTCCAGAGAGAAATTAGAACATTTCTAATGTCAGAGGTAGCAGAAGAACCCATGAAATGTGGGTGTTACCAAGCATATGAAGAAATCACAGAATAATGTGATGTTTTGGTGGCATACTTTACATGCTCACAAAAAGATTAAATAATTAAAGTGCAGTAGAAGTAGAGAAGGAGGAGAAATTGCTGGGCCACTCTCCATCATCTTTGAAACTTCCTGCAGAACAGGCAAGGTGCCTAAGGACTGGAGGAAAGCCAATGTCACTCCAGTCTTCAAAAAGGGCAAGAAGGAGGAGCCGGGGAACTACAGGCCAGTCAGCCTCACCTCCATCCCTGGAAAGATGATGGAACAGCTTGTTCTGGGCGTCATCTCAAGGCATGTGGAGGAAAAGAAAGCTATCAGAAGTACTCAACATGGATTCACAAAAGGGAAATTATGCCTGACTATATCTGATAGCCTTCTATGATGGCATGACTGGATGGATAGATGAGAGGAGGGCAGTAGATGTGGTCTACCTTGACTTCAGCAAGGCATTTGACACGGTCTCCCACAGCATCCTCATAGGGAAGCTTAGGAAGAGTGGGTTAGATGAATGGACAGTGGGGTGGATTGAAAACTGGTTGAAAGACAGAGCTCAGAGGGTAGTGATTAGGGGCACAGACTCTAGTTGGAGGTCAGTGACAAGTGGTGTTCCCCAGGGGTCAGTACTGGGTCCAGTCCTCTTCAATACATTCATCAATGACCTGGATGAGGGGATAGAGTGCACCCTCAGCAAGTTCGCTGATGACACGAAGCTGGGAGGGGTGGCTGACACAGCAGAAGGCTGTGCCGCCATACAGAGAGACCTGGACAGGTTAGAGAGTTGGGCAGAGAGGAACCTTATGAAGTTCAACAAGGGCAAGTGTAGGGTGCCGCACCTGGGGAGGAATAACTCCATGCACCAGTACAGGTTGGGGGCTGACCTGCTGGAGAGCAGCTTGGTGGAAAGAGACCTGGGAGTCCTGGTGGACAACAGGATGACCATGAGCCAGCAATGTGCCCTTGTGGCCAAGAAGGCCAATGGCATCCTGGGATGCATCAAGAAGAGTGTGGCCAGCAGTTCGAGGGAGGTCATCCTCCCCCTCTACTCTGCCTTGGTGAGGCTGCACCTGGAGTACTGTGTCCAGTTCTGGGCTCCCCGGTTCAAGAGGGACAGGGAACTGCTGGAGAGGGTGCAGCAAAGGGCTACCAAGATGATTAGTGGACTGGCACACCTCTCTCATGAAGAAAGGCTGAGGGATTTGGCTCTCTTCAGTCTGGAAAAAAGACGGCTGAGGGGGGATCTTATCAACACTTATAAATACTTAAAGGGTGGGTGTCAGGGGGATGGGGCCAGGCTCTTTTCAGTGGTGCCCGGCAAAAGGACAAGAGGTAATGGGCACAAACTTGAGCATAGGAAGTTCCACCTAAACTTGAGGAGGAACTTCTTTCCTTTGAGGGTGGCAGAGCACTGGAACAGGCTGCCCAGAGAGCTGGTGGAGTCTCCAACTCTGGAGACATTCAAAACCCGCCTGGACGCGTTCCTGTGCAACCTGCTCTGGGTGACCCTGCTCTGGCAGGGGGGTTGGACTAGATGATCTCCAGAGGTCCCTTCCAACCCTATGATTCTATGAAAATATGAGTCTGATAGGGTTAAATGTCTCTGCAAATTTAATACTACAAGAAAGCCATCACAAAAGATTTTAGAATTGTTCTTATCTGCTAGTTTAACAAAAGAAGTTTCAAATAATAGAAATATTTCCTAGATCAGTTTAATAATCTGAAATCACACACACCAATTTTAGTACTAACCGTAGTTCAAAGCAGACCTTCATGTAAAGTTTTACAAGATCTCCACGTAAAACACCAAATCTTCTTACTGGATGGAGATAAAAAGAACATTCTTGCTTTCAGTTGCTATGTATATAGATATAAACTGGCTGAAAAATCAACCTGAAATCTGTGGTGTAACACAGAGAGATTAATGAATAGTTTGGAGTTGTAATTCACAATGCTTTGGTAGGTAAGTCACTCTTGGAGGACTGACCATTTTCTGCTCTTCACAAAGCTTTTTTCCATATCTCATCAGCTCTGGGCTGCTCATCCCCTCCTTGCTGCCACCACTTTTACTGCAGCAAAAACAGTTCTGAGACCAATTATGTAATATTCAAAGTAAGATTTGACTCAAAGTAATACAAAAATTATATACAGCTAAAATAGCTATACCTGTGCATGTTTAATTCAAAATGTTGGAATTTGAAATTGCTAATTAAAGACATTAGTGAATGTCAATACAGCATTATTTTAATGACTCCAAGATAATCCCAGAGCAATCAATTTAGATCAGAACGAGTTTATTGTAAAGTGCCAAAGGTGGGGGAAAAAATGCTTCCTTAGCACTACAAAGTAACGATTTCTCAAATGAATAATGCCTGTTCAGAATTTAACTAGATAATTACTTCATTTGCATTTACTAAGGTGATAAGAGGAATGGAAAACACAGCTCAGTGGGAAATGATGTAAGTGTTAAAAGGTGACATGCAAAAGACAACTTCCTCAAAGTTCTGGCTTACCAATGGAGTCCATTTTAAAAGGAACACATTTATTAACCTAAGCATCCTGGTGGGAAAGAGACAAAGCAGAACAAATATGTAATAGAAAAATACACGGCATCACACAAATCTCTGACATGCAGTTCAGAATGACTGGAGGCTGGAGCAACCACATATATTTCTGTTCTTGTTTGTGTGCAATGAATTTGAGGAATGACTAGAAGTCAGAACACAAAACTGCTGAGGTCTATTTCCATATCTGCTATTGCAGTCTGGCAGAAACAGAAATTGTGCAAGTCATGGTCACTCCTGCAGAAATAATATTAATTTGAAGCAAGAAAAATCATTTCGGCCCTTTGTAGTGGCCCTGGAATGACCCTGTGCTTTATCAAAGGTGAAGAATCCCTCTGGTTTTTCATCTCCAGGCTACCACATTTAGTTTTTGCAAAGACGATTAAGCACCTGCCTATCTTTAAGTCTATGACAAGCAACTAGACTTTTGAAGTACTTAAAATTATATATGTACTGTGATCAGTTTCACCTCTAATGCTGGTGGGGAATATCCACAAGCATGTATAATATACTTCTGCTGGTGGTATATACTTTGTGCTGGTATGTTGTGGAGCTAGGCTTAGTGCTAGCATGTGCTCCATCCTTGCTCAGTGTGTGAGGGAGATAAGATTCAGATTTATCTGAGGATTAGAGAGCTCTGGTGAATGTGGACCTTACTATTTTTACGGTAAGAGCCATCCCTGGTTGCAATATTTACAAACTGAGTCCCATATGTGTTTAAAAATGCAAGCAAACACAAAATCCAGAGACTAAAGGTACTTTGTAGGTTTTAGTTCATTGCTATCGACAGTGGTCTGGCATATTTCATGTTCTAACACTGGGGCAGATTTTTACACTTCAGGATACATGTAAATATCTTAACACTGCAAAGTCCTTCTCCTTTGCAACTGAATTAATTTGCCATTCATGTTGGGTTCAGCAGCTTTGGTAGTAGCTAAGGTTCTACTCCTTTCTAAAAAAGGGGCCAAACATATCTAAATGAAGTGCTCTTGAAACGGGGCTCCAAGTGGACAAAGAGTTGCTCCAGAAGTTCAGTTTGCCTCTCCCTCTCCTTCCACCCCCAGCCTTCCCCAGATGTCTAGCATTTTGATCAGTTATGTAATACCATATTGCCGAAGAAGGTTTTTTTGCTTTTATGCTTCTTGGTTTTTTTTTCCCCAAGCTTATATGATATTTTAGAAAAAGTGCACTATTTCTGCTTTTTACATGTTGCATTTATTTTAACCAAAGATCCCACTCCTTCATACCAATTACTCAAGTCATAAGCATAGTTAATCATCGTTATCGTTACCATTGTCTTAGAACAAGACTCCAGTTCTGAAATGTGAAAAATAAATTGATGGACCCACTAAGGCAAAGTATTTCTGTGTTGTTTTTTTTTTTTTCTTTTTTCAGAGAGGGATATGATAAATGAAAGAATTTTTATATATATATATATGTATTTAAGTAAAATATTAGTATTATTTCCTTGAGGAGATTTCTGAAAACAACAGTGATAGGGATATATTTCTAAATCCTTCAAAATCATGATGAAAATCTATTTTCCCTCAGGTATATCTCTCAGAAGGTACTAGAGTTTCATTCACTATGCAAGGAATTCTGAATACTTACCTCTTATATCCATTTAGATGCTAAAGAGATACATCATGGAGTATATTAGTTGAAGTGACATTTTTGTCATCTGTTTTATTTCCAAGTTAAATCTGTAAGCAGGGAAAGCAAGAACATTATTCTGAACATGATGAGAAAAGATCTCTAACTGTTATCCACATGATGTGCCTGCCAGTCTTTAATGAGACAAGATTAGAAGGCCTGAATGAATAACAAGTTGGAAGGCTGGTAAGGTCATTTCTGCCTAATTTCTGAGTTGTTTTCGCATTATTACAGCAGCATTTAAACGAAACATTCTGTGTAGATAGTCAAGGAGGCACAAGAAGCTTTTTTTTTTTTTTTGGTGGGGGGGGTAGGTGGGGGCAGGGGTAATAACACTTGGCATTTTTCTACCAAAAAGTAGAAGAAAAGAAACTACTCTTAAAGTCAGAAAGATATTATTTTTAATAAAAAAAAAGATAGAAAACTCATCTAAGACTAATTATAATCAATGATGAATTTCAAAGTCGTGAAAAAATTCAAGCAGCAAGAAATAATAATGTGAAAGATGAAAAGATGACTGGCACAGTTGAAAGCCAGCCTGGTGGAGAGAGAGACTTATGTTGGTCAGTACTGATCAGAGAAGGGAAGCCAAAAGCCTGGCATGTCATATCAGAAAGTGACATCGTCTGCACTTAAAGAGAAAATTTCACAATATTCTTTTCTGCAATACTCTGTTCTGCAATAAATGTTCAAATGTGGTGCAACAGTATAATCAGATGTATGGATTTGCCACACCTTTTAAAATGTTGCAAGAGGCTCTTATAGCATAGAAGCACAAGAGGCATAGAAGCAATCTGGATTATAGTACACATATATCCATTTCCTCAAAAGTAATTGTCTGGTTATGATGACTTCCTCCTTTAAAAAAAAAAATAAAAAAATACTGCATGATATATGAGATATCTGAGATATTGTGCCCGTAATTTCTGTGTATAATTTGTGACCTTCTCAGGTGTTGGCCTGTCGACAACTGGAAAATCGAAAGCTGGATTGGTTTCTGTTTCCTAAAGCCCTTCGCTGTGGGAGCACAGAGGTGATGGTTTCTTCCTCCTCAGTCTAGGTTTCGCTTGGGTTCATTTATATAAGTTTACTTGCAAGTTGCACACTTTACTCTTTCTTCATTTGTATGTAGTTCCACGTTAGATCCCAGTTTACTATCTAAGATGTGTGTTACATAAACTGGATACTTGTTTTTGTTGTCGTTGTTGCCAACAAGGGTTTTTACTCCAGCTCACAAGGATGCACACTTTGATAGCCATTTATTGACCATTTATTACACCATGATACTCTTTTAGCTTTTGCTAAGCTATGTACAAAGTAGGTAATTAATAGTCTCCTATTCATTAGATAATTGCTGGGGTGTTTTTTTTTTTAAAAAAAAAGCGCTTTCAGGCGGCCACAAGAAGTTCAGAGAGAGCCTGATAGTCCTGTGTTGTTAGCTTAAGCCTGTAGCTGATGACTTGCAATAGCAACTCCATATTTACTGGCTCAGTCTGGTAGTTAAGTCCCCATTTCTCTTAAATGGTGCATACTGACTGCTACTGAAGGCTATACATACAGCAGTGAATTATTAAGTTCAGAAATTTGGGGGAGGGGAGGTGTGTAAAAGAAAAATAACAATATATTTATTTCAGGATAAATACGATTTCTAAGATGCCTCAGCATCTTCAGCTTTAATAGCCTTATCTCTCAGAGCAAAGCTTAGAATTTTTTCACAGTTATGGCATTAGTGAGTAAAGACCTACCCAGAGTAACAGAAATACGCTTTCATATCAATGAACAATCTGTAGTGCAAATGACAAAATATCAGATCTTGGAAATTTTAAACCATTTCACAACCTACTGCTCCCCATTAACCACATACCCACTCTTCCCTGTTTTCTTTCTCTGTCTTTTGTGGGATGATATTTAAACAGCACCAAAACTCCCTTAATGGGAATTGAATCCAACATTCAAATCGTGTGTATTTGTGTGCATGTGCAAGCCTGCGTGTGTTTGCATGTGTAAGCATGTGCACGTGTGTGTGTGCATGCATGTATAAAACCAGGAAAATGCATATATAGGCAGCAGATGTCAAGACCAACCTTGTGACAGTGGCAATACTCTTTTTCAGGCTGCCATTATAGAAGTAGGAACCATAATAGGTGAGAGAGAAATCAAAGTACATAGTTCCCTGGTTTGAGAGCAAGTGCCAGAAACACCGAGAGCAAAACAGGTGAGATAAGTAAAACAACTTTTGGACTTCTAGCACCACGCCTTCAATCAAAAGTGCTCAACCGCAAGTGACCTCTCATAAAGACCTTTCTAGTCACATAAGCAAGTGTCATGGTTTCAGTTGGGATAGAGTTAACTTTCCTACTAGCAGTTGGTACAGTGCTATGTTTTGGATTTGGGCTGGGAAATAGTGTTGATAGCGTGCTAGTGGTTTTGATTGTTGCTAAGCACTCAGCGCCTTCTGTGGTCCTCATATGGCCCTGCCAGCAGGCAGGCTGGGAGGGCACAAGAAGTTGGGAGGGGACACAGCTGCGACAGCTGACCCCAACTGACCAAAGGGATATTCCAAGCTGTATGACGTCATGCTCAGTATATAAAGTTGGGGGAAGAAGAAGGAATGGAGGATGTTCGAAGTGATGGTGTTTGTCCTCCCAAGTAACCATTACACCTGGTGGAGCCCTGCTTTTCTGGAGATGGCTGAACACCTGCCTGCTGATGGGAAGCAGTGAATGAATTCCTTGTTTCGTTCTGCATGCATGCACAGCTTTTCCTGTATTTGTTAAACTGTCTTTATCTCAACCCATGAGTTTTTTCTCACTTCTATTCTTCTGATTCTCTCCCCCAAACCACCAAGGGGGGAATGAGCAAGCATCTGTGTGGTCCTAGTTGCTAGCTGGGGTTATACCATGACAAGATAGCATTTGATCTATTAACTCCTTATATACAGTCCCAAACCAGGATTCTACCCAAACTTTAATAGTGCATTTGTTCAGTTGTAAGTTATGTGCATTGTTCTGCTTTTCTAGCATGTTTCATTTACCTCTTGATTAGAAGGGATCCATCACTTCCCAGGAAATTTCAAAGGACTTTGCAACATGTGTACTGTAAGCCTAATCTTGATATTTTCTCCATTATTCTCTAGTGAGAAACTACATTGAGAGAATCATAGAAAATGGGATATATCATAGAAATATTTAGGTTGGAAGGGACAACCGGAGGTCATCTAGTCCAACCCATCTGCTCAAAGTAGGCCTAAACTCAGAAGTTAAATCAGGTAGCTTAGGCCCTTGTCCAGTCAAGTTTTGAAAATCTTTGAGAATGGAGATACCAATCTCTCAGAAAGTTTGCTCTAGTGCTTAACCTTCTTCACTGTGATTTTTTTTTTCTTATGTCCAGTCAGAATTATCCCTCTTGCAACTTGTGACTGACTATTATTTGTCCTTTCATTAAACGTCTCTGAGAACAGTCAGGCCTCATTTTCTTTAGATCAATGCCCACCCCTTCAAATAGTTGAAGAAGATAATTATCGTCCATTCTACTATTAGCATTCTCTTCACTATTTTTAAAAAAAACAGTTCCTTCAGTCTCTCCCTGTATGTCACAGGCTTCAGACAGCAAACCATTTCAGTAGCCATTTGCTGCACTGCACGGCAGTTTGGCAGTGTCTTGTGTGGGGAGGAGCATAGGGACTGAAAATTAGGCATAGTATTACAGATGTGGCCTTAGCAATGCAAAATAGAGAGGAATAATCACTTCCCTTTACCTGACAACTACACATTTACTAATGGATTGATATGCAATTCCTTTGGCCCTCCTAATCCCTCTATGGCTGGGTGACACTGGTATATTCCTCTTCAGCAGTCTATTCCTTTTCCCACCTCCAGTTTCTTATATTTTTGTGTTTGAGTTCAGTCAGGGATTTCCTGTTCAGGTACTGTGGCCCCAAGTTATGCTTTCCCATTATCTTGCACAAGGGGAAGGATAACCCCCATTCTTTGAGAAGGTTGTCCTTGAAAATTGACCTCCTTTTCTGGGCTCTTCTGTCCCCAGGGCATCCACTCAGGGGATTCTGTCTACCCATTCCCTGAACATTGCGAAGTCTTCTCCCGAAGTTTGGGATCTTTGTTCTACTACATGCCTTTCTCTTCTCCTCTAATATCTTAAACTACATTATCTCATGTTTGCTGCAGTCAAACCTGCTCTCAACTTCCACAAACCCAACCAGTTCTTCCTTATTTATGAGTAGCAGATCCAGAGGGCACCTCCTTTAGTATGTTGCATCTGCAATGAAATGCCTCCCAAAATTTCCAGACCTGCTTGCACCTTGTAATGTTGCTCTTCTAGGAAATATTAGGGGGGTTTAAAGCGCTCCATCTTGTAATCATGAAGCTTCTTCCAAAGCTGGATTTTTTGCAGAATTACCCTCCTGTTGGAACTCTGAGAAAACCTTTTATCTTTTACAAATACAAAAGAGAGTATTTAACAAAGTTGCTTAGACAGTGCAATTTATAATTTTTCTTCTTTAGTAATTAGGTTTAAGTAAAGCATGATATATTCTTTCTGTAACCCATCAGACAGAGGAGGTGGTCAACTTGTCCCACTGCTGAATTGTTTTTCAATACTCTGTCTCCCATTTGGTTGAATAATCACCTTGAAAAGTCAATTGTACAAGAGATGGTTTCTGTTTCTTGATGTGGCAATTTAAATTATAATATAAGCATTGGATATCATACATTGAAACTTTTGTGATTAGGTGGAGGTACAATAGGCTGTGTTAGGGCCAATGTTTGGTGTTATTCTTCAGATGAAGGCTTATTGGGTATAGGCTGCTGTCTCTTCTGGGTAAATTTATTGTTTGCACCTAAACCAGCTTCCATTAATGTGGCAGCAGCTGCTGTTTCAAATGTTTGGGTGGGAGGAGAGCTTCCTGGGGTAGACAACTTTGACCCTTCCCAAAAGAGTCACTAAGCTCTGTGTCACACAGTGAAGAAAGAGTAGTTCAAATAAAAATACTGAGAAAAAAGCAGAGAAAAAAATAGCCTGGTCTGAGAATCAATCTGATAAAAGCTAGATTCCATTATGTTGATCATCTGTTTGATTCAGGGTACAACAAAGTCATGGTGTTGAGACACTTTACTCCTATAGTGAAAATACAACTACATAGAGGGGGACAACAGTAGCTTCTTTTCTGAAAACCAGAGAGTGAACAATTGGAGCCAATTCTAACACCTCTGCCCTTTTCAGAATAAGTCTGAGTAAATATGTCTTTCAGCATGCTCTAAATGTCAATGGAGTCTGATATCCTGGACAAACCAGAAGGTAGTTTGCAAAGTGAGAAGTTTGCAATGGACTCACGGGGAAACCTGTTGGTAGCTTTTTTTTCTTCTTTATCAAAAGATAGCAGAAGAACTGTCGTATTTTGACAATGTCATCCCTGGCTCTGTGGCATCAGAGACTGCTTGTCTCAGTGTATATCATCAAGATAATTCACTTGTATATGCATTAGAATAAAAACTGATAGCAGTGGAAGACCGTGCAGCTGTTTGTGAGGATGCCTTTGTGGACTTTTTGCCAGTGGACTGCACAAAGAATAGGGAAAAGGTAAGTTGATAAGAGTAGTGGTCTGGACCTCATAAACATTGTTCATTCATTATTTTTCTCTGCAATTTTGGGCATATTATTTTAATCTATAATTTACTTCAGCATTGCAAATGCAGTATCAGAGTAAGACACATGTCCTTACCATGCATTTGTCTTTTGCACAAGTATGGTGAAGCTAAAATTCTTTACTGATTATATGATGCTCAGATAAATATAGCAATACATTTGACAGTTACAAAAAAACCCATAATATTTGAGTGTGGGTTTTCTTGGGGGTTTATTGGTGGGGTTTTTTTTTTTGGTGTGAAATGGTCAGCTCTGGTTCAAAATCAACAGCATCTAAATGTACTTCAGTAAGTTTTCCTATAGGAATTTTCCTCATAATAACTATAGGGAAGGACCTGTCTATTTCAGACCATAAAATTGGTTTGATTGGGAAGTAAGTGTCATAAATGAGAGTGAAGATGACGTTGGCAAAATTTGCCACAGCTGACCAATAAATAATTACCTGAAAGAGAAAGAGCACAATATGACTGCCCTCATCATGCATTTTAATTGTGGGTTTTAATTGCCTTTTGAATACTATAAAAATCAGTGGCCTACAACTCTTTAGCTGTTTTATTTTTTAGCTGCACGACTGTGCCAGCATTTGTCTAGTGCCTGTAAAGCAGTAGAGGACACACTGTCTTTTAGCAGGGGATGAAAAAACTCAAAAAGTTGTATTAGCATATCCTCTTGAATTTTGTCGTATTAAAAAACTCAGCTTGGCAACAAAGTTCTTTAGATTTATCACCTAAAAGAAACACGAGAATGAAGATGAGCTAAAAAACAGAAAATAAAATATTTTGAAATATCAAAGAATATATAAAAATACATATGCAGCTCTCCTTGTGGTTTATATTTGTCTGTAATGAAAAAAACAACAACCCACGAACAACAAAAAGCCAACCCTTAACAGCTGTAAAGAAAAGGAATTGAAGAGAAGGTTTCCTGTTTTATAGACCATTCAGTACCACGAGTGCAATGGCCCCTAAAATTATTTCTAGTTATTTAAGAGACCTTTGATTTCTGAAAGCTCTAGGGAGTTAATTCTGTGATGTCAAAGATACAAGTTAAACTGTGACAATTCAAAGATCCTCCAGGGTCCCACAGATTCACTATGGAACTAATTTCTTATTTGTTACGTGAATGAAATGCAGTAAGAATTTCTCGTGTTTCATAAAAATTGTGTATGTGTGATTCTTTTTGTGTTTATATAAATGCCTCTGTATAGCTTAGAACAACTCTTGAAAAAGCTGATAGAAAATATTTGGAGGGGTTGTCAACAATTAATTTAATAATTTAGAATTCAATTTATTAATTCTTCCACAACATGTTCCCACCTAGAATCTTGGTTTCTCCCCTTTTGCAGCGTGGCCTGAACACAGTTCTTCAGTTCTGACCCTCAACATTCTTTCTTTCCTCTGGTGCTTCTTATCTGCACGTGTCAAATATTCAGCCTCCATTACTGGAGTAGATGTTATTCATAAATAGTGTTGTTTACTGTGCTGATGAGGTTAAACTATCTTCAAGAGGTCCTTGAAACTGGAGGAAGGGAATAAATTAAATAACTGAGGGATGTATGTGGTTCAGGTAAGCCATTTTGTCTATAATCCAAAGTAGAATCAATTATTCAAGTGTATTAAAAACTTCCGAGGCTGATAGACGACCTTGTGAAAATATAAAATATTCATCTTTATTTAAAAAAAAAGACAACAGGTAAAATAAAAATCTCTTTTTTTATGACCCATCTTTGAATTTATTCTTAAATATTGGGAGTGCACTTGAAATTCCCATTGAAGAAGTGTAGGGAAAGAGGACTTTCTGTGCCTCGTTAGACAGTGCAAAAAAAAAAAAAAAAAAAAAAAAGATTTGGTTTTCAGAAGGTATTTTGGTATCTATGAAGTTCATTCAGATCCAAGATTGAGGAACTAAAGGAAGTTATGGAATCAGGCAGAAGACCAGAAGACCCACTGTGGTGTGAAGCTGCAGATCACTCCAGGCTGCTTTGTGGCCAGCAGATCTTCTTTTGATGGACATTTTCTGTTCCCATCTGCTGAGCCCAAGCTATGGATAAATGATTTCAGATTTCTAGCCATTTTGTCTCTCTTTGGAGGTATGATCTTTTCGCTTATCATGTCTTCATTTTATGCTCGGTTCAGCACTGAAAAAGCCAAGAAAACACCTATCACTCGTGCATATCTTCAGTTTGCCAAACCCTTTTTAGGGTTTAGCATGACCCAGTCCCCTTCCCTTCTCTCCATTCTTGCATTCACAATGAGAAACTTCTCATAAACTGTTGCATTGAATAATGGTATAGCTAATGTAAATTTGGATATTTTATGCATATAAGTATTTTCCCTTACATAGATATGACAGAATGATAGAATTTTTAGTTTGGTGTGGCCTGTCCCTCCCCACCCTATTACAACCACAAACAATCCCAGCCAAAATTAGTATAGTCAAATAGCCACTCTGTCTGCAAATTAGTTAAGCAGCTGTCTTTGTAAGAAAAATGGATTTTTAATGGAAATTGGTTGTTGGGGTTTTTTTAATTGAATACATTAAAAAAAATAAAATAATCCAGTAATACTTTTGGGATTATCTCTTTCATTCTTCTATGTAAACTTAGGGTTTTGTCCAATATTTATCTCCTAGAGTTTATCGTGACACAGAGAGAAGAATTGTAAAAATTATTCTCACAGTGGAAAATAAAAAGAACAATGGGAAACACAAATAAAGGAGGAATAGAAGGGGCAAAATAAGTACCTACCCAGAATTCCTATGAAGCCCACAAAATAATTCCCCCAACAGGATTTTTTTATTTTTAGTCAAAGTGTAAGGACAGTAATTTTCAATTTTGGGACAATCATCTTCCACTTCCAAGCTTTTACTGGAAGAAAAATAGAGAAGTCATTTTACTCTGAATGAAACATGAAAAGCAATTAAGGAAGGGTACAAAGTACCCACTCGTACTCTTCTGACTCTTGGTCTCTTGAGCCATATACTATTCCCTGAAAACCTGGCACAATAACATCAATGGTGACATCTGCTTTTGCAGCGTAGAGAACTGTCACATATAAGTTTCCCTTATGATATAAGCCAGGGTCCTTCATTGTTTGGCCTTTGTTTCTTCAGTTTCTGGAAAGTAAATGTTAATACCCATATCCTGTAGGTATAAATACAGATTTCTCATATGAATTATCTACATCTCATATAAACGTAAGTAACATTTCTTATGACAAAAAGGTGTTCTGCTTTATGTATGCTGTAAATCAAAACTATATCTATGGACAGATTATCTGTTCCAAAGATTTCTTACTGGGATCTACAATAGTGCAAGCTGGTCCAGATGGCGAGCTGTTTAGAACATTAATCCAGTAACAGAATGGTAAAATGTCTTTTGCGT
This sequence comes from Rissa tridactyla, assembly GCF_028500815.1. NCBI lineage: Eukaryota > Metazoa > Chordata > Aves > Charadriiformes > Laridae > Rissa > Rissa tridactyla. Next base: position 87,958,681 of record NC_071467.1, on the reverse strand, counting down.
TTTTAATAGCTTAAATTCCAGGACTTGTCTTGCAAAAGGAATCAAATGATCAATGATCAAATATTTCCTGACCGCCACTCTGTGCAAAGGTGAAAACAAATCTGTAACCATAGCCACAACCCTTATGTTTATTCATAACTAAACTACTTACAGACTGCTCATTAAATGCAGCCATTACTTATTAGGTTGTGATCCCTGGCTCCTAGGTTGCAGAGTATGTTTTACCTTCCATCCCCTTGTTTTAATTAATCTTAGGAAAAAGATCATAATTTTGTTTAATGCGCCTGAAGGTGAGTATCTGAGAGCACTTCTGAGGCTTCTCAACCTTGAGAAACCTACGCCATTTTGTCAGCTACTGACCACTAGTATGCCACAAGAAAACCAACTCCCCCTGTAAACCACAGCCTTCTATCCCAATAGTGTCTAACAACCTCTGTAAGCAAAGCAGTCTTATACTCAGCTATGGATGTATTCACGCAAAGTCTTATTGGGTGTGCCTACAGAGCACACAGGAACAGCCTCGAAGACCAGCTTCAATTTCTATTTGCTGCCTGTCCACTTAATTCACCTGCTTTACTCTTTGTGAGTGCCTTTTTCTGTAATCTGCACCTTGAAGCGTGTACAGGCAGATGACTAGTAAAGGGGCTCTGGTCTCTGCTGTCAGATTGAAGCTACCCTACCTGGCCTTGCAAAGAGGGGCAACTAGGATAGGTCCAGATCCTTCCCACAAGGACCATGATAGATTATCTGCTAGCAGAGCAGATGGGATTTGTAGGCAGCCGGAATCAAGGTGAATCCTGGCAGCCTGCAGAGGAGATGCGGAGCCAAGAGACATGCTGGATCGTGAGCGCACTCCCAGGTTTGCCTTGTCAGAGAACGCAACAGCGATTAACCTCAGCGGTGTCTCACCTACAAGGAGCAAGACCACAGCTGGTAACACACAGCATATGGAATGAATGCAGAAACAACATACTTGAGCTGTATAGCTAGGAAGGTTTTCTGGTTAGGGACTCGAACACTGATTCATTACTCTAAGGAAGAAACATGTATGTAAGTAACATTAACTGGGCATACCTGACTCTAGCAGACACAAACTAATTACCTGTACCTAAACACACGGTGGAAAAGTAGAAAGTTTGAAAAACATGGGATGAATGTAAATCAAGGCAGTTTTTGACTTTCACTTCAGAGATAAAAATACTTTGCTGCAATAATCAGGATGATTCATTCTCTCTCTAAGCAAAAGTCTTATTCACCACCATCCACCCCTCAAAAGGAAAAAAATAAAATAAAAATTAAAGTGTTGAGTACATGCTAGTGTGGGACTGAATTTACCAGCTGGGACAAAACTCTTCTTCCAAGAGCACAGACAGAAAAATACAATAATCCTAAAGGTGAATGCTTGGAAATGGCATGGCAAATGCCATTACTGAAAACCTGAAGGTGAATGCTTATGGGAAATGCCATTAGTGAAAAAAATACTTTGTTATCTTGTAGTGTGTAAATTGATAGTGCTGAGCTTGACAGATAGCTGTGAAGTTAACTTTGTACATTACAGCACAATAAGATGGTTTAAATCTTCTTCTCTATCTCATACATTAAACTAGAAGAGTATAATGGTCTTTGCAAATAAATAGAATAGTTTTTTATTGAGATTAAAGCAGAAGTGAAAAAGGAGTTGTCTTTACTAATGGCAAATGGGAGGGTTTCCATCATCACAAGGTTTTATATGAGTGAACAGACTTTAAATAAAATGAAAGCTTGACAATACAAAGAGCAAGCAGAGTATATTTTCCTATTAAAAAAATGCAATCCCCAAACTCTTTTATTCTTGAGCCTTCTTTTTGTGACTACCCGTACTGAATTTTATATATAGGTTAAACCCTGCACTTTTACTAATACATATTTTCTGATTAGTAATTATTTAAGTAGCTTCTACTGTATAAGAATTCAGGAGGTATTAGGGTACCACAGGTTGCTGAATTTAATTCCATACCTAGAGGATGTGTTAATGACGTAAAGGGGAGAAAGAACATGAACATTAGAACTGTAGTAACTTATGAAAGGGTGTTTTTTCTAGTCAGTTTGACAGATGCCTCACAAGAGCCTTGGTGTAGCCCAGTCTTCTCATTCCATACGACAAAGAGCTCAGAGTTGTGTTTCTCACACTTCCAGCTCAGGTTTTCAGTTTGGTCCTTTTTTGAGTGTACAGTATATTGAAGCAACCAAAACTGAGGAGGCAAGGGTCGTTGGTTTTTTTGATTGCTTGTTTGTTTTTAAAATGATTACCAAAATATTTAAATCTGTGTGAAAAGTTTCCCCAAATCATGCAACCACACGATGGTTCCCGCTCAAATGCAGGTCATAGGTACTCATAAGGGTTTATTTAGTAAAATGCTGACATTTCTACTATTTTCTTTATTAATTTAATATTTGCATGTTCTAAAAACTCAACTGAGCTCTCTACGGAATATATCATCATTTGGAAGTGGGGGGGTTTTGTTTGTTTATGTGTTTGTTTGTTTTTTTAGATTTGCTTATGGAATGAAGATACGCGAAGATTTTCTCAGAGCTTACATAGGAAGTGTACGAATCCCAGTAGAAGCTACTAAGATACAAAAAAAATTACAATACATCATTTAGATGGTGTTTTTAATCTTTAAAATAATTACAGGTCTTAATTAACTAAATTGAAAAACATCCAATGATGTGCCATTGTTTTTGTTTATCCCCATCATTTTTGACAACTAGGGAAAACAATTTTTATGTAGACTGGTGGAGCGTGTCCATGTCAGAGATGAATTTAGAAAACTGATATCATTTTATTTATTCAGGAGACTTGATGCCATTAGAAAGACATTATCTGTTGTTAACAAATACAGTTGAAAATATTCTAGAATAAGAAAATGTAGACCTTTTTACTCTTAGGATGTTTCATGTCTTCTACACATGCAATATTGCACTCCTAACAGTGTATTCTCTGGTGCATTTAGTATTTTGCTATTTGCAAGTAATTTCCAGTTCCTCTGTTCCAGGGAGTGGTACAGATAGACCAGATAAAAACTAAATGTTTCATTTTGCTTGTTTTGTAATTTTGTCTCTGCACTTCTTGTTCAAGTCTTCCTACAAATACCAAATCACAAGACATATTTTTTTATTAGATTACTTGCTTCTTTAGTCATTTATTTTACCTAAAGCTGTTCCTTCATATTGTGCATCAGCTAGAGCTGATTTTATTTTTTTATGGATATCTGTATACTGTCCTGCTAGCTACCTTTTTGGCTTCAGTATCCCATTGAAAGATCAAAAGCAAAATGTTATATGCAAGTAATGTGATACAGAAAGATGCTTACCACACCTCAAGATCATGTCTACCTATTAAATAGAGACTTCTGTACGCTGGATCCAAATCTACTACTTTAGCCTGTTCACACATCACCTTCCAGAGAACAAAAAAGAACTCTTTTCCTTTCTTAATTCCAAAAATTCACTTTTGTTTTCCTGCTGTTCATGAGTAATGAACTGACATGTTAGCAGAACAATCTACCATAAACCCAAAATATCAGTCCTGAGTGCTAACAATGTAGAGCCTATTGAAGTCAAGATTGCATATTTCTATAGGCATGGCTTACATTTGTCCATACTAAACTTCATCTGCAGTTCTATCACCCGGGCTGCGCAACTGGCCTTCACCTTTACTGCCCTGTAGTACCTGTTAGTACCAACAAGCTTTGTCATCTATTTCTTTGATATTGAGCAAACAGCCTCCAGGACATACTCCTGTAGTCTCCACTTTAAAAAAAAAAAAATAATCATTTATTTCAGTGCTTTGTTTCTTATCTTTTAATAAGTTATTTATCCATGTGGAGACTTGCTCTCTTATCTCATAGCAGCTTAGTTTCTTTAAGAGCCTTTGCTGAGGGATCATGTTGATTGCCTTTGGAAATCAAAGGATGTCATATCAACCTTTGCACACAGGCTCATTGCTTCCTTCAAAGAACTCCCATTGATTTGTGAGTTCTGACTCTAAAGAAGCCACCAGTTCTATTTTTTACATTAATTCTTACCAGTCTTCCCAGAAGAAACAAAGGTGAACATCCTGGTCTGCATAACTGCAGGTAGAAGCTGCCTGGGTTTGCCCTGGAATGCTTTCGAAAATTGGTGGCATATTTGCTATCTTCGAACTCACCTGTCACCGTTTAAGTTCCTTTAGGTCTGCTAGGTGAATATTTGCTGCTCCTCATTTACTATTATTGGAGAGAGGTAGAATCAATTACCTTGTACATATTTCTTAGGCCAATTCACAGATAGACTGATAATAGACGCAACTAGTAAGGATTTAGAGGATGATAATATACCATTCAGCATGGTTTCTGTAAACATTTCAAAAATTAAACTCATATTGACTTTAATTGTTTTTGCAAGGTTGATTTATAAAGGTAACTGTTTGTCTATGGGGCATTCGACTTAAGCCCGCATAACAGCCTGAATGAAATTAGCATCATACAGTATCAGTGGAAACCTTATTAATAATTTTAAAAGCAGTTTAATGTTAGATCTCAATGGTAATTTTAATGAGAAACAAGGATAATGTTAATAGAGTTCCACAGGAATCTATTCTGGGCCTCATGTTATTTTTAGCTACAGTTTAAGTAAAAATTTGTAGAACTATACTAAATTTTTAATACTGCCAAAAGTGAGCTGAAATACCTAGGAAGAAAATGCAACTCCTGTAGGTAAAGTTGGAAGACAGCATCACACAGTACCGATGAACAGTCTTTCAAAAACAATTGCTAGCTGATGGTATTATACTTCAGATTAAAGGGTGAATGCAATGCATAGATACCCAAGTAGAGCAGTGCCAAATACGAAAGAGGAGCTACTTTCTGTGGAAAAGTCTGTGACAAAACCAGCACTGATTAAATTATTTCAGCTTTGACATCAATCATAAAAGAGGGTGCTGAATAACTGGAATTTAGAAAAAATGGCAGCAGAGAGAGAAAAAATTTGCCTTCTAGTGAAAAACTTGGAGAATTCTATTTGATTAGTTTACCCATGAGAAGATTAAGAGGTGTTTTTATCTTAGCCTTGAAGTACCAACTCAGGGAACACATTTCTGAAAGTAGATGGCTCTTTAATTTGGATGGAGGAAAAAAATGTAACGAGGCACAATAGCTGGAGGCTGAACACAGTCAGACTAGAAAAAAAAGTACATATTTTTAACAGTACAAATAATTAACTGGTAAAAAAAATCCCCACACAAATGATTAGATTTTTCACAATTTGAAGCTAGTGGATCATGATCAAATGTCTATTTATAACTCAGAAGCTATGATCATCAGACAATTTGTTCTGTCTTATGCCAAGATTCATAGGGTCCATTTTGTCTTTAAAAATTATACACTTCCTGATACATTGTGTACATGAAAAGTAAATTGTAGCATATGGAAAGAAAAGTCTTTGAAGTCACAAATTTACCATTTTAACAACTCTTTTCCATTCTTTTGCCATTGCTTTTCCTATTTTTATATCAGAAGAACATTTAAATGAAATCAGTATTTTTTCACTGGAAGATAATAAGGAAATAAGTAAAATATATATCCTGAATAAGTAGAACAATGTGTGTTAAAGTTCAGATAAAATGTTTAACATTGGAAAAACCTAGTCCTATTTTCAGTGTTTGTCTTCTCTATAATTATTTCTGTTTGTATTATGCAATTGCCAAAGGATCCGAACAGAGGCAGAGACTCATTGTTCTAGGTCCCAGAAGAGCTTACAATTAACAATAGAACCCATAAAGAATACTAAACACCAAACTCAGTGGCTGCTTTTTTGTTTGTCTACATTTTTCATAGTGGTTAATGGTTCCTATGAGCCCTGCTTCAATGAGTTTGTTGTGAAATAACACGAAAATAGAAATCTGAAGAATTTTGAAATACACCATTTATTATATGAACATGCTGGTCACCAGGACAGAAATGGCAGATGTTTTGTGCTTGTGATCTGATAATTTTTAAACTATGACATCTCTTTGGAGTTGGAATAAAATACAACAGCTAGTGGAAAACAAGCTCTCTCGAATCAAAAGAGATCCTTGAGAAAGGCATAAACAAAGAGCCTTATGATATCTCACTGTTATATCAGTCTGTGCTACAGTTTGTATTTTCATGAGCTCCAAAACTTCTGGTGCCTTTTCTAGTTTTATTACTTGTAAAGTTGATAAGGAAACAGCTGTAAGGTTTATACCCGAAATGATAACTATGGGTTTATATCTTTCTCTCTTTAACCTGATGTCTTTCCTTCTGTCAGTTGTGCTACAGAATCTAAGTACCATAAAAATATAATTTGGGGTTTTCACCAGAAGTCATGGCCTCTAACTGCTCTTAGGCATTGCAATTACTTGCTGCAGTGCAGTTTAGTACAGGGCAAATGGAGATCCTGTAAAGCTCACTATATTTGACGCCACGCAGCATCCTTCATATCTTACATTCTAGCATAAGATGTTACTCAGCCAACAGTTGTACTTAACCACATATAGGCAAGTTTCTGAATGGCAGATATTTACTTCAGTATTGATGATAAGGTATTCTGTTTGCAGTTCTATTTACATTGGTGCAGATTTTATTCCACTGCATGTTTAAACATACATTCAGACTCGATTAAAGCTAAGCACTCAGGTAAACAGCAAACGTAATGGTTAAATATGATCTACCCTATTCCAAATCCAATAGAAGTGAAATTAAAAGACAGGAAAACTTGAGCGTTCAAGGTCTGTAGGATAGAGAAAGAACTGATGGGAAAATGTACATGAATGGGCAACACCTAAGGATTCAGTCTTTTTGTTTCTGAAACAGAAGAAACAAAATTACCACTGATGTCTGCGGGGGCCCTGTTGTCCTATACAGGCATTTTTGGTCCGCAGCTGGATAAGTATCCAAGTGAGAAAGTGGGAACAGATTGCAAAAAGATGTCTAATACTTTTTCTTATCGTACTGCTTTTAGCTGAGATGGAATTAATGTTCTTCATAGCAGCTCGTATGGTGCTACATTTTGGATTTGTAGCTAAAACTGGTGATAACATAGTGATGTTTGGCTATCAGTTTCTTAGGGAAGCATTAATAACCACTAAATTTGGATATATAAATTTAGTTGTATAGTTGTAGCTAGTTATTGAAACTCCTTCAGTAACAAGTGAAGTATATGAAGATGATTTAAATAGCCTATCTGTTTTAAAACTCTCTTGTAGATTACAGATGGGTAAGTCACTCCAGAAATGCCAGGCTATGTGCATTAGCTTTGGAGACATCCCATAGATCTGGTTTAAATTAAACACCTGTCTTTCACATAACATGATGTAGGAAAGATAAATCCTGACCTTTATGCACTATTTGTAAAACATAATAATACTTAGGTGTCCCCGCCCACGGCAGGGAGGTTGGAACAAGATGATCTTTAAGGTCCCTTCCAACTCTAACCATTTTACGATTCTATGATTTTCTATATTGCAGGCTCAAAACAGTAAAAGTAATGAAGAACCTGGTGTTCAAATAGTATGCAAACTGAAACCAGATAAATATTTAAATATGAATTTTCAGATGCAAAAAAAAATCTTTATGAATGTAGGCAATTTTCAGAAAGAAGTATCTCTTCTATTTGTTGCCTTGCTTGGCCAGATCCAAGAAAGACCATATTAAATGACAGCTACGTTCAGCACAACTTTCAAGATTTGGATTCCTGTTTCTGGGTTTCTCTGAGTAAAAATCTAGCCTTGCTAAAATTCAACTCAGTCATATGTTTGCACACAAACAATACAAAACTAAAAATGTGTCTTCTAATTGTTATCTCACCCTGTTGGTTTAAGACTAGATAGTCAAAGTTCCTTTCCAATATGAGGTATAGCAAGTGTAAGCAACACAAACGATAGAAATAATAAACAAAGTCTATAGTACTCTGAACAACTAGGGAGTGAACACATTAACAACAGTCTCAGAGTGTGAGAAACTTTGAGTGCTGAAAGTACTGAGAGATTGGCGCTATATGTTATGTCTGAAAATTACTAAGGGAAAGTTTAGAAGTTAACAAATGAACCCATTTTAAGGGAAATTGGAGTCTATCTATTTCCTTTCAAATGTGGCAATTTAATGGTTTTATAGTATGCTTGCATGTATGAGATAGAGAAAGAGGAGGAAAATGTGATCCTTTCAGGAGAGTAGGACTTGAAAGATGACACTGAGGTTTATACACTAGCCGCAGTTTACCCTCCAAGCAAATTTATACAACTGTAAACAAAGAGTTCCACTTATCTAATTAGGAAGAAACAAATGCATGTAATAAAATCTTAATTAGTAAACGTAATATAATTTGGTTTTGATTAAAAATTTAACATCTAAATCAGCATTTTGTATACTGGTAGGAGCTCTACTTCTTTCATTTCTGGATAATACCATCAGTTTTATGTGGAAGAAGGGTCTCTTCTATGGGTGCATCTTACCATTTCCTCTTTTTCTGACTTTTTGTTTGTATTTCTTAGGGAAACAAGTAGAAAATAAGGTCAGTCTAAAATTAGAGATTTTGTTTTGAAAATTAATGTGTAATATGCAAATTATTAGAAAATACTTAAGTAGAAACTGAATTTACTTTTCACACAGTGAAAATGTGCCTAATTCATGAGAAGCCTGCCAAGAAATTATTAGCTTTTATACTGAGCCTGTGATTCTTTTCTTATCTGACTGACATCACAGAACTAGCCAAAAGCATTCTTCAACTGAAATGGTAGCAGTAGGAGTCTGTGTACAGTTCCAAGAAATAAAAAAAAAAAACAACCCACACAATAGCCAAAATAAAGCGACTTGAGCCAGTCCTTTGCTTACGTCAAATTTACACCAAGCCGTCTGAAATCAGATGAGCAATTTATGTGAAGAAGGACTTAGCACTATCTTAAGAGGAGATTGTTCTAGCTTTCTTAAAAAATTCTGCAATGTATTCTCCAAAATATTGATTGGATATATAAGGATTAGGTTGCTTGGGTTGGGTTTTTTTTTTCCATTTCCTATGCAGAACAGAGGGGATTCAGATGTCTGGAAAAGTTTCCAAACCTATGAAATTGGAATTTACATACTGCTTTCACATACACATCTCTGCAAAGACACTAATGATGGACGGGGCCATGCTGTTACAGCTGGAATGCTCAGAGCTAGGGTAGCAGCTATAATCATTCTTGGAAAACACAGTGTTAAAAACGTAGAGCCTATAGATGATGTTTCCCTCTAACAACTATGTCTGTCGGGAGGGAACAGCAAGTGGCCAGGCCACAGCAATGCAGGTCAGCAGTCCTCCTTTTGAAATCTGTACTCACACCTACATGAATGGCAGTATTCTGTGTATAATTATATAAGTATATATGCTAGAATACATATTCTGTATATAAGTGATAGTTTAAAACATACATAATTTTTTTTAAAAAGGGGAAAAATTGTCCTCTAAGTAGTATTTCCAATTATATAGTTTCAAAGAAAACTCTGATTTAAATGTGATTCAAAAGATTTAAATCTGATTCTCTCTAAGAGCCTTGTGTCTTGTGTCAGAGTACTGTCAACATTAAGATCTGGTATAAATCCTGACTGACATCTTTAAGATGTGCTCACATATGGTAGCGCAACCACATACAGTTATATTGTAGTAGAGATGTAGTATTGCAGTCACCTCACAGTAATTAATTTTCTATCACAGCTTTTGTTGCATATTCTGTCCCCTAAGGATACCTAATATGTCTACCCTAACATTGTTATAACACATTCTGCTGCATAAACTTTCAAACAGCACAGCAGCAGAGAGCAGCTCCAAGATCTTGATAAATAAAAACACATGCCTTTGTTATATAAGAAAAAATGTCTTCTAGAGTGAGGAAGAAATGAAGAGTCGTTTGCCCTGTGAAGCAACAGAGTAAAAAAAATAAGCGTGCATACATTAAGATAACGTTTGACACCATGCATTCTTAGCCCCTGTAGTGTTTTGACCTGGGATAGAGTTAATTTTCTTCATAGAAGCTCGGAGGGTGCTACGTTTTGTGTTTGTGACAACAACAGTGTTGATAACATACTGATGTTTTAGCCATTGCTGAGCAGTGCTTATACAGCATCAAGGCTCCCTCCATTTCTCACTCTGCCCCCCACAGTGAGTAGGCTGGGGGCAGACAAGAGGCTGAGAGGGAACACAGTGGGACAGCTGACCCAAACTGACCAAAGGGGTAGTCCATCCTCAGCAATAAAACCCAGGGGGGTGGAATTTATTAAGGATTGCCATTGCTCAGTGGCTGGCTGGGCAGCCATCAGCTGCCTGTGAGTGATTGCTTTTTCATCACTTGGTTTTCTTTCTTTAGTTTTGTTTTGTCTTTTTCTCTTTTACTTATGAACTGTCTTTATCTTGGCTCATGAGTTTTCTCACTTTTGCACTTCCAATTTTCTCCCCCATCCTGCTGCAGGGGGAGTGAACAAGCAGCTGTGTGGTCCTGTGGTCCAGGATTTTTATTTTTATTATTTTTAGAAATAATGGTCTATAACAATGCAAGTACTTTTTTTAAAGGTCACCAAGTAAGACAGACAGGGAATACCAAAAGGATACAGGATTTATAAAACCGTTTTTGTTACTACCTTTGTGTGGAAGGTGCATATGCACAGTCTCTACTACACGATGAAGTTGATCTTGGTTGAACTCTTTGAACACTTCTAGAATACTGCTACTGTTATTATAAAAAAAGATGCATACCTAATTCACTGAACTTAGATACAACTGTCAGGAAATCATCAGACAAAGGGTCAAAACTACAGACACCAGAACACTTACTTTTTCTCAGCTGAAGCACGTGCAATTTAAATATGTATCTGGTAGCACTAGGAAATAGGTAGGTTTAGTAATGACTGATAACAGTAGCTGTTAGAGAGACTAGGACTGGATAGAACATTTTCCTCTCTGATCTAGCTTGCTCATAACCATTTGCTATAATTATCTTATGGACATCCAGAAAGACAGACCTGATATTGACTCTGAAATAATTTCAGTGAACACATACATCATCAGCAGCTTAACCGTGTCCTGGCTAGTGACCCCCTACATGATCTAGCAGTAGAACATGGCAAATTCCTGTTGTACGTACACCTGACAGCTCTGAAAAGGAAATTTGCCAAGCATATCGGGTTAGCGAGTGATTGCTTGCAAGCAAATGATTAAACGGCAGATTATTTTCATTTAGCGAGAGGAAGAATAATGAGTCAAAAGTGTTTCAGAGGGCTGAGAGCACTGCAAACTGGCATATTGTGCCTGATGCAAGATGAAGTCACAGAGCACGATTTAAAGGCAAAATGGACTGGAATAATTACTCCCTGCTTAGGAAAAAAAAAAAAGTTAGCTGTTGAGGATTTGAAGGAGATCTCAGCTGCCAAAGGGACAAACATTTCTGTGCTTTGAGGACAGGCTGAGAGACTTGGGGTTGTCCAGCCTGGAGAAGAGAAGGCTCTGAGGAGACCTTATAGCAACCGTCCAGTACCTGAAGGGGGCTTACAGGAGGGATGGGGAGGGACTCTTTATCAGGGAGTGTAACGATAGGACACGGGGTAATGGCCTCAAACTGAAAGGGGGTAGATGTAGATTGGATATCAGGAAGAAATTCTTTACCGTGAGGGTGGTGAGGCACTGGAACAGGTTGCCCAGGGAAGTTGTGGATGCCCCATCCCTGGACGTGTTCGAGGCCAGGCTGGATGGGGTTTTGAGCAGCCTGGTCTAGTGGGAGGTGTCCCTGCCCATGGCAGGGGGTTGGAACAAGGTGATCTTTAAGGTCCCTTCCAACCCGAACCATTCTGTGATTCTTTGATTCTGTGATTCTGCTATTTGTGCTATATCTGACTACTTCAAAATGTATCGAGTACACTTCTTAGTTTCAAAACACAGATATTCACTATTCATGCTCTCAAATGCATTTTGGCAGTGATATATGGTAGCACCAAATCTTGAATTGTAACTTTTTAAAAATAAGACAAAGAATTCTTACACTAAGGAAGAAGTTTTCCTTTTTGTTTTGTAATGAGAAGGGGGAGGAGATTGGAGAAGTCTATCAAGGAAATATGTAGAGCTTGACAAAAATGTTGACCAAATAAGATTATTATCTAATGGAAATTATATTTCATTAGATTTTTTTAATGAATACGTTCAGATAGGAATGCTTGCTGAAACAGTGAAATACTACTTCGCATTTTTATGAAATTACATTAAAAAAGTCAGAAAACAGATAGTTAGCAAATAATTAGCAAAGGTCAAATCAGTACAAATCAATACAAAACAATCGCTTGGCTTTGTAAAGACAATGTCCCAGTGACATCAGTGATGTGCATGTGAGATACTCAGAGAATAAATATGGCATGTTTTCAGGATTTTTCCAGCTCACTATACAAACCTCTCAGTCATAGTGCTTACTTACTGCTTGTGACCTAGATTCCTATTACACAAAGATCCATGAAGTTAAGCATATTTTTCCTATCTCAAAATTCGTTTGAGAAACCATCCAGTGCTGTCTAAATCAGCAGGTACCCATAGTCATAGCAAAACTGTTCATGAACATCAGCTGACTATTATTTTTAACTAACTTCAAATAGAAAAATATATTTGAAATAAAAGAAAGAGTGGGAATGACCTCTAGCTTCCAGTGCAAATTTTACAAAAGAAAATTTGAGAAAAGAAGTCCATTATTTGCAACCCTTGCCTGGGTTCCAAAGTATTAAGGAGTAGAAGAAATATTGTCATAAATCACATGCTGTGAATTACTTATTAGTTCATAGAAATATATCTGTACTTACTATAGACTGGAAATATTTGAATACTCCATGTAGCATACATAGATTATATATATACATACATACACTCGCTCTTCTTGTCCCAGAAGGAATTTGTCTCATATTGCTTTATGACGATCTAAAGTACATTCAGTGATTTTCATTGTTTTCCAATGGCAACCGTATTGAAACTATCACATGTAATTATTTGACTGTCAGGAGAAATGTCCAAAGTATTTTAATCTATCTCTGTAGTCAGTAACACTATACACTGCACACAAGAAGGTACACAATGCCTTTATGGGCATATTTGTTTCCAAATAAAGACATAATTTGTAATTCAGATAAAGGACTTAGGGGAATTTGAGTATAATCAAATATGACAGAACAAATATAAGGCAAATATGTTGGCAACAATCCATGATAGTGGATGTATGTCTGACACTACAAGATTGACTTTCATTTCAAAGGACCTCTTTACTCATTCCTGTATTGCTGGTACCATTAAAATCACATGGCATTAAGCTATTTTATATTTTCACTCAAAACTATTGATAGTGGTCTACATAAAAGTCAGTCTTGCTTTTACTAATTCTTTGCATATGCTGCATTGTGAATATGGAAATAAACTCCAAGGCTTTAGTAAGTATTACTGCATCGTCATGTTGACCTGGCTAGCTGTGCTGCACTTATCTTTCTTTTACTTTCCTTTTTACCCATAAACGCCATTTAGTTGGGGTGGAAATAAAATATGATGTTAAAGGAATGGTGCAGCTATATGAGGTGATATTACCATTACCTTGGATGACACCTGATAATCCAACAGACATATTTAAGATACAAGATCTCTCTTTCCTGACACTCTTGTGCCTTATTTTATTCTATGTTGCTTTCTAGCAATATTTCTTCTCCTTCTTCAAACATCTGTTGAAAGAAATCTACTCTGCATCCCTAACTATGGCATATCTCTTAGAAAGCCATGTTTACACTTGAAAGACTTAGAAAACTATTAGTTACAGCAAAACTCTAATTTTCTGGAAAGGATGTCAAACCAGTAGTGAAAAATCCAAACTGAGAATAAGTATTGACAAGAAATCAGACCTTTCACATACTGATATTTCTTCTTTTCCAAAGAAAACATTGTAGAGTGTGCATTTTCCCATGGAAAAGGATTTTAGGAAAAAACACAAACCAACAAACCACAAAAAAAAAAGCCCAAAGAACAAAACCACACAATGTTTTGTTACATCTGAAATGTTTGGTTTTCTTAAAATAAAGTGCACTCTGTTGTATCCAGCTACAGAGAAGCACAAGGAGTATTTCAGTGTATCTCCAATGAGAGTACTGGGCTGCCATGTTCACAGAAAAATCCATTAAGGTGAAATATGTGTATGGAAAAGAGTACAGGTTCTGACGTGTAAATTCACCACGTACACAGTCCAGCAGTGGAACAGGCTGCCCAGAGAGACTGTACAGTCTCCATCCTTGGAGATTTCTAAGACCCAACTGGATAAAGTCCTGAGCAATCCGGGCTAAATTCAGCATTGACCCAGCATTGAGTGGTAGACAACGGGACAGCCTCACAAAATCCCTTCTCAACCTGAATAAATCTATAATTACCTGACACAGAAAACTAAAACCCAAGACAGATAAAACTCCCAACAGTATATACAGACTTGCATTTCTTTCACTTAGGAATGGAGTGTATAATTTACATATTCAGTCTGTGTTATGGGGTGTTATCTTCTAACACTAAAAAGTCAACACTTCAGAGAATTCTAGAGAAAAGCCTACCAGTTTTTCTCATTCTAAAGTAATTTTGCCTGAGATCTTCATAAGACATAAATTTAAATCTATTAACTCCATATATGATCTTATGGTACTTAGTAAATACATGTTTTCTTGTTGCATATATATAAACTATAATGTGTGAATGTAAAACTTAACATGCATATAATAGTACCTTAAAAAATGCACTATTATAAGTAGATGTTTGACAACATTTCATTTTCTATACCCAGATTATATACCCTTGCAGTTAGAGTAAACCATTTTAGAAAAAGCACTGTAACTCTTTGACACTAGCTCTGATCTTCCAGCGATGCCAGCTCTCCAGCATTCTGTCTATGTCTTTCCTACCTCAGCGTCACCAACACATACGAACACAAACTTAGGCTTGATGCGTATTATTCTTCCTGCACAGTGCTGGAAGAAACATTATAGTCACTCATGTTCTAAAAAGTATAAAGGGATTGATGCAAGAGGAGACTGAGACCATGCAGCTAAGATAGAGCATCAGTAATAAAGTAGATCCTGTTTGAACAACAACTGCAAAAGACCGCATTAGTTTGACTTGGGCTTAATGTTTTGGACATAGTTAACTGTGTTAGGAGCAGGATCCAACATGACATTTGATCTTTTATATGTCATTGACAATAAACTTCAGAGGGGCTAGGGAGCCCGTGGGTGAGTGTGCCTACTGAACATGTAAGAGTTCTACCTGTAATTGCATTTCAGCTCAAATATACAGTTTTGTTATTACCTATTTAGAAAGCTGGCAGACATTTTCAATATATGAGATTAATTCCAGTCTGAAGAACCTCAGACACAGGAAAACTCTCTGCTCCATAACTACCTGATATTCCATAGGTTGTTTTCCCATTTCCTTTTTATAATTTCCTCCATGTTGCAGTGTAAACCACACTCACATCCATATGCTTTCTCTCACAGCAGGCCCTCACAGAAGTTTCCTGTGGAATCAACTAACCATGATTCTGCAGACAAATGAGAGTGAAAGATGTATTAGCTTTATTTCGTTAAAAGGGTGATTAAGATTGATAGAGTCGGTGCTTACATATGAAGACCACCAAAATGGAAATTAATGTCGCTGATTACCGAATGAGCCAACAGCGTAACGCAGTTTTGAGAATGATAAGGTTGTCTTATATTTTAGCTGACATTACAGATATAGTCCTACCAGTGAGTAACGAAGTAGCAAGATGTTTAAAGTATTCTGTATGTGTTTGGTCGCCTCTTTTTTTTTTAAAAAAAAAAAGAAAAAAAAGGTGACAGGAATGAACAGTTACAAGGTTGAAGAGATGAATAGGGAGCCTCTCTTAAAAGAGGAAAACTTTTGTCCCAATTCTTATTGATATCTGGATAAATGATGTAGAAGAGCAATGGCATTAAATTGTGCAAATCTATAGTAAGCAATGCTAAGAACAAAGCAGTCCTGCAGAGTTTGTAGAGAACATGCCTTACTTCGTAACAGAGCCTCAATTGATTTTACGTGTACAGGTACATATAAAATCACATTTGAAAAATAAGAATGAAAATTATACTCATCAGCTAGGTTAGTCTGTATTATGGAAAGCAGGAACTCATTGAATCATAGAATGGTTTAGGTTGGAAGGGACCTTAAAGACCATCTAGTTCCAAGCCTCCTGCCATGGGAGGGACACCTTCCACTAGACCAGGTTACAAAAGCCCCATCTAGCTTGGCTTTAAACACTTCCAGTGATGGGACCCCCACAACCTCTCTAGGTAACCTGTTCCAGTGCCTCATCACCATCATAGTGAAAAATTTCTTCCTGGTATCTAATCTAAATCTACTGTCTTCCAGTTTAAAGCCATTCCCTCTCATCCTATCACTACATGCCCAGGTAAAAAGTCCCTCTCCAGCTTTCTTGTAGGCCCCTTTCAGACTCTGGAAGGCCGCAATAAGGTCTCCCTGGAGCCTTCTCTTCTCCAGGCTGAACAACCCTAACTCTCTCACCCTGTCCTCATAGGAGAGGTGCTCTAGCCCTCTGATCATCTTCGTGGCCCTCCTCTGGACCCATTCCAACAGGTCCATGTCCTTCTTGTGTTGAGGATTCCAAAACTGGACACAGAACTCCAGGTGGGGTCTCACCAGAGTGGAGTAGAGGTGTAGAATCACCCCCCTCAACCTACTGGCCACACTTCCTTTGATGCAGCCCAAGATGTGGTTGGCCTTCTGGGCTGCAAGTGCACATTGATGGGTCATGTCGAGCTTCTCATCAACGAATACCCCCAAGTCATTCTCCTCAGGGCTGCTCTCAATCCGTTCTCTGCCCAGTCTGTATTTGTGCCTGGGATTGCCCCGACCCTCATGCAGAACCCTGCACTTGGCCTTGTTGAACTTCATGAGGTTTGCACGGGCCCACCTCTCAAGCCTGTCCAGGTCCCTCTGGATGGCATGAGCCGTAATGTGCACTTGCAGCTGATTTAAATGACGCAGATACTGCATGAGGGATACTAGCTTTCACTTCTCAAAGGGTACGCAGCACACTACATAGTGTATATGCAGCACACTACGAAGTCCCAGCTGCATATTTTTGTACCTTTATATAACTCAGTTATGGTTGTTTCCCTCTCTCCATGTGGCGAAAGAGATTAATGGCTGCAGAACTTGAGCCTCCTGCTCAGTCTCAGTCTGTGCTTTACTCACAGTGTGCTGACAGCATGCCATCTTTCCCAACCAACATTTTTAACGTTTAAGTCCTCTTTGATTTTAGACTCTGAACTTTGGAAATAATGAGCCAAATGTAAAACATGCCAAGCTGTATATAACTATTTTCAGAGCTATGGGCATAGACACTCTTATCTAATGTAGCTTGCAGATGCTTACTCCATACTTTACGTCTTTGCTATTGTTTGCTCCTTATCTCGGAACAGCCACCTTTGGTTTAACTCCTGGCAGTCAGATTAATATAAAATAGATACATTTAGAGACTACTGTATTTATAGAAAAATTGTTATACTTACTCTCCTTTTTTTTTTTTCACCATATCCTGGCATTAAAGGACATTTTTTAGAATGGTACATCTTTTTTGGTGTCCATGCCTTAATACAGCTACAGACAAACAGAATGTTTCATAAAAAACACTACTTTAATAACCTGAGGTTTGAAAAAGGTAGTTTGGAGATTTCCTAGTATATCCAGAGAAAGGGTAAGAGGTGACTTGATTACAGCCTACAATTACTTACAATGAGAAGCTTTCTGATTGCAAATAGCCCTTTAATTTAACAAATGAAGCATAACGAGATCCAATATTTGAAGGTGGAAGCTAGATGATTGATATCAGGCTAGGTGCATATTTTTATCAGTGAATCCAATCAACTATTTGGACTATTTACCTAGGGAAATACTTGGTTCTTCATCACTGAGAACTTTAAATGAAAATTGTGTGTTCCTGAAAGATACGTAATAGCTCAAGCAGAAATGATAGACTTTATGTAGGAAACACTTGAAGGAATTCTGTCTTGTATTATGCTGTAGTTCTGACTAGATGATTATTATGGCCCCTTCCAGCCTTAAAAGTTGGGTGAAAATTAGTTCCATTAAAATCAACGTGAATTTTGTCACTGACTGGAATCAGGATTTCACCATCTGAATTTACACTAGACCACTTTACAGCCTCACTAACAGTGTAAAGATACCTTAAAGTAGGCAGAAATGTATTCATATTCAATTCCTCTCAACACTTCCAGGGTGATGTAAGAAAGCATTAAATGTAATGCAAATCAGGCATTCGTAACAACTAGAAATTAGCACTTCTAGCAAACGGGTCTGAAAGATTGTGCGTTAACTGGTCTCCTACCATGAAGTTTGAAGAATTAGACTTAAGCTTGCCAGCTGCAAAGTTTTGCTGATTACAAGTTAAGGCTGATACAGCTGTAAATCAATAGAAAGAAAGCAACTGCCCCCTCTCCCTTGTGCTTAAACTTGCATTGTCTTTAAGGACAATTACCTTGGACAATATAGGAGCCTTTACATAGCATAAAGTTGTTCTTTCCTCATCTGTAATAAAACAGTAACCCACTGTGTCAGAAAGCTGTAATAAAAAAGTTACAGTGGTACAGTGACATGAATAATTAGATGTATTAAGAAATTTCAATACAAGTAAAAATTTGATTTTGATTTAGGATTTTCATTGCTGCAAACAAGACATGATACAGTTTTAAAAAATAATCAGGGATACAGACAAGCCAATATCAGTTATAACACTTACCTTCTCTCTTATTATGAAAATAAAAGGAAATACAGTGGAGTGAAGAGGAAAACCACAGATAATTTCATTTCTTAGAGTTATTGAAAATTAAAAAGGCAAAGAACTCACTCACCACACATAGATATTAGAGACCACAGTGTTTAAAAGCATTAGATATTATGTCCACTTTGTTTACTTAGATTTTCAGAAGGAGGGGGGGGAGGTAGAGGGCATAAATTGCTTAAAAGTTCTATGTTACTAAATTTACCTAGGCTAAATATGCCACTGTTACTGTGGATCTGAACACCATGTTTATCTATGCAACATCTCATGGGGTAGGCTAGAGCTGTTATCACCCATTCTGCACATAAGGACTCATGTGCAAGGAGCCACAAAACCAGATTTCAGCACCTGACTGTGGTCTTTGCCGAGGGACACCCGCAAGCATCTGTCAAGACGTCAATAGTGTTATGCACCCAACAACCAAGCACGCAATTCAGCCACAGAGACTGAGAAGCCAAACACTGCAATCGTCCCGTGCCAGTGCTGGCTGAGTATGACTGTCCTTAGAAAAGAGCAAAAGTGTCTCATCTCAGCTACAGGCATCCTACAGCCAGCAATGTTGACACATAAACTGTAGGATACCCCCCTTTCTTTTGTCGCCTGGTAGATGGTGAAGACACAGACATAGTGCTACTAAGTCCACCTCTTGCTAAAGGGGTGGGGAGCACTGTGGGTAGTGCAGGAATTAATTCATCAGATGGATGAATTATATTGTGCATCTATATGACCAAGCAGACAGAGGAAAAACAGCTCCCATAGCCACCTCAATTGCCATTAAAATCTCAGCTATTGAACAGATGCATAATGCAGAAGGATGAGGCATATTTTGTGAGAAAAGCAATGTGTGGGTGCCCAGATCTGAAAGAGTGCAGGGACAGGCATCCTGTGTGGGAGGAAGCCCCCAGAATCTAAGAAAGGTATGATAAGTAAGAACACATCAGTATGGCATTTTCAGCTGCCAATGTACCACATCATACACAGTACATCACCTTCCTCCAACCTCTTCTGTAGTTGCATCCACTTAATCAAGAGAGGAAAATGCTATATGGTCAGATCCTTTTTACCCGTTTTTTTGGTGCAAAGTCTATAAATCTCTGTCATAGCAGGAATATAAGTGCAGGCTTCCTAAATCTAAGGCTGGCACTCTAGCATTCCAACTTAGGAAATTTAAATCTTCTTTACAGGTACAAAACCCAATTGTCATCATGTCCTTTAGGGACAGATTACACGCTAACGGTCCAATGTGAGATTTCTTGTAGTGAATCATCTAATACTGGAAGTATTTTAGTCAAGAAGATAGCAGACTAGGGTCTTTTATCTCTTTGTGAAGATAAGTCTAATTTTAAAATACAAATAACTCAAAGACATTTGTATGTATAATCTGTACATCATTGTAAATGCTACATTATTTAAAAACCTTCAGGTAGGAGAGATTAAAAAGTCCTACTGGACTACTGCAATGAGTATGACTTTTATTTATTATTAAATGGATATTAATGGACTAAAGAGATGGTAAATATATTTTACATAAAAATCATTTAGTTCTAATATGGCAAATGGAAAGATGACATGCTAATTTCTAACTTGAAAAATTCTTCCTTTCACATCTTAGCTGCTTCACTTCCTTTTATATTGATTTTGGGTTTCCAGATGATGAGATTACATTTTGAAGCATTCACACAGCAGAGCATAAGGACAAAGCTATAACAAAACAATTAGATTCATATAAATTAGTCTCTAAAGACTTGAGTAAAGCATTATTCTTTAGTCAGAAAGTGATCAAATTTCTCCTTTCACCCACCATCGCAGCAGGTGCTGAGGAAGGGTTTTAAGAAAGCAGGTAAAGTTTTAGTCCATCAGAGAAGAAATAATTCAGACTTTTAATGACCCTACGCTGAAACACTGCGCTAAAAAGGAAAAGAAAAAGGTTTTGATTATGCTGATAAACAATTCTTAGACAACTTGACATTGGGTTACGCCTGCTATTAACAAAAGATAGAAGAGGTAACATTAAATATAACAGTAACTTCTATATCAATTACAAGACCAAGTATTCATGGCAAACATTTGTGTCAGTATTTCCTGTAATTTAGTACTGATGCACTTGAGCAATAGAAAATGCAGCAAGAATATAAACTATAGAAAGGAACTGATTTGGATAAAAATGAGATCTTGAGTGCTTAGACTCAAAACTGAACCATGTGCAGACTGAATTATTTTTTGAAAAAATCTAATTTTGTCATTGAAGGCAGAAAAGTTTCTTGTATCTCTGCGTTTCCTTGTTCTCTGCTAGATGCATTAAGAGACAAAGATGGGGTGGGCACAAAAAGGGAAAAGGAAAACAGTAAAACTGTGACAAAGGCTATTGTCCTGAAACAAAGCCTTGCCTGTGTGAAATGTCTGCTTCAAATCCAAAACATTTTAGACAAACAGGGTGGACAGAGCACAAACTGAATGCAGGGACAAGTGGAGCCTGCACTACACTATTTCATATACTGGAAAAGCATTCAGGGCAGTCCCGAGGATGATGTGTCAGTCCATTTATTTTTTTTTACAAAATTACAGCCATGGGTGTCTATGGTCAAATGGTCAAATGATAGTTTCAAAATGGCTGCAATGTTTTCTTGGAAATATTTTACTATAGTCAAATTATTCTTTGTGCTGTTTATAAAATAATAATAAAAATATTAATTTTTAAGTATTCAGTGGCCACAGAAATGGTAAGAAAGGACACAGAAAATATTCCCATTCCCTACGCTTGCTTATGCCTTGTCTCAGGTGAGTGTTTACAGTTACACTGAGGAAGCAAAACATAAGAAACAGGGGTCATAGCAGAGCTCAACAAAGGTCAGAACTACAGCATCTATTTGGCCTTTTAAAACACAGGCACTACAAAAGCTGAAAAGCGGACATGTAGTTGTACCACGAATATTCACCGAAGCATAGACAACTCCCCAACTCCCTGTAAAATTAGTGCTGCCTGGAAAACCCACATCAAAATGAAAGGAAGAAAGAGCTGACCAGGAGTCTGAAACTTTGTCCTGCACAGGTACTTGGGACAAGTAGACAGTGGTGCAAATCAGATACCTTTGTATGTTTTGAAAGTGCCAAATCAAGGGAAAAAGCTGGAAGAATATGTTGTTTTCAGGTCTTCTTACTGACTAGAAATAAAATAGGTAGGAAGCTATATAATACTGTCAAGACTGAGGCAATCCGGGATGTGTAGGAGCAGAAATGCTGATGTTGGAGGTTATTTGATGTAAAAAACCCAAGAGGTATTCATTGTTTTCACACATCTATAGGATGATGCTGAGTAAGTGGAGATTTGAGAAGCTGGAGAAGGATGCCAGAATTCTGTATGTAGCCATTACATTATATTTTCATCCCAGTTTACTGATTTCTTTCTGTAGATCTCCACTTGCATAACTGCAAAAGTAGACGGAGGAACATCACTTGCACACCCTGGTCAAAGAAACAGTGTTTGAGTAGGGCTCATTTATTATAATTACATCTGCATCACCCTGCCATTTGGTCTTCTATCTAGGGAAATGTTGGCTACTTAGCATCAATTTTTGCTTCAGCTTTCTGCTGTATCCCAGCACCACCACTACACCATGCAACAACTAGCTTTGATGTGTAAGCCAACATATGGCCATTAAACTATTGGCTTCAACTATGAACATAAGGACTCAGAATTGTGACTTATTAGCATGAAATGATTACGTTCCTCCTAGAAATGTGGCTTCATTTTTTTCAGTCAAGCAAAAATACCCACAAAATGAGACTTACAAGATGCAATTCTCTCAGATTATTCCATTTTTATTTTTTTTATTGACATATTATGGGCACAGTTTAAAACCCTTCCTTTAATAGAAGTTTTATCAAATTTAGACCATTTGAACTTCCTCACATTTCTGTGTCTCTCTTTTGATCTTCTGACAGATGCTATACCTTGGGGGTTTTTTTGGTAAAAAAAAAAAGCTTCTGAATCTTCATATGTATACAAGATGAGGTTTCCTGTCAATTTTCCCCAGAAAATATTGCATGGAAATCCCAAACTATTTAACTCTAAACATTATTCTCAGGAAAGTAAGTTTGGAAGAACTTTCGTCTCCTGTTGTGGTGAAAACTCGCCCAAAGTTTTTGAATTGCTTGTTTAATAGTGATAAACCAAGAATGTTGTTTCCTGTAAGCTCTCATCTTGCTTTCTCTATACTGTATAATGAATCTTTCCTGTCAAGTTTACCATTTCCCTTTGGTATTCTCATTAACATTAGTCATTAAAACAAGATTGGGCAAAGCTCTGGGAAATCTACTCTAGGGAAAGATATTGGTTGTGCTGTATGTCACTTTGTTTAGAAAGCATACGCTATTCTACCAGAGTAGTTTAAAATGCTGCAGTTATTTCCCTGCAAGCTTCATTGTTTTGGATGATTAACATAGATTATGGCAGTATTTTTGTGACCTGCTATAACTTTTCCTGTCTATTCTGTGTCTTTATAAAGACACAAAGACTAGGACACACAGGCATCACCCACTTAGTTACACGAAACTTAGAAGGGCAAATAATGGAGAAAGTGCCACAATGTCACAGCCCTTGAAGCTTGATTCCAGGTTCCTAAAATTGCAGAGAACTAGGGTGGGAGGAACTAAAAAATCACCTAGCTTCTCTGTGTCCCCAAAGCACGGGTAACTACAGTTACGTATTTCTGATGGATATTGTCCAAGTTTATACATTTCAAAATATTTTTTACCTTCTCCCTAATAATAAAAAGATTATGAACCATAAATTAAATACCTTTCTCTATGTGAAATATTATCTTTTGACTTGTAGCTAGTTTTAAATTCTTCCTCAGTTAATGCATCTTGGAAAATAATTACCTGCTCTCTTTTTACAGAACTCAGTAAATTCACATGGTGGAGACATTCTAGCAAAAATAGTTTGGTGGGAGAGTTAGAAGTTAAGAGTGACCTGTTTCGGTACTGTGAACAGGAAAAGAGAAAGAAGAAAATCTTTTGTGCTCTAATTTTCCACTTTCCACAACTTCTACATAGGTTGTGACTTTGTGACTGAACAAACATTAAAACAAAATGGGGTTTGGCATAAGCTTCCCAGTAGCATATATTTATGTTAACCTGATACAAAATTAATTCTAAGCAGAAAATAGTTTTGATACTAGTAACTTCCAAATGCTTCACAGACATTTCTGTCTCACAGCCAGGCCTCTCTTTCTCTTCAAAAAATACTTCCCTGAATTAATAATTTTCAATAATGTCTCGCTTAGAATAGAGGGTTGGTCATACATATGAATGGAAGATGGTTTGTATCGGAGAGAAAATTAAGTGCTGCTTACTTTGCCAGAAATAACTACCTCTGCCTTTCCTCCTCTGAGGCAGATTTATTATCACCATTATTCATTCCCGTATGTTGTCTTAGGGAACACTTTTATGTGGAAATGTCACTTATTTTCAGATGCCACTAACTTAAATTGCTTTACTGTTGCATTAAAAGCCACCATTGCTGCTGGCCCTCAGCAGACATCTCAGACAGTAAGCTCTGATGTGCTCTTTACAGCCAAGTTGAGAGGCAGTTAACTTGTACTTTCCAGTTTCCCTATACATAAAACATTTTTAAGAGCTAAATGGTCCTGTCTCCTCATTTTCATTAGCGGGCTACGAATACCTGTCATTTTAAGAATGCTGCAGGACTAGGGACCTTTCCAGTTTCTTACATTTGTAAGCCCCAGCATGACAGCCTGCGTCTGGGAGCATGCAACGTGCTCGCTTATACTAGACATGCTGCTAGCGCGGCTAGCGTCTACCTAGGCCCTTAGACCAGCAAGTCTATTAGGGGACACTGAGTAGTTTTCCATTCTGTTATACCAATATAAAACATTTGTTTGTCTGTGTTTTAGAGAACAGGGATGACCAGGTATACTTTTGACAGCTAGCTTTTTACTTGACTTGGCTTCTGTGCTGAAATTTATACTAAAATAGACAACATACTCTTGGTTTCAACTACGACGAGGGTTTTCTTATTGGTTTATAATTGCCATTCTGGAAATAAAAGAAGTCATTTCCCTGTTTCCAAATGTATCCCAATCTTACACATTCAAGAGTTAGGTTAGACTTCACTTCAAGCTCTACTTAAAGAATTATTTTAGGTTATTAATTCATGTACTATTGATTTATGAAAAGGGGTATTGACCAAGAGGAAAGAGGCTTTCAGGATTATCTAGCACTAATTCCTGTCAGAAATTAAATTGTATTCTTGATGGACTAAAGTTTGGTATAATTGACAAATCATACATTTCTATTTCTAGCTGATAAGGGATGTGGGCAATACGTCCTGTCAGGAAAATTACCTGAGTAAATGGCAGACTCCCTAAACTCCATCAGAAGATTCTTGATTTGATTCTTAAAAGCATGAGCGTACATATATTTAGGGAAAAGGTGGGGAAGTATGTTTTATTTGTTCGTTTGTTTATTTTTTAATTGTCTCCCAATGACTTTAGATAATCAGGTTACCATGGCTTCAGATGGGTGGAGAGCTTTGGGTTTCTTTTTTCCTCGGTATACTGTTCTGTGGACATCATAAGCTGTCAGCAACTTTATTTTTAAAACAAATAAATCCCATATTCAGAAAAAAATAAATATTATTACTTCCAGATAATATGTTGCAAGACTGAAACTTTCTGCAATAAAAACATTTCAGCTGTTCTTGCACCTGACTGAGATGAAATCAATTAAGCCTGTGAATCAGCAAACTCTTTATATGCAGAGGCCTCATATGACTTGGTTTGTCATCTCTCCATCTGCTGGCTGGTTAAAACTCTACAAAGCAGCTTGGGTAATGCAAATAAAGAGGGAATTCAGAGTGTCTGCAAAAAACATTATTGATGGCATACAGATTGTATTCAGTGCATGTAAGAAACAAACAAAACTGTTTTATGTGTTCAGTATACCATGAATTAAACGTACTTGCTTTGTTAAGTCATATAAAGAGTATGATGGCAGATACTGAGCAATAGAAACAGTAAAGTAACATCGGTTATTGCCTATTTGCCATGAAATATGATGCTGGGTGATCTTGGGCTTCCAAAGTGCATGTTGAATGTGATACAATGAGCAAAAAATAAAGGGAACAGCAAGGAGGACAGTGTTATAGGAATATGATCACATATCATATCAGGTGATCCAGGGCCTTATGGAAAATAACAGTAATAGTAACCTGTTCTTACATATGTTTCATAACATCACTATCATTTTTACTATTTTATAAGTGGGTAACTTGAGCCATGAAGCACTGATGTGACAACAGGTCAACAATACCTCATTAGGCTGTGCATCCAACAGGAGTTTAGCAGCTAAATCCATTTTAGCTGACATATGTTCATACTGTATGACATTCTAAAACTAAAAAGAGAATATTATTGGGGCATGCTTATTGACAACACAGAATTAGTTAAACCTGAGTAGGAGTTTAATGACAAGCTCAAAAAGTTCAGAGTTTGGATGACTTTTTATCCAGGAAAATCAATGTAATGACAGGATATTCCTTTTAAAAACACGTGAAAGGGATACTGAGTGTAACGTCACTGCAGATTGGGAGAGGCAAGAACAACCCAAATTATGGCAACATTCTCTGCTTTCATGTCCCTTTTTTGCTTACAAAGAGACCTAGTTTACTTTTGCCAGACACACCAGTAGGTGCTGAAAACTCATAAGAAATCCTCAAAACAAGAAGATACTCTCTCAAAATTTTAAATTTCCCCTACTGTCACTTAAATTGACAGGGCTATAGCCAACATGTCTGATCTGCTGTTGACTACAACTGTGGAAGAACAAGCACTAGGAATAAACACGCATCTTAACTGTATCACACTGCCTTGTGGAAAACTTGTGTCATTATTACTTTCTAGAAAATTTACTGGCATTATTTAGGACTGACAACTGCTGAGAACAAGCCACACAAACAGCTCTTTGAATCAGATTTTTATTTGGTTTTTTTATTTATGAGATGCTGTACATTGACTTCCAAGGCAATTTTAAGCCTCAGTGAAGCCATGTTTTCTGTGACTTCATGAGCACTTCTTTCTGTCACCCTATTTTTAATAAAAAACGTCATTTCAGTAGGTTACTAGACATGTTTTTGTGGGAATGCTTTTGACATCCCTTCTTAAGTTGAACTGTAGATAGATTTTATTCATGGTGGCTTCTTCCTACAAACATATTTGAAAAACAACTGGCCTCCTTCCTCAACTTTTAGTGCAGTTTCCTAGGACCTGCCATTTTTATAGTGTTGTACAAGTTAAGGATTTTCTTTGTTCTTTTGTGTTTGTATACTGCAGACTAAGATCACCTTACAGTCAGAAATAAGAAATAAACATGATTTTCCTAGGATTATTGTATATCTCTAAGAAAGCAAAAACATGTAGGAAGTAATTGACCCATTTTTCTTCAAGTGTATTGGGGCAGACCAGGAGTAGCTCCACAGAGACTGGACAGCAAACTTGGATTTTGAAGCTATTCCACAATGGTTAATAGTAGAGAAGATGATCCCTGGGATCCCCTTTGGATGCTTCTCCAAAGCCAGAATACTCAGTGGATATCACTAAAAGGAAATAACTTTTTATGAGAGAGAAACCTAACAATGGTGCTTTCTGGTGAATGTAGCTTGAGACTATATGCCAAATAAAATATTGTATCTTCTATACAATCTAGCTATAAACCAGCAAGAATGTTGGCTATAGAGAACCAAACTAACTTAATCAGCAACAACATATTTTTTATTTCAAAAAGTAGGTGTAGGAGATTTGCTAAAAGATTAAGAGCATACTGTACAGTAACTCAAGTGTTCATATCTATAATCATAAAATATGGAAATCAACATTGTAGCAATGGTACTTCTCTGCCAATGCTACATCTACCATCCATGGCATGCTGTCAGTGTAAAATTCTAGTAATAGCCTCCTATGTTATATATGTCCTCCTTACCACTGAAGAAAATAAAAAAGAGAGTCCACCATAAATCATGAGTAAACTAAGATGCTTGGGTAAAGCTTGGAATAGCAATAATAACAACAACAATAACAACAGCAACTACTACTACTATTATGATGATGAAGGAGAAGGAGAAGGAGAAGGAGAAGGAGAAGGAGAAGAAGGAGAAGAAGGAGAAGAAGGAGAAGAAGGAGAAGAAGGAGAAGAAGGAGAAGAAGGAGAAGAAGGGAGAAGAAGGGAGAAGAAGGGAGAAGAAGGAGAAGGAGAAGGAGGAGAAGAAGGAGAAGGAGGAGAAGGAGGAGAAGGAGGAGAAGAAGGAGAAGAAGGAGAAGAAGGAGAAGAAGGAGAAGAAGGAGAAGAAGGAGAAGAAGGAGAAGAAGGAGAAGAAGAAGAAGAAGAAGAAGAAGGAGAAGAAGAAGAAGAAGGAGAAGGAGAAGAAGGAGAAGAAGGAGAAGAAGGAAGAAGAAGGAGAAGAAGGAAGAAGAAGGAGAAGGAGAAGGAGGAGAAGAAGAAGAAGAAGAAGAAGAAGAAGAAGAAGAAGAAGAAGAAGAAGAAGAAGAAGAAGAAGAAGAAAGAAGAAGAAGAAAGAAGAAGAAGAAAGAAGAAGAAGAAAGAAGAAGAAGAAAGAAGAAGAAGCAGCAGCAGCAGCAGCATTAGGTTCCTTGCAATTAAGTATTCATTTATTCTATCTAGTATATGCACTTTTGCCCTCAATTGATACCAATAAAATGTGACACTGAAATGCAGTCAATGTGACACATCTTGCCCAGATTTTAAAGGAAGTCTTGTTATCATTCCTGAGGGAATTCCTGTGGATTTAATGTTAAAGGCAGTTTATGTATGTCTTATGAGATAGATCATACAGTTTCATTAGAAATCCTTTCACTCTTATTTTTAGAATTCCTGCTTATTTCTTTTGTCATTCCAAAAGATATGCTGATAAATATATCTCTGATTTTTTTTCCCCTAACATCATCACGCAAATTCAACCCTGTAGGAGATTTTTAATCTATGATAAAATATTATCCAGGTAGAAAATATTAAGAGTCAAGAAAAGAATCTGAGTGTCAGTTTGCAGACTTAGACAAACTTGAGATTCTCGGAGCACTACTGGGAAAAAAGTACCTTTGCCCTTCAGATTGAACTGAGTCTTTCAATATGATGTGCGTGATGATCTACATCAAAGAAAATGAGTACAGAAAGCTGATGATTGTTTTCAACCTCATCAGATTACTACTACAGCACCTAAGATTTCCAAGACTGAAACAGGAAAAAAATTGATCATTCTTCATATTTAATTTTTAATACTCACGGGAAAGAGGAAAAGCTCTCATATAGTTAGAAGACTGAGTTTTCTCCACTTCATTTCTATTCAGGATTACACCACATCTTCCAACATGGCAAAATTTCAGTCCTATTTAAAAAAAGTGCTTATAACTGCACTTGGAACAATACCTTGTATGTCATAAAAGAATGCATGTTTTATACAAATAGTGCCAAACATGGTAGAAACACAAATTCTTCCTCATTCTAAGAACAGTCTCAGCTCTGATTGGAAAGGACCACTGGCAGTGAAGCAATCATATTTATCATGACATGCCAGAAGTTGTAATGATATGCATGGAAAGCAAATATTATAAACAGAAATCTAGAAATGCCCATCTAATTACAACACCCTTTCTATATCCATAGCAGTCACCATTCCTTCAGAGGGAAGAAGAAACAAGCACACAAACCCCAAATCAAAACAATACCTTCCTCCTGAGTTCTCCTGCTTTGTTACACCAAAGTGACATTGCATGTTGAGGAGAAATAAAAAAAAAAATAATAAAGGCTTTCAGGTGTAGATGTTCAAGGATTGAAATCACAGGATTTTCTGTGCCACCTTTATTATCTGTTAAGTAAATCCTACTTTCTTTATTCAAGCATTCTCCTCTTTCACCAAACAGGAAGTTTCTTTGATTCCTTCTCATCCCTCCACACTGAGACGCAACATTTGTACCTTTACGTGATCATAACTAAAGAGATGATGTCCCTAAAGAAGAAGGGCATGATTTAGGGGAGGTGAGGGAAGCCCCTTTGACGGAGGTCTGCCTTTCTATCTTCCCGTTGTCTGCAGGACAACCATAATAGGGAAGTTGTGGGGAAAGGGAAAAGAGCCATGACCCAATGCTGTGAACCTGCAGCTTAAGGAGAGATTGAAAGACTACAGAAAGGTGCAGAAACAGACAGTTTGGCTTCAGGGAGATCAGAAAAGAAAATTTCCTGAGGCCAGTGTGCACTGAGCACAGTTAGCTGCAACGCAAGAAGTCACTGGGCTGGCTGACCCCAAGTTACCAGGAAAGGACATAGCGGGCAAGGAAAGAGTTAACAGAAACCCTTTGTATTTCTCTTCTGACCTGGTCACTTTGAGCTTTTGCTATTTAGAATGTAAATACTCCAGTTTAAATTTTAATTTTTTTCTTCTTTTGTATTGTTTGAAAGCCCCTTGGTTGATTTTGGAAAGTGCATCCTAAGAAACTCTAGGCTGTTCTACTCAAAGCACAAAGTTTTTCTACTTGAAACATCACAAGTGCTACCATTTCCAGTCTTTTACTTTTTTTCCCTCTTAGTGTTTTTCCGGATGGAATCTTACTTGTTTCCGCTAACAAATATGAAACAAAAAAGTTGCTTTTTCCTCTCAACATGTTGATTTGGAGACTCGTAAAAAAGATAAGTGGGAGTAATACGTCATTAAAGTCCTTCTGAATGCTACTGGTATTGGTCCTGAAAATCCTTGTTATAATTCTCCTACAAGAGCAACTAATCTTCTATGAAATGTTTACTGCTTTTCAGAAATGGTCACGGTGGTGTAGCAAGTACCTCACATACAGGACATCTGCTTTAGTGCATTGTTTGATAGCATGTTGGCATCCTATTATGGAAAATATGAAGTAAGGTAAAATAAAGTTCCCCAAGATTTGATAATTTATTTTCTATAAAAATATCAGCAAGGAATATATGACACATTGTTTTTCTTTAGAAAGAGATCACATGAGAGAGCGGAGAAACAGGACTTCTACACAAAATCAATGCAGTAAATCTCTCACTGTTAAAAGACTTTAGGAATGGACACTGCTAGTGATCATGTTCAACAAAATTTCCATTTTAACTCTGAAAAACCTTAATAAGTGGCATAAACAGCAACCTGAATTAAAGCTCTGACCGCATCTGACCCACAGTGGTCATTTCAGCCTGCACCAGGACTGAGAAAGCTTTTTATACTTTTTCTTATGAAAACCTCTGCATGATTTTTATTCCATACTAAATAAAATCATCTTCCTTCTCCCTTAGAAGCTTGGCTTTCAGTGTTTCTGATACCCTACAGGACTTGTAACGATTTCCTGTAAGTCATACAGAAAGGCATTTTGTTTTGTTTTTCTTTCTAAATCAAAGAACATCAGCTATTCCACTGAAATGAATCCTTAAAACAGACACAGTTCATCACCTGCCCCTGCCAAACAAATTAAGAAAGTATATAGTGGTTATGTGAATACAGAGCAAGAGAAAAACTCTGTAATCCTACCCTCACAGATTTTCCTCTCCAACCCCTGGGAGCAGATAGCTCCCCAGCCAACATCATAGGGACAAGAAGTTGCCCTGGAATGGCAGATCTTTCTGCAAGAAACCAGACAGTTTTTGAAGGACATGTTCAACCAAGTGATTGTAGCGTATTGCACAGTATGTGCAATGTGTATGCAGAGGGATAGCACCTATCAGGATATACCTTACATGTATATGTGCAAGGATTATACGTGCACTGTCTGCACAAAATATAAGAAACTACTCAGCAGAATGTAAAGGAAATATACTGAACTGATACATGGCAAAGAATTCAAGGTTAAAGGAAGATTTTTGTCCAAATACATAGGCATCATTTCACTAATGTTAGCCGAATGCTGGAGAAGGAAAATCCGTAACAGGATTAAAACCAGCTGGAAAATAACACCTGGGGACCCTTTCTGACAGTCAGAGGGTGATGCTTACACACAGGAGTGAAGCAGCCCCGAGCCCCCCACAGGAACATGCAGGACTGCCCTGAAGGTTTTGGTCTGAAAATCATGGTATGGGATGGGTTGGGAACCACAGACTAACAGTACTGGTTTGCAAACTGCAAGTGTCACAACCTCTTTGTTTTGTCTCAAGTGTGTATATCTGAGGGGAAGAACAAGTGGAATGCAACATTGTCACAGAAAAAAGTGAATACATAGGAGCCCAATAGTCTGAAGGGACAGTCACCTTTCACAGGATAGTTTTCACATTTCCAAAGATTTCTGTGCCTGTTGCCTGTTTCTGTGTTGCATATCTCAAAAAGAGTGATTTTTCACTTCAAAGAGAAAACTTCACAAGTATTTATATACACTAGTCTTCATTCAGTTATTAAAATATTAACCGCTAACTCATGAACGGCAAATTGGCAAAACTCAACACTCGTGGAAGAAAATGTATTTTCATTGTGAATTAAAAAAAAATAATTAATTATTAAAAAGGTATAGTCCTTAAGTCATTATGTCATTTCAAACCCTATTCCTGTCTTCCCTGTGTTCTCACAAGGGCAATTAATCCTCACCATCACCCTGAGAAACCTAACTTTGGTAAATTGTGGTAGGTTGACTTTGGCTGGCTGCTATATGCCCACCCAGCCGCTCTCTCACACTCCCTCCTCAACTGAACAAGAGAAAAGCAGATGGAAAACCTTGTGGGTCGAGATAACACTGAGATACTTACCAATTATTGTCATGGGCCAAACAGACTCAGTGTGGGGAAAATTAATTTGATCTATTGCCAAGCAAAATACAGTCAGATGGTTAGAAAAAAAGAAGAAAAAAAAATAAAACACCCTCCTCCCCATACCTCCTTTTTTTTTGCAGGTTCAACTTCATTCCTCCATCCCTGACTGCTCTACCTCTTCCCCCTGAGGGAGTGGGCGCAGGGGGACGGGGAATGGGGGTCTGCGGTCAGCCCACGGCAGCTCCTCTCTGCCCCTCCTGCCTCCTCACACGTTTCCCCGCTCCAGGCCGGGCCCTTCCCAGGGGCTGCAGGGAAACCCCCGCCCCAGCGGGGTCTCTGCCGGGGCCGCGGGGGCATCTCCGCGGGGGCGCCCGGAGCCCCTCCTGCCCTCCTCCCGCTCTCCCCTCGGGGCTCGCAGGGCTGTTTCTCACCCGGTTTCCCTCAGCCCTGGCTGCCGGGCAGCGTTTTGCCCTTTCTGAGCCAGGCTTTCCCCGCGGCGCCCGCCCGTGGCTGAGGGGCTCAGCTGTGCCCTGCGCTGGGGCCGTTGGAGCCGGCTGGAACCGGCTGTGTCCGGCACGGGGCAGCCCCGGCCCGGCAACACAGGGGCCGCCCCGCAGCACCCGCCGCCGGCACCGGGGCGCCCGCACCCGGTAGATCCTGCGCTTTCTAAAGAGAACAGGAGACCCGAGCTTTCAGTGCTGGCAAAATGAAAACAGACACCGCTTTGGAAAAACCAAAGGAGGTACCCTGATAATTGTTGACTGTAGCTAATGTGATGCTTTGATGTATGCGATGGAGATAGTTAAAAAGCAGAGGAAGGCTATTTCACTGGGAGATGAGTTCTTTTTATTTTGTGGACCTAGGGTAAGTATTTATGTAACGTTCAGAGAAATACTGGAAGAAATAAACTTCTCAACAATGGAAATGCTTCTGTTCAGTTTTAAAAGCAGAAAAATATATCTTATCTTAGCCAAGAATCATAAATGTTTCTAGCATGAGGCACCCGCACCTGGCACTGATACAAAGGCAAGAAATAAGGACACATTTATTATTCTGCTTTGCAGGAGGCAGGTATTTTTGGAGATCGGTAGAGGAAGAGTCTGGTATCCAGATTCTTGGAGGATGCAATGCCTTAGACCTATTGATAAAATCTGTAAACAGACTTGCTGCATTCAGAATTACAAAGCTCTAGTCATTCCTTCTGTCTTTTATAGGTAATAGTTTTTATTATTTATTACCATTATTTCATTGTGTTACAGTATTTTCACTGTAAAATAACAAAGGCAATGAAGAGACCACATGAAAGAGGAGATCAATAAACCAGACTCATCATAAAATTTGTAAATAAAACAATGTTGAGGGGAAAATATCTCTGCTGGAAAAAGAAAATGATACAACCATCAACAAAAACAACAGATACATTAGGAGCAGCGATACCACCGCCTGCAGTCAATATGTAAATGCAATTTCTGTGCCCAATCAGAAATAACATGTTGAGCAGAATACTTATGTACCTACATGATGAGGCCCAGCGTGCGTAACGCTGACCGCTTCCATTGCAGGGGCATCATGAAATTACAGCAGGGTACATGCAGGATCCACGTTTGTCTCAAATCCTGAACCTTACATGTATAAATTCAAACTGAAACGGCAAGAAGTCAGACTCTCATATCCAAATACCATTAATGGCAGTCGCCTCAAGTGTCATTTTATCATCTTACAAACCATGTGATTCTAATACAGTAACATAGTTTGGGGTTTTCTTCTGCCTTTTTTTTTTATTCTTTGCCCTGATGATTTCTCATTCTCAGCATTCGCTGCACATAGAGGTCAGACTTTGGTCTGAAGATATTAGGCCTAAAAGCTTTCATTAAGAATTAAAGAAAAAACAAAGTAAAAAAAAGTTAAGATTATTCCACATCGCAGTACTTGTGAATTTGAGATAAACATATAACATCAGGAAGCTTCTAGAAAAATTGTGATAGCTGAAGACACTGGAAGCTTAGTATTGCTTTGAACGGACTCAAATAACACACTTACTACAGGATGAAAAGAAAACCAACAGATTCTGAATTTCCTTCTGAGCAGGTATTTCCTTTCCATCAGTTTTACCATAAGATCTAAAACATCACATCATATCAGCGATACCCACTTCACCTTCTGATTTCACGTAGCTTTTCACTCAGGTTTCAGCTGGTGTTACATATGAGACACACAGAATTACTTTTTATCTGCCGGGCAGTGACAAGAGACCAACCTAAGATGTCCAGGGCAGAAATTACAGAGTAGAAAAAAAAATAGAGGGTTTAGAATATTGTGTTTTCAGTGGGAACTAAAGAAAACCTGCCTAAAACTGAAGGTTACCTGCACATTTCTGTAAACTCACTTCACTCAGACAATTTAATCATCTGATGAGCACTTGCCAAGCCAAGAAAACACATTTGCTATTCCTTTCCTGATGTCTTCGACAGTACAATCTCATTTTGCCTTATACTAAGACAGTCTGTTGCTCTCTGGGATATTAGGGTCTCCTTCAGTTTTGCATTCATTCCACTCTGGTTTCTGATGTGTTTGCAGTTTTACTGTTGTGCAAATGTTCCCTTGAAATTCTCTCAAGCAGAAAGTGCAGCACGTGAAGCCTGTAACAATGCCATGGCACTGCAAACTTTCAATTCCCAAACCCGTAACTAAGTAGTTCCCTCAACCAAAGTAAAGGATTGTAAACCAACAAAAGCACAAGCAGGGTTTCTTCATTAAAAATCCTATGTTACATTTTTATTGAAAGAGAGTTTAATAAAGAGAGGAATATAAGTTTCTCATTACAAAGGGTTCCATTAAATGAAAGCTGCAAAGTTTTGACTGAGGAATAAGAAAATTAGTTCATTGCTGTGTTCTCCATAATGCTATTAATTATAGCAGAGCTTAGATGTTTAAGTTACATTGGACTGGCAACTTAATATTTATAAAATATAAATATAACTAACAGGCACAAAGTTCATAGATATAACATAGTTATAAATACAAGTAATGCTTCATACAACAACGACAGAAGTTTGTGGGGTTTTTTGAGAGTTATCTAGACACCTGCTCAATAAATACTTTTAGAGAACGTATAAGGGAAACAAATTTGACCATCTAGTGTAATTTTAATATCTTTTTCTAACAGATTCTATATTATGCCTGTTTTTTGGCTAAAGCTGAACACAATATTTAACATAAATATATAAAAATACTGAAGAAGTACTTTGGGGGATAATGGGAGAAACAGGTGTGTTTTGGAGAGCATCTTCATTGCCAGCTGTCACAGGCCAATTAATGTGTTTGTATGTAAATTAATGTTCCTGTGTCCATTAGGTCACAGCTGTTCAACAGATAGTCAACTTCTGCGGTCCTGAGGTGAAAAAGTAGCTGAGTGTGGACAGACAATTTCCCTGAATTTTTACTGCAGCTGCTTTGCCATCATTGCATGGGGTTACCTGATTTTTATGGCTGATGTATGGACATAAGCAACTGACCATAGATCTCAGAGGCTAGTCTGTCTCCCCCCTCCCTGTGACAATTTATTGGGAAAAAAAAGTCATAACGGGAGGACAGTGTGCAGAAAATGCAAATCACAATCTTTTGCTTTAGACAACAAGAAGATTTAGGTAGTGAAATCTACATCCAATAAAATACAAATTCTGTATCCGTGATTATTTCTATTTTTAGCCCTAAATCTCTGACCTCTGATAATTAGTAATTTTAGCTCCCATTTTAGGGGAGGGTCGTATTGCAGCTAGAGCTAGAAAGGTTCTCACATTTTAAGAAAGAGTGCCTCTGCTGAATATAAAGACAGATACAGTCAGCCTGGTGGCCTGTGAATGTATGCAGGGGACATTCACTGGGCTGCCTGGCTTGGAGGCAGAGTTCAGCCGTGACCCTGCCTTTCCTCATGTCCTCCTACCGACAATAAGAGGCTAAATACACTCTGTGACGCTGGCCTGGCAGCTCCGCTCTTTGGACACCCAAGATGGCCACCTGATCAGGGCACGCTTCTAGGAGTAGGATCTTAGTTACAGCTGTTCCAGTTTCAAAAATTATACATACACTTCAAATTGCGCATTTTATTTCCATCAAGGTCTTAGAATTGTAGATCACCTACACTGGACTGTGACCTAAAATATTTCTTAAATCGATAGTCGGTTTGGGTATTGGTTATTTTTACTGTGATGAATCCTACAATATGAATGAAGAATCAAGGCCCTATTGCATTAGGCAATATGAAGAAGAAAAAAAAAGTATTTCCTTTATTTCTCTATTTCCGTAATAAACTTCTTTTTTTTTCAATTAACAAAATGACTATACTATGTGCTCAACATTTTTACTGCAGCACCCTGAGATAAAAGGGGTTTAAAATATTTAGAATACTTTAACTCATTCAGGAAGTAAAAACATAAAATCAGCGATACCGTGATGAATAATGAGTAAACTCACCTGCCTGGGTGTAACAAACAGGCAAACTCTGTTTGACTACCTGTGTTCCTGAATTACATCACTGACTCAAACAATTACAGAAGCATAGACAGATTTGTGCTGTCTTATCCTGGGATTACACACATCCCTTTTGTGGCAATTTTCCTCCTTTTATCACAGTAGCCACTAGAAATTAATGTATATGGACCTGTGTTACCTCTAACACTACATTACAATTTATTATCACCTGCAACACTGATATGTGCTTGTCCAAGGATTAAAATC
This sequence comes from Rissa tridactyla, assembly GCF_028500815.1. Classification (NCBI taxonomy): domain Eukaryota; kingdom Metazoa; phylum Chordata; class Aves; order Charadriiformes; family Laridae; genus Rissa; species Rissa tridactyla. The sequence goes on along the minus strand of NC_071467.1, from coordinate 87,921,276 downwards.
TTCCTTTTAACCTAGAAATTTGCCACACATGCTCCTTTTGAGGCATTGCCATACTGCATATGTTACTACCTATTGTTCCAGCATAAGGAACTCTAAATTTTTCCACTTTTTTAAGAACAGAACTACACAATGCCATAGAATCAAGAAGTTACAGTTCATGTTTGTAAACATTTGTATTATGACCATGCATGTTTCATGGTCTCAACCAGGTGGCTGTTTTCCACAATACCTGAATTTCTGCAGGGTAGAAGATTGTGGTTTAGAGGGGCAAGGCACTATGTCACTTTGCTGTTCTGTGAGGGTGAGGAAGAGTAGCTTTTCTACCTGCCAGCTTGTCTTCAGAGTAGAATCCCTGTGGGAAAGAGGTTAGCAGGGCACATCCCCTGGTGCCACAGGAGGCATGCACTTAATTCAGTGGCAGGCATTCATCTGCTGAGAATAGGTACAAGGGGGTAGTGAAAAAAGCAAGATCTAGCAAACTTGCAGGTCCCTTGGGCAGGCACGTCAGAGAGCTTTTCACCTTCCTTTGATCCTTTTCATATAGAATGCTCCATGTTTGTATTTGAGTTTATTTCCTGGGATCCAAATCAGAAAGTTACTTTTATCTATTCCTGTCTCATAAAGTTTACCACTATTAGTACTACCATATGTAGTGATCCACATTACTACCAATCATGTAAACTACCTGATAACTCCAAAAAATTAATGGCGTGCTACAGTAAAACAAGAACTTCTCCAAAGTTAGAAAATAATGACAATAGTTGTCACACTTCTAGTTATTCACTAAAGGATCCAAATGTTATTAAAATTACCTTCACATATCAGGGTTACTGTAGCATTTATTTCAGCCAACTTAAACATCCTGAAATTTCTGAAAGTAAGTTATAGTGTTTTAATATTGTTTTATTCTCAGAATAAAAATATTGTGGACAAAAATACAACAGTAATTAGGTAGAAGAATATCTAAGTTGTTTAGGAGTCTGAGTTTCCATTGATTTCAGGGAAGGGATGTAGATACTTTTGAAAACATTGACCAAAATTACTTTTCCAAAGTCACACAGGATGTCAGTCACAGAAGTAGGGTCTCTGGAGTGTTGGCACAGTCTCTCAACAACAACATCACTACTGGAACAATAATAATTGCAAACAGATTACATTTAAATTAATTGCAAAAAAAGATTTTGCAAAGGAACTGAATTGTAATGAAGCCTACAACACTTTTCTCCTACAAACAATCAGTTGAGGAAAATGTCACATGTTTGTGTAGAATTAGAAAGAGAATATTCCCTTTGAACAGAGCACACGATCATTGCCAACTATGTACTTTGGCCAAAACTGTTGAAGGATTTACATAAAGTAACAACGTAAATAAATAAATAAACTATATTCTGTACTTTATCAGGACGCTACTGTTTTTTCAGGTGTATTAGAGCATTTAAACACCTATGCTAACGGAAGCATTCTACCTTCTGTAACATTTTTCAGTGTCGTTATCTCCTCAGATGGGTTTCTAAAGACCAATCCGAATTATGGATGCAAAGGTAATGTTGGGTTAAGCAAGTGTGGTGCAGCATTTGGAAGGATAAGTAAAAGAACAAAAAGATGTAATGTTTCCCTGTAAATTAACTTGCTGTGTACAGGAGAAAGACAGTAATAATTAACACTTATCTACACATATATACTTTTCTGTAGGTTTAGGTGAAGGCACACTGAAGCATGAGAAGATTTGCACAAATAAATCCACTTTATAACTTATTGAGAAATCAAGCAAAAGCTTTTAAATTGTGTCTAGTTTTCCCTACAACGCCATTAAAACATATATCCTAACTTGTGCTTTCTAAATTCATTCTGAACTAAAGGTCTCTAAAGGTATGCAGCGGAAACAATTTCCTTGTTTTCTGGAGTATGACTCACGTAAAGAAAAAAATCCTAAAACACAGATGTGTTCAAATCGGACTTCTTCTGCAGGTTTGAGTACTTCAGTGTCAGGACTGATGTTGCAATGAGAGGACTGATGGCTTCTACCCTTGATCTTCTGCCTTTTTAAAAACATCTCTCTGCTTTTTATGAACTACCATTCTCAGTTTGTCAACAGAGTCAACCCAACTATTTCCCAGCTAAATGAAATCCTAATTCCTCTGTGAAGATTTTCGAGCAAGAATTGCCAGCATATTTTGTACTAGTTCCATCAAACTTAAAGCGACAGAAAGGCTTCTGTTTCTCTCTTTCTCTTTTGCCATAGTCCTCTTCCCAAAGACCTGCTTTTCCAATATTTTTCTCTCCTTTTTCATACAAACCTGCCATTTAAGTCCATAGAGAGACAGTACTGGCATCATCAGAAGCCAGCCAGCACAATGACTACAGTACCACTGCTCAGATTGGGCCTTCTCTATTTACTGCTTGAGATAATTGTTAACATTGTAAAATATATAGCTACGTCTAGATACTAGTGTCATAAGAGATTTATGCAGCCTCTACTGTTAAAATACGTCAGTGTCTTGATCTGCCTTGAGCTCACTAAGTTAAGGAAAATCCTCCTTTCCTTTTCTTCAGAATTGTGTTGTTTCATGTCAAAAAAAAATGAATGTGGCTGTTATTACACAACAATAAAACGTTTCCATGTATATCCTCCCTACTCCCCCAAGGAATAACTGGTAAAAGCCTTTTCTAATTAGGTGAACCCCTCCTGTAAAATATGGCTTAAATAGGTTTTTTTGTTTCTTTAAAGGATCTCAAATGATGTTTTGCCATTAGCATCTTTAATGGTATAAAAACCTAATTGCACTCTAATTAAATGTAGGTACTGTATAGATTATGATATACTCTTTATTATTGTAGTAATTTAAAATTAACTTCACTTTAAAATTTACTTTCTATTAAAAATATTATTATTAACTATAACCTTGTACCATTCTTTGAATTCTTCTGGGCAGAAAACAAGTAGGATGAAAAGAAGGAAAAGAAAAAAAGATAAATGGGGCAAGCAGAGGGAATGGAAACAAAAAACCCCACAGTTGTTCTCTTTAAAACCTTTTATCTTTGGTCTCCAGTTTAAGATGCACAAACCAAATAAATCTGTTAAATAAATACTGAGCAATGAAAATAGCAATGGGCAAGCACTGAGAAGTGGAAAGTACAGCCATGGATTTTGTCCGTAACAATTTCCTGAAGACATCCAACATGCACTGGAACATTACCTTTCTAAGCAGGCCTCCAGACTGCAGCTCCGGAAAAAAAGAAAGTATTTCCCAACCCTACAGAAATAAAAGCTGTAGTAATGAAATCACTCTGTGTGCCATGTTCTACCATCTCAAATACCATGGGAGTAACCACTGTAACTTTCAAGGGCAAAACTGGCAACTTCATAGCTACAAATGAAATATTGTCAACAAACACTTTTTGTTGACAGGAATGATTCATCACACAAGAAGCACACCTTTCTCACTTTGAAGACTAGACAAACATCTGCGGTAATGTGGATCAACCATAACATTGTTTAGTTTTGGAGGTGGTGTTTTTTTTTTTTTAAATACACATGCACACGGACAGAGTTACTTGCCTGGCTCAGAAAGCCTTTCAAAGTAAAAATGTTTTGGCGAGTTTCTTGACTGATGTGTCTTCAAAATTCTCCACAGCAGAAAGGAGTGTTGTCTTAAAGACAAAATATGCTTCAGTGGGATTTCACCTGCTCAAAGAAATGAGCATGTGATTCTTTGTTTCATCTGGACACGCAGTAAAGTTTAGTAATATAGATGTTCAGCTGGAGGTTCACTGGGTAAATGTTAAAGCAGGGAACTATAAAATGCCCTTAGACCTAACAACAAATATCAGTACTGTTTGATGGCAGAATTCAGTCATAGCCCTGATGAACTTGACTGGTGATGTATTTTACAGTCTAGACAAGTGTCTCAAAGTTATAAAGGCTGAACCCAACCTCTGGAGGGGGCATTACATCAGTCCTGTTGTCATTCTGTCTTTGTAAAGACCTATCTCTCTGCATTTATCCCTTTTGCATTCATTCATCCTCAAGACCATCGTTACTCTAGCTAGTGCTTGTATAGCATACTTCCTTCTTTCCTACTTCAATGAATTGGTGAATAGTAATAGCGACATTTTAAGTATTACCTATCACATCCAAATTACTGCCTGTTAACTAAGCAGGGAGTTTCACATAGCAGCCTCTCATACAATGAAATTAGATAAGATGGCTTTCTGGCCTTAAAAAATCATGTATTGTCATACTTATTAGTTCAGTTATTTATATTGTATTCACATTCCAGCAGCTGGCTGAGAAAAAACTATTTCTAGAGCTCATAATTTTCATGTGAACATTTTTAAAGGATTTGTGTTAAATTGAAAACCCAACCTATGGCACTGAGCAAGTCAAATCAGCAGTTTTGAAATGTAGTGCTTTACAAAACTATCAGGGATAACTTGTAGGGGCAACTGAATTAAAAAGTGCTTCAGTGGAACACCAGATCCACCAAACTGGCATAAATGCACGACCTTTGCTGGCTGCTTCTGGCCTTGGAGTCTTAAGATGTCCTAACTCCCATTGATTTTTCATGTTTATTCCTGCTAATAGGTATTCTGATGTTTATTAAACAAATATGATAGCCTTCTATGATGGAATGACTGGATGGATAGATGTGGGGAGGGCGGTGGATGTTGTCTACCTTGACTTCAGCAAGGTGTTCGACACGGTCTCCCACAGCATCCTCATAGGGAAGCTTAGGAAGAGTGGGTTAGATGAATGGACGGTGGGGTGGATTGAAAACTGATTGAAAGACAGAGCTCAGAGGGTAGTGATTAGGGGCACAGAGTCTAGTTGGAGGTCAGTAACGAGTGGTGTTCCCCAGGGGTCAGTACTGGGTCCAGTCCTCTTCAATACATTCATCAATGACCTGGATGAGGGGATAGAGTGCACCCTCAGCAAGTTCGCTGATGACACGAAGCTGGGAGGGGTGGCTGACATAGCAGAAGGCTGTGCCACCATACAGAGAGACCTGGACAGGCTGGAGAGTTGGGCAGAGAGGAACCTTATGAAGTTCAACAAGGGCAAGTGTAGGGTGCTGCACCTGGGGAGGAATAACCCCATGCACCAGTACAGGCTGGGGGCTGACCTGCGGGAGAGCAGCTCGGTGGAAAGAGACCTGGGAGTCCTGGTGGACAACAGGATGACCATGAGCCAGCAATGTGCCCTTGTGGCCAATGGCATCCTGGGGTGTATCAAGAAGAGTGTGGCCAGCAGGTCGAGGGAGGTCATCCTCCCCCTCTACTCTGCCTTGGTGAGGCCGCACCTGGAGTACTGTGTCCAGTTCTGCGGTCCCCGGTTCAAGAGGGACAGGGAACTGCTGGAGAGGGTGCAGCAAAGGGCCACCAAGATGATTAGGGGACTGGAACATCTCTCTCATGAAGAAAGGCTGAGGGATTTGGGTCTCTTCAGTCTGGAAAAAAGACGGCTGAGGGGGGACCTTATCAACACTTATAAATACTTAAAGGGTGGGTGTCAGGAGGATGGGGCCAGGCTCTTTGCAGTGGTGCCCGGCAACAGGAGAAGAGGTAATGGGCACAAACTTGAGCATAGAAAGTTCCACCTAAACATGAGGAGGAACTTCTTTCCTTTGAGGGTGGCAGAGCACTGGAAGAGGCTGCCCAGAGAGGTGGTGGAGTCTCCAACTCTGGAGACGTTCAAAACCTGCCTGGACGCGTTCCTGTGCAACCTGCTCTGGGTGACCCTGCTCTGGCAGGGGCTTGGACTAGATGATCTCCAGAGGTCCCTTCCAACCCTACCATTCTGTGATTCTGTGTGATTCTGTGAAATAATTTTGTTTATTCCTTTTTTTTTTTTTTGCAAACTGCTTTCAGTCTGTTAAAAATGGAAAAAAGAATGTTCAGTCTTGTTTTTATTATGGAACCAACACCAAAAGGATTTGTTAAGTTTTTGCCCAACTCGCATTCTTGCTCAACTCACATAAACTGCAATAAATAAGCTCTGAAAAAGGATGAACATATATTTCAGAATTTGGCTTCCAACATAGGATTATTTTGTTTAAGTTACTTCAAACAGATGTGGGTAAACTGTTAAATAATTTGACTAAATGTGAAAAAATCCATAAGAAAGTCATCTTTAAAGTGATAAAATACTAAGTGCAGACATTGCTCTGAAAGAGTCATGTTTACATCATTGTACAAAAAGTTTGTCGTGCCAGCTCTGAAAAAAAATATCATCATAGAGTTCCTTGGTGATACTTTGCCTTGGTATTTTATGGTTTGTAAAATATTGCTTTATATAATCACCTACAATTATTTATTACGTTGTAAAAGATAAGTCTTCTGTGGAAAATTACTTCTTGCTAAAAACACATGTATTGCTTTTGTGCATGTGGAGTTACGTGCACTTTTTTTTAAGTAAATGCATTTTATTTCTCATGACTGCACACTGAACACAATTCACTTTCAACCTAAGGTTATATTTTATTCAGTAGATGATAGAAATTGTTTGCTAGATTCATCAGTCCTATCACATTGATTCAGAAACAGTAGAAGACAGTTAAAAGCACACGTGGTTAAGAGCAAAGCTGGATTCACAACTAATGCTGTAATGGGATGGTGTATAAAATGAAAAAAACTATAACCAGCTGTCGTGGTTTAACCCTAACCGGCACCCGGGACCAGGCAGCCGTTCACTCACTTCCCCCTGCCCCAAGTGGGACAGGGGAGGAGAATCAGAAAAAAAGGAAACCTATTGGGTTGAGATAAAGACAGTTTAATAGAACAGTAATGGAAGAGAAGATAATAATAACAATAATGATAAAAAAATATACAAAATGAGTGATGCAATGCAATTGCTCACCACCCGAGGATCAGTTGCCCAGCCCGTCCCAAGCAGTGATTGTGGATTCCTGCCCACTGGCCAACCTCCATTTATATATTGAACATGACGTCTATGATATGGAATATTCCTTTGGCCAGCTTGTCCTGTCAGTGCTGCCTCTCAGCTTCCATGGGAAGCCGAAAAAGTCCTTGACTTAATATAAGTATTACTTAGCAACGACTAAAATAATATTTGTTATGAACATTATTCCCGTACTAAATCCAAAACACAGCAGCTACTAGGAAGAAAATTATCCCACCTGAAACCACATGGGATATGAAAAACACCAAAAATAATTTTCCATCTTAAAACAAATTTAGCTTCCAAGAACATTCTAAGCTAGGTTGATCAAAACTTTCCAGTACTGGCCTGTTACTACTTTTACAAATTATTTTTTTTGTTATAATTCTTGTATATTGCCCCTTCAAACTAAAAACCGAACTAAAACAAAACCCCTTAAAATATCCTAAATATTTTCTTTCATTTTTAATTCTCTCTGTGAAAAAGGAGTTTTATTTGAACTGATCCGTTCCTAGAAATATTTCTGACTTTCCAAGGTTGTAAATGCAGGGCTACAGATATTAAAACTAACATCTTCTGAATGAAAACTGCATACACAGACCCAATAAACAGAGAAACAGAAAAACATGAGACACTTCCATCTCAGAGCAAATCTTACTCTGCCATCTCACACTGAAGTATGCTGAAATAATACGGGACTGAAACTGAGGGACAAGTGCCAGTCAAATGAAGGTACAACAGAAAATGGATACAAAATCCTCATTAATTCTAAATTATACACATACCAAAAGTAAAATCTGTACCTGTGAGTTCATCAAAAGTCTTCAGTCTCTACCAGAGATAGTAGTAAAAACCCTTTCCTGCTGAAGGTAACCAAGATATGATACCAACCAACATGTAGTTTGGACAAAATACTTACTCAAGCACACAGCAGCAGGAAAACTGCCTTCAGGTCAGCTCTGGCAGAGCTCTGTCACATCAGATGAAACAGCCAGGAGGGAGGGAAGGGGGTGGTTAGGTTTTCCACTTAAGGGTCTCAAACACTAGATTGAACCAAGTGACAAGATGGCAAGTCCTGCTGTCTGGCTTATATATATCAGAGGTCTGTAAAGCCAGGGTTACTTTTACCACACAGACAGAAAACAGGGAGCATGGGGGAAAAAAGTGAAAAAAACTTTTGTTAAAGGGAGGAGGATGATTTGGGAGCAGCTAGAAGAAATAGATGCTACTGCTGGGTTAAGACAAATCCATTTCTTCAAAATTCTCCCGGACTCACTTTTCCCCCTTTTGTTTCTCCAGCTTTCTGGTACGAGGACCACCCAATCTGCATCCATCACATTTGTAGTAGTGACAATTCAGTTTTGCTTTTAGTACAGAAACATCTTGAGCCATATCTGGCTACATACTGGCTTAACCCCCTCCTTGGCACAGGTGAACAGCACAAGGTAAGGCTGAACTTGGCTTTTTTAAAAGTCTCCAGAATCATTGATTCAGCTGGGAGAAAGAACTACATCATATACATTTGGCTTTGACAATTAGTAATATCCTTACTTCTGTCCACTGATATTAGGAAGGTTTTTGTTTATTTCGGTGGGCACTGAGTTGACCCCTGACTGTACTTAGTTAAAAAGATTGTCTCTGAGTTGCATGCCTTGCCTTGGCTTGCACTTAACATAAAACAGCCCATGCACTGTCTGCTTTTGAAGACTCCATGTAGAGATTCAATATAGCATTATGGGTTTATGTTTGTACCATGTCTGTTTTTTGAGGACACCTCCCTCCACACAGAGAATGAAAAAGAGTTTAATTTTAAAAAGAGGAGGGCGGAAAGTGACAGAAACACTTCCTTATTGCAAAGCAATGAATTTATCAGTGACTCAAATCCACTTCTGATGTTCTTTTATTTTTGTTATTTTTCCTCAGTCACCAGGAGCCTCGCATCCTTCTCCACATACAAAATGTCAATATCTTGTTTCTTTGACTGTCCGTTGAGCATTTGAATGATAACCATTCATCTGTCTCTCTGCAGGCATTCACAGCTAGGATTGTAATGCAGCAATCATCTGTGTGGAGCCAATTACTGTAATATGCTACTCAAGAAAGCTGATAATGGAACCTTATTTATTTATTTATTTTCAGCAGGGCATTTTAGTTTAAGTACCAAAAGAAAGATGCCATCATTAATATTAACCAGGGGCATTTTTAGTTTATTAAATTTTTTGAATGATATTTGCTAGTTCTAATTAGCTAACTGTTTTTATCATCATAATTTTTTAAGGATTTCCATTAGTTCAGGGAAGGAATTTAATTAGAACATGACATTATTTGATACTGCAGGGAGAATTCAGATTCAGTAGGTAAAATTAAATAATGTAGCCTTAGCCTTTGAAATGTTTTAAAAATTATTTAATTAGCCAATTACAGCTTATTTAAGCTGTACATGTTATTTACCTTGAGATACAATTCCCAATGCGGTTTGATTCAGCTGATAGGTTTCGGGTTTGCTCAGGCGGTATTTGGACTTGGTGACTTTGGCAATCTTTACTGTTGTTAAGAAGGTTTGCTTGAATAACAGATCCTACAGTGCCATTGCTTTGTGTATATCCCTGTATTCAAGCTTAAACTCAAAATTTTACATGGTTCTCATGAGCATTCTTACTACGCTGCAGCAAAACAGTAGTAAAACATAACTGTTTCATACCAACTTTTTTCTTTCAGTCCATCCATTCTTAAATTTCCAAGATGTCACATATACTATCACAAAGAAAATAAGTAAAAATAGTATTTGAGATCTATAGTTCTACTTCAGTGAGTTATTTACTATGCTATAAAGAGATTGCATGAACTCTCCCTTCCCCCTAAAAAAAACTTTAACCACAAAAACTTGTCTATATTCGCCCAAAGCATTCAAATGTAGCTCAGTTTAAGTATCAAAAGCCAGGTGAAGAGGCAGAATCACACAGAGAGGCAAAAGTCTTTCCTTGCTTTATATAGATGACAAGAAGCCACGCTCTTTCACCCTTTGAACACTCTAGGGAATGCACAGGGGAGTAAGAGTCCTTATTATGATATTTTTCTGTTCTAAAAGGGGTATAAATGTGCTGCACCTTTGTGTAGGGAGTGTTGTATTGCTTTCCAGTTTCCTTAAGAATCACACTTAACTCAAGCTGGGTTATAGTATTCCTGCAATTCAAAATATGATGTTTGTCAAGTAATGAAAGCAAGAATGTGCCCTTTCAAGGCTGAGACCTCGTTCTATGGTTAAATGAGCAACATAATAGGCCACTGCTAGCGAAGGCAGGTATTTCACTCCCTGCTCACAAATTACTTTCTTGCTAAAAGAGTGAGTTAAAGCTGCAGTTCATGAAGCTGCTGCTAAAGGTGGGCAGTGGGAGCATGCAGCTCTAATTGCCCTCAACCCATAGTGAGGAACCACATCCTAAGGGTGCTGTTTCATGTTATTTATAGCTTAGCCTAACTTGCAGTTTGGTGATAGCCAAAAAGGGTGATCCCACAGCCACCTCTGGCTTAAAATTAACAGGACTAAGTGTTCTTTCCTCTGCTTGACTACCTGCTCCGCATCCCAATTAAAGGGTGAAGCTCCTCTTCTCCCTTCAGTGAGCCACTGGGTTGTCTCTGTGTGACATGCTTCTAACACTAGACTACGTCTGACCACCTGCCTGCGGGATGATGCCTCCAGGGAGATGCTCAATGCCTGTGGCTCGGGCTGCCTTGGTTCCCTCTGGCTGCCCTGCCCCTGGCTGAGGTAGTGAGATGGGCCTTGGCTGGTCAGGCCTGTTATGCACTTAGAAAAATCTATTCACTATGAAGCGATTTCAGGAGGCTATAAGCCTTTGTTCTGAAGTTTCAAACAGTGCAGATCAAAAAGGGATAGAGGGAAATAATGAAAATTGGAACTAGCTTCAGCAGATCTGGAAATAGCATATGAAAACTTACGAGAGAAAAAAACAAGGTCTTTTTATCAATAGTGTTGCTGAGAAAGAAAACAAGGAATTCCTATGAAGACTTGTATTTCAGTCAGTGCCGTAAAAAACTGTAAGTCCAAATTCATTAAAAAGAACTAGGCTATAACTATAATTTGCCTTTTACTGGAGAAAAAAAAAAGGGACACAGATGCAAGGTGTTTAAAATTGTAAAGAAAACTCCAAGACAGGGCTCACACTGAGCCAAGGTTTCTCATTCTTTAGACGTATGATGTAATAATGAGATCATTCTCATCTTTTTGTCCTTTGAACAAAAGGAGTCTTTTCTGTTTTACTTTCTCAGGCCTCTCCATTTCGGTGAAAGAGATGAATTACTAAAACCTCACTGTCTGCAGCACACAACACAGCAGCTCCTCATCCTCCTCCTTTATAGAAACATGCCATAAAAATTATAGGGTGCAAAATGTTATTAATAACAACACAAAGTCTAGAGTTTCATTGGCAAGTTTCTTAAAGCACTCCAGTTCTGTGAATATTTCATGTTGTTAATTATCTAGATAAAACAGAAATAAACATTTTATTGCACACATTACAGCCATAATATGCTATTGCATTAACCTGTAGTGATATTTGCATTGACCTATAACGGCATCCTGTATCCAATGCAGCCATCTCAGTCTCCCTGTACGTGCTAACAGCTCAGAAAAGTCATGGTATACAGCTGGAGCTGTACTTCTAGTGCTTCACTGACACGAATGGCAGGATTATGTGTCTTACACTCCCCAGGAGCACAGTAGGATTTCCGAATACGTGTCTTTTTTTCTAACTTGATATGGAAACAAACAAGAAAAACAGTGAGGATCTGAGCTTGAGAATCATTCTCTTAACGTGCTGTTTATCACAAAGATCTGAAGCAAATCAGCGAGAGGATTTTCCCAGCTAGAGTGTTACTATGTGCTTTATCCTTGGGGTTGTGGTTTAGGCTGCAATCATACTAACTACAAAGTTTTTGCCCTGATGAATTTCTCAAAATGGGGGCATGCCTCTCTCATGAGGGGAGGTGTAGGAGGTGCTTATTGAAGGGCTGTGGAATCAATAAATTGGTTTGCAACAGCAGAGCATGCTAGTTACATTTTGGGGAGGAGAGAGGATGGAGGTCTTACTTAGGTGATCCCTTTTCTTAAGGAAATCAAAAGAATGAGGTTCCTCTACAATAAAAAAAGAATTAGATTAACACGGCTGGTTGCGTGACAAATACCAACTACATGTAAATACACATGCACAAAATATATGCAGCATGTTATATCTCATCTACAACTCTGTACTGCATAGTGCTTCACAGCTGGTGGCAATAACACAAAGTAAATCAGTCTTTCAGGTAAAATGCAAATTTGAGTTTCTCCATAATAGAGTAAGTTGCGTACATAGGAAAATACCTGAGTTGCCTGCAGATTGGCTTATTCCCTGCAAAAGGGCATCGATTGACTTACAAAAGGCAATTGAGAATTTCCTTATTTTGTTCAGTTTATATTCAAAGAACTCTGAAAAAGACCATTGTAAGAGGTAGTAACACTAAGAGACAAGTTCCCCTGCATATGTAAATGCATGAGCAGAGGTCTGGGGTGTACTAATGACTTCTGTTTTATTTTACTGAATTTTTAAAAAGTAAAATGAACATTTATGAACCCACCGTGGAAGGGAAATGTAGAAGGAAGCTGCATTACACATTTTGAACAACTGCAGCTTGGAGGGGTTAATGATTTAGAACTAGATCTAATAGTCTGTATAAATGCCTACATAGAGAAGGAATTTTTCATGATTTGTAAGAAATTAGATATGCAGTAAAATGAATTGTACATTAATTTAAAGATCTGCCTTTGACATACTTCTGAGATCGATGTTCTGCTTATTGGCCTTTCCATACAATAGTCTTTACAAAGCAAGAACTCAGGTAAAATCATTTCAAGAGAAATCATTTGCCACCAGAGCTCAGTAAAACATCTTAACAACGTAATTTGCTTTATGAAAATTCTGCATAAAAAAAATCTACAACATTTTGGGATAGTAGGCCACATTATACAGGAAATAACTTCATGAACTGATCTCTTTTCTTATTCATGGCCACATGGACTTTGCTTCTTATTTGCAATTCTGTAGGACCATTATGGCAATGACATCAGTTGCAAATGTGAAACAGTAATCTGAGGATAGTAGTTCTGCAAAATGTCAGGTTAGTCCCTTTTTCTCGTATGGGTTGTTTGATGACCTTCTCTCTAGAAGTCCAAGACATCCGCATCTCAAATTTTGATCCCAGAACTTTGGTTCAGGGAGGTGTGAGCAGCACCCTCCCACCTACAGCACATCCAGCAGCACAGGTCATTCCCACTCTTTCCTCTATGCCTGCCAGGAGAAAGCTAACTTCTTCCCAACCTCTCTCCTGTCTCTTGAAGAGAAGAATTTTGCTTTCACTTTCTACAGGCTACTTTTTCCAGTATGCAGGAAAGCAGAGTAGACAGGCGGCTTTCAGCGCAAGACTGGATTTTGTCTTATAATTGAAACTACAGGAATCGTCATTACCTCTAGCTTCAATGATTATTAATAAAAACCTATAACAATATTAAGGACTCAAAGCAATATTCATATTACTAAAATGCTAGGAAATCCTTAATGATTTAGTTTCCCTTGAGATTTCAAACATATTTAAACAATGCTAGGCCAAATCCTAGCCTGTTGCACATTTTGAAACCAAATTATTAAATCTCTGAGTTATTTTTGTAGATTTTTATGGGATGCAAATTAAAGACAGAATTTATGATATTTATAGTTATCCTCAAAGCCACATTGTTATCTCAAAGTTTAACTTCAGTTGCTGGATTTAGTAGAAATTATCTGGAGGTGTGAGAATACGCATATGTATGCCAAGACACCAGAGAGACCAGAAACTAAGAAGAAAGGAATACTCTATATGTAACAGTTCCTTTCCTGAATTTTCTAATTTGTGAAAATGAAAGCCACCTGTGGGGTCACACACCTCTTAGTAGCCCTCTGCTGGAAAACAGACTCCGATAGAACAGGTTGCACTGGACATCAGTGCGGGTGCCTGTCAGTGTGCCTGCGTGAGGTCCTGGGTTGCTGCCTCTGCTGCCAGATACTCGGCAGGAGGATTGTCCTGGAAGCCTGAAGGCCCAGTTGTCTCCCTGCCTTGCAGTTTCTCAGCTGTCTGGGTTTCCAGAGATTACGAGAAACCTTGGCTCCTGGGAAAAAGCGATACAGCATGATTAATTCTCCCTCACAAAGAATTACAGCATTTGGAAGTTTTGTTGCAAAGTGGAGTAGAATCAATTTGTTATAATCTTGTACTCTCTAATAAATATTTCACCTTTTTAATCTGGAACAGAAACACATGCTGTAAAAATACACAGCCACAAATGAAATGTCTTTGGATGGGAATGTATACAAGTCCTTAAGACTGATTTTTTCCTATTACTTGCTATGCACAAATACCCTGCTAAAGTTAGTAAGTACAAATGTATTTTATTATACCTTACAGTTTTGTTTTTGCTATGGAGCAATTAAAGGTAAAGATTGACTATATACTCCATATTCTGATATGGAGTTGGAGATGCTTGAACAATTTATATTTTGTTATGCATAATTTAGTTTATTCTCGAACAGCAGGCATGCATGCTCGACACACAAATGGCAAAAAAAGAATTAGGTTTCTCACTTTACTATGCAGACACATATATATGCACAGAGACACGCACGCGTGCACCTTACATTTCTATTCTAATTCTTTCCCTTTATGAGCCTATAAAAAGCTTCAATTTTGAAAGAAAAAAGAAATCAAATTTGGTTTTGTGCAGAACACGTATCTGTCCTCCTCCAGTCCACTCAAAAACTCCACATCCAACAGCCTAACGTGCTGTGAAGTTTAAAACTGAATTCAAAGTTATTTCTATTTCTGCAAGAATGAGAAGACAGGCAAACAAGCTGCTCATACAACCGCCATGTAATGGGTTGTTTGCTAGCAATTTCTGTTCTTGTTCAGCTACTGTTACAGCACTAGTATACTGGTTCTGCTTCTGGGAGGAGCTGCAATTCACATTAAAAATCGTAGTATTTCACATATAATTTCAATAGCACTGTGGGCAGTAATCTCCAAGAAAGGTACTCTTTTATGGGATGTCCTTTGACCCTAAAAGAAGAAGATTCTAAGACCAGATTTAAATTCATATTCTGTGTTTCCATCATCAGTAAAGTGGATGCCAGTATAGCTATGAAAGCTGAACCCACTTCAGGCTCAGAACAAGCTGTCTGGTTAGGAAGTAGCAGTTGTTTCAATACAACATTATCTCTCCATGTTAATTTATTTAATTATGATGATTTATAGTTGATATTGCTTTTGTCTCACCTTGATGGTTGCAAAGACATTATTCACTATCAGACACTGTGCCTTTTGTCCAATTTTCTGAGTGTCACTACTAAGAGAAACTATGCAAAACATTTTAATTAATACTGAACACAATCAAAGTGAAGAGAAAAATGTTCATTGCACTGCTTCAGAAAAATAAGTTATAATAAATGAACACCTTCGTGTTCCCATTTGTAGTAAACCACTGAACTATAGAGGTTATTAAAAAAGGGTGAATTCCATTTTTATCATTTAGAAAGTATCTAATTTTAAACATTTTAGAATATTTTCTGTTTTTTATCATCTAAGTATATAAGAAGCTTATTTTGTTCTGTAAATTCCATACTTCCAGAAGAAAAGGTGAAGGGAAACTTTAGAGTAGGAGCATGAGAGAAAATATTGAAAGCTAGTCATGCTATGAATTTTCTAATTACCGTACTAATGAAGGATTATTCAAATGCTGACATTGTGACAGAGATCTTCTGACCTGCCTTATCGTCATTTTCAGTTCACCTACTACAACTCCTACATAAAGTTTTTGCTAGCACTGTTTATTTTGGTCAGATTATTTTATCTAGGCATTTGTTTACTGGATTTTGCTAGTAATTTATCTGACAACTCTGGCATTTATGACTCTATACCTGGGGAGGAACTTCAGTGCCACATTACCTTTGTGATATGACTTTTTATGTTTATTTCTTTTATCCAAACCTATGCTTCTTACTAGAAAGTTGTCAGAGCTGCAGCTTGAAATGACCCAAATTTATTGTATAAATACACTGAGAGGAAAAAAAAACTCGAAGTGCTGCAGCCAGTAATCAGATGATAAGATTTTTCTCCAGAGTGTTAAGAGTTTTCATTTTTATTCTCTTCACATTTTTAGATTGGAATTATAAAGAATATTGCTACCTTGCAGCTTTCTCAAAAACCTTTATGGGGAATTTCAAAATCTGGAGATGTAATCATGATTGTTATTGCCATTGATTGCTACACCTATGAGAAGAGGTATCTAAACCTGGTCTACCAGCCCTGCACATGAGTGCACAAGCTAAAGGTATGTTTTCTTCTTCCCTCTTTTTTTGTTTTTGTCTTTTCCCAACTCCATCTTAGAAAAAAAGTTCAGTGGAGGGACTATTTTGAAAGGATATTTGTGAGTCAACTAGATTTCTTAAAATCACACTTAAACTTTTCAGAGAAATTTTAAACTATTTTAGAGGAGGATAGAGGGGAAAGACCAAGTGAAGATTCACCATGGATGAACTTATGAACATTATGCCTTCACAGTTTTTCACTGACTGCTGAACATCTATTAAACTGACTGGAACTGAGAAATGGACCATATATTACCCCTATCTACACCTTCTGCAGCTCATGGTAGTGGAGATTTTAGAGATATGAAACTGGTCCATTTAAACAAAACCAAAAAAAGCCCTGAGGCTAACTTTAAAGGTTAAGCAGTTTTTCCTCCTTCTCCTATGCTTGCTTCTTCCTTCAATATTGCCAGCTTCTTTAATTATTCATTTCAAGTTCCAAAGATGCTCAGCTGGTGGATGGAGCCTCTTAGTCTAGTAATGACATGAATCTTCATTCCTTCTTTTAAAGAAAATATATTACCCCCGAATAAATGAAAATAAAATATCTCCCTGCTGACACATTAGTCTAATGCTTCTCGTCTGGACCTCTTCAACAGTGAAACCAAAACGACATTCCTCAAAGAGCTTCATAATTCCTGTTTGGGAATCATATACTTTCTATACAATGCAGGTTGGTCCTTCTCTGTCCCAGAGTAAATCACCTCCGTATACAGGGGAAATCTGCATATCCACTCACTTCTTAGTCATCATAAATTTTCTCTGTGGAGGAAGACCAAGTCTCAAGCACAATTTGAATTTCTAATTTATGTTTTTGTATGTTTAGGTGCTACAAAATATATATAAATCTAACAAAAAAAAAATCCTCTTGCCACTGAGATACTGTAAACTCCCTTAGATTTACATTTAATACAGAGAAAATGGTTAGGATAGTAAGGGTGAACTGAATCAGGGCAGACAACAGGACTTAGAGATAAACAGAGAAATGGAGCTTGGAGTTACTATTTGAGGAGGATGTGGTATCTCAGAAGACAGAAAGATTGTTATTGCCTATCTAACTGAAGGGACAAAGAAAGGATACTGGTAAAAAAGCAAGGAGGTGAAAGGATTGAACTTGTGACATCCCCCAGCTTTCACTGTTACCAAAGGTGAGCTGCATGTGTAAATGGGTTATACGACAAGCCCCAAAGAGTCAAAGCTGTGATCATGAAACTGTTTTGCTCACATTGACTTCATCAAACAACTGATGCTCATAGGAGGATTGGTTTGTACAAGCAGAACAGCAATTGCAATGTGAAAGGGAAAATATTGCTGAGCTATAAACTCAGGACATACTTTATGAAGAGTCTGAGTATACCTGGTGCAGAGATACGCAATGGAAATTAAGAGTGGTCACTGCTAAACATTATACAAAAATCGTATTGAACTGGTGACAATTCTCTTTTGTTGAGAAGGAACTTACCAAGGCTAACTCAGGGCTGTTGGTAAGCCATATAAACTTTCATTCCTACAGTTTTAGATGCGTTAGTCCATGTACTCTGAAATATATTCTGGGTTTCATATTAAAGCATGTGCTATATGGAAAAACAGTCAGTCATTTTTATCATAATAATTTGCGAAGTAGGTTTAGGACTAGCCAGTTAAAGATATGATATTCACAGATACAAGGGTCTGTGAATTCACTGTGAATTGAAACACATTAAGGCTGGTCAACATTGTGGTTTTCATTTACCTAACTCGAAATTGGAGCACATATTAAACATTTCAGACTATCTGTTAAAGAATGAACTTAGAAAAAAATAAACAAACAAACAAAAAAAAATCCTGAAATTTAAAATAGAAATATAATCTAGAAAAAAACCACTACCAAAACGGAGTTAATTTATTTTAAATGTTCACTAAAACACCAGTAAAGGAAGATTTTCATTAAATAATGAAATATATATTACAAGACATTTTTATCCAAAAATTACACCCTTTCTCTTTTTGAATTAAAATACAGCCAGTAGTGTTCATAATTTATATTTCAGGCAACATGTGAAACATCTGCATGTTATTTTGGTCTACTAAGTAAGATTCAGTAATGCAAAAATGAATGTAAGTTCAATATATTATATAGTTTCATGTATGTAGGATTTTGTATGCATAAATAAAACATTCACTCAGTGAGAAAAGAAAGTACATGCAACTATATTTTGGAAAAATGTATTGAACCTAACTTCTCAATGCAATAATTCATACTGCAGAAAAACTTTATACCACATTGTTGTATGGCTTTTTCAGAGAGTTAGTGGGGAATAGACAAGGCACAAATAGTTGAGAACAGCAACATGACAATGAGTTTTGGGAAGGTTTATGGTCGTGTCTGTTTTTAGGCATTTATTGCAGTGGAGATAAACTCTACTTATACCTTTAGGGTGTCAGTTGCAATACAGTTGGCCAGAATGTTCCCAGATATCCGATTTAATAAGAACTAGGTAAAGATAAAAACAGAGCGAAGAATGAGAATGAAGTTTGAAGACTTAGAGGCACAGAACATGGCTGAAACACCATTCAATATTTGTTCAATATTTGTTCAATTGTTATGACAAATGAGATTAAAACTGGTGCTTTGCTGGCCAGTGATAGTGATATGAGGAGAAAAATGTTTCAGAGAAAATATTTACTGTAGCAGTCAATAGCTAGAAAAAATAGTCAAGCCTAAATGAGAGGAGGAGAAAGAGGACACAAATAGCATCATGGTAATTAGTAACGCGTATCCCGCGTAATGGGACAAATCTCCAAAGAGAGGAGGAAGACGGGTAATCTAGAGTAGGGTAATTAAGAGGAACCAGACTGACATTCTTGTTCAGCACACACCTCCTGTTCTAGCTGAGGCAAATCAATATTTATGTGTCTGCCTGAACAACTCCCTCCTCCTCCACCCAGAGCATCTCCTCCGGAGAATCCATTAGAGATGATTAAAGGAAAAGGTGATGCAACTATAACAGAGGGAGAGAGAGACTGAGGAAATCCGTTTAGAGCAGAGTCATACCTGACTTTGACAAGAATGTAAGGAGTCTCCTTTTCATATTTATAAAAATTTCTATGGTAGTAACAAATGGTACTGAAGTGATAACTGAACAAAGTCATTACTGCCGTCTTTTGCTAACAGATCCACAGATGACAATTTTCATCAACAGTCCACCAACAAAAGTCTGGCCAAAAAGAGATCAAAACAATGAAGTGATTAAAGGAAGTATATGTATACATCTGAGACGCTACCACCCATACAGAAAACAAAATCTTTTGTGGACTTGGATTGCCATCTTTTGGTGGAGGTCATAATGGACATTACATTTGCAAAGAGGAGAGGAACAGGTGCAACACACCATCCTTTTACATTTCCTTTTCAAAGGGAAAGCTTTAGGATGGATCATCCTTAAGTTACTCCACTGTTATTTGCAATGACCACATCACTGTAATTCAGATATCAGAAAGATATGCTTTTGTTCCTAAAATGTCATATTCTTGCAATAAGCATAAAGTTTCCATTAGAAGGTAACAGCAATATTTGTTTTATACTTATGATGTGCAGAATACTTCTCTTGAGAAATATGTGGGAGAAGGCATGTAAGGAAAGTGCAAAGTAAGCACCACTAGGCTGCAAAGATTTGTACATTTCCAAGCAATCGTTATGAGATGTAGAATGTTAAAGTATCCTAAAAATTGTCAATTTATTAAAAAAAAATTAAAAATCTATCTCCAGTTGGCTTCACTTGCAATTCAGCTCTGTCTTGAAATACATGGTACGACATCATTTGATTCAGAAGATTATATGTATTTGTATTTCGTTATTAATTAAAGATCTAAATTTTCCTAGAATCAGTAATGTACTTCTCTCTAAACTTTTGTGTCATATTTTTCTGGATCTTACTTTTCACCTTGATTACTTCAAAAAGGCCAAAGTTCAGAACTGACTTACTCCATGGTAATTCATTTTGCTTCAGAAAATAATGGAAAAAATGTCTGTGGTGGCTTGACCTTGGATGGCCTCCAGGTGCCCACCAGGCCATTCTATCACTCCCCTTCTCAGCAGGACAGGGGAGAGAAAATATCACAAAAGGCTCGTTGGTTGACATGAAGACAGGGAGATCACTCACCAATTACCGACACAGGCAAAACAGACTTAACTTCGGAAAATTTATTTAATTTATTGTCACTCAGAAGTCAGAGTAGGATAACGAGAAATAAAAATAAATCTTAAAACACCTTCCCCCCATCCCTCCCTTCTTCCCAGGCTCAACTTCACTCTTGAATTCTCTACCTCCTTCCCCTGAGTGGTGCAGGGGGATGGGGAATAGGGGTTGTGGTCACCTCTTGTCTCTGATGCTCCTTCATCCTCACGCTCTTCCCCTACTCCAGTGTGGGATCCCACCCACGGCAGATAGTCCTCAGTGAACTTCTCCAGCAAGGGTCCTTTCTGTGGAGTGCAGTCCTTCAGGAATGGACTGCTCCATGTGGGTCCCCCATGGGGTCACAAGTCCTTCCAGAAGACCTACTCCAGCATCAGCTCCTGTCCACAGGGTCATAACCTCCTTCAGGTGCATATACCTGCTCCAGTGTGAACCTCCACAGACTGCAGGGGAATCTCTGCTCCAGTGCCTGGAGCACCTCCTCTCCCTCCTTCTTCACTGACCTTGGTGTCTGCAGAATTATTTATTTCACATATTCTCACTCCTCTCTTCCAGCTGCTGTTGTGCAGCAGTTTTTTTCCCCATCTGTTATCACAGAGGTGCTACCACTGTCGCTGATGGGCTCAGCTTTGGCCAGCTGCGGGTCTGTCTTGGAGCCGGTTGGCATTGGCTCTATCAGACACAGAGGAAGCTTCCAGCATCCTCTCACAGAAGCCACCCCTGTAACCCCTTGCTACCAAAACCTTGCCATGGAAACAATACAATCTTTAACATGTTTATCAGCAAATTCTCCAGAATCATAGCAAAATACTTCATGAGAGCTACAGACAAGGTCTATGTACTTCCATTTTTTTCCCACAAAACAGACTACTAATAATTAGAAAATTAAAGAATGCATTAAAAATAGGATGTTTTTCTCCTCGCAAATGTATTATAAAGTGATGTCCTTCAAAGGAAATGAATCACAACTTAATAATCTAGAATGTTTTAGAGCTCTATTTTCCACCATTTGTTTAATTACACCTTTTCAAGTTTATCATTTTATGTTTCCTGTGAATTAAATCATTATCTAATTCAGTATTCGTTAATCAATAGTTCTTTTCTAATACAAAAGTCTCTCATATCATAGAATGTTACACAAACCACTATTACTATATTCACTAGTTAAACTGGTAATTTCAGGATAAGTATTTTAAGTATGTTTTCAGGCAAATATATGTTTCTGGATAACCTGACAACTGAACACAATGATGTATTGGAGACTGTAGGTCTTCCTTTGGTGAAAACCTTAACTTGCCAAAAACCACAGCAAATGGCAAACAACACAGCAAATGGCAAAACTCCCACTAAATTCCCTGCAAGAAAACTGCACCTCAGACTGTCTTGATGGCAGGAGGAGGAAGGATGCTACACTGTGGTTTCACATCTATTATAAAGCCTGCCCAAGGTACTCTGAGGGTGCCCTAACCAGAAATGATGTATTGCATCCCCAACAAAAAGAATTTGTATGATGGGTCTATTCATTACCTGACTTTGAAACCTTGCTAAATTAAATGCTCAAATCACATTACGTTCTTCTTGTATGCACATCCCTATGACTGGTGTTTAAACATTATAATCTGTATGGTAACAAAAACGTCTTTTTCTAATTTGGTAGTTCATATTAAACAATATTTTGCACTATGGGCAGTTTGAACAACTTCAATGCAGAGTATTCTTTCCAATATGAAGGTGGCAAAACCTAGTGCTTTTTGAGTGAAAATAAGAACTTGAACCATAATATGGTAGCATTTTCATTTTCTGCAGAAAACTCCATTATATTGCCTTAGCTCTGCCCTAATGAACCTGGAGTACTTTTTAGTGCCCTTTTTAGCCTGGTTTTTTTTTTTTTCTGCAAATTATGTAAAATCAATCTTAAAGGATTCAGTTCTACACTTTTATGTAATGTTTACAAACACAGAAAATATATGTAAATTAATGTAAATCACTTGTTTATATGCACAGTAGAAGCTACCTAAATCTCATTTTTCAGGCAGCAGGAGGGAAGAAAGTCACAAAATGGCAGAGCGGTAGCAAGCTGACCTAGAGGCTCATCACTGCAAAATAAGCTATTTTACAATAGGAAAAAAATAAAATAATTAAATCTATAATCTTGGCTTTTACCCAGAACAATAGCAATAAGCAATGAAAAGGCAACTGGCCTATTCCACAGAAAGAGATTTATCATGGAAAGTGCACCTTATTGATACTAGATACTGAATACAATGTGTCTGAAAGCCTTTACCTCTCTCCTCTACTTAATTGATTGAGTTAATTATACTGGAAGAAAAAAACAGAGGAAAAATGGGTTTTGGTAAGGGTTTTTTTGCTTTCATATCCAACAGTAAAAGGAAAGGAATTAACAGAATACTACAGATTTCTGTGAGCTTGTCTGGGGACTGAATTTGACATTGTGTTATTAGAACCATTTGTGACTTAAAAAAAACCACTGGCTTTGAGAAGCTTTCATTTTTTGAAAACTGTTTTATACAGTCAGTCAGAAGTTTCCCTCAAGCATGTTAGTTTTTCAAGAAACTGTTTACACATCTTCCTTTATACCACCCCGGCAGCACGTAGGGGACTTAAAATGAAAGCAATTTACCTGCAGGTCTATAACAGATACAAGACAAATTATAAGCCACTACTCAAGAATCTTGAAAACTCAGGATCAGTATCTATTACCCACTGATTATTTTGCAAAGCATACATAAAGATATAAGGAAACACAAGGAAAATAAGAAAAAAAAAAAAGAATCCTTCACTTCTTGAGGTAAAAAGCTTTGAAGTAGACACACTAGGAAAGCAGTGTGCAGAAGTTTCAAGATCTTATATAGATGACATTTTTTCCTATTAAAACGCAAACACCAGCCCTCTAGTATTGTCTGTGAACAGATTATGAGCAAACGTGTTAAAGTTGGACCTTGTCCCCAAGCATGTGACATACTTTTCATTTGTTCCTGAGAACATTAGTGTGTTTCTCCATGAGGTAACATCCTTTAAATGCATTCCTGTATTTCATATGACATTTGCGAAGAAAAGATCCAAGGCTTACTTTCCTTGCTTTCCTCCCATCCCCAACCCTCAATGCAGGGTGCAATCAGAGGCAAATGTGCATTCATGTGTTAGCATCAGCAACATTTCCCCAATTAAATTTACTTGCCTGCATAATAAGTTTTGGTTTTGTTTCAAACTCTGATTTTCTCTGTTCCAGAAAATGGTTGGCAAATGCAAAATATTCCATTAATAGGACAGAAAAGCTATAGGGCCCATAACTTTGCGCATGAACAATGATTTGTAGGTTTGGAAAAAAAACCCCAAACTTCTCCTACCATGAAATACTAAAATAGATTAATCTAGAAACTGTGTATTAGTAGGGTTCTTCATTTTCTTCACTGAAATATCAAATATTGTAGCCTACTTCCTACATTATTATGTATTTGGATTGTTCCTGAAGTTTCAAAAATTGAGTTTCTGTGATGGTCGCCTTCTTTCTTTACTAAGATCTTACTTTGGATATGGAAGCAGTTAATAAATAGCTGATCATTGCCCAAGCACACACAAAGATTAACACAGTGGCTAACATAGGCAAAACATAACATCACAGTTTAAGTCACAAAAATGTTAATGCTAAATAGTACTTGACACTATTTTAATGATCAGAGTTAATTGTCAGCCACATGTCTGAAGTGGGAGGAGAATGGAAAAGTTGTTGAACTGTTGAATTAAGTTGTATCAGTTCATAAAATCATCCAGCATTCCAGTACTCCAGCTTACAAGGAGTTAACATGTTCTTAGTGCTTTGTAGTCTAAATTACTTTCAGAAAGTAATATCCATATTGTACCTTGAAGGAAGGCCTAAGCAGTAAACTTTAACGGCTGCCTGAGTTGGTAATCATTTCATAGAGACAAGACACTGCACAAGAAATTGCTCTATAAATAAGACCCCTTACAGAAGAATTAAAATGAAATTCATATTATTGATGTTCACTAGGAGCCATAAAAACACAGGACAGCTAGGAAGTGGCACTTGTTTCAAATCACTGTCAGAAACACCTGAAGGACACCCTCAAAGTCGGTTTGATCAATGATGACGAATATGTTGGTCAAGCTTTCTGTGCAACTGTAATGCATTTGGACGCCTTGAGGAAATACATCTGGCAAAAAGTAGGACAGATATGAGATATCCCTACTGCAAAGCCTTTCCTGTGACTGTTAATCCAGAAACATGCCCTACCTTACTGAGCAAAGTCTCTCTAAATTCTTCCCTGTCTCCTCCTCAACTCTCTTTATGAGGCTTGGGGTCTCCCCTGTCCTCATCTCCTTGATATAAGCTCTCTGAAGAATGACCATCTTGTGGCTTGAAGGGAGATCAAAAATCATGCTATCTGAATGAGAGTTATGATCCCCACTGCCAAAGCATACCTTTTGCTATCAGTGTTAAGAAAGAAACCATTGCGCAATGGTTGTACCGGATCTCTGCTGTGGCTGGACGCTAATATTCTGTGAGCATTTACACAAAGCTGCCGGTACTGCCAAAATGTAACATCAAAGTTCAAAGATTTAACCTGTAAATCTGACGGGGAGAATGGCTGTAGGTAGGTGGAGGTGGGAGGGAAAGAGATTGAAAAGTGTATACCACCTGTTTGAACGAAGGCTTCTATATATCATAGACAATTTAGACATAAATAGAAAAGAAATCAAATTGCTGGAACCAATGTCAGAAGCTTAAAGAATCCAAGCCAGAAAGCAAGAAATGATATATCATTACCTAAACTGAATTGGATTACTGGAGCCCTTCCGTGAAAGTCATGATTTGTTCTCCTCTACAATTTAGTCTTTTCCTCAGACACCACAAATGATGAGCAAAGCATTCTAAACTACTGCAGCATATGGTACTTTCTGAGGGCGGGTGATTGATATTCTGCAGTTAGCAGTGACATAGATGGCACTGCACAGCAACATTGAACATGCAAATGTTTGAATTTTGTTTAAAATAAAACTTAGTTCTACTTGCTGCTTTTTTGAAAATTATTTTCAGTCGCTCACCAAGGCTATCCGTTTGCTATTATTGCACACAACAGATAGAGAAAAGCAGTAAGTAGCCAACTAAATGCTAACATCTTACTCAATTATAAATTGTCTTGGATGGAATTTTAACATACCTTTTAAAGTTTTGTTAAATTAGGACTGAAAAGAACTTAGTCTTACTAATAAGGCTGCTAATAAAAGCATCAATTAGTTTTAGTTTTGGCAACGTAGTCCCCGAAAACTGCTTCTTAATTCACATACTTGTAGGATGCCAGACAGACAGCAGGCAGCAATAACTTTCCGTTTCTTTTGCCCTATAGCCTGATTCTGCACTTTCACATATACTGCCAGCAGTGTGCTTACTGTTTTGCATTAAACAGATTCCAAACAATAGGCTGGATTTGAACTGACAGGTATGCTATATATTTCTCCATTAGCTGAGGCTGATTTTAACAGATCCGTGTACAAGCAAAGGAAACTAAAAACATCTGAACTCTGCAATTTTATGCACCATTGAAACACAAACGAAGAATCATTATTTACCTTAGGCTTTCTAATGTTGGAATTAAATATGTCATTCTGCAACTACATTTCTCTCACTGCTGATGCATTGGGAAATGACAGTAACTATTTAAGACTCAAACAAGTAATGAATCAGGGAAAAATCGGTGATTTGTATTGAAAGAGTCAAGCTCATTCACGTTCTGAAAATTCTTGCAAGAGCATTTAATTTCTTGAGAAGAAAACTTTGACATGAATGACAGAGTAGTTAGGATCAAGTATAGATCTCATCATCATGCTTCATTACTTTAAGGATAGTAAGTACTGTATGAGGTTTCCGAAGTTGGTTTATTTTGCACATTAGTCACAACCATGCTCTTTTTGATAGGACAATTAAATAGGCCATTAGTCATTTTATAGGGTATTTATTCACCAGCCAAGAGGAAATTGTTATTCTGCTCTGAGATGAGCTGGGTAATTCCTGACAGATAAAATCAGAAACCTTCTTCAGAGATGTGTGCATATCCAGATGCCCACCTTCAATTAATTCCAGCAGCAAGGTTTATTACCTTGTCCTTATAGAGTGCTTAAGTACCTACACAGTAAAGTTCCTTTCAGCTCTGTAGCAAATTAGGTGCTGGATTGCAGAACTTGCCTCTCAGGAAAGGCAGTACAAAAGCTAAGGTCAATTAAGTTTCATTTGGCTTAGCTTACAGATTCACCTTTAGATCGGCTAAAATGACACCAATTCACAAACCCAATTCTGATCTCTTTAAAGTATATTTTGAAAGATGACTGACATCCTTGTAGAGAGGTAAAATACTCAAGGTCCTCGAATTCATAGCTTCTTTGGCCAAGGCAAGCCCAGATGGCTCTTTGCAAGGTCACGGCCAGCAGACTGCAACATCTTTAAGCAAAAGACTCTATATCAAATAGCCATCCATACAGGTAGACTCTACATGTAATTGAAAAGACCACGTTCCAGCCTGATACTCAGCACAAAAAAAGAAGAGCAGTGCCTCCTATAGCTATCTCTTTTTCACTGAGAAACTGTACCTTCCTCCATGATACATGCGTAACATCAAAGATAAACTTGGAGGCTTTCAATTGTGTCTGTTACACCTCAGTCCACACAATGCTAATCTGAGAGGAAGGCAAAGACGGAAGAGAAGGGGACTGCTGTGGAAAAACGTACCAACAAATTTATCTAGTTTATGAACACAAAAACTCTACAGACAAAGAGTTTTCCATCGGCCTGCACCTCGCATAATGCAACAAGGCCCGATAAAGTAACTCCTTGTGGTGAGTTGCCTTTGCCTGGCTGCCAGGCGCCCACCCAGCCGCGCTCTCATTCCCCCTCCTCAACTAGGACAGAAAATATTATGAGATAATATTATTATTAAAATATTATTATTAGGGAGAAAATATTATGGAAAAGCTTGTGGGTCACGATGGACAAATTCATTTGCCAATTACTGCCACGAGTGAAACAGACTCAATGTGGGGAAATTTAATTTGATCTATTGCCAAGCAAAATACAGTCAGATGGTGAGAAAAAAAGAAGAAAAAAAATAAAACACCCTCCTCACCATACCTCCTTTTTTTTTGCAGGTTCAACTTCACTCCTCCATCCCTGACTCCTCGACATCCTCCCCCTGAGCAGCACAGGGGGACGGGGAATGGGGGTCTGCGGTCAGCCCACGGCAGCTCCTCTCTGCCGCTCCTGCCTCCTCACACGTTTCCCTGCTCCAGGCCGGGCCCTTCCCAGGGGCTGCAGGGAAACCCCCGCCCCAGCGGGGTCTCTGCCGGGGCCGCGGGGGCATCTCCGCGGGGGCGCCCGGAGCCCCTCCTCCCCTCCTCCCGCTCTCCCCTCGGGGCTCGCAGGGCTGTTTCTCACCCGGTTTCCCTCAGCCCTGGCTGCCGGGCAGCGTTTTGCCCTTTCTGAGCCAGGCTTTCCCCGCGGCGCCCGCCCGTGGCTGAGGGGCTCAGCTGTGCCCTGCGCTGGGGCCGTTGGAGCCGGCTGGAACCGGCTGTGTCCGGCACGGGGCAGCCCCGGCCCGGCAACACAGGGGCCGCCCCGCAGCACCCGCCGCCGGCACCGGGGCGCCCGCACCCGGTAGATCCTGCGCTTTCTAAAGAGAACAGGAGACCCGAGCTTTCAGTACTGGCAAAATGAAAACAGACACCGCTTTGGAAAAGCCAAAGGAGGTACCCTGATAATTGTTGACTGTAGCTAATGTGATGCTTTGATGTATGCGATGGAGATAGTTAAAAAGCAGAGGAAGGCTATTTCACTGGGAGATGAGTTCTTTTTATTTTGTGGACCTAGGGTAAGTATTTATGTAACGTTCAGAGAAATACTGGAAGAAATAAACTCAACAATGGAAATGCTTCTGTTCAGTTTTAAAAGCAGAAAAATATATCTTATCTTAGGCAAGAATCATAAATGTTTCTGGATATTTCAGACAGGTAATGCCTTTGACAGTCTTTAATTGGCAGAACTTGGGAGTGTAATGATAGGACATGGGGTAACGGCCTCAAGCTGAAAGAGGGCAGATTTAGGTTGGATATCAGGAAGAAATTCTTTACTGTGAGGGTGGTGAGACACTGGAACAGGTTGCCCAGAGAAGCTGTGGATGCCCCATCCCTGGCAGTGTTCAAGGCCAGGCTGGATGGGGCTTTGAGCAGCCTGGTCTAGTGGGAGGTGTCCCTGCCCATGGCAGGGGGGTTGGAACTAGATGGTCTTTAAGGTCCCTTCCAATCCGAACCATTCTGTGAACTTCAGACAAGTGAACATTAGGATGTGTTTGATAACAGGAACCAGCCTCAGATACCATGAATTCACACCTGTGATGTCTGTAGATCCTCATTAAGCCCCTTCTTACTTCCAGGACTGAACCAGACACTGAACCCTTGTCACATGAACAGTTTCTTACCCTACTTAGCTACAGGCCAAGACACACCACCACCACCTATGAGACAATTTACCTTAATCTGATTTTGGTATGCTGTCTGTCTGTATTTTTAGCTAGCCACTAACTAGTTTGACAAGTAACCACATCAGATACCATTCCTGGGACTGGTGGCAGCCAGTTGCTTTACCTGGAATCCATTAAAAATGCTATGCTACAGAGGAAATTCAAAAAGAACTTGTCACCCCTTCCCCTTGAAGGGTGCGGAACATGGCAGGAACAGCACTCGGCAAGAACTATGGTAAAGAACTATGCTGGCAGCCTGTTTTGATAATTTGAGATACTGGCCTCAGGCCTCCAGCAGGTGATTTGAAACAACACACTGCCAGACAGAAGCAATATTCCTGAGGACCTACAATCTATGCCCAGGTTCACCAGTACCCTTATATTAGTGGAACTCAGAAGAATAAATCACACCATTAAAACAAAATTATGAATACGTGATTTGTACTTAATGTTCATTTAGTAAATTAGGCCCTTTAAACATGCATATTTCGTTTGTTTGAGTCATTAACCCTAAACTAATATTTCTGTTGCGTGAAACGGGGCCAAGCGGTTTTGGCAGAAGATAAACCCCCTTGTGTTCTAACACTCCTCACCGAGGTGGGAGGCTGGGTGCGGCTAGGTTTAAATTCTGAGTGATGCCCAATTCAGCACTATCAGTCCAATCGCGTTTAATATGTATTAAACTACTACGATTTGGATACACTAATAGTGGACTGCACCTTCAGTCTAGTCGTGCTCCTGAACTAGCATGGCCTCTCTGTAGTTTTGGTCGCGTTCAGTGAGAAAGCGAAACGACTAGCTACTTAAACAGCGCAGTTTATTTAAACAACAGATATACAGGTTCTTTAGGATTGCCGGTGATAAATACACTGTCTGCAAAGCACGTGCAAATAAAGATATTGCTAAGTATACAAACGCGCGACAAAATTATAAACGATACAGCCTGGCTATAAATGTAGGGTAGAGATTCTCTAGAGAAATTTCTAAGTCCCCGAGAAAGCGCTCGGTGTAATCGAAGTCTTACCCAAAGGCGTCCCTATGGGGGGGAAGAAAGGCTCAGCCCGTCGACTGATCCCGGAAATCAGCGGTGGAATTCTTCGCAATGGTGTCTTCCCTGACATCCCCTCTCTCTTGGGCTATTTTTATATTATTTTTTTATCTTCAAAGTGGAGTTTGAGTGACTTTAGTCATACGTACTTTTATTATGATTAATGTACTCAAGGAGGAGTGTTCACACCTCGGGGGCGGATAGCCTCCGGGATGGAGGTGTGTTTTGGTACATTGTGGTGAGCAAAGTTCGCACAAAAGGACAGCATTTCATCAACATTTGACGAAATGTTGGCTCGGGTAGCGTGTAGGCCGCTTATCAGTTCCGTAGTACCATCTCGTCCCCATATCTGCTATTCGTCACAAGGGAAGGCCATGGAACAAGCGCGTTCCGTTCCATCCCTCGTGTAGTTTCGCAAACAACCTTGTACAGGGAATCACAGATGTTGCATTCTTCGTGTGCTAGCTGCAGCTGTATTCTACCTCAGAAGCCTCTTGATTTTATGACTTTCCTTAATGTGTGAACAATGCTGTATTTTTGTATTCTTGGCCAATTTAGTAATTATTCCACAATTTCAAAATGCAATCTTAGTAAGTATGATTATCAGGCATGTTTTATTAGAAGGATGCTCAGTATCTGAATTAAGAGCTCTCTCTTCTTCGAAGTAGTGGCAACTTTTAGCAGAACTTGTGCTTCAAAATGATCAACAGTAGCTCACATGCATGTTGTGAGAAAATTGGCACATAGTTCTGCTAAGAGTCACAGGGGTTAATCCTCAAAATTTCATCTCTCTGACATGAAATTCTACCTTCATGACTCTTCTATATTCCTTGCAGCATTTCATAAATAATTACTCTTGATCTACTTTCATTGCCTACTGAGTTTCATTCTGTTAACATTTTTGGTTTTTTTCCTTAGACTGTCTGAATCTTTCCCCATATTTGCTGTTTCATGTGTCCTTATGTCAATCTGGATTTCATATTTTGTATGATCTGTATCCACAAGATGATTAATAGAGTTTAGAGAAACTTAAAAATACATTTAGGGGTACTGAACATTAATGGTTTGTTCTTGTGGATTAAAGGGTAACATCTAAGAACAGGACCTGTAATCAATGTCATGAGGGTGGTCTAATAAATTGTGATGTTTTAACAATGATGGCTTTACCCAAATCCTTTAATAAAAGTCATAGAATCATAGAATGGTTTAGGTTGCAAGGGACTGTAAAGATCATCTAGTTCCAACCCCCCTGCCACGCGCACGGACACCTCCCACTAGACCGGGTTGCTCAAAGCCCCATCCAGCCTGGCCTTGAACACCTCCAGGGAAGGGGCATCCACAACTTCCCCGGACAACCTGTTCCAGTGCCTCACCACCCCATAGTGAAGAACTTTTTCCTGGTATTGAATCTAAATCTACCCTCTTCCAGTTTAAAGCCATTACCCCTTGTCCTATCACTATATGCCACTGTATAAAGTCCCTCTCCAGCTTTCTTGTAGGACCCCTTCAGATTCTGTAAGACTGCTATAAGGTCTCCCTGGAGCCTTCTCCTCTCCAGGCTGAACAACCCCAGCTCTCTCAGTTTGTCTTCATAGGAGAGGTGCTCCAGCTCTTTGATCATCTTTTGTGGCCCTCCTCTGGACCCTCTCCAACAGGTCCATATTCTTAAACCAGTGATGGATCCACCCATTTCAACTTTTCCTACAGCCAAGTCTGTCTGTTTGAATCAGATGGAGAGGCAGGTTCCCTGAACTCGAGTGATGGCCATGTTGTGGAATCACTGTGTTAGCTTCAGCTCCATCCCTTAGGGACTATCAGAGTAACCATTACATTACGCAGCACTTCATTCTTGGGCTAGTCTCTTTAATTATATTAGCTGATTATAGATGTGAGCAGAAATGGCAGAACTGATGACAAATGGATTTTCCAGCATGGTTCATTAAAATGAAGTTCATTTAAATATGTTGCTAAGGATGTCAAATAGGTGAAAATATGTAAGATAGGCAAATCAAAACTGATAATAAAAGCTGCTGAAGAAATAAGAGTAAGATAAAAGTTGACGTGAAGGTTAATTTAAGCAGTGAGACTGTTTTAAGACCATTGGTCTTAAATGGTCATGTAAGACCACTGTGCTGAGATAATTTAATAATTGGGTTTTAGCTTGCTGCAGTCTGGCCTATAGTTTATGCAGACATTGTGAAAGTTGCCTTTATGTAGCGTGGATACCAATGAAAATACGTATCAGCACAGGATGGACCACAAAGTTGTTGAAGCAACTGACTAAAAATTGTGGATCTAAGCTACAGTGATATCAAGTGCCTGCAGCTGCACTGCACAGAGCCAGAGAGACTGGATTTTGGGATGGGAGCATGAAGTCATTAAGCAATGTCTCTGTCTTTTTGCGTACCTGAGCCTGAGTGACAGAAGGCATAGTCACTTCATGAGGTAAGCACAGAGGGCACAGCTCCTGAGAGCAACAGCACTATTTGGAAGCATATCTTACTTGAGATGCTGCTTGATGAACTAGATCTACCAAACCTGACAGAACTGCTTCCAGCACTATCAGGGTACTGACATGGGCAAACTAATCCATACATAATTAGCTTGCATAAATGTAGTTTAACTATTTCCATATAGACTAAACCTTTAACTGTGATGTGGACATACCCTGATTGATCCAGTGGTGATGGCAGTAGAAGGTGTGTTGTATTTGTGAAGTTCCTTGTACAATCCCACTACTGAAGAATTTTTTTGTTATGAGAACTCTGAGGTGGTTTGCTTGTGGGGTTTTTTCATTACACAGTTTATTGGTATTTCAATGGGGTCTTCTTTAAGAATGTTGTCTCACAGAGTGGCTTTGATATAATTAGAAGATGTAGAATGGATGTTAAATATTAACTTACC
The DNA here is from genome assembly GCF_028500815.1 of Rissa tridactyla. Taxonomy (NCBI): domain Eukaryota; kingdom Metazoa; phylum Chordata; class Aves; order Charadriiformes; family Laridae; genus Rissa; species Rissa tridactyla. The sequence goes on along the minus strand of NC_071467.1, from coordinate 87,888,256 downwards.
AAAAGGAGATTCATTGCCGTGATGGACAGAGGCAGGGGAATGTTCTGTTGTGTTAAGCAATGTACTTGGTTTGAAGCTAGAAATTGTGCTTTATTATATTACTAGCAGTATTATTACTAGGTTGGACCCACACTGCATTGACCAATATCCATATGATACTAACTATAAGGAACAGTTCCTTAATTACTGGTATCATTAACGTTCTGAGTCAAGAGTAGTATCACAACAGTAAAACAACTAATAAAAGATGGAATGTGTTGTTTCAAACACATTAACAGATCTTTGATCCAAAGAATTTACACCTAAATAGTTAAGAAAAAGTATTATCTTTATATTTTGTGACTTGTTCCTACTTTAAAGACAAAGGCTGCAGGAAAAATCATATTCCTGAAGTATATACTCAGAACAAGTACTTTCTTAACTATACACATTAATTATGAAACCTGGCTCCCTTTGAATTCAGTAGCAAAGCGCCTCAGATTTCAGTGGGTCCAGAACTTTGTTCTGACAGTATTTTCCCTTTAGTTTTGGAAGCTATCAACTCCATAAGTCCTACTGCACTTTCTAAAATTCAAAGTTTATATTTGTTCTCTTTTCACCCTTTTCTATAGTATCACCATCTCAGTATTGCTGTGTGGTACAGAATGAATGTCAAGTGCTCCCCATTTATAAGGGATATAGAGTTGAAGTGCTAATATGCCAGCTATTGACATTTCTAAAGAATACTGCTGATTGGTATTGCAGCCCAGAAGCATCTTTTAAACACTAGAGCAAAGGGGATACATCAACAGTAGCAGTACTCAAACATAAAATTTTGACAGCATGGGACAACAGAGATTATTCCTCCTTCAGGTCACAAAAAAAAAATAAGTTTGGAACCTAAGGGTATGTGCAACCTCTCAAGAGTTACTGTTTCTTGGATTTTAATTTCTCTCACACTTTGTCTTTTTTCTACCTGCAGGCAAACATCATCAGCACCTTACTATTTCTGCTTCAGTTATATTGACCCCTCAATTCCCTGTATTTGCTAATCTATTGATATTTTTCTTAAATACTCGCCAAATAACTGTTTTGTCAACCTTGTCCTTAAAGGCAGACAAAATCTAAACAAATCATCAAATCACATCAGCAGAGCTGGGGATAATAAAGGGAATAAAGATGACTACAGCTGATTTCTTCTTGCCGCTAGACTGAGCTCCACACCTCCTAACCGTAGGACACATATCTGAGAACTGCAGATAAGATTATTGCAGTAATTTCTTCCTAATCCTGTTTCCTTTGTTCCTGTGATGAACCGCCTGGACTCAGCACCTGCCATCACAGACAACCATGTCATATAATCCCTTTCATAAACTTATCAAGCACCATTTTTAAAGTATTTAGGCCTCTTGATCCTACTATTGCTATTTTGCTCAAAATCATCACAGCTCTTTTTGTTAGAAATCATCTTTTATTTCTCATCCTTATTTAATTCACAGACAGTTTTACCCATTTGATCTCTTGCCCAACATTGTATACTGGTAAATAAGGTGAAATGATAAGCATGAAGTAGGAAAATGAGTTATTTTAATTCAGAACAGTCAGAACCATTCTGTTAGGATTGTGTTAAACTAAACCCTGCTCCTTGATAGCCTGCTGGGTGGTGTGTCTGTTCTATTTGTGGGGTACTAGGTTTATGCAGATCAGGCCCCCCCCCGGTATTGATTTTTCAAGTGTAACCTGTAGAAACATGCGTGTGACAAGGATCACACACATTATAGATTAAATCAGCTTAGTGACTTCTAAAGCAGAATTGTTTCTTCTTGTTCTAGAGGAACAACTAGCCTTAGACTTTCTTGAATCATATCTTACTTTTCTACGGCATTTTCATATAACCATCCTATGGTCAAATAATATATCCAGTTCCTGCTCTTCACATTAACTGAAGATAGCTACTTTTAACAGAAGCATTTTTCCCTTGTTAACTACATGATGTTGCATTTGTACAGTTGAATTTCATCTCTTTCTATTACTTACCTCTTCAAGATTGCTCCACTAACATCACCCTGAGTTGACATTTACATTCAGTAAAACCTGTTGCAGTCTTCCTTTTTCGTCTGTCTTCTTTATAGACTTCTCCTACCCCTCCTCTTGTTTAAAAATAACTTCTTAGACATCATCATGTTGAATACTTCGTGTAAGCTCTAACAGATAAGATGTCTGTGAAACAGTCCATCTTCTCTAAGAAAGCTGTAAGGTCAATCTAATACTATTTTGCTAACGCGTATCACACACACATCAAGGTTTTTTCATTTGACTCAATTCCTATAATAATTATTTCCTTTAAGATTTATTCTAATTGCATAGCCAAGGTCATTCTGAAAGTCCTGTAACTGCCTCACTCATTTTCTTTCCTTTCCTTTCAACCAGTACAATTACTGAATATCAATATATCTTTTTTTCCTTCAAGTGTCTATTTGTTCCATAATGATTTAAGTCATAATAACAACAAGCTATCACTATTCCCTATAAGATAATAGAATAGAATAGAATCATTTAGGTTGGAAAATGCCTTTAAGATAATCGAGTCCGACTGTAAACCTAACATTGCCAAGTCCATCACTAAACCATGTCCCTAAGAACCATATCTACACATCTTTTAAATACCTCCAGGGATGGTGACTCAACCACTTCCCTGGGCAGTCTATTCCAATGTTTGATAACTCTTTAGGTGAAGAAATTTTTCCTAATATCCATCCTAAACCTCCCCTGGCGTAACTTGAGGCCATTTCCTCCTATCCTATCACTGGACATGAGCAAACAATGTGTGCTTACAGCCCAGGCCAATCGCATCCTGGGCTGCATCAAAAAAAGTGTGGCCAGCAGATCCAGAGAGGTGATTCTGCCCCTCTACTCCGCTCTCGTGAGACCCTACCTGGAGTACTGTGTCCAGCTCTGGAGTCCTCAGCACAAGAAGGACATGGACCTGTTGGAGCGGGTCCAGAGCAGGGCCACGAAGATGATCAAATCTGGAGCACCTCTGCTATGAGGACAGGCTGAGAGAGTTGGGGTTGTTGAGCCTGGAGAAGAGAAGGCTCTGGGGAGACCTTATAGCAGCCTTCCAGTACCTGAAGGGGGCCTGTAAGGAAGCTGGGGAGGGGCTGTTTGCAAGGGCATGTAGCGATAGGAGGAGGGGCAATGGTTTTAAGCTAGAGCAGGGTAGGTTTAGATTACACATTAGGAAGAAGTTCTTTACAATGAGGGTGGTGAAATACTGGAACAGGTTGCCCAGAGAGGTGGTGGAAGCGCCATCCCTGGAGACATTCAAGGCCAGGCTTACCACTTGGGAAAATAGACTGACGCCTATGTTGCTACAACCTCATCTCTGGTAGTTGTAGAGAGAGATAAGGTCTCCCCTCAGCCTCCTTTTCTTCAGAGTAAATAATCCCAGTTCCCTCAGCCGTTCCTCATAAGACTTGTTCTCCAGACCCTTCACCAGCTTTTTTGCCCTTCTTTGGACACCTCAATGTCTTTCTTGTAGTGAGGGGCCCAAAACTCAACACCGTATTTGAGGTGTGGCCTCACCAGTTCTGAGTACAGGGGGATGATCACTTCCCTAGACCTGCTGGCCACACTGTTTCTAATACAAGCCATGATGCTCTTGGCCTTCTCGGCACCTGGGCACACTGCCGGCTCATATTAAGCCAGCTGGGAACAACAATTCCATGTCCTTTTCTGCCAGGCAGCTATATAGCCACACTTCTGCAAGCCTGTAGCGTTGCTTGGGATTGTTGTGACCCAAGTGCAGGACCCAGCACTTGGCCTTGTTGAACCTCATACCGTTGGCCTTGGCCCATCAATCCAGCCTGTCCAGATCCCTCTGTAGAGCCTTCCTACCTTCACGCAGATCAACGCTCCTGCCTAACTTGGTGTTGTCTGCAAACTTACTGAGGGTGTCATCTTGGCCCCCTCATCCAGATCATTGATGTTAAACAGAACTGGCCCCAATACTGAGCCCTGGGGAACCACCAGTTGTGACCTGCTGCCAACTAGATTTAATGCCATTTGCCGCAACTATTTGGGCTCAGACAGACAGACAGTTTTTAACCCAGCAAAGAGTACGCCTGTCCAAGCCATGAGCAGCCGTTTTCTCCAGGAGAATGCTGTGAGAAATGGTGTCAAAGGCTTTACTAAACTCCAGGTAAACAACATTCACAGCCTTTCCCTCATGCACTAAGTGTGTCACCTTGTCATAGAAGGAGATCAGGTTTGTCAAGCAGGGCCTACCGTTCATAAACACATGCTGACTGGGCCTGATCGCCTGGTTGTCCTGTACATGCTGTGTGATGGCACTAAAGATGATGTGTTCCATAACCTTCCACAGCACCAAGGTCAGACTGACAGGCCTGTAGTTCCCCAGATCCTCCTTCCGGCCCTTCTTGTAGATGGGTGTCACATTTGCTAACCTCCAGTAGATTGGGACCTCCCCAGTTAGCCATGAGTGCTAATAAAAGATGGAAAGCAGCTCGGTGAGCACTTCTGCCAGCTCCCTCAGTACCCTTGGATGGATCCTGTGCAGCCCCATAGTCTTGTGTGTGTCTAAGTGGTGTAGCAAGTTGGTAAACATTTTCCCTTGGATTATGGGACCTTCATTCCACTCCCTGTCCCTGTCTTCCAGCTCAGGGACCTTGGTACCCAGAGAACAGCTGGTCTTACTATTAAAGGCTGAGGCAAAGAAGGCATTACGTACCTCAGCCTTTTCCTCATCCTTTGTTGCTATGTTTCGCCTCTCATCCAATAAACAGTGAAGATTCTCCTTAGCCCTCCTTTTGTTGCTAATGTATTTATAGAAACATATTTTATTGTCTTTTACAGCAGTAGCCAGATTAAGTTCTAGTTGGTCTTTGGCCCTTCTAATTTTCTCCCTGCAAAACCTCACGACATTCTTGTATTCCTCCTGAGTGGCCTGCCCCTTCTTCCAAAGGTCATAAACTCACTTTTTGCCCCTGAGTTCCAGCCAAAGCTCTCTGTTCATGCAGGCCAACCTTCTTCCCCATCAACACGTCTTTCGGCACATTGGGACAGCCTGCTCCTGCATCTTTAAGATTTCCTTCTTGAAAAATTTCCAGCCTTCCTGGACTCCTTTGCCCTTCAGGACTGCCTCCTCAGGGACTCTGTCCTGGTTTTAGGTAAAACAGAACTAATTTTCTGTTCAGTAATTTTACTTTTCAGTAACTCTCTTCTACTCTCTGCTCTCTAGTTCTAGAGAGTTACTCTTCTAACTCTCTGAAGCATATTTTTAAGACAGTAGTCCACTTCCAGACCTGATGTTTATATTTCATACCAAGGAACGGTATGCAGAGAGACTCTTGTTTATACTTATTGCTATAACAACCAAGGTCAGCTGACTTTGTTATATGTCCCACTGGAGGGCCGGAAATGGAAAAGTGTAGAGAGGTTGCACCTGTGGGGAGAAGCGACAGGACAGGTGACCCAAAACTGACCAACAGGGTATTCCATCTGCCTTATGCTCAGTATAAAAGCTGAGGGATCAAAGGGTCAGTGCTTTTTTTTCAATGGCTGGTGTCTGTGGAGGACTCTGTCTCTTCGTCTGCCTTTCATCCTGATCCATGCGTTCCTGAATCTAGTTCCTGAGTTCAGCTCCTGTCCATTGCGGAGTACAGTCCAGGACTTTCCCAGTGCCTGTCGGTGATGTGATCATCATCCTGAGAGCTTGATACAGTTACGTATATATTGTATTATTTTCTTTTTATTAATTTATTAATATTTTCATTAAAGTAGTTTATTTTCTTTTTTAAACTCCCAAGTCTCTTTTCTCTCTCATCCTTCTCTCCCTGAAGGGAGGTGTTCTCCCTCCTCTGAAGGGGAGAGAAGTAAAAGAGAGCATCTGTCATTCGTTTCAACGGCCAGTCTGGCTCAAACCATGACAGACTCTGTCAACCAGGCCCCTAAACAGGCCAAAATCTGCCCTCCGGAAGTCCAGGGTGGCAGCTCTGCTAACCCTGCTGCTTACTTCTCTGAGAATCAAAAACTCTATCATTTAATGGTTGCTATGCCCAAGGTGGCCTCCAATGATCACATCACCCACAAGTCCTTCTCTGTTCGCAAACAACAGGTTCAGTGCGGTGACTTCCCTAGTTGGCTCACTCACCAGCTGTGTCAGAGTTTTCTCCTGCTTCCTTGAAATACAATTTCCTCTGAGTTTTAGCAGTTCTGATTTGGAGAAATTCAGGCACCTTTTACAGTGAAGTTGTTAGTATCAGTCAAGCTGATTTCATAATACAGCAAAACACACACATAATGTTATCAGGGTAAACTTTAATCTGTAGGATAGAGTATTTGTAGGCATACCATAAATAGCTATCTTACGTCATGAATCTATAGCTTTTTTAAATCAAGAATTTGAGTTGCAACCCACGTTTTCTTATTCTTCCACGTGATCTGGCCATAAAGCTCTTTTATAACTTTCCTATTTCTGATATGTTACCAATCTGCATTTTTCATTAAAGTTAGCACAAAGAACTTCATTAGTTATGAAGACCAAAAATAACCAGACATGAATATTTCTAGTACTTTTTTGTCACCAATGCATGGTGGGGAAATAATTACCAATAACATTGCAATTCCTAGTATCATTAATCTCTCTAGTAAAATACAAAAGTCTATCTTCAGCCCTTGAGGCTTGTGGAGAGCTCTTGCAAGACCACCAAAATAAAACTGTTTCTATCACCTTTCCCCAAAGTAACCTTGATCAAAATAAGTTTCTATTTGCTCCATACTGTCTTTCCAATTTATCATTTCATTAACCAACAATGCTGTTTTACTATCCCAGCTTTCATTATTCGTTCCTGAATATCACATAGCTTTAAATACGTGTGTTCTGGTCATGTTATTAGATATTGTAGTCATCAGTAAAAAGGACACAAATTGATGGAAAATACCTACAGAAGGAAAGCTTAGTGGTCAAAAGTGGTGAAAATTAATAAAACTATAAAGTAGTTGTATGAAAATAGAGTTTAGGGATGTGGAGGTATGTATAATCATAGGTAAAACCAATTTAATAAATAAAAAAGCTGAGGTCATAAAGGGACCACTCAAGCAGAACCTATGCAATGCATTAAGAAGAACAAATTCAAAAATTATTTCTGTATTGATGTCTAGCTGTAATTTTACAGCTGTAACTGATTTTTGCTCATATACTTTACTTTGAACCTATCCTCAACAATTTTTTAGCCTGGACTTCATAAAGAAAATAACAAAGAATTTAAGAAATTAATGGAATTTATCTGAGGACACAGTAGCTTCTTTGATGTAATTCAGACAGCAATGGATTTTTTTTAACCCCAAAATCATGTTTTAAGTTGGAACTAACGGGATCAGAACAGGAATCACTTCATAAAGTGCATTTGTTTCTGTGATGCTTAGATAATTACCCTAACAATCCAATGAATATTTACAGTACCAGTGTCCCTCAGGGCCTTGGTTGGCACTTCAGACACCTGGCATCATTTCATACCACAAATATAACCCAGACACACATAATTTCCAAAACAGATGTTATCGACATTGCATCATCTAATTTTTTAACACCAATAATCTAACCCTCCATCTGGGTTTCCATAACTCAGCTCAGAGCCTGCATTTCCAGGTCCAGCCTCTCGATTTTGTTGCTCCCTGCTCCTGTCGGGTGCATTTCTGCCATGCTTCTGCTGGCAACTCAGCTGACTTCCTGAACTAACGAGGAAGAGCCGGGGGCAATATTGCCTTACCCAACTTTACCAAGTTTCTGGTCTCAAATTTTTAAGGCATAACTGCTTGTTTCTCCTACATGCTACTGAAAACTAAATTTTCTTAGCTCCTGAGTTTCAGTCTAAGTCATTAAGTATTGTCCATCCTCTAGCTGCCTTACTGAGGGTTCAGAATGTGCTAATGGACATTGCATCCTACCTGGTCTAAAACCAGCAAACTAGTAACCATTTGCGGGGCTATTTTGACTGTACAATTTATGAGGAATAGGATTTCTAGTTCTTTGAGGCCTAGTAAGAAGGCATTATGAAATGTTTAACTCCGCATCCAGAATGTCTTCAAAATTCTGTGTGCTTTAATACATACGCGCTAGTTTCTACAGTCAAAATCAGTATAATGCTCAGAATCTCAACGGGCACCTCTCAACATGCTTCAAAAGTTCTTTTCTAATTCAGAACACTTAACTGTTTAAAAACATGCTTTATTCACCATTTTCATCTTTCCAAAATCTTTCTTTTCACAGGAGTCAAATAAAAAAGAGCAAGCTTCTGGTGAGATCCACCCAGACTGATACGCAATGACTACAAACAGGGCTGAACAAGCTGTCCCCACCTGCCTTATGGAGGCACTCAACATTCTTATTAAAAACTAACACAGCATAGGTCAGCCACTGTCCATAGGACACTCAACTATGGTGGATAGTAGCTTAATTTTATGCATACTGTAATTCTTAGAATAGTCTCCATGTATGCAAAAAATACTGTTTTGAGGAAGAGATCATAAAAATAATTATTACTTTAAACCTAAAGCCTGTGTAACTTTATGATCATAACATGTACATTAATAAAATGACAGTTTAAATTCAGGAAAGTACTGGAGTTCTCCTTTGCCCCCTAATAAATCAAGATTAGGTAGCCTATTTCTGAAATCTTATTTCTTCAATAATGGTTGAATTAGAAAGTTGATTCCAGCTTCATCTATTTACAGAAATAAGCTGTACACTGTGCTAAAATAGACATATTTTCTGAATCAGAACAAGCTTTATAAGTATACCTATTTAAAATTTTCATATTCCATTGAGTTGAAATTATAGTTTTCAGTTGAGATAGACCTTAAATTGGGCCCTACCCACCTGTGACCTTTTGAGCACTTACTTACATATCATTTTGTGGTCAAACTCCTTGGTTATTTACCTTATTGTAAATGCTGCTTCTCTAGGTGGTCCAATAAAGCCATAGATGAACTTTGTATAGGTATAATATTGTATAGGCCCTGTGTAAAATAATAATATACAATACTATAGATCTATGTTCTAAATCTTTTACATGCAAAGAAATAGTGGTAGTGATATTCAGGCGGAGAAACAGATGCATTGAATATATTATAATGAACTAGACTATTGGCCTGCAAGTTGTTGTGAATAGTGGACGGAACGTGATATTAATGTCCCTGGAGTGCAAAGGAAAAACAGGAATCGGAAATAGAGACAATATAGCCCCAACGTCCTCCATGCTCCATGAAAGAAATAAACTGAAACTTGCTTTCTCCCTGTCCTAAACAGAAAAATGGTTTTAAAAGGCAACAGAAGCTTCCTCCTCTTTGTTCAAGGAGACAGAGATAAGCCCCTTAGTTTTCCCATGAAGTGTTCGGTAAGGGTCATTATCTGAGCTTGTACAGAGTATGTAAAACATTTCAGAATCATTCAGTTTGAAGAACACTTTAAAAGAGTGTGATATTGTTATTTTTTTGAGATGTTTAAAAGTTTCCTTCTTCTCAGTCATTGCAGCTGCATTTGCAAAGTGAACAAAAGTAATTTCAGCGGCAGTGAGAAAAGGCAAGCTCTCTCCTTCCACTTTTAAGATCAGTTATAGCTTGACTTTACAGTGCTAGAAAAATTAATGTTTGAATGACGCTTCCCACATGCAGCACCAGTTGTGAACTAATAATTTCTGTGCCAGGAAATATGCGTGCATTTAGGGACATAGGAATTTGTGTTGGATTAAATTAGGCATAGACATAAATTTTAGAAGGAGTAGGCCTTTATGTTTGAGGAATGAAAGACTGCAATGAGTAGTTCAGGAAATAAAAGATAACTTAGTCTTATGATAGTTTTTTTCATTTGCTGTTGAGCTTAGAGAACAGATTTACACTTTGGCCAAAATATATTTGTCTTTGCGTTATTTCGGAAGGTACATAATTATCTCGCTGGCTTGAGCGCTCATTACTAGAATGGGAAATGAAAGTGCTTTTCTTTAACTTTGCATTTTGCAGGAAATGATACACTTTTGTTATCATTCATATTAATTTATATGTTACTTTTACAAAGAACTTCAGGATGTTGGATTATTTTTGTTTCAGCTGTTAACACTTATCATTTAAATAGAAGGTATTATCTAAATTACACTAATCTTAAGTGCTTCTTGCGACACTTTTCTCACATATGGGGAAAAATATAGCTGAATATTTCTGTTAGTGCAGGAAAGACACTACAAGAGTGTATGGTGACTCTTCAAATACTTATGATTGACACCATTTAGTGGACGCTTAGTGCCATGTATCCTTTTAATGCCTCACCATTCTGTAGTGTTAATGACATATTCAAAGGCCATTGCAGATCCTTTTTATTGCTTAAACATTCAATGGTGCCAAAAGTACATATGGCTTGTTCATGCCATACACTAATGAGTATGACACTTGAGTCATGCTTAAACCCACCAACCATAAAAGATGAAGAAAGCATGTTAGTTTTGTCAAAACTTTCACTTCTTCACCTGCCTCTGCTTCTGCCCTTGTCAATCTTTCCCTTTCTCATACTTGTTCTTTGTCAAAATGTAAATTGATATTTATGATATTTAGTCAGAAAACTGAGGGCCTACGTTAAAAGCCTTACGTTTCCATCAGGAAACAAGCAACAACAACCATGAACCAGTGCTTGTTCAGTAAAAGCAAAAAACCAAAACAAAGCCTCGTTTCCAAGGTTTTTCTTCTTTTTTCCTGTATCCTACTCAAATAATAACCTGCTATTTTAAGCCCCGCATTATGTAGGCTGAAATCTTTGAAGTGCCTAAATATTGCATTGATCTATCACATGAGCTTTGGTATCCTAATAGATTATCTTTCTGTCATTCATTCCAAGGGATAGTTCTACAAATACCACCATAGGTCTTTAGAGCACAACCGAATTCCTCATACCTTTGGCCAGCCAGCCCTTCCTCACCTCCCCTGGCCTCCCCTTGCTCTCTTCTCCTCCTCTCCCCTCTCACCCTCTCCCACTCCCCCTTCCCTCCTTCTCCCCCTCCCCTCTAGAAACTGAAGCTATATATCTCCTTGTTTCATTTCTCCAACCTCCAGTCATTCCATTGTGCTACAGTTTTAATTTCTGTCTTGAAGCAAAGCATGCAGATTTTTTTTCACTGCTCATGTCCTTGGTCTTACTAACACTCAAAGCCCAGCCTGTTCAAATTGCCACTGTCACAGCTGCCTTGAAGAGTAACTATTCTGTGCAGATAACGGAATCATGAGAGAACACAGCATTTCAAGGTGTTTCCTTTCATCTATTGTCATTTACCACAAAGGTAACACTTGCAAATATAAATGGACTCAAGGCTAGTTCCAGATGCAGTTCAATATTTGTCATGAATTTGCTGTAGTATACTCATTTATTTTTAACATTCATGGTCATTTTGTCATTCACATTCTGGATGAAGCTGAGTTAGTGTAACTCTACAATAACTGAATAGCATTTTTATATTTGTTCTATATTTAAAATAAGAACAATAAACGTTTTATACTAATCATGCAATATTTGACCAAAGCGTATTACTAAGTAGCCTTGACAGCTGTTTGATTCCTTCTTATCAATCTTATCAATGCCTATAAATATTTAAAGGGCAGATGTCAAGGGGATGGGATCAGGCTCTTCTCAGTGGTGCCCAGACAAGGGGCAAATGACACAAGCTGGAACACAGGCAGTTCCATCTCAACATGAGGAAAAACTTCTTTACTTTGATGGTGACAGAACATTGGAACAGGCTGCCCAGAGAGGCGGTGGAGTCTCCTTCCCTGGAGACATTCAAAACCCGCCTGAATGTGTTCCTGTCCAACCTGCTCTAGGTGAACCTGCTTTGGCAGGGGGGTTGGGACTAGATGATCTCCAGAGGTCCCTTCCAACGCCTACCATTCTGTGATTCTGCAATTCCCATGATTTAAATGTGGTTTTGGCATTTCATCTGGGTCAGATACTTCATGTTATTAATCTTCTGAAGTGCTTCTGCAGCTTTTTCTTCCTGCATTCTATATATCATTCCCCAGTTTAGCTCACAGGTTCTTAGTACATTTCTCAGGTTATCTTCACTTTTTCAAAATATTTTTTTTTAAAGTTATTTAAATTCAATTAATCATTTGTTTACAATATACCATGCTCACTTCTAACATAGGTGAATTTGTTCACTTCCCATAGTAACTGGCAAAATTATATTTCTTCTCTTTCAGGTCTTCCTACTTGGTAATTAAGTTTATCACTGTCTGCATCTTTTTTCTCTTCCTGAGCGTTACTAGCATAACATTCAAGGTAGTTGGCTGGGCCTTCACGCATTTCAAATAAAAGTACTTTTAGCATGCCCTTTACTCGCTTAGCCTTGACATAATTCCAAGCTCCTTCCACTCTGTGTTTCTGCAATTTTCTGCAGATGAGGGTAGATCCCCTGGGAGGAGAGAGCCTCGCAGGGGAAGTTGCTGGCCACTTCCCTGGGCAATCCCAAGTCTGCTCCCTTGAAGGGTCTTTATTCTGCTACTTATCTTTCCTGTTTTCCTCAGAATTTAAAATTGCACCATTGCAACCAAGGCTGTCAACAATCTTCAAATCCATGATCATTTTCCTTGTGCTTGAACAGTAGATGCAACAAAGCACATCCTCTAGTTTGGCCATCCAACACCTGCATCAAAAATTGACCCTGAGAGACTCCAGAAATCTGCCTCTCCAAGTTCTCCTTTCAGCAAATGTCAGGTAGCGAAAGTCTTCCATGAGATCCGGGACCTGTTATTATGAGCCTGTTTAAAAGAGGCATTGTCCCCATGTTGTTTTTATGGCAGTCTGTAGCAAATGCCCACTGCAGTTGCCCCCTTTTAGCTTCCCCTCTGATCATGATACATAAGCCCACAACTTTCCTGTTGCCCATACCACAGGAGGGCTCTCTGTGTTTCTGCTGGATTGACTCTGGCCAGGAGGTAAGACCCCACACAGTCACTCTTCCCTAGTAGGAAGAGGGAGAAAATCAGAAGGGCAAAACCAAGAAAAACTTGTGGGTCAAGATAAAAGCAGATTAAGAAGTGAGGCAAAGCTGCACATGCATGCAAAGCAAAACAAGGAATTAATTCACTGCTTCCTATTGGCAGGCAAATGTCCAGTCACTTCCTAGCTGCGAAGACCAGCAACGCAGCCGTGAATGTCCCACCTTTCTTCTCCATTCCCTGAGCTTTTATTACTGAGCATGACATCATATGGTATAGAATACCATTTTGGTCAGTTCAGGTCACTTGTCCTGACTGTATCCCTTCCCAAATTCTTGTGCACCCGCAGTCTACTCACTGGTGCAGCAACGTGGGAAAAAGAAAAGGCCTTGGTGCTGTGCAAACGCTGTTCAGCAACAGCTAGAACATTGGTGTGTTATCAACACTACTTCAGTCACAAATCCAATGCATAGCACCAGACAGGCTCTTATGAAAAAAAATTAACGCTACCCCAATCAGACACAGCAAAACATTTGAGACCACATGAGCCATCCTCCCACATCTCTCTGATTTGTATGACACCACAGCCACACAGATGTGCACCAACACCTATTTTCTCTTTACTTCACGTGCTGTATGTTTTGTGCACTGATATTTGAAATGGGGCTCCCGTCATGACTCTCTGAGAGGAACTGTGAGAATGCCCCTATCTGCTCTTCTCAGATTTGCCTCTACCCTTAGTCTCCATCTCCTGAGGTACCTACTTCAAAACCTCCCTCAGCTGGTAAGCAAGCTTTTTTTTTGAAGGTGTTCTCACCCCACTTTGTCAGAAGGATCCCAACACTATCCAGTAGTTCTTGTTCCTTAATCCTAAAAGGATTACGTGGTCATAAAATCCAAAGCACAGCCTGCAGTACCAGACAGATATTGATGTGCAGGATGCATCCCTTCCTACCTGAGCCTTCCCCACCAGGGATCAAACAGAACACAACCTGGACCCCAATGTCTTTCATTGTAGCACACCCCTCCCCGAGCTTTTGGTCCGGTTAAGGTCTTCCTTGGCATTGGTGTCCGCATGAAAGAACAACAAATCGTTATTTATCATTATTACATCATATTAACATAATGTCTGTGAATTCCGGTTGGATATTGACCTAGTCAGTGCGTATAAAAAATTCAAAGCTGAAAGACTAAGACACTCAAGTCTTTGTCTAAGAGAAGACAATATGAATATAAATAGATGGGGAAATATAAAGATACAATAGAGAATAATTCTTCATCATCATACACGTTGATCACAGCACATAGAGCAGCCTGAAACATTACAAACTTTTTTGTTTGTTTGTATGATAATAAAAGAGTTTAGGGAAAAAAATTGAAAGAAAATAACTGAAAAAATATATAGACAGGGAGGCCTATTCAAAAGTGGAGGGTGGCATGCATGGTAAAAGTCAGGAATTTCCTTGGTTGAAAAGGTAGGCATACTGGAAAAAGGGAGAGAGAGATGAGCAAATAGATGACACTAAGCTAGAAGAATAAAGCTGAAGCTTTATTGACTATAGAAGAGAAATCAGGGAATGGTTCCAGAGAAAGTTCTAACATGCCCAAAGTAACAGCTCAAGAAAAGAATTTTTGCAGCAGCATTCTGAGTGAATGTGCGTAGACGACGTTTTATTTACTAGGGCTGTAGAAAACGTTGTAAAAAAGCAAGATATAATCAGAAGGAACAGTATGAACAGTAAGTTTAGTTATATGGGTGAAGACAAAAGGCTTTAGTGAAATAATATAACCTTTCTCATCCCTATCCAACTCACTAAAACTGCAAGTCAATGTCTAGGGTGAAACAACTGCAGGCTGGACTGACAGAGCGATTTTTTCTAAGATGTTTTTTGTGTGTAGATGTTACGATATAACTAGGTAAATCTTTGGTTGTAGGATCGAGAGGCTATAACTGACGCACATAGGAAAATAGTTTTAATCACTGTGTGTACTATTAGCGTCTATTTTATTGACATCTGACAAGCATATAATTTGTAGCATTTTGAGTATATAGTAAGACTTAAAAAAAACAGTGGACTGAATTCATAAAATAGCCATTTTTTGTGTAATTAATGCAATTGCATAATCTCCAGTTTTAATCACTTGAAATAAATATTTTGTCAAAACTACTATAATCAAGTATCTTTTAAAGTATTTTAAAGCATTTTTAAGTATTAAGTTTTAAGATCAAAGGTAATTTTTTTTTAGACAAAACATTCTGTAGCAGCCTGCGAACAAACACACTTTTACTGCATTATTGAAAATCAGCCTCACTGCCCTTCGAATGAAGTAGATACATAGACCTGGGTTCTTCCCAGAAAAGCAGAGTTTTACTAGTGTAATTCATGAATAGTCAATATGCTTTTCATCATAGTGAAAGTGGGGACATGCCAGTTTTTTAAAAGCTCTGGCACAAAGATAACTACCTACCTACCTGTCGGAGGTACTTGCAAGGGACTACTCCTTCCTGTACATTATGGCCGAGTGCCAGTGGTATGCACGGTAGAGAGTTTATTTTATTCTTGTAGCAATGATCATTGCTGTAACGGGGGTAGCAGAATTTCCAGTGTGATTTCTACCTATTTTGTATATCGGCTGCTAAGGAAGCCTGTTCATCAGCAGTCAAGACTTTTGACTCTTACATCCCAGCAATCAACAAACTCTGAATAAGAGGTAACAAAACCCCACAGACCACTATACGGAATAGAAAGACTTAATAACATCTCTGTGGGCTCTTCAAGCCATGGATGTGTGAGGAGTGATTTAGAAGCAACGTATCTAAAGAAAACAGAAAATATCAGAGGGAAGTCCAAACTATCAGCTTCCAGCTTCCCAGAAGTCAGCGAGCCAGTAAGTATTAGACCTTTGTGGGAAGGGACCTACACTTATGTGCAGATACGCAATTTCAAATACTTGTTTTGGTGTACTTTATCACGTTTATGGTGCTTTCAGTAACATTATCTTGTTTATGATCCCTCATGTGACAAGACGCAGCATAGCAGGGAAAGATGAGGCCTCAGCAACCTAATTCAGCATGTTTGGAGAGCAGGAAAACAACATAAAACTTCTATTCTAAAAATGACGATTATTATTTTTGTATTCACAGATGTGGTTTTGGATGTAGGTAGATGGGTGAATATATTCTGTGTAGATTTTGAATTTTGCATTCATACTTTAAATTGGGCAGCATTTAGGTGTTGTTACATTTAAAGAAAGCCTATAAAATATGTTTATTAATACACTAATGTTGTTAGTGTACCGGGTGCGGGTGCCCCGGTGCCGGCGGCGGGTGCTGCGGGGCGGCCCCTGTGTTGCCGGGCCGGGGCTGCCCCGTGCCGGACACAGCCGGTTCCAGCCGGCTCCAACGGCCCCAGCGCAGGGCACAGCTGAGCCCCTCAGCCACGGGCGGGCGCCGCGGGGAAAGCCTGGCTCAGAAAGGGCAAAACGCTGCCCGGCAGCCAGGGCTGAGGGAAACCGGGTGAGAAACAGCCCTGCGAGCCCCGAGGGGAGAGCGGGAGGAGGGGAGGAGGGGCTCCGGGCGCCCCCGCGGAGATGCCCCCGCGGCCCCGGCAGAGACCCCGCTGGGGCGGGGGTTTCCCGGCAGCCCCTGGGAAGGGCCCGGCCTGGAGCAGGGAAACGTGTGAGGAGGCAGGAGCGGCAGAGAGGAGCTGCCGTGGGCTGACCGCAGACCCCCATTCCCCGTCCCCCTGCGCCCACTCTCTCAGGGGGAAGAGGTAGAGCAGTCAGGGATGGAGGAGTGAAGTTGAACCTGCAAAAAAAAAGGAGGTATGGGGAGGAGGGTGTTTTATTTTTTTTCTTCTTTTTTTCTCACCATCTGACTGGATTTTGCTTGGCAATAGATCAAATTAAATTTCCCCACATTGAGTCTGTTTCGCTCATGACAGTAATTGGCAAATGAATTTGTCCATCGTGACCCATAAGCTTTTCCATAATATTTTCTCCCCCTGTCCTAGTTGAGGAGGGGGAATGAGAGCGCGGCTGGGTGGGCGCCTGGCAGCCAGGCAAAGGCAACTCACCACAAGGAGTTACTTTATCGGGCCTTGTTGCATTATGCGAGGTGCAGGCCGATGGAAAACTCTTTGTCTGTAGAGTTTTTGTGTTCATAAACTAGATAAATTTGTTGGTACATTTTTCCACAGCAGTCCCCTTCTCTTCCGTCTTTGCCTTCCTCTCAGATTAGCATTGTGTGGACTGAGGTGTAACAGACACAATTGAAAGCCTCCAAGTTTATCTTTGATGTTACGCATGTATCATGGAGGAAGATACAGTTTCTCAGTGAAAAAGAGGTAGCTATAGGAGGCACTGCTCTTCTTTTTTTGTGCTGAGTATCAGGCTGGAACGTGGTCTTTTCAATTACATGTAGAGTCTACCTGTATGGATGGCTATTTGATATAGAGTCTTTTGCTTAAAGATGTTGCAGTCTGCTGGCCGTGACCTTGCAAAGAGCCATCTGGGCTTGCCTTGGCCAAAGAAGCTATGAATTCGAGGACCTTGAGTATTTTACCTCTCTACAAGGATGTCAGTCATCTTTCAAAATATACTTTAAAGAGATCAGAATTGGGTTTGTGAATTGGTGTCATTTTAGCCGATCTAAAGGTGAATCTGTAAGCTAAGCAAAATCAAACATTCCCCATCCCCTGTCGGTCTTTGGAATGAGAAGGTCAAGGAGTCAGGAGTGAAGGAATGAAGGTGAGCCTAGGAAGAGGGGTGGGGGGGAAGGTTGTTTAAGTTTTCTCTTGTTTTCTCAACATACAACTTTTATTTTTTTATATTTGACAGTAAAATACATAAATTTTGCCTAAGTCAAATCTGTTTTGCCTGTGATGGTAATTGGCAAATGATGTCCCTGTCTTTATCTTGACCCACGAGCTTTTCCATCTTATTTTCTCCTCTGTCCCGTATATGGGGGGGGAGTAAGAGAGTGGCTGGGTGGGTGTCTAGCAAAGAGCCAAGGTCAGCCCAGTTTATCAGGAAACAGTTTTACTATGAAAATATAATGTATTAAAGAAATTACTTATTGAAATTGATTTCTGATCACATCCTGCCTAAATTAGTTTCAGAACTAATGCCTGGATTCAGCTTCTTTTATTATTATTTTTTTAATGTTGAGTTGCTCATTAATAAAATAGTTAAACCTATGTGTATTACCCATAAAACGTAGCCATTTCTTTCTCTAGAAAATATCTAAGAATACATTTTGTCAGATTTCACTTAACTGATTTGAGGTAAGTTTAGTTTAAGACTGGAATAAAATAAGTTACTATGACAAATACTAAGTAATCAAAATACTGGAAGTCATCGTGCTTAGTTGAAGATCAAACAGGATAATGGCATAGAACTGGATGAATACATTAACATCTGTTCTTGCAGTCTGTCTTGCAGCCTGTCTTTCACTGGTCATCCTTCAAAATTTCCCCTCTCTTGTAAGGTGTCCCTTTATGCATTATTTCTTAGAAAGAAACAGAACAAACACTTAAGAGACATTTTCTGTAGCTAGGGAAGAAGACACAATCATGGGGTGAGATGTCTTCAGTCTAAAACAAGAGTCAAGTTTGATGGACTCTTTCAGGAAAACTGTGTTCCATAATGCATTTGCAAAAATAGTGAGTTACTGTAATCTCCATTAAAAAAAAAATATTAAAAAAACCCAACAACACAGCAAAAACCCTAAAACAAACCACCCAACAACAATAACAAAAAGACTAGGAGAGGAAGCATTCTGCAGCTGTCTGAATGCTATAAACAGAGTATGTTTGGTCTCTGCTTTTTCAGGGCTCTGCCCTGATTGGAAAAAATCCCAGTTTTTCAGTCTTGCCTGAGTGAGACTGCCAGACCTATACTACTGCAGAAATGTAATGATAGTTCAAGTTGAATTGAATTTGACATTTATAGACCCAATAGGATAGTCTCTTAATATTTTTAATGTATGTCAGTGGGGTTTTGTGTTGTTTTTCTTTTATTATTTTTAATTTGAAGTCTTGTTGTGGTATGCTAATGCTGGAACATAATGACAAATGGTACCTGCAGCAGCTGCTTTCCTCAGCAGTTCTTCCGAGCTATGGAGCTTATTCTGACACAGTTCAGCTCTGTGTCCTGACTCCACACCCTGGACTAGCAAAACAGTTAAGTACATGCTTGACAATGAGCATCTGCTCAAGTCCTGCTGATTTAAATTTAAAAGATTACCATGTGAAAGCTATAGCAAGGACACAATCTGCTTAAGTAGCTGTACTAACAAAAATGTTGGATTTGCCTGTGTCTCAGTACAGACCGATTATTTCAAGCCGTTAATGCAGGAGTCTGTGAGCCAGATCTTGGCTGCTCCTGACACCTAGGCTAGCTAGATTAAAGTTAAAATGGCTTTGCCTGTACAAGCTAAAACCAGACCTCTATTTAGCCATGTTCAAAACGAACAGGCTATGAACACGTGCTTTACTGAGTAGGGACTGATGAAAAATGGACTTCAGAATTAAAAAATAGAGAAATGCCACAGGCTCCTCCAGGAGACTACGAGACAGGTGATTTCTTGATGTTTACATGCAAAACCTTATCATTCAATTTCCACAACCACAATTTTACCATCATAGCTTGGTTTTGCTAGAGAGGTGGTGCACGGAAGATACTCACGTCATATGGGTACCACAGTCAAGCAGTAACAGGGCAACTGGTGCCGCTACTGCCTAAAGGGATGCAAGCAGCTGCAGCTCTCATCCAACCTTGGCCCTCCCAATTCATTCTCTGTTTTGGCCCTTAAACATCTGTGGAGCTGTATAGTAAACTGTCTGGGTAAGGTTATACTTCTGCAGATATCTCGACAACTCTCAGAAAAGTATGTTCTCAGAATAGCTTGGTAGTATAATTTACAGTGTTAATTCTAGGAGTAGTGCAGGCAACACTTAAAAAACCATAATATTCAGCTGCTGAGCCACTGTATGTCTTGCAACAGCAGCCTCTTCTGTTAGGCCTATGCTACTTTGTACTAGAGATTCAGCACATGGCAAGGAGTAGCACTTCACTTTGTCCATCACTGACTATGACAGGTTCCTCCACTCCTAACAGTATTTGTAACAGATTTTAGGTCAGGAGTCCCCCCCCTTGAATAACAGTCAAGGCCAGCAAACCTGGCTTCAGCTACCAGCATTGGAATTTAACCAGGGCAGCACTTACGGTGTTGTAAAAGGAACACCGTTTGGTTACAGTGTAATGATTTGCAAAGCTACACTGTTTACATATGGCTTTATGAAACATCTTCAAAAAGCAAAAGCTCTACTCCGTGCAATTTAGTCAGAAACGTAACACACCCCCCACACCCCCACCGAAATATTAAATTGCTAGGTTACAAGAGAGAGGGAGAAAGAAGGAAACAGTATGGGACAGAAGACTTACAAAGAAACATCCAGCGTTAACATTGCCCCGTAGTATCACAAAACCAAGAAATACTCTTCATGGTATGAGAAAATGTGTTTGGCCAGTCTATAAGTGATTTCAAAACTTCTTATTATTTTTAATCTATTCTGTAGTAAGAATGTAGGTGTTACTACTGACTCAGCCCAGTATTGGACTCTGATGCACTAGAATAAGATTCTCCAGGGGTGATGTGAAAAACCCTGTCATGAATGCACAACTTGCTTATGGCAGAAGCTATGTTCTTGTCCTTTCAGTCAAGTCCCTTACTCCTGCATATAGCACTCGCAATTGAATAACATCCTCAATTTAGGTAAAATATTCAGCAGTTTATTGTGTAAGGATTTAACATTTTTGCTACCATTATCTACAAATCGATTGTCATAGTTATTCTTTTAATATCTATCCAAATGTGACTGTTTGTAATATAAAATTTACACTGAAATGAAGAGAAGGAGCCTAAAGAAATGAAATTACTGACTCACGTATTTATCTCCTAGAAATCAAGGAGGTCAAAGTCAGATTAATATTTAATATTCAAATTAAATGTCATGAGCATAAATATGTAAACACTGTTAATAAATCTGTGCATTTCATTTCAAGCTGTGGTCTAAGTATTGCTTAGGTTTAACACTTGATAATTATTTTTTTAAAAATATCAATGAAAATATTATTACTACTGTATGGAAAAAAATCCAGAATGGTTTTCTTTCTTTGATTTAACTAGCAGTTTTAAAAATCTCAGCCAACTTATACTAATGAATATTAGTATATCGTGGACTAGTTAATATCTGCCTAGCACCTTGGAATTAGGAAGGTTTTCTAAGAAATACATTCTTAAAGAGAAATGTGTTGAAAAATAACTGTTCAGTGTACCAAGAAAAGTAAGTAGGACAGTAGATATGTATTTGTGTATAATAGCTGAACTTGTATCAAGAACTGATCCCGTGCACCTGATAACAGTACTGCTGCTATATATTTATTTAAACAGACATATAAGAGTTCTATCAAATGAAAATTGTTGATGAATATTTAAAGGTCTGATTTGATCTCTGCACTATGTTGTTAACGTTGAGAAGGCAGAACTCCTTCCTAGCCAGGATAAAATCTTCACACTTGAGATATGATCATTCCCTGCATGGGTGTATGTAGCCAAAGGAATCATGAGCACATACCTGTAAGTAGGTATAACTTCTTTTGTGTTCTATAAGTAGAACTGAGACAATCTAATACAATTTATCCAAATACAGGACACTTAAAACACCTTTATATTCTGAATGCAAATCAAATCAAATGCAAATGACTGCTCAGTACTCGAATATTTAACTAAAGCCTACTTAGGTCTGTGTAAACAACAAGGGAGATGATAATTTTGCTCAACTCAAAATACCTCATTGGTTTTCCTTTTTGTGAAAATACTTCAGGTCTTAGCAGAGAAATATAAAATTAGAAAGTAAAGGATAACGATAGCAGAGCTGTGCAAAGAATACACAGTGTTTTCAATTAATAATTAAATTAAAAATCAAAACTGTATGACTGTCTAAAACGTTGCTGGTCCCACTATTGTAAACTACTGTTATTCCTGTTGAGTAATTCTTGTCTTTGACATTAAATTAGTCACACATAGTGAATGGCAGATGGAGGACAGACCTAAAATGCTGTCCTCAGAAATGGGGAAAATGAATTCAGCCATGCCATACTGATATCAAAGCAATTATTAGAAATTAAATGGTAACTCCTCATCACATGAACAGAATGGCATGAGTCCTTTGAAACCTTTGTTCATTCAAAATTGTTTCAATATTCAAAATTATTTTAGCATTTGTGCTACAGAATACATTTAGGAAACAAAAAAATCTAATATTCCTTAGTCAGATAGGTTCAAGCAGTCAGGAAACATCAGGTGGATGGTGGGAGATTTCTAGATCATTTTTGTTAAATCCTGTGACTTGTTTAATATAGCTTAATTAACTGTTTCCTTTTGTTCAAAAAAGATCTCTTTTCAGTGTGGAATAGACAAGCAATGGATAGTAGTGCATGTATTATACTGACATATTTGTGTTGGCATAGTAGACAATCAAAACTCAGTGATAACTACCTAGCCTTTTCTAGCCAAGACAAGGCATCAAGTAAGTGTATAGTCCCACCTGATTTTCTCTAGCTATAAGAAGTTGAAGTAAATTTTGAAATCTCCCACCCTACTGCACTGTTTTAAATAAAAAAAAAAGTGCAATTTTACTGTGCCACAAATAGCTCAGTTATCATAAGGGGTGAACTGGAACAGGAGTGATTAAAAAAAATAAAAAAGTTATTAGAACAAAGATGAGTGACCCAGGATGACAGGAATATCTTACGCCAGATTTTCGTGCCAGAAAAAGTGTTTGTGAAATGACATTTTCTATACGGCTCAAGGAAGAAAAATCCCTCTGGGGGTGCTTTTTGGAGGTAGGCAACAGTTCACCTGGTGACTAGTTACACTCCTCCAAGTGATGAATCATAAGATAAAACCCAACAGAAGTTTTACGGTAAACAGAGTCCTTCTGCTAAAGGCTAAGGGGGCACTGGTGATGAACAATAGGAGGAAGCTGTTTGCAGAGGCATAAGAGAGAGACCTCCCAGCCAAGCAACCCTGTATGGAGACCCAGGGCCCTGGGCTCCTGGGGAGATCCACCTGAGCCAAGAGGATCCTGCTTAGCAGGCAATCAGTGAAGCAAGAAAATGTACATGGCATTTTTTACTACATATATCTGACCTATACCAGAGGTGACATTTTGAGTGTACGGGGACTTTAAAAGAGCATGGCTATTTGTTTTCTTTGTTGTATATTCCCAGAGTGACCAGCTTCCTAGTGCAAGGGAAACAAGCTGGGGAATAAAACTAAGGCGAGTGCTCAGGCCACAAGGTCTGATTTTTCTTGACATAGTTACAGAGACATCTTCTCTTTGTAGGATATATATCTTTGGCCCCAGAGGCCAGAACCAGTCCTGAGACATAAGCAGATTCATCCCACAAGTCTGATATTGTGGGGTTCAGGAGAATCAATCTAATGAACATCCTCAGTGGGAGCTTTGCCATAACAAATGGGTTGTTGAGGATGCTGTTGTGGATATCTATGCTGACATGAATCTTTGGACACACATGTGATGGCAATCAACTAGAAGTAACATATTAACATTACATCTATATCTCACTGAAAGACAAGTCTAGATGAATTCGATATTCAGAACTAAAAGCTATCTTAAAAACAAATAAGGTTCAAGGAGGAGCCAAAATGCCTTCAGAGAGGGGAAAGAGTGTGCTACCATAAGAAGTTGGAGAATTTTAGTTTACATAGTTCTTCAAACAGAAAGTTAAGAAATTTTAGATTACATCTTGTAGGTACCTGGTTTATGAGAAAACATGTCTGCTTTTGATGACCTCACTTTATTGAGCCAGAAAGTAAATTAGACTACCAAGGAAAGAATATGAACATCAGATATGAAATCAAAATATTTACAATACGGTAATTGCTAGTCTTTTAAAATGCTTCTGGTTTTACCAGATAAGGAATTTGGGTTCTGGAAATACCAGGAGCAGGTAAGTGAAAGTCACATTCAAAGATTACATTGCAGTTTTACTCTCAGGTAGAACAAAGTTCTCAGCATCTGGGAAATCAAACAAGTGCAGTGAAGTGACAAAGTGTTACCATGGGTGCAGAAAATTTTTGTGCCTTTTATATTGGAAGACAGTACAGAGAATTGAATTCAATAGAAGTTGAAGAAAATAGTATAACAAATCAGTCAGTTATTCTATGTTCTGATCAAGTACAAGAGATGCTGCACATTGGATCATGTGACGAGGGATTCGTAGGTCAGACTGCAGGATACGGAGGTTCGCGCAGGTCAGGTCACATGGTAGGAAACATGAATCAAGACATGGCATGAGCCCAGGTTCTCTCTGGAGACTACGTTATCTCCTAGGTGGTACACAGGTGCTCCATGTATTAGACTAAATTTATCAGTAGGTCTATCTACTATGTCTGGAGTGGGAGAGAAATTGTAACTGAACTGGAAAAATATTACCTGCAAACCCTAAAGTTGGGCAGTATGAGAGAAACACAGATGTGTGCATTGTGCATGGCAGAAAAAAAGGGAATGTAGTTGTATCCTCTGTTTTCCCAGTATATATTACCAAATAGATTTGGTAATTACATTCTGAATGAGTCAGCTTTGGTGCAGGGAACTGCCCCTTTATTGCTTGTTAACAGTGGTCAGAGAAAATCTACCAAAAAGTAAAAGTATACATTATGGAGGTAAGTAGAGACTTAGGCTAGTTTAACTTAAATTATCTTAAATCTTGCTCCAGCCAGATTTGTTATGCTGAGAAAGTTTTGAATGTTTTCGCACACTGAGGCTGTGGTTCTGTTTGGAGCATTACTTCCAAGAAACCTTGGCCATCCTGCTGGATTTCCCGTTACTATAGACGTGACCAAGCAACTTTGTCATTTTGCGGAATGCTGGATCATAAAGTAGTTTTCACAAAGATTTGGAGTATCAGACCTGTGCAGTACTGATTCAAACACTAAAGAATAATTAGCAGTAGTTCAAGCAAAGCTTAAAATATATTTTTAGCCTTTACGTACACCTGGAACTTTATAGTTCATAGCTCCTGGACTGTGGTGACCTTTCTATAAGGAAAAAGATTTTTCTTTAGTGGAAAGCTTGCAGTTTAAATGAAAAATGACCACGAGAAATTCTTAATATTTTCTTTTCCCACCCTCTACTGGGAGAAAGAAAAGGCATCACATCGCAGCAGGAATTGAAATAGAAGGTAAAATAATTTTATAACAGAGTTTTTCTCTACTTGAAAAAAATGGCTTTTAAAGAAAGTGATACAGAATTGTCCTCTTTGTATTTAGTCAAATATCTAAATTTCTTCTAGAGGGTTTTGAGAAGAAAACCACCTAAATCAGTGGAGATTTTTTTTTTAGATATAGCTTGGAAAACTCTTATTATGATTAGTGAGTACAAGAGATGACTATTGATTGTTGAACTCTTAAACTGATGATTTTATCTTCAAAAAATGATGAAGAAAATTGCCGGAAAATGAAGGTACACGAGTGCTATTTTGTTCCATCTCTGTCCACCTAAAAGAGGCAGATGTTTTAAGTCAGTGGAAACAAAACCAATGCAGTCAATGGGGTCTAGAAAACAAGGCAGCTGGCCAAACATACATGACTACTTTGACATGAGCTGAATATCTCCCCAGATTCCTCCTGTGCTAGATTTCCAGTGACTGTCATGGGTGCTTAGTTTCCTACGTCTAAGCGTGTTATTGAGGAACTAAATCCCACCTGGTAAATGTACTCAATCTTTGTGTACAGGCACAAGTGCAGATTGACACAACTTCTGGGTTCCTGCCTGGATCAATCGGTCAAGCTCCAGTATAGAAACATAATTGTGTTTGCAGACTCAGCCCCCAGATAACGATCAGGAAATGGTGGCTCATACACAGTGACAATGACATGTGTCCAGCTGCCTTTGAATGTGGACAGAAAAGCAGGCATCTGTCTGTACCCATTGAAACATATGCCTAATGAGCTACTCCAGCCTTGCTATCTAGTAATTCAGCATATGTACAAGATTTTATTGCCAGAGACTACATTACAGATTCAGTGTGCTTACCTCCCTGATCCTCCTGAAGATATCTTGCGGTACGGGTCACAATGAGACAAGAATTTCAGCTGCTCATTGAATCCTCTGGCTTATAAAAAACATTCCTATTCTTTCTGCTTTTCCTCGGTTCTGGTGTCAGCCTGTTGCTCAGCTGATGTTGAAGCAGAGAAAGTGAAGAGAGATCTCTCTTCCAACTATTGGTCTTGATATTTGTATCACTATTTCATAAAAGCATCTCAGCTGATGTAGGAGCCTAGATATGGAAGAGGCCATCAGCTGAAGATCAAAATTAAAGAATGGAAAATTCAAGGAGAAGGAGTATTTTAACTTCACCTCTCCTACTCCACTTGATAATGCCAATACAAACTGAGCAGAAATTACAAATGTCTGAAAACTGATTGGAAAGTATTCTCTGTTACCTCTCATTTAAATTGCACAGTAAACGTACACACACACATACACCCATACTCCTTCGACCTGTCCTGGACTTCTGGGTACCCTGAGTTGATAGGATTGGTCGTTGTATGAGACAACATACACTGTGCCTGTGTACATGCTCAGCATGCTTAGTCATTAATACCTTGGGTGGGTGACTGAACTTCCAGCTGCCTTCAGCCAGAATGCTGCAGAAAAGTATTTGACAAATTTTTAGGAAGACCTCCCCAGGTGAAATTTTCAGATGGTTCCAGAGATTCCTCCAGGAAGCTCATACTCTGTCTAAACCAAATGTTGTGCATAAGCTATGTGTTTCAACATATGCTTCAACTACCAGCCTGGGTGAAGAATCAGCCCATCCCAGAGACCCCACTAGAGAGCTCTTTGCGCAGAGTTTACCAGACTGTACATAGGTAAGGTACTTGTAAACAGTCTAAAGAAACTGTACCTACAGGTGCAGAAATTACCAGATGACAGTGAGTCTTTTGTACGTAGATAATCAATAGCAAGCAAATAATATATATGCTGAAGTGCACATGTAAGACCATGGATCAGCTGAATTATGAAAAATTACTGGCATGGCAGTTCAGGGTGTGTCACCAGATCCAGCTGAAGGTATTCCAAGGACTCTTCAAGGGAGACTTGTGACATCATTTGGACAGTGACAGACCATTCTGCTCAGGAGATCTGATCTCCAATCAAATGGCAAAGATCCTAATAAATTAATCTTTTTCAGCAACAACAATAACAAAATATCATGGTTGTCTGCCCAAAAAGAACCTTTGGCCAACACCAAGAAAAAAAACTTTCTGTACTACAAGATGTATATAAGATATGTAAAACCAAAACTAAGCATTCTCCGTGTAGACAAGGCTTTACTGAAAGCTGACTGCTGCCTTCCCTTATGAAGGTTTTTAATCATTCAGATGCTTTGTACTGGCTTACCGTGGAAACCTTAATTTCCTCCTGAAGTAAGTGTTTGGTTTAGAATTAATTTATTTTTACTGAAGATAACAAAGTCCATTTGTAAGCTTATACATCTTGAAGTGTTTAGTTTTTGTTATGTCTTCTCAAGAACCTTCTGCTATAAAATAATTAGGAAGAACAGAAAAAAAATGTGACAAAACTAGTTGCATTTATAGTTAAAAGGTGTTGTTTCTCATTCTGAGTTTTGTCATTTATATGCTTTAAGAGTCAACAGTTATGTGGAAAAACAGTAGTTTCTGTGCCAATTTTTACTTGAATGAATTGAGGTACATGCCAGAAGATAGGACACTTTATGAATATGTCTTTTTACATGCTACACTATGTGTCTTGGAAATTTTACAAAAATTATACCATCTGGTTATCCATTTGCTCATTATCTGCCATACAGTGAGGGAAAAAAAAAAGTAGTTTATTCAGTCTCACTAGATTCAAACTAAATCAAAAGTGCAATTTGTTTGATCTAGTATAGTAAGATATGTCTGCTGGGATTGATTAAAGTAAAAATACCAAGTGCCACAATCCTAGAGTATATTTCATCATCAAAGATGTTTCATTTAGTTCTTCGAATATAATATGAAGATAACAGATAAAGCCATTGTGTCATGCTAAATCTTTCAGACCAGTATTTATTAAGACTGATATCAGTGAAACCAGTGAAAATGGCAGTAAATTAATTTACACACATAATAAATCCAGTACACTGGAGTGCCTAACATGATCTGGCAGATTTAGGAATTTTTATTTTAAGTCATTACTAAATGAGTGTTCATGATGCAAAAGATACAGAAAGTTTTCAACATCTTTTCTATTAATATCATAGAGCAATTACACCACCTATTATCCACAACTGAAAGAAAGTATTTTTTTGAAAAATGATAGATTAATTACTCAGCAGATATAGATTTCTATACTGACACTGAAAATGAAGTAGCTACATCATAACCACTGAAGACCTGAGCCATGTCCATCTTTGACATATCATAATGTTTTGTTTTGTTTTAAATGTCAAATTCTTAAAATTTAAACCCTTTCGTCATATGAGCAGGTTTTCAGAACAAAGAGTTTTGGAAATAGGCTTTTAAAAAACTAATGAAGTAGTTCTCAAATTTACCTTTGGCAAATATATGTTAGTTAGGATGGTATTCAGCTCACAAATGTTTCGCTACCCAAAAGCTGGTGTTGCAACTCAGCTAGTTAAATTTAAAAACAAACAAACAAGCAAACAAACAAACAACAAAAAAATCCCACATATTAAAGATGAGAACGATTATTTTGGGTCATTTGAAAATTTTGACCTAAAATTAATTATTTGGGGTCTCTTGATTAGAATCAAATGTATGAACTATGGTTGTGGCAATGCTTCTACTTTTAGCACTGCAGGGGGTACATCCATCTGAAATATTGAAGGCTAAGGGTCAAATTTCTCTTCTGCTTAATTTACAGAGAAGATAATAAATTCCTGGAAGAGCTTCTTTCATCCAGCTATAAAATGAGTTTCTATAGGTTGGGGTTCAGGTTATAATTCAAGAGTACCTTTGCACTTTTTTTTTTTTCTTATTTGGCTAATTTTCATCTTCCTATTTATCAGTCACCAATTTTGAAATATTGTGAAGTCTGTTGGAACCCCCTTTTTTTACAGAAAAGGAGAAAAAAGAGAATGTGCATCAGCCCCTAAAAAGCAGAACTGCATCACAAACTTTATTGGCAAACTGGCAAGTGTGTGAACCTAAATATTTGCTTACCACTTAGTGCCTAATTCTTGCATCTATTTTAGTCCAGGCTTTACCTTGTGACTATCGCCATGTCTGTACAACAAAGCAAATGATGATGAATTATTTTTGCGCTCAATAAATCAAATAATTTTCAGGATTACACAAATCACTACATGTGGATATTGTTGTATGCCACTGCTTATGAAAGTGCACTTGAGGAGAGAAATGTTTCAAATTTTGGACAGGAAGTACTTACTGATTTTGTCAGTGGTCTAGCACAAGGAAGTTCAGAAACAGATGCTCCTTGATTATATTACTTCCTCATTTTCTATGCAAAAGCATAAGATTTTATTTTCATATCGTGCCATGAATGTTAGCCACTATCTGTTTTTACCATTATTTTAAAATATGAAAACACTGAAAAATAATTTTAGGGAGGTGCCCTTAAAAGGATTTGAGAAATATGTTAATTACAGCTGGCAT
This sequence comes from Rissa tridactyla, assembly GCF_028500815.1. Classification (NCBI taxonomy): domain Eukaryota; kingdom Metazoa; phylum Chordata; class Aves; order Charadriiformes; family Laridae; genus Rissa; species Rissa tridactyla. Next base: position 87,858,546 of record NC_071467.1, on the reverse strand, counting down.
TGATTGCATTTGAAATTAGCGAAACCCTGACCTGGTACAAACCTCTTCTCTCACAGTTTATAAAAATTCACTTTGTTTCTTGCCAATATCTGTTTAACAGTGAGCTAACATAGATGGAGTGTTTGTACCAACCATACTTACGATTAGGTTTACATGAAGTTTTTGTCAAATCCTGTTCGCAGATTAGTCTTTGCTCTTCATGGTGTTCTGCCACTTCAGTAAAACAATATTATCTTTGAATTCATTGGTCTTAAGAGATCAAGCCTTTCTCTCCCTCTGCCTTCTCCAAATGAAAACAAATTCAAGTGATACTGATTTGTTTCTGTGTCAGTGGCTGAGGAAGGGAATGAAAAATCAACTTGCTGCTTCTTTAATTTATTTAAGACACAGAAGGAATATCCTTATGTGCTTTTAGCAGTATATCTCCAAAAGATGAATTCAGCCGAACAGTTTCCCATGGAGAAGTATGTTTTTACATTTTAAAGAGGAGGTAATAAAATGATACATCTTTTGTTTTTGACAGTGTGTCTAAAAACTTGTAAAAATTTATTAATCTAAAATGAACCAACCAACTCCAAACAAACAAGAAAATGAAATTGCCCACAAGAGAAGAAACTGTTCAATGTTATTGTAAAATATCTATTTTGCTTTTGCTATTCTTTATTTAACTTGCCATTCATATGAGCAGAGCATTGATCCTGGTTTTGTGAGGTTGACTTGCCATAATATCTGTCAGATATTATGGCAATGCCTTACATTTGCTGTTCAAGTACTGCCTGCTGTATCTTAGGCTGGTTAGTTCTGTCGTCTGACATAAAATGGTTTGCATTTTGGTTTTCATTGTGTAGTTGGGATGTTTTGTGAGAGACAGTCTAGAAAGGGACAAAATAAACACACACTTGTGTTGAAACTACTTGCTAATGCTGTGCAAGGGTAGGTAGTATCATGTTCCAAAGGGAAACAGAATTGAAGACTGTCACTTAAAAGACAAAGCAGTTCCAGATGTTGCAGACAGCTGATAAAGGCATCTTGGTTAATACAGACCTGACCTTGAAAACTCTTCAGTTGCCTATACTATCATATGTTGGTATTTAATAACCTGAAGATGTCATCCAGAAGCAAATCTCCATCCATTAGTTGGGCAGCAGCAGTCTTACACATACAGATGCTGGCAGTGCTCTTGGAGGCCTTGCTTACTTCTGGCACCTGGTACTTCTTACTCTGCCAGCAGCAGCTACTACTATAATGCTTGCTCCCGAACTTTGTGCTGAACTGCCCTTTTCAAGGGGCTCTCCCCCTTCCTCCTAACTTGAGATGGCTGTATAGCTCCCAGTTAAATGATCCTCCTTGACATACTGCAGAAAAATTGTGTGTGAGTGGGGCTGCTCGGTTTTCTGCTTACCTCTGTAAGCCCAATAGTGAGGCTTTTCTGGGTTCTTCCTGCATCAGAGGGGTCTCATTGACTTCAGTATCAATACAGAGGTTCTCCTTTGCCTCTGAATTACATAGGAGAAAGAACGGATTCAGCCCAATGAGAAATGTCATGAGTAAGTTACCCCACTGTAGCTTCAAAACTTCCTATAATTGTAGAAAAAACACAATTTCACATAATTCTCTGCAGACTGAATTATAAATTTTTTATTCCCATCAAAGGATATTTACTGATAAAAGAGTCACTAAGTTTATTTAAAATTTATCTTAAGATGCTTTTGTGTAACTTTTTAGCAAGAAAAAAAATCTATGAATGTGATAAACATCTAAAAATATTACATATTTGAATACTGTTTCTGTTTTACTATGTACACATCAACTCCCTTTAACCAAATGGTTCTGCACCAGCACCATGACCGTTAGGATATGAGGATGTGGTGGTAAAGCACAAATAAGTAAATGACAGAGGCTAAACTGTTTCGTTCTGAACTCTGGGACATATTAAAATTGAAACCAGAAACAATAAGGTACGTATCTGGCTATGCAGTTCCTCTTCTTGATTCCCAAACTGAATCATATTAGGTGTGTTGTATAACAAGGCAGGTATTTTGTCATCCCTTAATGCCTACCACGTACCTAGGTAGATTTTTGGGATGGAGATTTTATACATCATTAATGTAATGTACTTGGAGTCAAGTAAAAGATAATCAGAAATGAAAAGGAAATAACTTTATAAACAGCTCTTCAAGAAACATTTTTTTTCCCCCTTCTTTCAGCACTCGGTTAGTTTCAAATATTCCTCTGTATTGCCTTGTGCTCTCTGTAGCAAAATAATATAAACTACATTGGGTTATTTTTAAAATCCACATTTTAAATTTCATTTGCACAGTTCTGTCATCGCCCCTCACGTGGTCGTATTTTTATCAAGAAATCAGTCTGTTCGAAGTTGAATCCTGAAATAACAGGAGATGTTACACCTGACTTCTGTGGGATCATGAACTTGATACAACAAAGCCTCACTGGAATTCCATTAACTAAGCTAACATCCATATCTAAGCTGGAATGGGAAGAAAGCTGGCTGCTAACGAATGAAAAAAATGCAGGGAAAGCAGTGACGTGGACCTTTCTCTCAAATCCCAGTCCAGTCTTCTCAGGACTGTCATATATTCAGATCTTAATGGCATGCTTCCTTGTTTTGGGAGCCATTAAAAACTCATTTTATATAGCAGAGGATGACCTAGATGCAAATGCTCCATTAATATAACTGGACACAACACTGTTGACTGTGTCATATTTGGACCAGAATTCCCAGGAAGATCTATTGCTAAATAGCTACATAATAGCTAAATGACTTCCATATACATAATATGTGAGGTTTTGAGGATCAATGTCCAGAAAAGATGGTAGCTTGTCCAAAGGTTAAACAAAACAAGGGGGAAAAAACCCACAGAAGTCATTTTATTAAATGAAAAGCAAACAAGAGCAATTTTTTAAACACGCCACAGCAAAAGACTGGGACTGCTAAAATTTGTACATTATGTCTGTGTAACAGCATAAATTCTGAGCAGATATTAAGCAGCTTAAAGTGAGGAAATTGTCAGTGACAGTAAAAAGCAGACTTGCACGCATATGTAATAGGAAGCTGCCTTTCATTAAGAGTTACAATAAACAGGCATGGCAATGATCCGCATCGTAGTCATATAAATGTTTGTCTCACAGCACGCCTCATTAACAAAGCCTCTTCATCCACAATTAAAAAGTGTAAGAAAACTTACTGGTACTAAGTATACCACCATTCTGCTATTTCAATATCAGAGTTGATAAAGCAGCCTAATATAGAAAAGAAAAGGAAAGCTGTCAAAGGAATATTTCTGCCTTTTACCAGATGGTGCACACCTTGCATGTTTAGTGAATTGAATTTAAATAAAGACTTAGAAAATAGTATCTTTATAACTACCTGTAGGCTGCAGAATTCTTAAACAGATTTGATTTAATATTAATACAGTGTGTTTTACCAGATGATTTATTTGATGTAGTAAGTAATTTATTTGATCCGGTATCTCCCACATAATACATGATGTACCTGCTGTGACAGACAATATATCTAATTTGGTAAAGGCAAAAGTTTAATTCTACAGCTTGTTTGCTCTTCTAAATCTCTGGAATAAAGATATATTTTATTAGATTACTGCGTATTAGTTTCAGTTTAAACTATTTCAAGTCTGGTATTACGCGCATTAAGAAAAAGCAAACCTAGCTCAAGAGTGAAGAGGAAAAAGTAGAACATAACAGCTTCGCAAATGTGCTTGCATACAAACCACTTGACTTCAATATGCTACTCTTGATAAGTGATATTTGTAATTAGGAATATTTCAACAGCTGCTAGTATTCATGAAAATATCAGTAATTTTTAAGTGTCATGAATTCATATTAGCAGTCTATTATTACTCATTAGTTAAAAAAAATGTCGTGTAGCTGAGGAACAGGAACATTATCATGTACCCACATGAACTGAATTGTCAAAGATATTTGCAATTTACCTGTAATCTGAAAATTGTCATCCAAACTGTTTGATGCATAATTAAGACATAACTGATACATTTGTAGGCATCAGGAATGATGCCAAAAGACAAACATAAATTGTTCTGGCTGATAATGCTGTTTGGTGGGATTTTGTCAATATATGCTTGTTCTTTGGTGCATTACTTGAAGTGATACCCACGTTGAAAGCAAAGTTGAATGGAATGGAAAATTTTGAAAGAATTCCTAATCATTAAATGATTTACTTTATGAATTACAAAGAAATAAAAAGGTTTGCAGAACAGAATTTTTTAAAAATTTGAAGTAGAAAAGTCATTTTCAAACAGCATGAATTTAGAGCATCAAAAGCATTCAAGGCAATGGAAAAAAGTCTGAAGAAAATAAGTGGAATTGGAAAGTTCAGTTTTGATAAGTCACATTTTTCTTTAATAGGGTAGCAAAAAGGGTAGCAAAGCCTTCACTGACATTTTTTTTAATGAGTTCTACTTCAGACTTTGCGTATTGGCCTGAAATATGTTAAGAACTCCTGCATGTGTCACTGAGAAAGTTGCAGTTCAGATTTTTCCCAATCGCTATTTCTCCATCAGTAACAACAGTACAGTAGTTCAAATGTGTAGCATCAAATCCTCTGTATAACTCTGAAAAGCATTGCCCTATAAATTTGGAATTAAGTGGAATGCAGGCTGTCAGATCAATAAAATCATTCCACATCCACAATTGGATACATGACATTTGCTGGTTTTCACTTGTGGAACCAGAACATTCAAACTCTCCAGTGTGAATTTATTCCTTCAGCTGATACCATTAAAAGAGAGGTACGTGGAAGGCCTAAGCTTCAGCCTCCATTGATCAGGACTTAACAGCTGATCCACACGAAGAAGAGTGGGTTTATTAAGAAGCGGTTGTTATTCCATCATAGTTACACCGAGATCTGTTACACCTAGTTACTACACCTGGGCTCAGCATTGAATGATATACACACAGAAGCAAAAGACTCAAATCCCCCACATAGATTCTCTCAAATGAAAACAGAATGAGATTTTATTCACGCTAGAATAGGTGTAATTTATAAGTCAGATAAATTTTATTAATTTATAGTAAGTAAGAAATGCTAGTAATCTACTCAGAAGTCAGGATGTCTCCTGCTGTTTAATTGTGACAAATTAAAAATAAATAAATAAATGAATCAAATCTAGTGCCAAAAGGGGCTCTGAATCTCTGTCATGCTAGTTAGGAAACATTCCTGGAAGTGGTGAGTCTTGGGTGTCAGTCACTTTCCTCTCTCCAGTTCGCATATTGCACATATTCTGCAATTACTGGACCAAATCCTCTCAGAGGCGAAAGAGAGCTGAGTCAGATTTTCCTAAGATTTGAGAGAGTGATTAAACCACTACATAGAAGCGGGTAAGGGAAATCATAAATGTATCATTGTCTTTTTGCACTTGTTTGCAGGAATATTTAAACACTGGCATACTTTAGGCATGAGGCAATACTTCAACTACTCAATACAAGAATATTTCTGGGAGGTAACAGGAGTCTAAAAAACCATAGAAGCCTGGGAAACTTTGGTGATAAAAATTAAATAAAATGCAGATCTTTCTCAATGGTTGTTGTGCAAGGCCTTTTAATCACAATTTTGGACACAAGCAACTGAATTCTTCTAAAAATCTTCTTTTGGCATCTTTATTCTTTTTGGGGGCCTGACCATTAGATCTTGTGCAAGAAAGTCATGCAACCAGACAACAGCATATTCTGGTTAATTTAAATATAACTGTAGGAGTGATTCTTTTAAACCACTTAGAAGGCTAGAAAGCCTCACGTATAAATTCTTTTGGAAAATGGTGCTTTCTACAGGTCAGTGGATTGACCCATCAACTTGCAGTTTCCATCTCATTTAATAATATATATTCTTCATGCAATTCTTAATTGCAGTCAAATCCACCCAGGCACAGAATGCAGCCAATACTGAAAAAGCACACCAGCAGCTCCAACACATCATACTGAATAGGCATATGACTGCTTCCCTTTTTTACGATGATTATTTGTTCACTAAATATTAATAAAAAACACCTCCGAATATACTTTTCATTTAGCTACAGGAATCATATAGGAAGGTCTGCATTTATCACGAAAAGTGGCTTCAATAGTCTCTCAAGACTCCTGTTGTCAGTAAGTCTGTTGTAAAAAAGCTACTTTTTCTTTGCAAGGGAAACTGATCAACTATTAATTGTTCCCAGATTCAGGAAAACGTTTAATAAGATTTATGGGAGTTCAAGAGAAATTGCTATCTTTATTCTGCCTGCTTGATGCAGATTAGTGATGAAACTAGGTATGTGAGGAACAGAGAGAGAGTGAGCAACAATTTTATACTACTTTAGAAAAAAATACTTTTTGGAATCCTAGACCATGTATTTTTTTTCTCAAATTCAACAAAATCAAAGACAGAATTAAAAAGTATCTTCCTATTGTGCTCACAATATTAACCTCACTCACAAGTATACAAATATGCCTGGCATATTCATTGTGAACTAAAACTTGGCACAAGCTGATAGCTAATAATCTGAGACTGTATTCAAGGCCAAGTTGCTAGCACTCCTGGTTAAGGTAAGAGAAAAGCTGAAATGCTCCAGCTCTCATACAAGATCTCCAGATGATACTCTTAAAGCATCAGGCTTTTTAATAATTTTCAAGATTTGGGAAGACTAATGAATGCTTTAAATGTTTGAGCAATGCCTGGCTGAGAATTTATGTTACTGAACTTCCCATTGAGTAAGTGAATGTTATTTATATTTGCTTATATTGCTTACTGTAAAAGAACTAAAATCCCTTGATTATTTGGAACCGTAAGAAAACAAATGCACACATCTCCCTGTGCTTCGTTCCAAAAAACTGACAATCCATTTTTCCTCCTTTCAACTAAAAAAGACTTTCTGCATTCAAAAATGTCTTCACTGACTATTTGCAAATTGGATGTTTCTATGGACTAGTATCAATGAAATAATCCATTTTACTGTGTAATTGTATTTGATAAGTTACACTTCACACAGATTTTTCTGTCCCTCAAGCAGCAGCTTGCACTGTAGAATTGCTTTGCTGAAATCAATGACTGTATTTGTAGCACAAAATAATACTTAGCACCAGTAAAGCTTGCAAAAGCTAGCACGTAATAACTAATATATTTATTTCTATGTCAATGCCTGTCTAGAATTCATACATTAAAAATTAACATTTTTAATAATAGATATTCCAATTTGAAAATGAGTGTGCTCTGCATGCTTACTGCTCTTGAAAACAGGCACCCCTCATTTCTTTATCTTTTTATTTTAAGTGCTGCAGTCTTTTGGTGTGTTCTAAGAATTATTTTTTCTCTACTGAGAGACAGAGACCGCAGCCTCTAGCTATATAAACTTTTACATTAGTGGTGTTAATATTCTGCTACCAATGCAACTAAGAGAGGATATGCTTTCATTGGCATTTCCCTTTGAAGTGAAATCCTAAAGCTTTAATTTTTATTAATGCAAATCCCTGCTAAAAAATACCTTATCCCTCGTCACATATGAGGCAATGTAAGATCTAAAGACATCTTTGCTTTCAGACTTCAGTATAAAACAGCTGCTGCCTGCAGTCATACAACCTTAGGCTGTGATAATGTCAGCTTCCGTAACGCAGAGTAGGCAGGGACAAATTGCTACTTGAAAAGGAGACTTCCAAATAAAATCCTAAACTCCTGGAAGGTGGTGAAAGAGTGATGGAGTGCTTTACAGAATCTGAACCTGCAAAACACTTAAAAGACGGGAAAACCTCACCAAAAAATGTATAATAGTTGTGATACTGCAAGGTTCGCAGAAGAAAATAAGGAAATGGTGGTTTCTTAATGACTGCATTCCTTACGAATTCACAATTGCATGTCAGAATGTGATTGTGATGTTTCCTGCCTATTCTGTGGTGCTATAAAATAAATGAAGTCTTCATGGTTTTCATATGGTTACAACAAGAACAAATGTCAATGACCAGCAGCTAAATTGTCATTATCTGAAGTAGTACAGTTGACAAACGCAGCATTTTGGAGAATGGGGTACAGAATGCACTCAGTAGCAGATTCTGTCTGTGATTCTATTTGAGCTGGTCATGCTATAATACAAGTACGTAATTGTTCAGTGCATCTTATCACATTTTGCAAAGGCCACTGTTCTGCTACCAGTTGACATGTGCATAGGTGTAAGAATCGACGTTATTACGTTGTTTCTCCACATATCTCAGTCTAACAATGCTTTTTACTTCTATGGGACTTTACATAACATACATACAAAATAATAACGGCAGATTCAGTTTCAGCCTCTAGAAGTTAAGTTTTCTTACAACTTTATTATATCAGCTGAATTCTGCAATGACTTCTCAGCTGATACAGGCCAGACCAACCCACAAATATCTGATCACCCTAAAAGGTGATTGCACAGAGATGTAGCGAAGGGTGGTCAGTAGGCATTTCCTGGATAAGACACACATTATGTGTAAGAAAAAGAAAACACCACCAGCCACAAGTGCCCCACCATTTCTGTAAGTGAAGATTCAGACACTTGTGATGACCACTGACTTGGATATTTCTGCCTTTGCATATTGTCCCAGACCTTTATGAGACTACCTTTCTGCAGTCCCAGCTGCAGAAATATGCCATAATGGTCCTACTTACAAATTGATCTGTCTCCAGCAAAATCAGGTTGATTAACAAGAGTTTCTTCATCAATTAAAAAAAATTAAAAAATCACACACACTTAAGAGATTTAGTCAAACTCGTTCAAAGCACGAATATGAATGTCCCAGCAGATTTATACTAAGCACAGTGAACAGAAAAGACTTTCCATTCTTGCTTTAACAGTTATTTTATGCTGTAGCACTTATCTTGCCACTTCAGTTCCTGTTTTGGTAACATGATGCCTAGCTCTAAGTGCGCAGATGTATAGCTATGCCTTAAAGACCTGTATCATAGCAAACATTTTTAAGTATAGTTTTAAGAAAGGCATTTGACCTTAACACACTTTGCCAATATCATCGGTAGTGCAGAGGCTGAAGTCGAAGACTAGCTAACCTTCTCGTAACACATGCTGTTCTCACTGCTGGCAATTTGTTACAGCGCTGGCTGGATGAACAGTAAATTTCAGAAGAAAAGTCCTATTGAAGAGCTGGGTATATTTAGCATGCTACTGGGAGCTCTGTCCAAATGATACATTGAGTCATTGGAACTAGCATTAGAGAAGCTGATTTAGTGGTAAATACAAGTTAACAGTGCAAATATTCCTTAGCAAGATAATTACTTTCTACATTTTTTTCTAAAATGACTTTGCAACCCCTGCCTGTCGCCCAGAGCCCTAAGCATCTTTGCATGAGACAGATGTTGTGCATGTCAAAAGCTTTAGCCAGGAAAATACTTGTTGAAATGGCTGCAGTATCTGCAGTGGCTAGCAATCTATTCCCTGGTAAAGTAAGCGTCACGCACATACATGCAGAAAAGCTTTAAGAGCAGGGACTTTAACAAAGTCAACTCAATTTAAACATACACTGTGCTGATGTCTGAACTTTGAAATTCTGAAAGATGCCAACTGTTGTTTTATTAGTAATTCATATATTTTATTCACTTAAATGAAAATAACTTCTGTGGGAACAGCCACCACCAGAGAAATACATTAGTTTTCATTTAAATTCCACACTGAGAATATAGATCTGTAAAGGAACTGGGACAAGCTTTCAAAGATATTTAGGTAACTACTGATGCAAGTTAAGATATCAGGTAGGGTATTAATATACCTAACAAGTACAAAAACTTTCAGAAATCCGTTTGCGTTCCAGTCTGCTTCATTGGGCAATGTAAATATATTTTAAAATATTACTAATGGGGTTATAAGTGTTGCAAAGCTGTGTATTTTCCACACAAAAGGGAATTTCACCATTCACCCCTTTATGATTCAGCGCTTGATGGTATTATGGAATTCCAAGCAGAAGTTTAAGAATGAGCTGGTAGTGAATTGGTAAGCCTACATTACTTCTGTGGTGTATATTAGGTTAGCCCCTCATATTTTGTCTGTTCCTTAAGAATAACTAAGAAAATGTTTGGGGAGCTTTTGTTTTATTTTTAAAAGAAATAACTTATTTTCCTTTTCACAATGTTATTTCCTGATTATGTGTCAGACATTATTTGTGAACAGAAAATCAGTTCGAATTACATATTTCACCTTCCCTCTATATTAAAATTCTTACAAAATATTTTGTCTGTTCAAACTCAACTTCCTGAAAACTTGCTTGAATTTGAATAATTAAAATTAGTTTACTTTTTTGTTCAGAGAAGATTTTAGTAGTGAAAAGAGCACCATAACCAACCAGCCAGCATCATGACAGATTGAGTTTATAGTGTTAAGTGCTACCTTTCCATCACTATCTCAGCCTGTATGTATTTGTTTTTCATTTAAATATGCATCCCAAGAATTTTCTGCTAGTTTTCTAAACTCATTTTTTAGTATAGAAAATACTCCTTCAGCTAGGAAATCCACAGTTTTAAAGGCAAGTTTAAATGAAAAATTAAAGTTTATTTAGAGACATTACTGAAAATTACCAGGCCAACTTTGTCCTTTAATCATCGTTAGTGGATATCAAAAAAAGAACTGAAGAAATTCACAAAGCAATAAGGTTTATTGTTAAAATTATTGGCAAAATGTTTGACAGAAACAAAAAAACCAAACAATTAAACAATTACATCTGACTTGAATCAAACTTTTGGATGAAATTAACAATTTCCTAGAACTTTCAATAAAAGGAAAGAATTAGAATGCTTTGACGGCATGTTTTCCTGCATTACTGAGGATTTTTTTTTTTTTGGTTGATTTGCATCTGGTATTTTTTTTCTGTTTGTTCCATGTTCACATTAACTCTCCAGATCTTACATTTTGCAATGCGACACAATCACAGAACACTTCCCATGTTGCTCTGCAAAAATTTGATTTATGTCTATTTATGAAGTGTGATATGAAGTTTTATTTTGTTCTAGTTTGGTCTCAGTCTCTAACTTTTTTAATATCATGAAAGACTAATGACAGTTGTAACAAATATATGCTTGAACTTTTGTAAAATGTCAATTGCTTAGTCAGCCGAATGTTTTGTGGTTTTATTGATTTGCCATCAATAACACCACGCCAGAATACAGTCCAAAGTCTTCATGATAGCTCATCAGACCTTATAGAATTCAATGTTGTATAAAATGCAGTAAAGAACGTCCTTCAAAATTAAAGTTTTCTGAGGTTAAAAGATACAGTGTTTCAATGTTATTAGAAATGAAAGAATTTTTAACATTTTAGCCATGACTAATATTACATAGAAGTAAGTATTACATCCAAGCAGATACTTCTCCTTTCTTAGATCGGTCAGCAGTTTTGTTTGCTTTGTATTCTAATATGCAGGGGCACACAAATGACGATTGGTCCCACCTCTTAGCACCTAACAAAGACTGGGTATCATCGAAAGCAGTGAGAGGCTAAACAAGACGAGAACATTTTGGTTAGCAAATCTTCAATTGCAATTTTCATTCCTGGTCAGGTGAGAATTTAGATGTGCGTATCTTTAAACAGGACAGGGAGAGCACTAGTTTCTATAACTGTGTCGTAGTTTCACTGACACTAATGGAGCTTACAGACCTCCCTTCCTGTTTGGTCATATTGATTTCAGAGCTGTGCTCAAATCTTTGCATAGCTAGAAACTTGCACTTTTTTGGCAGGATGTTACAGATAAATGGTCTTTAATTGGTCTAGATTAATCATACAGAAGCTCTATAGATTTTTCTATCTTTTGTAATTGTACATAACGCTTTGAGATGACCTTAAAACTGATAGAATCCTCCTGTAATCACCTACTTAGCGCTGGCATTTAAACAAACACAAAACTCTTCAAAAAGCTTACAACGTTGTGTTGATTTCCCTTCAGAAGTGCAATGGGAATAGCAAAATACTTTTGTGATTTACATTCTATTTAAACTATTTCTTCACCACTAGATGCAAATCCGCTTTATAACACATATTTTGGTTGGTTATTTAAGGGATTTTGAAAATTCAGTCCGTTGAGGATGAAACTTACAGCCAGAACTAGATCTCGGTGAAAATATTTAATAAACGCAGGCAAACGCACCATGTATAGTGTTTTCAAACAATTATTGATTTTATAAATTTGTTTACATCCAATGATTTGTTCATTTTGATAACTCAGTCAAATAAAAATGAACCTCAAAACCGAAATGGCTCAATTCAATATACTAGAATTAATCTTTTTTTGTTTGTTTAGTCAGTGAGTCACTGTATTGATGCATCTTTTAATTAAAATAGTTTAATTAAAACTATTTCATATTTCATCAAACTATTTTAACTTTAAAAGACAAACAGTGTAAATATTTAATGTATTTTGTTTGCCTGCAAACTGAAACAATTTTAAAATAATCCCTTCCTTAAGATACGCTTAATGCTAGCAAATCAGAAAGCCTATTCCTTGCCCAGTGTGCATTTTGCAGATGAGACTTCTGCCAAATCTGACTGAAGGCAGTAGAACAGGCAATATCTTCATGTAGTCAGCATCTATAGTCTATAATATGGCTGTAATATTAGTTAAAATAAAATAAAACTTGTCCCTTCCTGTTTTTTTGGTTTGGGTTTGGGTAGTTGGGTTTTTTTGACTCATGGGGTTGTAAGACTGGTTATACTCCCTCACATAAAGTAAGGAATGCTACAGAAATACTTTTTCCAAAAATCAGATTCAGATTTTTTAATCTGGATACTTTTTGGCTACTTACAGGTTCATTTTTATGTTTTCATTTCTGACAAAACCAAAAGAAGCATTCTGAAAGGTTTTCTCATTGTAAATAGATGTTGTAAAGCAAAAGAGCCGCATAGAGATAAAATGAGTAAAACAGATACTAGCAAATTAAGAGCTGTTGCTTGAAATCCAGTGAAAATAATTATGCTAATGTACGGGGGAAACGTAATTTAAAACTATTGTGCAAATATTTGAAATAAAAATGACCAGGCATTCCTGTCCGTATTTTTGCACCTGCTGCATTATTTTCATATGTTAATTTCTCATTTTATGGTGCCCACTTACAGTATCTGACTTGGCTCCCACAGACCACAATATATACAGAAATGGTTTTTGGTAGAGTTTCATCCATTAAAACGAAAGAAAAATAACTTGATCACAAACTTTCTGGGGGAACAATCTGAGAATTCTTCACTGACTGATTCTGCATGATAGTAATTTCCATATAAAAGCAAGGAGATTGCTATTATCTAAATTACCATTTTGTGTGTATTCAGTTGCTTCTACAGCCTTGAAAAGTACGAGGATGTACTCAGTTTAACACCTTTTAAAAATTAAATTCATCAGCTGTGATAAGAGCATGACTGGAGATTTGTCACAGACCACTGAAGCATTTAACCGATATTCCACTAACCTTTCTGCTCCATCTGAACCTGAACAGCCTTTTCACAGAGCAATCAATGAAATGAGCCTTCCCATTCCTAATGACTACTGCAAGAATACAAAGTTCTGAGTCCTGGAAAATTACAAACACTAAAATGTGACAAGTTTTACCGCATACCTTTGAAGACATTTGTAATATGCTATCATCTGAGATTTTGCATTTCTAGCTGGCAAATTGTCTGCTGCAAAGAAATATGGAAGAATGAGTGCTAAGTAATTCAATGATAATTAATATCATGCAGCAAATAGATTGACTGTGAACTTCAGCATTTTAATTTTTCTGTTAAAAAAGATGAACTAAGAGAACTGTGGAAAGAATGTTGACAGCTTTTGGGTAGGAATTAATTAGAATGTTTTATTGATAGCATGCTCAAAACATTTATAACAAAAATCTCAACTTTTTTTATTCTATAAATTTTGAAAGTCATTTGTATGGCTTCAGTTATGTTTACTTCTCTTCAATTACGTGATATTTTTTCATCCACGTGGTTAGTCAGGCCTCCTTGAGGTCAATGACAAAATTTTGAAGGGTTCAAAGGAAAGAGAACTTGGTCCTTCTATGAAACATAACATAAATAAAATAGAAAAATGAAAAATATGTTTTCATATCATTTGATAAAGTACTAGATGTGAAACTGTAAATACCACAGGATGAAGATAATCTTACGTACTGCATCAACTACAGGTTTCACAATCAATAGGATCATCTGACACTAAGACTGATATTTTGTGCTGATGCTTCCATATCAGCTTGGGTGAGAGGTATAACGTTATCATAAGATATGCAGTAACAGCAGTAGAAAAGAGTTTACGTAAAATTTATTTCTTGGCAAGAAAAGAGGATAATTTAGTTCGGAAAAAGTGAGTTACATCTTTCTAGTATTTTTTTTCATACTTCATCAAAAGCCAGACCTCCTAAAATTCAGCATGTTTAGGTTTACATCTTTAATAAATATGCTCACAAACATTAAAGAATCAAGAAAAACAATAAAGCATAAAGAAAAACAATACTGAATATGTGATGTTAAATGATTAAATAACTTATGTAAATTTTTCAAGAATACCTAAATTATTTTCTAAGTGTAATTCAAAGTCAGTATGACTTTGTTTCTCAGTGATTAATCAGGGTTAAAATTGGAGTTCACATTGGTGAAGAATAATTGAATATGTTCTAGAAACGAATCACAAGATCTTAAGATGGGAGAGAATCAGCAGATCACTTAGCCCAGTTGTTTCCACATACCTTGATATCCAAATTACTGTGGTAATTTTTTGTGCATATATATTTTAGGCTTTTAAAGAGTTTTTCACTCTTCCATCTTTCCACAACTATTTTCCACTGTCTACTACATATATTGGTTTCTGACCAGTGTTATCTTACAGAGTGGTCCCACAGGATCCATGACCTAGTTCCGAGCTTGAAAGAACCCCAACAGACACCAGCAGTTCATCAAAACTGGGACAGTTCTTACCTACAGCGTGACACAAAACATCTGAATCGCTGGACTTGTGGTGCATGCAGAGAGAGCAGCGATTCATAAGTTGTGAGACCTAACTCATCATCCACGAGTGTAAGTTGTGCTCAGGGCCTCCAGCATAAAGTAGCTTGTGGCATTTATTTGCACTTTTCAGCTCTGCCCCACTTCTGTTTGCAGAAGCAGCAGCCACAGCTGAGCTCTGTGACCTAAAACAAAGAAAACTAATGCCTCTGAAAGTTTGGCACATGTAAGCCAACACTTCCAGAAGGAAAAAAAATTCATACCGTTCATCACCTTCCTTTCAAACATTTAACATAACATTTAAGTATCAGAAAGACAAATATTGAAACAGTCCTATTATGAATGTTGGGGGTTTTTTATGGTACTTATTGTATGAGTCACAAAATTCATAAATATCACCCTGATGTGTTCTGGTATACTTTTGCAGTATTTTCTGTGATGTGAATACTTAGCTTATCTACCTTTGCAAAGTCACATCTAGATAGTTGCTAAATAGTGTTCACTCTTGCCCTTTTTACTTGAAAATCAAAACAAAAGAAACAGAATTTTTATAATATTTTTAAAAGGAAATATTTGGGGAGGGGAAGAAAAGGAGATGAGAAGGTTTTTGTATGCCTGAAAAGTGAGCCATTGGTCATGTGCAAGTGTACCAGCTTTGAGAAGGTATGTGTCTTTCTAACGTGGATTCGAGGGAGAGATAGGAGGGGGAGGGAATAGGCTTTATGTTTTCCAAGTGAGAGCAGCTCTGGCAGTGAATGTAGCATTGTATGAACCTCCCTCCGTGACCAAAGCCAGCACAAGCTGAAATGTCACAGTGCAGAGCTAACAGCAAGTCCAGCATGCATTTACCCCGACACCACACACTCCCCCAGCAAATCAAACTTCTAATAGAGTGTGCATCATCTCTTCCATCAGTATAGGTGGAAGCTGACATGACAGTTTGTTTTCTGTGCGTTTTCTGCTGTATGCCACCTTTTTGAACACATATAAGTTTGCAGATGGAACATTGTGTGGCATTCCTCTTTTATTCCTGGTTTTCATTTTGCTTTAGGTTTCCTAAAGCAATTTTTAGTTCAAAAACTCTAGAAAAACAGTAATCTCAGCCTAGCCCAGCCCTCTGCAACAGGAGAGAGTTCCCTACAATTTAACTTCCAGGCTTTCCTCTAATTTCAAACTTAAAGAACAAGTTTCGTTACCTCCGTTAGAGCACTATGCTGTACAGATTTTCTTGGACTGTTTAGCCTAATTTTACTTCTGTTATATCACTTGGGTCTTCACTTGCATCACTTCCGTTCTAGGACTTAATTATGCTCTTTTTTGTGATTCTTAAAACAAATACGTGCTTTCATTTGAAATTTATACCCTCCTAATACATAAACCATTATGATATTTCTGTCTAAATCACCGTTTTGCAAAGATCTAAATGTATTTTGTCTTAGCATTTCTTCATTTGTCTGCCTTTATAGCACCTTAATTGTCTGTCCTTACAGCACCTTAATTGTTTTTTGGTGTGCTTTAATTTCCCTGTAATTTGCATTAATAGTATTGAATTGCACATATTTCTCTCAATGTACTTTGCTGGTCACTCACCTTCACTCCATTAATTTTAGGATAATAGCTAGAATTCTGAAGTATAAAGGGAACTTTAAAAGGCAAGGAAAGTATTTACATGCACTTCTGTAAATATTTTGTCTACACATCTTATCAGACTTCTCACTTTTTCCTACTAAGCAACGTGTTTGTACTCTGAAATATCAAGCAACAAAGCTTGCTTGTACCTTGGGAACAGTGGGCTTCATCTCCACCATTTACATTTTGAAAAATCTTTCTTTTTGTTCCGTCTTAATAATGACATAGACCTACATTAGCAATAGGGCATAGTGCAACAGCTTTAAACTCATAGAAAATTTTTACAGCAAGTAGTAAGTTTCTGTGTATGTATTTTTTTTTTCAAACACGTAAACGAACTGTGAGTTTGTGGTGTATTTGTGGCCTGCAGAACAGCCTGCAGTGGGTTTTTCGCTGGATAATCTCAGTCTCGCAGAAAAAAGCTGTGCTGTAATTTAGGATGAGGATGGAAAGGGGAAGATAACAGATAGTTTTAAAATTCTCCATGAGGTAGTTGCCATTTTATCTGTTTTTCAGAAATCAACAGCTAAAGAGTCCTCTGTTCATGGATTTGAATAAGATCAGATTTGGAGACAAAAAAGCCCAGGGCAAAACCTGGAGTAGAGCTGGAAACAGACTGTCAAGGAAAATCAAGGAGCATAAAAACTCTCTGCAGTGAGGACTTTTAATGTTGAAGGGCTGGGGTGCCTTGCCTGTGCGTCCACCAAGTGTTTGTGTTAAGGCTGAGAGACATAAAATTTTCACAGCTGTCATCATAGGGAGTCTGGGAAGCATCTTCCCAGGCCAGCCAGGACTGATCTTCAGGTTCTTTTCTGAGTAATACTTAGTCTCTGGAGAGAGCGGGGTCCTTGGCTTGTGGCTCAGCCAAGCTTTGTGACCAGGGCTCAATGGAGCTATGGTGGGGGTGGGCTGGGAAGAGTCTTCCAAAGTAACCTAAATCGTGATGCTCATGTCTTGGCTGATGGGTATCGATTCCAGGTTTGTCTCTAGTCCTTGATCAAAGGATTAGTCCCCGCCAGAAATTTTACAACCTCGTTCACATCTTCCCTTGTGACACTCTCTCTACAGTGACATGCAGCAGCCACACAATGAAGTGGCAGTAACTGGTAATGAAGTAATAATGTTACATCTTGGTACACCATGTAACAACTTTCCACTTACATATTTTTTATTCACACCCAAACACATTGTGGACATCTTGTGTGTTCACACACCTGCGTAGTAGCTCTTTGCCCAGATTTTGCTTGATGAGGTCAAGCTCTCAGATTCAGTCATGTGGTCGACTGTGAAAAGGGGCCACAAGATGACCAGGCCCTTTAAAGGGTAATAGGTTGGGGGTTTTTTTCTGTTTTTCAGCATATATTCATCTTGTTAGTAGTATCCTGATAATGAACAATTTCTATTCGTCTTCGTCTTTGTATTCTTTTATATCTCCTTTATATTATAAGTGCATATCTGCACATGAATGCACACACATCTACTGCCAAAATTTCTGTCAAGATAGGCACCAGCTAAGATGCATTAAAATCACAGCTGCCTAGTAGGTATTTAATTTTTTCCATACTTAAGATCAGATGCTTTGACTGAGCTGCAACTAAGAAGCACTTTTTTCTTTTGATGGGGGTAAATATAACAGGAATTTTAAGAGAATTAAGTGGTCCTCTGTGGTACTAGCAGAGCAGGGTGAAACATCCGAAATAACACTCAAGAGAACTACAAGAAGCATTTGGTAAATTAATTCTCTGTGTACTATAACTGGAATTGTAAAAGGCCATAAAACATTTTAACATTTGCACTGACCAGAATTATGCCACTCTGCTACTGTAAAGAAATGCTGTATTATATAGCTTTTGGGGTTTTTATTTGTTTGTTTGTTTGTTTGTTTGTTTTTAACAAGCTTAGATTTGCTGCACTAAAATTGTCAAAATGAAAAGTTTACCTCTAAAGCAAGCAGAACTTATTCAGTCTTTGCTCCTAATCAATACTTAAAGGTTAAAGGGCTTTTTAACACAATGGAAGAAAATTAAAAGCAAACATAAATCTATCATTCCTGCTAAATCTTGCAATTTATAGAGGCTGATGGATTTATTCTTTTTCTCACTGCATAAAATGCTTCTTTTCGGATCACGGTTACCATTCCTTAATTAAGAATTCACAAAAGTGTCATGTAAATGTACATAATTTATTCCCATCATATTGAAGGTCTGGGAATTTTGCCAGTGAATGAAACATTTTATTCCATAGGAAAAACGAAACGAATACTTCTGTGTTTGATATGAGCGATTCATTCCTTAAACTGACATAGTCATAAATCTAAATTAGAGCAAACAGCACAGTCAGAGTAATATCTAATCAGTCTTCCAGCTCGGTATTTCAGAGGCTTGAAATAGTGATTACTTAATAAGGCAAAGAATATTCAACCTTTAAAGGCAGACATGAATAAGCTTTGTAGTCAACCTACTTTCCTCCTTGGAAAAGCGAAGCTGGTGCTGCCACTAATCTCTGGTTTTTTTATGTGTACCAGAAGGCAAGTTTGGGGCTTTGATGACTTAAGAGGGTTTTTGTCATGTTAGAGTTGCCAACAGCTGACTTGGTGCACAGCCAGGGAATGAGGCAGACGTAAGACCAGATGGAAGAGTAATTTCAGGAGGATTGACCTTACAGGAAGAAGTGGGGGGGGGAAGTGCCTCAATACCTCAATATCTCTAACTTCTGGCAGTATGACCAGGGCATCATATGCCTCTGTCCTTACAAAAAATCCCATCAAATTTTCACATACACTTCAATACCAGCAAGTCCATGTCACAGGCTATATTCATTTCTACCTGGAGAATGACAGTATGTCCCTTTTCTTTATTTAACGGTGACAGAAAAAGGAGTCAGAGCATAATCTGGACTGCTGGGTTCTTATCCTTTCTTCTGTTTCACAGACGCTGTAACAAATTGGCTTTCTGTGCTATACCTTTCCTCCCCTGTTGCTCTTCCCAATTTGGGAGAATTTGCCTTTAAAGCTTTCACTGTCATCCCTTTGCATTGTGTCCATGGGTGTACACTAACAACATGGTGGGTTTTGTAGTATAAATTAATGCACATCTTGTGTCATTGAAATATTCAATGAACTCCAGAGACAAAGATGCGTTCTTATTTATGCCTTCTGAGGTAAAAAATACCTCTTTAAAAAAAAATAAAAATAAAAATAATAGAGGTGGTATTCCCAAGATCTTGAAAATATATCTTAAAGAAAAGATATCAAAAATGTGGAGAAGGAAAGGCACTTTCCCCCTCAGATTTTGAAAGTTAAAGGTAGATCCTTCAACTTTTTCTCTCTAATCAACATATTCTAATTTAAAATTAATTCTAAAAAATACTTCCTCTTATAAATATTTTTAGAAGTTTTAAAATTCATAAAAAACATGAAAATGTGCTAATCCTTGAGATAAAATTACAAGAATCAGTCATGACAGAGTAAATCAGGTATCTTTGCTCTGAAAACCTGAAGTGTAGGTTATTGCAACCAAGGTTTGTGTGTTTCTTGTAAAAAGAAATGTGGTTTTAAGAAGTTGACTCTCTTAGAGTCTGAGCAGGGCAGTGCAGCAATGCCTCTTGGTTATGAGCAGTCAGTGAGAAACTGACCCCAAATAAAGCAATGCTTTCCCAAGAACCTCAGGTACACCGAGGTAACTCAGCAGCATGCGTCTGAAACCAGCTGGGGGCCTACAAGGAAGTTAATCACCTTGAAACTCTTCTGGTTTTACAGCAGAGTTTTTGTTGTGCTGTGGAGTCAATTCTCCTTAAAAGCGAATGGCCAGTTGGATTATTCTCATCAGCAGAGTGGTAATTGCAGCAGAGGCTGCACGGAGAATGCTGTGAATCAAGGGAAACGTGCACAACTGGTCAATTCTTTACAGCAAGAATTTTTTACAGCTCTTTGGCAAGGCTGCCAGCATGGTCTGAGAAAATCAGAGAAATCTCCTGGTTTTAAATTTCGAGGGTGTGTTTTTAAGGCAAAGCAAAATTTACCACGTCCCACATTTTACTAGGTTACCTGAAATTTTTTTGCCCATCGTAGAGATACCACTGGCATAGCTGACACTTTTTTCCTTGATTTGCTGTTATGGTTCTGGGCTTGATTAAACTCTATGCATTTTTCACCATAAAAAGTAATAATGCCAACATCCAGTCACCTTTTGAAAATTTCAGCTCAAAACCCGATGGATAAGGCACCAGGATCTCTTCCAGCTAGCATTTTTGTATTTAAAGTTTATTTTGATAGTTCCAAAATATTCCAACAGCTTGAAATGTCACCCTCTGTTAGACACTGCACAGTATTTAACAAGTCATTTTCCAATGAACTTAAATCTAAAAAGAATGATAGAATAAACAGAAAAAAAAAAAAAACAAGCAAGGAGGAGGTGAGAAAGAAGTTAAAAAAACAAAAACAAAACCAAAAAAACTCATACGTAGATAGTTAGTCTTTTTTTGTTTCTTCTTTCTTTATATCTGTTTCAAATCACTAATCAAACCCACTTCCCTCCTATTAAGCTGGAGGAGTTGTTTAGTTCTTGCACTATATCTTGGACACCTACTGATGTATGATGGCGGAGAACTCAATATGAAATATGTTCAGTTTGCCATCTGCCTCACATAACACAAAGGAGCTGCTAACAGCTACAACGTACCCTTACCCGAAGACTGAGATTGCTGCTGAAGGAGTCAAGATCCTGCATCAGGTCAACATTGAAGTCTCATTCACCAAACGCTTCCTACAAGGAACTGTGGTTTTAGCAAGCCATCAGATACAACTTGATGGTGTTTAAAAACGCAGTCCAGTGTAGTGCAACAACACAACCTTGATTCGACAAAGTCAGGGGTGTAGGAAACTTCTAAAAATCCTGCTAACTGAAAATGAAAAAACAGCATTGGCAGCAGCTGTCACCGAAATAGCAGCAACTTGATGAGGGTCTAATAAAACACACAAATCTCGTAGCCTAATAGTTCAGGAGAATGATTTTGTACTCTCTACTCACTGGACCTAATACAAACTTTCTTCTCTCAGTCAAAGAGAGGAGACTAAGCTGTGAGAGCACTCAAATGGCACTCCCCACATGAGCACAAATGTTTTTGGATATCTAGCTTTTCCTCAGTGGCTGGCAATTTTGGTCCCAATTGGACATACTTTAAAATCACTTGATTTTTTGAATAGCCTGAACTTCTACCATTTAAAAATACATTATGAAAAGAACTGTTTAATCGCCTAATCTAAAATCAACAGCAGCTTCTGAAAATTTACAATAAAAAAAATTACAAAAGATTACATCTGATTATTTGATATAAAGACAAAAAAGTCTATGAAACAAAAATATAAGAAATCACTTCGACATAATTGGTTTCAATAGCAGTGAACCACACATTCAAATATCTTTCATCTGTATTTCAGATTCATTTCAGATTTCATTTTTAATTCAACAAATAAAACATTTAGAAAGTTAAAATAGAAAGCTGCACCCATTGTCAAGCAGCTATAACTATTTATGTGCCCTCTTCTGACTCCAGCAGATGAACTGAAGTCACTGCATAGAATAAATGTAAACCATTGTAATCTCAGAAGATTTATAAATGAGAAATCCCAAAGCTGTAAAGATGCCATGATATCTGTGTCATCTTTTTGTGCACAAAGATTCTGGATGCTGCAATATTAATATGTCTCAGAGACCCTTCCTGTCAAAAATTCAGATATGTGGTACTGTCAGGCGAAAAGCCAGTAGAAAGATTGTTTATGTTTTCCTATTTAATTGCTTGTAAAACTGAATCAGTATTAATCATACTAGCTGGCAAATAGGTGAGTGAAATCAAGGAAGTCTACTGTAGAAACAGCAATATAGCATTAAATTCATACAGCTGCAAGCTTGACAGCAGTCACTGCATATCTGAAAATCTATTTTACTTCCTCTCATATGCATATGGTTACAGCTTGCTTTTCAAATAAATCTGATCAACATTTTGTGGTATTTGAACATTTTCCCATCTGGTGGATTGTTCATAAAACTCATTTTCCCTGATTTAGTGAGGCTAGGAACACACCAGCCTGAATGGTTTTAGATTTGTATTTGGAACTTCTGTGTTTTTGCAATCCCTCATATGTCTCATAATATGTTCCTAATTTTACAACAGATTAATTTATGTTTTAAAGCTAATAAGCCAGGTGTCACGGTGTTTGGCTATTCTGTGCTGCATTTCAGTATTTTATTGTAAAGGGTCATGCCCACTGAGTCTCTGTGTATTTCATATCAAAAGATGAAGTGGATTTAATTATTGAGGCATTTTACTTCTCTACTATAATGCTCAATCCTCTAAAATAAGTCTGACTATCCCAAAAAGTATTAATTAGTACAGATCCAGCTCTTGCATTGCACAAAATACTTCTTGCAACCAATTACTCTAATGGTCCAAACTAAGTAATATTTTTTGAATTAAATTAAGGCATTAATATCTCCTGTACTAATTTTTACTTCACCAGATTTACTGCTTAATGACCCCCAAATGCTGGCACAGTGCAGCTGGTAAGGCAACATGGGAATATCTTTGTAAATATCTTAGCACTACACCTGTGGTAAGTCATGAACGTCACTCTTTCTGATCACTAGAAAGTCTGGGAATGCAAAGTGTAGAAACCAGATATATTCAGTGTTTAGTTCAAACCCTAAAGCTGTCTACTAGTTTATAGAAAACAGAAAAAAATGAAATTTATCATCCTGTAATGGGCATATTTGTTTATTACATGTTTCTGCTTCTGATACTTGAATGCAGACCATTTTTGGTTAGCCTGTGACTGGTTAGCCTGAACCACCAGAATGTATCCCATAATTTTTATTGTCTTCAGCCATTTTCCTCCCAGGAATTTGGTATATTTCTGAATTTCTTCTTGTCTTGACATTACACAAAGCTGACAATACTGCCCGTGATGCCATCCTCCCACATGGCAGCCAGGGATTAGAGCAGATTCAAATAGATATTGAAGTCCCTCACTAGATGGCCTACACTAGGTGCCACCTTCACATTATTAAAACATCAATCATGGTAGAGCCCTCGTGGTGTGCAGGGAGCTGCTGAACTTAATGAAGCAAAATGAACCTCTCTGTCAAGCCAGTAGAAGTCATGCTAAGCTTATTTCAGGAATTTCCCTTTGGTTCTCAGATATTACTCAGTTCTTCAATACCATTTAAAATGTTTTCCGTATTACATTATGAAGTGTTTAAACCCATCCTCCATAGCAATCTTGGTAATATTTGCTTTAAAAAAAACACCACCATCACATGTGTTCAGCTACTGTACATCAGTTCCGTTTAAAAGATTTTAACATTTTAATAGGAAGCACCTCCCTCGTCTTTTTGGCAAATGTTCTCTTACTTACTGGTTTCCCTCTCTTCAGATCTGTGAATACTGCTGGTTCTCCATATTTTCACCTAGTATGGGTACTAGTTTGCTCATGTGGCAGGCAGCAGCAGGTTGGATGTAGCGAGCAGAAGCGACATAAGATGAGAAAAGCTTTTGAATGTAAGTCTCTTGCTCAACGGAAAACTGCTGTGATTGTTTAGCAGCTGGTGATAACAGCATGACTGATCCCACCCCATATTTTTAAATGAAAGCAGTAATGGCAACTGTGTCCTCTGTTAATCTGAATGTTGCTGGGTTGTATAAAATATGGTGTGAACATACGACAGATTGAGCTTCACAGAAAATGCAGCTGGGAGAGAGGCATAACAAGTGGATCACACACAAGCTGCTGCGTCAGACACTGTTTCTCAGATCAAGCAACCTGGGCATGTGCTCCATAAGAATTATAAATACCTAGAGAATTAAAAGGATTAAAGTATTGGTGTGTGTGGATGCTCTGAAGACTAAGCTGTGAGGCAGATTTTGAGCTACCCTTATGTGTCGCTTGGACACATGCACGTAAGTAGTACTTTAGACATCAGTAGCCTTTGTGTCTGTCCCCAGACATGATTTTTGAGGGTATTTGAGCTTCTAGGCAATGTTATTTTGAAAATCCTACTCCATGGTGTCATTCATTTTATTTCATGGCAATTATGTATTCTATTTAAGCACCATTTTATTTTGCCAAACTTTAAAAGGGTGGTGATTGTAGGGAGCATTTAGCTGGAGAACAGTTGAAGGACAGCTACATTTAGATCTTAAATCTTGCTTATGAGGCAAGATAAAGCTTTAAAGAAGAGAAATAAATCCCCAAAAAAGGCAATAAAAGGTAATTTAATTAGAGACCTGGCAACAAAAGTATGGTTTTTATAGCATCATCTATTGATAAGTACTCTTTCACCTTTCTCAGCGCGGGAGGTTGCCAGTTTCGCATCCAAGAATTTCTTGGCATCACTGAGCAAAAAAGTCACACGTTTAATGTAGACCAAGGCTGCAGGTAGTTTAGCAGGATTAAGCATTAGCACATCAAAACCACTTGGAGTATATTTCTTCCTTTCATGAAGTAAATTAATGCAGGTAGTCATTAAAGAAACAGGTATATTAAAACAGAATCAAAGCCATGCATCAAACCTCATTGCAAATCTTGGGGAACATGCCTTTACAATAATATATGACTTGACCTTCAGCTCCAGATATCCATTAGACATTTCTAGCTGCCATTGGTTCCAAATTAGTAAAGTATACGAAGTGATTTACTCCTGTGACTTCACGTGGTCTGGATCAGCACCAAAAACATATACCTATCTTATTAAGTACTTAATCCGCTTTCCCTTGATAATGATTCTTTGCACTTACATTGCAGTATAACTTTTCAAAGAGATCCACAAAGTACTATGCAGTGCTCCCTCTCTACATAGAGGAAAAAGCTTAATTTTCACTTGGAACATACTGTACATGCAAATTTGACGGGACAGGCAACTAGGTTCTAGTAGTGGAGGCTAGTTGTTTCTTAAGATATTTTTCAGAAGTTCTTATAGTATATGACCTAGGGAGTTTGTGTGGGTATTATGAACTATGTAAACCGTTCAAAGCAATTGGTGATAGGTAGATGGCTGGTAGGGAACGATTGCATCCCCTTCACTTCACCGCTGTTTGCCTCACTGGGTTCTTTAGAAGGAAACAAGTGTTGATCTCTCACATTCTTATTTTGGGGAGGGACATCCTCAAATCCCCAAGTAAATGGTAATATCCAGCTTAATTTCTAAGACAGAATCAAGACATGAGAAAAAATACTTTCCTTTCTTAAAATTGCAACCATTATTTCATTTATTTAATACAGTTTCCTGGAAAGACTAGCACAGCAGATAAACAGTATTACCAATTTATTATTATTAATTGTGATTTCAGGGGCTTAACTTCTCACTAGAACTTTTTTTATGGTGAAAATGTTACCTACTTCCCATTTTCCTAATAATAGCTAAAAAAAAAAAAAGATTATATCAAATAAGGTTATATAATTGACTAATCCACCCCTAGCTGATACTCCTTTTCTGAAGATGCACTACAAATCTCCCCCTGGTTCCAAACCATAGACTCTTATGGATTTCTATGATTAGAGCTTGTATTTTGCTAGTCCAGGCCCCTGGGCTTCTAGGCCCAGATCTAAGGAAGGACAGCCTGTCAAATGTCAGGCCTTGGTATTTGGTTTCCTGCCTTGAGTCTCAAATTACCTGTTCATTGCCTCCTAACTTTCACAAGCCCTTTGGGAATTTAGCTCAATTTGTGGATACAGTGAATTTATTTGGCACACGGGGGATTTTGACAGCTAAAAAGGTAGTATGCAGTTCTTCTAAAGGAATTTTGGTTTCACACACACATTACTTAGAGACGTAGCATGATGTGTGCAATAGCTCTGCAGGATAAACCCAAATACTTAGGGTACCCAGCCACATCTCTTCTTTCGCCCATGATGCAGAAACCCTTTTGTTTTAATCAGTACTGCTAGTGATCCTAAGCTCTTCCCCTTTACAGCTGTCCTTGTGACCACACACCTCTCTCTATAATGACCTTTCATTTGGCATTTTTTCCACTTGTCACTTCCTGAAAAATGTCATTAGCAAATCAATGGTGTTTGAAGTGGTTGCACTCACTTTGGACTTGGCCAATAGCTGAGTATGCTGATTACCTCATCCAATGTCAACATCCCATAAATATGAAAAACCACTTCAAAGTTCTTGTGCCCTTTGAAAAGGAATCATAACAAGTATTTTATCAGATCCATATTACATGTCACTCTTATTCTGAATTTAATGACACTTCGAGGCTTCCAATTTTTGGAAAAGTCAGAGTTATATAACCACTGTTTTGATACAACACAGGAGATACCTGTCTTTCTGGTTTAGGGCTCAACCCATGGGAGTATAAATCTCAATCTTAGTAGAGAAGTAGCCATAAAATGTTCAGTGCAGTTTCAAGAAGCAGAAGCAAACTGGTATTATTCTCTGGCCCCAACCCCTAAAAGATACATGAATGCAGATTTGGTCGCTAGCTTCTTGTGTACTTTACTACGGAAATATCAATTCTTGGTGAAAGAACATAGTAACTGTGGAGTAGTTGTACTGGATGAGACCAGGACACTCTCTCCCAATATTTTCTTTCCTGATGTGGCTGTGAGTGGGTGCCTAGTCAAGAAGACAAGAACATGATGAGCTTATGTGATACTTCCTCCTAGCATGTTCCCATGCTCCAACCTTGTCTCAGGAACTTCCAAAGCCATCTTTGTTATTCTGTAGCTCTTACTGGATTTCTTTTCTGTCAGTTCTTCCAGTCTCGCTTTGATTCAACAAAAACTTCTAGTATCTACAGTATCTTTTGACTAGGAGTTCTCAAGCACTACTTGTGAAATTCATAAGCAGGGAATGAGATGAAGGTGGCTAATAACTTTGTGAGCAATGTCACCACCACACAGAGTACGTCTGCACCACAGTTAGATTTTTCTAGGTATCCCTTAAGCTTGCTTTAATCTAGCTACTTGGTTTACCAAGACATGAAGCAATTCTGTTAAGAAATTCATTCATTAAGTAGTGAGTGTCCTAAATGGGTGTGTACATACAATACTGGATTTGAGACTGTTGTGGCTTCATTATTGTTAATATACAGACTAACTGGATTAATTTCAGTCATGCCTCCTGAAAGCTTGCACAATAACAACATTCCCAAAAGGAAAACCAAGCCACTACTAGATGAGAATGGGATCTGGGAAATAATACAGGGTAGTAGCTGTCCAGAATTATGCAAAGCACAAACTGTCATTTGTCCATCCCAGCTTTACAGAATATTATCAAAATATGATTCAAAATTCAGCTTTTATGGCAAATGAGAAAACAACAAGTTTTCTTACAAAATCAATCAATAAACAAAGCTAATTCTCCTGGGAGAGAAGCAAAATCATGAACGAATACAAATAATTTCACTCCCAGGAATGTGAAGCTAAATTTTTCTTCCTCTTTAATGTCCAATTCATATGTAGAAACTACTGTGACTTACCAAGAAATATTGGAGTTTAGCCTTAGGACTTTTTTGTTTCGGATAGTCAGCATTTAATTATATTTTTCTTAAAGCATACATAAACATTGTCTATACTTTCTATCATTGCTAGCTTTGACTTTTATGTTCTTTATGAGTGATTATATCTGTTTCAAACCATTTATGTACAGTCTGTTTCTGTAGTAGATTTCTGAAATGACACCTATATATTTCTGCATCTACATAGTAAATTTGCACTGAAAAGAGTTGTTGTATTCACACATTTAGCATAGCATAAAAAAGAGTACATTTTGCTAAACCATAAACTGTTGCTGTGTAATCTTTTAATTATACAGCAGAAGCATGAAGCACTAATAAAAGATAGACAACTCATTTTCAAAGAATTAAATAAGTTCAATGTTCAGTGAAAACAATTCTCTTCAGGTAAATATGAGTATATTATATTGGTAAAATATTTAAAATATAAGAAGCAAACCAATTCCCAGTGTTTAGAGTAAGGCGGCAGCAGATCAAGCTAAATTCCAGTCCCAGATAATCACTGCAAAATAGATTTGCTTGAGATGGTTCAGAACACAAGTGTTTCAATGACTATAGCAAAAGTGTTATTGCTCTGTTTATTTGATGAAGGTGTCAGTCTTGATCAATAAGGACTGTAAGGCTTAGGTAAATACTTGTCAATGAAAATGTCCTTCTGGATGATTATCTCCGTAGAACAAGTACTTCATGTCTCCATAGCACAAGAGCAAAAATGTACATCTGTGGGAAGTGCAGGGTGAGAGGAGAAGACATTATCATTAATTACTTCTGAACAGCAATGGAAGTGCTTCAAGGTTGTTTGCTGCCTGCAGACTTGTTAGTTTCCTCATGCAGTGTGTCACAAGGGAAAGATTTTTGAAGCAATACCAGCACTCAAAAAAAAAAAAAAAAGATATGAATATGATGTATGACTCTAATCTCTGCTTTGCAGATGCTAATGCCCTGTTTTTGACAGTAAGGGAAAAAATAAAAAAGATATCAAAACATCTAAAGAAGGCAAAGCTGGTCAGTTCATAGTGCAAACTATTACATAACTTGGGAAGATGGAGTGCTTTGCACCAAAAAAAAAAAAAATAATGTTGCAAATCTGAAAATTTCCATACAAAGTCAAACCTTCTGAGGCTCATTCATGCTCTCTGGACGTGAAGTTTCCATGAAGACAAAAAAAAAGACAAAATTGCACACAGTCCAAGGGTTCTGTCATATGTGATACTTGCAAAAGAATAGATACAATAAAAGTGCCTTTCATAAACTGCTAGATGCAGTGCTACATTCTGAAGTTATCATCTCAGGTTATGCTCGTCAGAAGAAAGCTTGCACTAATAATGTCATGCTTCTGAACTCTGCTTTCATTCTAAATTGTGCTTCTACATGATAAAGAAGCCTTCCATTAAGCCTTCGAACAAGCTGTAGACTATTACCTTCTGGCACATATTCTGCCCAGAAATCTCTTTTCTGTGTAACCTTTGCTTTAATGAAAAATAAAGCAGTGGTGTTTCAGGGAACAAAGCACGGACTCCAAGACCTGAACTCTTGAACTCTGGCCAAACAGCCTTGGGTATATAATCTTGCAGCTCCCTCTCCCTACATGAAGTGAGATTGATTGCATTCTTGAGTAGTTGCTCTGTTTTCCCTACTGCACCCTCTGTGTGAAAATCATATTTCAATTAATAGATAAAGTAAATGTTTGTCAATGAAAACCATGTAGGCTTTTTTTTCATTTTGTTTTAGAATAGAAATATTTAGCCCCTTTACTTTTGTTAGCCTTTTTAAACAAAACGTGAAAATGTGCATATGGCAACAAGGAGATGTGCTGCATTGTAGAGAGCCCATTCATTTCTTTTTAAATGTTATGAAATGGCAGGACAAAGATCAGTCCTCTGTGTTTAACGGGGTCAAGGACTTTACTGTTAAAAAGAAAATAAAATGCAAAGGGTATAACAAACACATGAAAAATGACAAATTACTATGATATTTATCTGAAATGGAAAACGACAGACTACTAACATTCTTACTGAAGGAAAAGGTTAAAGGGGCAGTATAACACATGCATCGTGTAAGCAGTCAGAATGATGGAAAGTCTCTGTCCCTCATTAGATGAATATAAAATTAGAGGTGTGTTTGGAGTAAGGAGAAACAAATAAAATGCTATCTTCACTCACTACCTCAGGTTTTTTCCTTTTTTTTTTTTTTTTTTTTTTTTTTTTTATATATATTGCCAGAGATTCAGCTTTTATAGACTCTGAAACACAGTTGTAGAAGTATCAAGTCTGGGCAGTTGTTTGACTGATTTTTCATGTTGAATGAATCTTCACCATGGGACAATCTTTTCAGCTACTCAACACAAAGTCAAACATTTTACATCATCAAGAGAAACATCCGCTGGATGGTCACATCCCCAGGCATGCAAAATGCTGGAAGCTGAGTCGGCTTTCTTTGCTTTGTACATTTTGGAAGTGTTGTACACGCCTTAGGCCTCTGCTTTAGCGTCATCCTAGAGTTGATTTACAAAACCACTTTACTGCTGAGACTGTGATTAAAAGATAAAACTGCAAGTTAATGCTTGTAGAAATTGGGCTTTGATAATTTCCTACTGATAAAAAATCAGTGCTTGCCAATCTATACTTCGAATTATGTAGCTTTTCTATCAAATTATACTTTCATGTTCTTCAAAATACTGGAGTACTCTCCACCTGTGTGGCAGACGTGTAATCCTTCCTCTGTTAGAGTGCATACTTGCTAGAGTTGGTTTTAATCTTTTACTTGAGAAAGGATATATAAATCTTGGTAATGTGAAATAGACCACATTATGTCACCAGAACATAGATAATTACTACACAGTATTTAGCATAGTGCTTCTTTTATACTAACTCATTTTCTTTGTCTAGCTGATTTTCTTTATTTCTTCATTTAGCAACATAAACTACAGGGGAAAATAGGATTTTGACATATTGAATAACATTGTAAGAAGCCAGTGTGCTATCAACAGAGCTTGAACAAGGCAGAAAGGGAAGAGGGGAGGACATCTCTAAAGTATTTACACATTAAATAAACCTTGCTACAACAACACGTGCCTCCTGCAATGAAACACTGTGCAGTGCCAAAAAATCACAGCTGCATGCTGCAGGTACACATAAAACCTGACACTCAATAGCATGAGGGCATTTCTGAATCCTTGACTGCAATGCTGTTACCCTGTAACATATTTCCGTATTTTGATGTACCGTCCTACTCTTCCTCAGGAGCTGTGAAAAGTTTGTACATGGAATCAGTTGGCAGAAAACAGAAAACTGTTGGGACACCAGAGGCTGCGTCCCAGTCGAGCTACAAACTTGAGAGAGCTTGTACAGCAGTGAAGGTCCATGTTCAACCCCATTAATTTGGGGTTGATAACTGAGGGGTTCTGTAGGTGAGGGCTGCTGTTAACATCAGCAAAGGAAAACAGGAGCTCCCGGAGCACGGCTCAAACTGTCGGCTAAAGAAAGATTTTACAGCGGTTGTAGTTTTAATGGAGCTGCCTTGGCGAAGATGTATCTATGCCTTAAAACTCAGGCACCACACTGGTAAGTTTTTGGGCATCTGGGCACCACATTGTTCTCAACAATTTTCAGCAAAATGCAGAGGTCCTGTCAGAGTTCCGTCACAAAGGAACTGGTGGCTTCAGAGTGAGGATTCACAGCATCCCAAATTCTGAAAAAAGAGGCGGGTAAAGCAGGGGATAAGAAACACTTCAGACAGGGTCTGAAAGAAATGAATCCTGTGCCTCCTTTAACTCAAGCACGCTTACCAGAGCTGCAGAAGAGTGCTTCCTTCTACTAGTACTGGAAACATCCTGAAATCCTCAGTCCTCCTGGAAAATTAGACAATTACGTCTTCCCTTATAAAAATAAGGAAGATTTTTTTTTTTCAAAATATATCTGAAACAGAATACAATAAGAGTAGCTGAATTTAATGGTTCAGTGATTACAATGCTCCACCAAGACATGAGGTGCTAGAAGTTACAGTTTCCATTTCCTGGAATGGGGTGTTAAATCCTTATTTCCTGCTTTCAAAGAAAGTTCCTGAATCAACAGTATAGACTGTGCTGTTTGGGGAAAAGGGTGACAAGAAGTGATTTAACTTTTGTTTTAATGGTCCATATTCTGTGGAATAATTAGATGTTTGGAGGGAAAGAAGGAAACTAAGCTAGAACAAGAAATAATATGACTATTTAGCCTAATGAACACACATGTCTCTTGGGACAGTAGAACTGTAGATCATGGTCTCTGCTCTTACATAAACAGCTATTGCAGCATGTCACATTTCAGCCAGCAAAATCACCGAGACAGCAGGACATTTTATTAGGAAGGAGAAAAAAATGTTTAATCTGTCAAAGTGGAACATCTGGTCACTCTTGCTTATATTTTCTGATGCTGGATTAATAACATCACACATTTAATGTGTGTGCATTTAAACTGTAATCTAATTAGATGTTGAAAGTATTCTGGTGCCACTTAGCCAAGATGCCAAAATACTGTTTTTGTTTGCAGTTGGAAGCTGCTGCGTTTGCTGATACTGTGTTGTACCAAGCTTTCCTTCACCAAGGTCCCATCATCCTACAGTAAGCAGCAGGGGGATACTAATCTTCTGCACTAGCACTTCGGTTTTCTCATTAAAAAAATTGGCTTCATCTTCCTGGCTCAGCAAACCCTGATCAGTGTCGCTCAGACCTTGGGGGACACAGATTGGGAGCAGCGACAGCAGAAGGAGCGCCAACTGCAACAGCAGATATTTTAGCAACAGCTGTCTGGTTTTGTATGCTCCTCCTGGATATCAGTTTGAACGCTCCAACTTATCTGGCTTGAGGTGTTTGTCCCCACTACGTACTACAGAGGCAAGTAAGAGTAGGATGCTCTTTAGAATGAAGGAACAAGCACTGTCACAACAGATCAGCAGATTGTTAGCATCTTCATCTATTCTCAAAAGCACTGAAAGAGTAATCAGAGCAATGATAAAAAACTAACAATATAGGCACACAGTTATAAACCCAAATCATCTTAAAATCATGCTTTGCATTTGTACTGAGGCTTGTGCACAGTGCGTTTCAGTATTTTTAAGTTTCATAGCATATCTGAGAGGACAGCAAATTTCATTAGCCGCATTGTGACAATGAGAAAACTGAAAGAGAGCAGTCCATCTTTCACGCAGTGTCAATGAGTAAGTAAATGGTACAATGGGAAACAGCAGCCAAGTCTCTTAACTTTCAGCTTCATGCTTTAACCACTGGTCTATTCAAGGGAGTGAATGGGTCATTTGTTCCTGAAGTGTGCTTTCCGCTTCAGTGTTCATATGCAGCTGCTGTGTAGAGAAGGAAATTAAAAACAGGAATTCCTATTAAATTCCTCCGTTTGTGTATGTTTAGGAAGGTATAGGGCTCCCTATGCCCTGAACTATGAGCTTTTATGCATAATAGCAACACTCCAGGTAATCAGCCGATAGGTGAGGTAATTATTTGATTTCCCTTGATATCTCCTAGGTCTGCAAAATAGAATTTTAATTGTCATGAAAAATTAGTATTTCTGCTTTGGAATAAAAACGGAATAACCGAAGATACATGAAAATAGCAATAGATATATGCCTTATTAACAAAAGAAAGAATCACAATAGCACTTGTAGTAACTACTGTAATGGCTGCTGATTTTACCTATGCTTTATTGCTCTTTAGGCTCTGGTTTTGTAAAACAGTGAAAATTCTCACAGGTTTCACATGACATCAGCCCCAAATTTTGGCAAGGCATAATCGTGAGGTTTCAACTTTGTCCACTAACTTTTGTCAAGCGGATCATAAGTATTCATAATAACCAATTTCATCTCTTCCCTCAACAAAATCCTTTGTTTTTCAAAGCTGTACAAATAACTGCCGTTATGTGCTGCAGGAACACAACGTAACAGCTGAGTTCTAGAAATTGGAATAATGTATCTAATAAAATTTCCTACAATTTCTTGAGAGGTAAAATGTAATTACCTGACTTGGAAATTATCCAAAGTCTAATATTAACACTTTCCTTTCACAAAGGCACCAAGGGTAGTGTTTCAGAACTTCAGTATTATGTCCCCTTTCAAGCACATGATCCCAGCAAATTATAATTAGCTGAATGTCACTGATTCTTGAAGATCGTCTGTGCAGCAGAGATTCTTTCAAATGGTCACCTGAAGATCTCTTCATGCCTCCCTGGGTTCATTTTCTTGGGAACATCCTCTAGAGACGATGTCTTAGAGACAAGGAGTCACATGTAGGATGCATTGTTGAAGGTGCCATATGATATTCCTTCATGCTACTAGTAAAGTACTTGTCATAATGTCAATACTTTCATCATGAACTGAGAAGTATTCTAGCTACAGTTCTCAGCTGGGATTGCTCCTGACACTTTAAAAAGAATAATCACAAATAAGAAGTGTTGACGCTACAAGAAACCGTGGCAAAAAGTGTACAGCATTATGAATTGGTGGAAAGCAGGGAACTCAGGTAGTTGTAGGACTGTTGTCCTTTATACTCTCTCGGGCAAGTAAAGTTTAATGGCTGTATGCCATGCAGGCTTTTTTAAAAAATGTGCAAGTTTAGTTTCCCACAACCACTAATCACACACACACATAAAAAATTAGCAATGCTTTGAAGACAGCAACCAACCTTCTTCCCCCCTTTCCCGTGTTATCTGTATTATATTTCCAACCGAGAAAGAAAAAACAAAGACAAAACTGAATCATCTTTTGATCTCCTGAAAGAGTATCTACTGACACTCTCCTGATCAAAATGGGTAGTGATAAAGACACAACCTCTGAAGAACACAAAGGGAGAAGGATATTTATTACATATCTTCTCATTTGGGTTAATGTTAATCGTAAATTTTCAGAAATGCTGTGGATCTAGAGGCCATTAGAAGAGGATTTAATGAGAAGCATGAGTAGTGTATTTAACCACTTGTTCAAATCAAATGAAAAACCCATTTTATTTTCAAAATTATCTTTAAATTCTGTTTCTAATAACAACAAATTATTTATAGGAATTCTGCTGTCCTGGTAGTATTTTCAGAACACAAACCAAAGCCCTTGGGGAAAATTACAGCTCTGCATAAAGACACACAGCATATTTTCTGACTGACTGTCTTGAATATTTTATTTTACTCTTTCCTCTTTAAGTCATATAGGCAAGGAAAGACATAGTACTATATTGTCTTGACCAATCCCAGATGATTAATTAGAACTTTGAAATCACTCTGAAATCAAAATATCATTAATAAACAGCTCACAAACAACACCTTTGCTGAAATATAGTCATATTAAAAGCTTCTCAAAGTACACTCAGTAACAATTACAGTCTTCTGAAAAGTCTCTCTGATGAAAATTCCTTAGCTAAAAACATGGCCCAGTGCTGCTTCTGAATGGTTTTTAATTATAGGATTTCTTCACAAACCAAAAGCTAGCATGCAGCTCTCTGGAATCACCCAGGAACACTGGCATCAAATTATTTTGTCTTCTATATCGCTAATGGGGTTATCTTATGTTGCCTCGAGTTCATCCGAGGGGCTCTTCAAATTCTAAGCCAGCCCCCTCTTTTTAACATGTGTGAAGTCATACCACTGCAGAGATGCTGAATAGAAACAAAAAATCTTTCTGCATAAAACTCTTAGAGATATGATCTCTCTTTACTGCCTGTCCACCATGGTGGAATTTCTCTTTACTGCCTATCTACCATGGCGGAGTTCTTTAGAGGTCGTGGTGATATCATGTCTCAGTAAAGGTATTGACCTCTCCTGGAGCTATGGCAAATAAAATTAGCCCTGCACATACGTATCCAGAACCATAAATGTGTGTGTCTTGGCAACAGTGTTATCACCCATTTAGTATCCAAGCTACAGCTTCCAAGTGGTCATATTCTAAGCCGACACTTTCCAAACCCAACAATATTTTCCTTATGCTGCACCAGAAAGGTTTTCTCGTACACACAGGTAAACCCACCTTTGACGTGATATACAAGGAATACAATGACAATAATTAGATTGCCGACATCTCAGAATACAGAATTACTGATGTGGGGGAAAAAAATGATCCTTTCCCTTATCCTGTTTTTTACCTGCATTAAAAGCTATCTGAGGCAATAGGTCTGCAAGAAAGGGAGGGCGGTATTCAAATATGCAAAAGATGTATGACGTGGCATTGATCCCCTGTGATCAGGAGTCACAGCTCCTGTTACAATATAACTGATCAGTATCAGTGCTTGAGAATTCCCTAGTCTTCTCAGTGTACTTGTAGCCACAAGCCTACAAAACATTATGTCTCCACATATCCTCACCGGATCAAAAAGTGACCTTATATCTCCTCCCTGAAATGACAATATTAATGTCACAAGTACAAAAAAATTTGTTGGCTAATTTTGTGAAATTGGAAAACTTGCTCTCCTGTGCCGGGACTGTTTACGGAGCTGTTTCTCTCCTGCCTGCCCCTGTTGGGTGTGACGCTGCTGTCTGGCAGCTGTTGAGGTGTCGCTCACCATCAGGATCGGTTCAGCCAGAGGCACTCAGCCTCTTCTGTGCATCCAGCGTGTTGTCACGGGAAAGGTACCGCACTGTGCAGGAGACCTAAAACAGCAATGCAATGTTGGCTGGCAAAGAAACCTTGCCCAGGAAAGGGAAAGCATTTGGAAATGAATCCTGGGACAGCTGGCAGATGGGAGGCAGGGGGTTAGGTAGGACATGTCTTACAAGTCCATCACTGAACGCCTGTCAATTTGACGTGGATGCACTTAATGGCAAGCAAAACTTAAACAGCCAAACTCAGAAGAGTGGGTTAGGGTCAGAATTTGGGCTGCTAGTAGGAGATGACATTGTTTTCAGCTATGGATAAATGATAGCTGTGTGCTTCAGAACTGAATAATATCCTGGGATTACTGATCTCAAATGAATCAACTGAGCAGGCAGCGAAAGAAAATTTTACTGGAAAACTTTTCTTATTATTCTCTAGTCCAAATTAGAATGAGGAGATCATTTCATTCTTTTGGCTTCTGTGTGATTATGTTTATTTAAAGAAACAGAACACTATTTAATTATGTATGTGAATACTTGGAACATATAATTACTACCCAACAGGCAAACTCTGTTTGGGTTTGTTGGAATGCCAACGGGCTTTTATTAGTTCAGCCCATCATTCTGTTCTGAAATGGAAATGAAAAGTGGAAAATATGTTTTCCTTCTCTAGGGATCACTTCAGCTCCTTTTTCTCTTTATTTTATCAGACTTCTTGTTGCTATGGGGGTCTTGAAGGCCTATTATTAAAACACCCTGCAGTCCTAAGGGAAGAAAAGCAAGCTGGTGCTGCAGATGGGAACAGTGTGAATGGAATAAACTATAAGCACCAAAGAATTCCAATAAATGCAGTAAAATCTATACATTATTCTCTTTTCTTTCCAAAGTTCTGTTGGAGTTTCTATCTTTTACCTTTCGTTCTTTGTGAATACGAGTTAACTCGGCACCATCCAAATATAAAAACACAAAAGAAAAGCACAAATTAGTTATGCTGGCTCTTCTTGGGTCTCCGTTTTTGGTCAAAACAAGTTAAATCCAAGTTAATCTATTCTTTACAGACATCCAACCTGCAGCAGGACTGTAATTAAAATAAAATACTCATCATAGAAATAACATCTTCAAAGCTCTTTCAGAAAAAGAAACCCAAAGATATAAGAAACACCTATTTGACAGTTAAGTACTGGTTTGATCTACAGGTTAAGCCTATTAAAAATTCACCTGAAAGTAGTTTTTACAATAATTCCATCGTCACATTCAAACAAGTTCTGGACAATAGGTAAGATATCCACCGGGACCTTTTTTATAATAGGTCGTGCAAGAATGAAAACTTTGATGCAGGTAACATAAGATTTCTGAAACTTAATTGCATATTTTTATTATTTTACTTACTTTTATTACTTTAACTTACCATATTTTTATTATTTTTCTTTTCTTTAGATGTATGCAGTAAATTTTTAACATGGCCAATGAATATCCACACACACTGATTAGGATGATGATATTGAACAACAGGTGAGCCACAGAATATTTTAAAGATTGTAAACAAAAAAGGCAAGTCAACTTATAGAAAAGGAATGCATCAGAAGGAACAAAGACATTTCCTGTAATTCAAAGACAACATCTACATTAACACTGTCAAAGATTATTTTGTAATGACCAAATGATTCCTGATCAACTGTAGACCTGTTAGCGACACATTTCTGAAGACTAGGGAAGAAATCTGCAGCATAAATTGGATTTTCTATGGAACAGGAGCATATTTCCTCCTAGAAAGTCATATGAACTTCCGTATGAACTTCCAGCATTTCCTTGAATTTCATAAGACATGCTGGTTGGAGAAATACTAGCTTTATCTTGGAAATACTTCGTTCCTCATTCACATCATTGTTCTTAACCTCAGCTTTGGTACTGTATTCATTTTAACCTTGATCTCTTGCCAAGAGTCTCTACCTGAAACGCATTCACTCCCGTCAGCTATTGCTATTGCTATTGCCTGCCTGCACAAAACAATGCCTGTTGCTACCATTTCTACATGATACCATTTATATAAACATGCTGGCAAAAGGAATACCTGCTAAATGTGAAAACAGTGGCTACTAGGAAACAAAAGAGAGACAACTATAAAGGAACCTGGACTTACCCAAGTATATACTTAGATATTCCTTAGATATTATAGAAGACAAAATATGCCTTTTACACTTATTTTTCTACATGCCTCCATTGACTCCATTGTTAAGAGCGTTCCACTTGAAAGGCACAAAAAGTACAGCTTCGCAGCTCCTCTTCTAAAAATGCTTTTAATATGGGTGGCTATCAGGACTACATGAATAATACAAGTTATATTTCTGCAGCTGAACAAGACGACTGGAAGAAGAAAAAAAAAAAAAGTATTTTGTGTCTGGCCAGAATCAGTAGTCTGTCAGGACTTCTTTGTGATTTTGTGTTTTGAGAGAAACAGAGGCACTGTTAAAGTGATACCACAGTGGCTACACAACTACTTACTTACAGCTGCATTCAAATGGAGCCCGGAAATACTGCTACTGCATTAGATACAATACTTCCATCCTACCCACCACATGTCCACTTTATTCATCATCTCCTGATATGGAAATATATTACAGATTTTATTACAAAGTATCTTATATACGCTCATAAGTAAGTTTGCTTCACTCTTCCCTGACCCACAGAGGCCTAAATCTTTACGTGATAATTTTTTGGGTTTGATTTAATTTAATTAAAGTACATAAATAGCTGCAAAATGCTGTAATCAACATATTGCTCAGCTCCTTCCCACAGGCAGTGTCCAGCTCTGAGGCCTTCTGTAGAAGAAAACTCTTTCCTGCCTGACTGACAAGCACTCAACATGAAATTGGTTCGTGAGAGTCATAAATGTAGGAATCTTACCCCAGAGTCACATACATTATGTTCAGAGTACATACCTGTCATTATATGGCACTAAATGCATCGGAATGAACTGATCTCATTAACTTCCCTGGATCTAGATTGAAATGGATAAAATACTCTGAAACCTTTATCATCAAAGAAATGTTCTTGAAAGCTAATATTTGCATTATACCTTCATAGTACCAGTGTGTATGCAAGGCTCAGGGGCTCCTTCACTTTATCATTAATTTGCACCAGGACTAGATTAACAGTTGTTCTAATCTAATTCTACAATAGCTGAAAGGAAAACTGGAATGTAAAGCTGATATTTTGTGTTTTAAAAAAAATGTTATTTAAGAAAGCAGCGGCGGGCAGGGGGAGGGTGTTAAGGTGTTGTTAGCACCAAAAATTTTACATAACTCTGTCATAAGGCTGAAGAAAATCCAACAATTTCTGCAAGTATGCTGAAAGGGAAGTATTCCAGATATAACCATAAAAGAGTAGGAAGTCTGGACAAGGTATTACACCCTTTATTATTTTACCATTGTGGACACTTTGACAGTAAGGCAGAATTAAAAAGGTCAGTAGAAATAAAGTGTAGAATATTTCATTCAAATCTGAATGAATATTGAATAATAAAAGTAAACTCTCCCTGGTTAACACGAATCAGTGATCCCACTAAAGTTGTTTCAACTCCTGCCATAAAATATCTCCTTTTTCAAAACATATGCGGATATTGGGCTGAGTATGGATTGCAAGTTGTGCTAAAATAGTTGAGACTTTCAGGAATGTGGCTGCCAATATAAAACAAGAAGAATAACACTTTTTGTTAATGCTTCAGGACCTCTTCTAGTGCAGTTGGCAACCCTGTCAGGGGAATTCTCCACCCTCCACAAACTTATGGGGAAAAACATAATATTCAGATGGATGAAGCACTGTTTCATGTCTATATACTAAGGCATTGATACTTTTTCTTAGCATTAATGAATGAAAATAAAAATTTAAAAAAGTTAAATAATAAGCCTTGTGACCTCTCAGAATTTGTGTTCAAAACTAACACAAAAAGAATGGTACAAGTTTAAGGAGCCCCTTAATGATACACGTTTATTTGTAGAGTGTATAGATCACAGGTACTTACTTTAGAACTGGAGTTGGGCAAAAAGTCTTTTAATATCCACAGGTAGAAGTGTCTGTGATTTCAAAAGCTACTCTGCTTATCTCTTAATGATGTAACTAACATCTTACCAAGTTTTTTCCATCAGAAAAGAGAAATACATACCAACAGCTTACTCATTGGTGCTTACAGCACAAGTTTTAAGTGACAGAGTTCAAGTTTCTACAAATTGAACCTACATTTCAAATGAATACACTGTCCAGTATGCTAGTGTCTCACAATTC
The DNA here is from genome assembly GCF_028500815.1 of Rissa tridactyla. Taxonomy (NCBI): domain Eukaryota; kingdom Metazoa; phylum Chordata; class Aves; order Charadriiformes; family Laridae; genus Rissa; species Rissa tridactyla. The sequence goes on along the minus strand of NC_071467.1, from coordinate 87,817,583 downwards.
AAAAGCATGTATGGCACTTTACATGGGAGCAATCTCCTAATTCAGAGAATATACAGTCAGTATTTAACATGAGATGCAATGAGAGGAAAGTACAAAGGAGACTGCCTAGACATCTGTACATTGTAATTAAAGACCTACAATTTTTGATTTTTCCCCAGTGCTTTAAAACAGTCTTTTTATATCTGTCTATTTATATTTCATCCTTTCACCTTTCCCTAGAAATATAGGTAAGGTAATGATGAGCGTTCTTGGGAGGCAGTAATTGCTCTTTGCTGGGTAGACTTGGTGACATCACAAGAAATATGTGCGCGAGAAGGCAAAAGGACTAGCATAATGTGAAGATCAGAGATTTTGAAGTAGAAAGTCAGATAGGAAGGCAAAGGACCCATAAAGCAGATGATCAGAAAACAAAGAGAAATTCGTTGTCACGTGATCAAACAAAGCAAACAAGATGAGATTATAAAATTATCAAAGATCTCTACTTCTTCATTTATTTAAAAAAAAAAGAAATAAAACTATTTTAAACAGTTTTTATTATCCTGTAGGATGTATGGACTTAATTTCATTTGAATTTAATGCTACGGGGGTTTTTTGTTTGCTTTGTTGTTTTTTTTTCTAATAGGTAACACACAGTGGAGACTCTTTAGTGTGCCCTCATGCCAATACAGAAGCCTTTCATCATTCCACTTTTCTTCTGCCTAGCACAATAAAACAATTTTGTCTTCAGGATGTTTATTTTTCTGGATAATGAGGGGAATAAAGGCTTTAGCCCCTTAATAAGCAGCTCAACCACTATTTAAATTCTGCTCCTATGCTTCAGGAGTGCTGTTGTCTCTTTGCCTCATTGTCTGAATCTTACAGGTAAGTACGTAAAACTTCTAAGAACTACGTGAAGGTCCCTGTGGGGAAATAAAGTTCTCTGTGCCAAAACTTTTAAAATGAACACTTAAAATGTTTCAGGCCGTTGGCCTTCTTTATCAATGCCCTAAGTATCAATGTGAATGGATTTATGTCTATCAAATGAATCATTACCAGTCTCAGTAGTACTGTATTTATGAATTAGTTGCACTGCATTACAACCACTGCGTATAAAAATATGGCAGTCATTAATACAGATCTGAAAAAAAAACAATCAACATTTTTCATCTTTTTATTTTTTTTCTTTTGCCACTTTTTGTTAACAAAAGGAGAGATGTAACCTGTGTTTTCTTTCTTTTCTTTTTTTTAATTTTTTTTTTACATTTCAGTACCTTACTGCGACAGCTGTTGGTTTCATATAACCATTAAAATCTGTGTATCTATTCTTCATTTCTTCCAATTTTACTATAACTAAATTTCATTAACACTTTAGGAAATGTGAACATTTTCCTTCCATCTGCTAGATGGCTTTTAAAAGCCATTTACTTTTATTTAGCAAATCTGGAAACAGCTGGCAAAAATGTATTTTTATTAAGTTCCTCAGATTCATATTTACAAGATATGTGACTTTCATACTCTTTCTTAAGGTCTGTAATTGGTTTCTATTTCTCAACTGTACAATTTCTTTCTAAATGCTAATCAACCAGGTGGTCAGATGTTTAGTTATCATTCTGCACATTAACCAGTTTAATGTGTCTCAGCTTAAATGTCTAGAGCTGATGATTCAAATGATGTGCTTAAAAACTATAGGAATGGTTATTTAGTTTTTATCCATTACGTACTTTTAAATTCTGAAGTTGATTGTGACAATTAAGTAATCTAAAAAAGAACATGAAAAATAGGTTCCCTGCACTGTGTGCCTGTATACAAAAATGTTGATATTTTGCAAGCTCTGATCTATCGTCAGGGTAAAAGATTGGGGGACAGAGACTGCTTTATGCCCTTCTCATTAGCTCTTTCTGCTTAGTTTTGGATGTGAGAGCCTATATACGCTCTTATTCACCCTTAACTCGCTCCAATTCTACAACAGGAGGCATTCTGCAGCCGGCAAAAAACGCCAATTTGTTTCTACAGTGACAAGTCTGGGAATCTGGTCTTTCAGATGCGGAAGATATGTCCATGTGTGTGAATCTATTGACATAGAAAAAAGGAGCTTTTGAGCCATATTCTTTGATCTGCTACATCTGCTTAGGGCTGTCCCCTGCCAGCAGACTTTAACTATTAAAGCAGGGCTAACCCAGCCAATGCAAAATGTGATGACGTGAAAGCAGATTCCCAACAGAATAATGCTTAAAAAAGCCCCCAAACCCCAACAAAAACTTTCACATCACATGCTCACCGAGCTGCATACTGCTGTAGTAAGACAGCATCACTGTAAAACAGCATGGGGGTTTTTCAGCTCCATGAAGGTATTTCAAGTTGTCATTTTGAGAACATGCAATGAGGAGCAGATACCCACAGAGGAGTGCCAGGATCTGAAATACCAAAGATAAGGCCTAAGTCACCATTACTAAACAAATTTCATCTGTGCTTTATTTAGATCACTCATATTTGTAATTAAGGCCTCTATGTTTTATTTTTATTTTTCCATGACCTGACCCATAAAATACTTTTCTGTCACCTTCTTAACAACCTTAATTCGTGATCAGAGTTTCAAGAGATAATTGAGTTCCAGGAAAAAAAATAATACTATAAAAGTTATCATTTGAACAAGCATACATAAATCCAAAATTTGTCATAATATTATGGTAGTGTTGTATGCATCATCTTCATGCTCAATCTATTCCCATAGATTCTTTCATTATCTCCAGTAGATGCCATTGGCATGAGCAGAGTCAAAGACTTCCAACACATTTCGGAGTCCAGACAGTACAAATAAATCTTCACTGACTTTCTGCTGATGAGGTTAGCTTCTTTGAAATGAGGGACATATCTGTGTTCCAAAATAGCCTCTGAAAAATGTCACTAGTCACTTTAGCACAGAAGGTTGACTAATTTGAGTGATGTTTCCGAATAAAAGATTGACAGAGTAATATCAGTCTTATATAACATTTTGCAATATTTCTAAATAGTATACTGATAAACAAGTACAAGTTTAGCCATTGGAGAAGTTCCACATAGACACTAAAAACTTCCTTTGCTCCACTGAGCTTGGACCCTCGGATTCTAATGGAGTTTTCCTATAAAAATACATTCTGTTGAGATGGTATTTGGGGTTTATGTAACCTATACAGTGGTGTTCTACTGTATCTGTGTTCAAATTATGCACACATGATGTGCCCAGCTGAGGATAGCAGAAGAGCATATGAAACAAACATTCTCATATTTCTTAAACCAGAAAAACTTCCCTGTTCAGGTTTCTGAATACAGGCACTGAGGAGAGCAGAGCGAGGGAAATCAGAGGCAGTCACGCACCTCACAGCTTCTCATTCAGGATCCTCTCCCCTCCACGAGCTTTTCTTACTCCCCTGAAAAAAAAACAGGAGCAGCAGGCAGAAGTGATTAGACACCGTTCACCTCCGCACAGTGCAATGGTGCTCCTTTCCACTTCCTGGTCCAGCACAAGGGGAGGCACACTGCTGAGGGCAAAGGGGCCTCAGCAATCTGAAATGTATCCGACGACATCTGTTAGAGCCTGAAGGTGCTCTTGAAACACCATGTACCCGGTGATTGTCCAGGAAAGTGAACCAAAAGTGGGATTATCTGAGTCAGCAGTTCTTAGAGAATATCACACCTTCCATTTTCCCTCCCTTTAACAACACAAAAGTCGTTTATACTCATTGCAAGGATTCAAACCACGGTCCTGAGCATCGAAGACTCCCTTAATATCTACGGTGTTATCGCTGGGCAGGCAATACCAAATATACTATCCAGAGCTAAGTCTGTTGCTCAGAAACTGGGTGCATCCCTCACTCCTCCTGCCACAAATCTTAGACAAAATTCTGTGCTATTTTACAGGCATAGCAACTCTTGTCTCTTCCTGCATGTTTTTATTAAGCACCCTAATTTATTCCAAGCTCTTCTCCTTGGCTCCGTTTTTGCACCATTTTAGTTGAAAGCTGGACCCAAGGATGGACCAAAATAACAGGGCAAGGCAGAAGCAGAGAAAACAGTACTGAGTTTGTGATTGTTCAGGTATCACTTCTATCTTATACTAGATCCTCAAGGAAATGTCTTAATTTTTGACAGGCTTCTCTCAGACACAAATACGAAGCAACAGAAGACATCAGAAAGTAAAGAACAAGACTGATGTGGTGAAGTAACATTTCCCCAAGTTTCACAGATCAAAGAAAAAGTTCCTTGGAAAGTAACTGGCACCATCATTTATTGCTCTTGTCACAAATTGAAGCCCACATAAAAGCACTGCTCAGCTAAGTGAAACCTAAACTACATCTGTCCAGTTCTGGCTAAAATAAACGTGTATGCAATGGAAAACAAGGAAGCAAACAAAAGAACTTTGCTATATGAGTGTTGTCAGCTTCAAACCGTTGCAACAAGGTTGGGAAAAGAGACCAAAGGGTGCTAAAAATTCCAGTGACAGCCCTCAGTATGGAGAAATATGGGCAGTCTCCCTATCTCCTTAGATATTAAAAAAAGACAATTATTTTGGTGGCATGTGCCAAAAATCTGATATAGAAAGCAATAAATAGTGAAAACGGAAGCCCTCAGACATGCAGGAGGAACTCACTCCCTTCAGTGACCTCCAGCAACAGGTCAAGGCTGAGCCTGAGACAGAAGCACATGTGTAATACTTAGACCACCAGCCAGGATTTGGGCAGACTGAGCTGTCGGAGTGAGTGTCCAGTTGCCCCGGGTCCCTGGTGTTCCTCCAGAAAGGGCTGGGGGACTGAGCCTTCAGAGGTAGGACTGGGAGGTCTGCAGGTGTTGCAGAACAGAAATCACTCTCACACGCTAGTCCTATCCTAACTATGTCTTCTGTGTTACGTCAGTGAGTGGTGCAGTGCTGGTTTTTCAGCTATCCCACTCTAAATTCCCTAAATAAGAGATATCTTTGTCATCCTTTTAACTTTTTTTACTCCCTGTGACCAGAAATGCCAGTTTCTTATGGGCTGCATGACGCCTTTTACCTACACATTTTGCAACAGTGCACTGAAGACTTCCAGAACATGAAGAGCTTGATGGAAGAGAAAGGGGTGAAAGAATATTTCTGGCAAAATGTTCACAGGAGTTACAGGGAATGAAAAAGGAGAAAACTTTAGGAGAAGAATATAGTTCTCTCTCAGGGATGGTTATGGCAATGTTAAATATAATCACATTTTTGAGATTTCTAGAAACAAGTTGTCAGCAACTTTGAACCAAAATGATTCTAAGGATTGTCATTTAGAATTGTTCAGCATCTTTCACCTTTACTAAAGCACACTAGGAGCTCAATTCAAAATCTTGGTAATGGGAGCTGTCTACTTTACCACCAGTTGTCACAAATCATACTTCCCAAGTGCTAGAAGAAAGCCTAACCAAACAAAGAAAATCCTGTGATTCCGAAATATTACTCTCCCCTTAAATAAAACCAAACCAACAACCCCCGCCCACCCAAACTCAAAGAAATCAAATTTGCCACTTAAAAAATCCTTAAAAATCACAATTAATGAAAAAAAGGAAATATACCTGTAATATGCAGCTCTTGTGGTAACTCAGACCCACTGGGCACATACAGTCATTCTGTCTTTGAAGTGAGCTACTGGCTCTAATTCACAGCCTACTCTGCCAAAACAAGAACAAAACCAAAACCAAGCAAAGACCAAAACACCACATTTAGGAAGTTATCAATACAATTGTCTTTTTCTCTGAGGTAATTCTCCATCCCAGGACAAAAGAGAACATATATCAGTGTTGTTAAATGCAGTCATTATTTTACTGGTGGATCAAGCAAAGTCACAACTATAGATATTAGGTTGAGGTGGGGTATAGGAGTGTTTGTGTGTGTTTCTTCTGGTTTACTGCAAACAACTGGCCGTATTTGTCCCTGGGCAAGCCTGGTAAAGGGACACACTGACTTTCTCATTTACCATCCAACACAAGCTACGCAGCTACACAGTCAAAGGAGGTTTCTGGCATCCCTGAAGGTATCAGACACACTCATCAGAGAGAATAGCTCATCCCATTCTCCAAGCTGAACTGTGATTGTCCTGTCAGGCTTGTGAAGCACCTCCAGTTAATCCCTCAGTGCCACCGAACACAACCTCATGCAGTGAATGCATCTGTGAATATGTCATTTTTGGAGGTTTGAGTTTCTAAAATAAAACCTAGGTTTAGGTACTAGGTGTGGGTCTTGGTCTTATTGCCATGGTAAAATGGTAGAAGATTTTCAGGCCTGACAATCCAATTGTAAAAAACAAAAAAATCCAACAAATCCCAAACTAACTAACCAACTAAAAATTAAACTGCCTTGTTTTAAAGTCTGTACTATGATCTTTGTGTACTTTGTGAATTAGTCTCTCACAGTAGAGAGTTAGCTTTATAGAGCAATGAGACAAAACCAGCGGTCTCTGAGGTAACAAAGGATATAGCAATGTTCATATTCTCTCTGAATACTGGGAACTCCAGGAGCCAGAAGGCAGAAGCTTTCTATAAAGCTGCCCAAGAGAACAAATGTAGGGCCTTGGAGCACAATTAAGCAAATAACTACTTCTGTTTGACATTTTTCACTAAAGAACATGTTATGTCCTATGAATTCAAAACATGCAATTAAACAAAACACATTCCCCCTTCTCCTGTTCCCCAAATAAAGTAATCCGAAGACCATCACTTTGAATTGCTGGCTGTATTAGTTGGCACAGCCATCAAATATTCAGCTGGGAGCCCGTCTGAGCACAAATGCTTTAAGCTGCACTCCAAAAGTCAGCAAACATAAGAAAAAAAAAACCAAACAACACTTCATAACTACTCTATGCATGATTATGAATAATTTCCTGGCAGTTATTTAAAGAAGATTATACATCCAACCACCTTCTATTCCATATTTTTATGCTTCCAAAGAAAAATAAAGGACAAACACAGCATTAAGTTGAGTATTTGCTGCATTGTAGGGGTCTAATATGCATTGTTCGTGGAATATGCATAAATAGCTCCAAATCAAATGCCTTCACCTTGTTAACTTAAAATCTAATGGGACAGGTGTTTACAAATTGGTATTTATCCTACACTGTTTAAATCATACTTTGAGTATAAGGGCTGCATATTATCAAATATTCAGCATCAGTCTCAAATTAGTTTCCTTATTATTGTTGCTCAAGGTCACAGAATACTACATGAATTGAAGATGTATATTAGTTCCACTCCCAATACAGAAAAAAGGGACAATGTTTAAAATATCATTGATGAGTCTGTTTTGCACAAGAAAAAAAAACCAAACAAAACTTATCACATAAGAGGATTCCTACTTCTGCCACCTCCAGTCTTATTCACTGACTGTGCAGTATAGTAGTAAAAGGGAGTGCAATCTTGGTGAAACACACACCCATAAGGGCCTCCTTGACACTCCTTAATGTCCTAATGGCAAGATCTAGGGCACCAAGTAGGTGTCTAAGATGCCAAACCTCAGAATCAGGAAGAATGAGTGATGCTCCTTGATCGGCAATTTATGAAAATGTGCCATTTCAAATTTAGATATTTTATGGATGCCCTCTGGGTCCTCTACTTCTAATGAAGGTATTTCTGTTCTTTATCTTGTAATCTGTAATGTGCCAAGGTTTTCACCTCCCAGGTAGGCACCAGTAACTATCTTATTTATACATTGTCATAACTTCATTTGCCAAAAAGTGCATATAACCTTTTAAAATTAATATTTTTAAGACAGCACTAAGTATGAAAACTTTCAGAGTCACAATTCCAAATATACCTGACTAAAGTATCTGTATTAAAATGTAAATTTCATTAAAAATACATAAATAGTAATTTGTACAGTAGTCATGTTCTAAAAGGTCCCCCGATGTAGAAAATTGGAAGACCGGTCATTCAGGGGTGAGAGAAGGAGAGCAGCCCGGGAAGCATATCTATTGTGAGTTTCTAGATAAAAGCTAAGCGAAGCCCTTCTTAACGCTGTGCTCGTGCATTTTCACAGACATAACGGATGTGTTCACTGAAAAAAGAGAATTCAATCCATACTGTGCATTTGTTGAAGCAAGCTTATAAATGGAAATTGGAGTTTCAGAACAGAAAAGGCACTTTTGGTAGGTTCAAGCTGAAGGGAGAACATCCTGGTGGTTAAAATGACTGTATGTCATTGTTTCTTTTCTGCCTTCTACATACTGCCCTTAATGGGTACATAGAAACAGGCAATATTTTAGACAAAATTGAATAAACAGCTTTTTTCCTAAACTAGGAAATGCATGTGTTAGCAGTGGATGTAAATGAAATTACTGACTATTTTATTTCCTGACAATTTTTAGACTTCCTCAAGCATTTTGCGAGATAGGACATGTGTTCCATATACAGCTGTTAATGAACAACTTACAACTCTGTTGTTTTATTTTTGCTTTTCCTCCTTTGCTCAGTGGCATAAAATAGCACCGGAAATTTATAGCTGGAGTGTCTTCTTAAAATTAACTGCAGTATTCACTTCCTCTGAATGCTACAATGCAAACGCTGTTTAACTTACCAAATCATGTGTAATGTTAATTACCATGATCAAGCAGAAGAATTTTGTGCCAGTCTTCTAAAATTATACTTAGTCATTAAAATAATACTCCAGGTAAAACATATTTCTCCTCTCACTTCAGTGTGAGGCAGACAACTGTGTGCTTGGTATTGGGCTGGTGAATTCTTAGGACATCTTTGCAAAGCAGATTAACATTTTAATGCTCTGTCAATCACTATAGGCTCTTTACAGCAGTGTACAAGAAGCCGTATAAAGATCAAGATCCTATTACCTTAGGAACTGTAAAAACAAGCATTAAAAGAAAAATCCATAGTATAAAAAGGTAACGAAGAGGAGGGACACAGCGAGACTAGGTGATCCCTAGCAGATCAGCATAGCAGGTTGTTGGCATGGAACTCCAGTAATTCCAGTTTACGGCCAGACCCGCTGGGGTCACTTTAGCTAAAATCCTAGATAACAAAAGCCTTGCAACTATACAGCACCTCACTGAAAAATCTTAACTAAACGTCAACCTCACTGACCTCTTGTACGGCTTCCAATGGCCCTGCACGTCTGTACTTACCAGCTGATGGTGGTGCATCAGGCAGTTTTCTACATTTGGGACCTTCTTGCAGGTGGCTTGAGCGTACAACCCAAAATGTAAACCATGTGATACTCGGTGCAATTGGTTTGTTGGACTTTCTATAGGCTATCAGAAGTTTGAGTGATCCTTTTCTGTGAAATGATAGCAGTCCTTGATAGAACTGAGATAAAGTGGATTCAATTTCCAAACTAATAATTCTTCTTTCTGCCTGACAGGAGGCAAAGCCTGTATTTTCTCATCTAGGACATATGCACATCGATGAATAAAATGTTCTTTCTTATCAAAAGCAAGACAGGAAAGATTATGTTAAATACACCCCTATGGCAAATTATTGACCTCAGCAAACATAAACTGCATTTGCAATAATCAGTGCTGCTGCGTAAAAAGAACACTGGTAAAAACCAGAAACTGATCACAAGCATCTTTTTTCTTTACCTACTGCGGATTCTAAGTCAAATGGATTTGCTCAAATTGTCTATTTTTGGTGGCATTTGCAATACAACCTAGTTGGTTATGATGTTTCATTTGAGATTAATCCCCTAAAGTAGAAAGGTTGACATTTTAAGTTAAATGCTGCTCACAGCACAATGTATTTCGCACTATCTCATGACCAAATTAAAGTAATGTATTGAGACCTCCTCATCAGTCATTATTACAACATGTAACAGGAAAGAGACTTTGTATTCAGTAAGCTAGGTAGCATACAATACTTTTCAAATGAGAAATAAGTAATGCAAACACTCAAAATCAAATGTCTGTAATAAACAATTTGGTGGTATTTGTTCGCCATATTCTTGCTACTTCAGTTGATAGAGAATTTAGTTAAAATATATTCTCCTTATTGAAAAAAATAAAAACGAATGAAAGTGTTATTTAAATTCTTTCAGTGAATAGTTTGGCCATATCTACTTCAATGTAACAAGCAATAAAGAAGAATCTTTGTTTATATTTGAAATCTTTATTCAATTACATATCCAAATACAATCCAGATGTCTCTGCACAATACTCTGTGCATGTGTTGAATAGTTTGTTTGTTCCTTTTGTTTGCTTACTAAATAATGAGAAACACTGCTGTCCTTAAGTTTTTCTTTTGGCAATGAGCACTGAATACGCTAACCAACATCTGATCTACAGCTTACTAACTTCTGTAGTATTTCTTGGAGAGGATCCATTTTTCCTGTCTGGCATTACTGTCAGGAGATTTACCTCAGACTCTCTATTTTTGTAGTTTTATCTGAAGCAGATAATACATTGTACTCTACTTCTATTCTCCTGAAAAAAAAATAGCATTGGCATAGTCAGTAAAATCGGTGAAATTTGATGGATGGTTCTGTGATTTCATTATTTTTCTATAGCATACCATCCAATTGCTGGCTTTAATCAAATACCCAAGGCAATTATAACATGCATTTGAAATTACTCTGAAAACAAAGATTAGCCTTTACATGAATAATTTACATCAAGTATTACACATACACACAAATGTGCTTTGCCAATAGCTCCGTTACCTTACCTCTTTGTGAGTTTTTTTCTGCCTCTACAAGACCATTGTAAATTGTTACTACATAAAACTGTACTGCAGAATATGTGACGGAGGAAAAAAACGCACACAGCTCCTGCTGTTTTTAACTGATGTTTTAATAGTATTTAAAAAATTCAGTAAAAATTCACTTCCTTGAACAGATGTGAGTGGTCATATAATTTTGTGTCACTGAAAGTTCATATTAAATTTGTCTCAAAAGTGTTAGGTGCATTAATTTGTTTAATCTAAGAATTCAGAAACACTAAACATTATCATATATGTGCTACCTTATGGGAAAAGTTGTTAACTTTTTCGCTACTTAAGTATTCAGAAAACCAAGCACAGTAAGAGCTCAACTTAATGTCATATCTCAGCAAAGAAGGTTGGTGCAAAATACACATTTTTGTTCATGTTAAAAAATCCCCAACACTGTTTTGAAAAGTTGCTCTTTTCAACAAAGAGGGCCTTACATTCCAGAACTTTAAATGTGGCACAAAAAATTCAGATTTTGACTCCCATGAAAATTTGGCTAAACTGTTGAAAATAAAAGGTTCTGAGAAATAGAAAAATAAAAGTAAATCTGCACATGTTCTCTGCAGCCTTGGTTTTGGTTATTTGTCTCTGAGTCTTCCACCTGGATTGAGCTGGCTTTATATCAGGGCTTGAACTACAACTTCTGCCAGTTGATGCTGATGGTAGAGTAGCATCGGTACGGCACTGCGGAAAAACAGGACATGGCTGATGCAACAGAAAAAACTCAGTATAGCAGGTGATGTAGGAACAGCAGTCTAAGTCTGGTAAGAACAGAGTAAAGAAGCAGCTTATACAGTTCCCCAACTCCAAAACATGTCTTAAGCTATCTTAAAAGCCAAAAAAATGAAAGGATTTAGTTCTTTGTACACTTGAATCCCTAGCCTTTGGTTTTTAAGAATCTTAGTAGTCTGTATAAGGCTGCTGGGATTCAAAGTAGCCCTGACCTGGTTATCAAGCATGAACATTTCTTTACCATCATCAAGTAAAACAGAAGTTGATTAGCCAAAGAATTGCTGGCGTTCTGTTTCTCTTTTTAAGTAATTCTCTTTTTAACTATTGAATGCTTTCATCTTTTCCTAAATATTTTTTAAAACTGGTTTTACCCCTAAAAATTCCGGCATGTTACAAGACACTACTTCAAAGTGTCATCGAAGTCTTTCAGACTGACATTTTAAAACATAAATATTTTTGCAGCTTTCCCATTCCTAGGTATTATTTTTTTTTAGTGTTACTGCTGAAAAACTGAATTTTAAAGTTGTCCTATCAATCATCACAAATACATTTTTAGACAACTGCACTGATAGCTGAAAAAATCTCTGCATCTCTGCAGGGTGCTGAATGTACAAACGGTTGTATTTTTATGCGGAGGTTTCTCCTCATTTTTTCCTTCACGAAAGCTTCCATTTGAACTTAGCAGAGATATGAAGCTGCACTTCTGAAGTAGCCATTTGGCATCTGGTTACTACTTGCTACATCTCTTCCTTACTGTCTTATGACTACCCCTGTTTTCCTTTCTCCTTATTATGGAATGGATGATGCGGGGTTATAGTTGTAACATTTAAATGGAAATAGATCATCATGAGAGACAACCACTGCAAGAGGCATACTGTAACTTAAGTACCTACATTTTAGAACAAACTAGAAACATTTAGCTTGGTGAAGGCAGCCTCAAGCTCTCACAAACTCAAGCCGTAGAATTATAGGAACAACTTCAAGAAAAAAGTCCATGTATTCTTCCCTACTCTTTTGTGGTAAACTGCTTCAAAAATAATAGATACCAAGGTATCTCAATCTTTTCCATTAGTTTTCAAAAGGCAATAGAGTCTCAAACTTCCAAACTAAGTTTCTCAGCATTAATAGCAACCTTAGCAATGTCAAAGTAGAATAAATTCCCAACTGCCCAGAATGTGTGACAGTCAGACGTGCCAATCTGTTGATGTAAGCATATGAGGTCAGCATTACTACTTTGTATTAGTGTTGAATCTCTACTTGAAAAAAATCAATTTCAGTACTGTTCTCTGCTAAGTTATTTATGGCTGCAAGCAAAAGATGATTTGAAAATAAAAATCGCTATAGAAACTGATGATGGACAAGACCTAAGACAGGCCAAAAAGATATTCTCAACTCAATCTCTAGCATGAAGATAAATTTAAAAATTCCCATTTGGCAGAATTAAAGAAAAAAAGCCTTAAGCTGTAACTGTGTTCATTGTATTACTAGTAGTTATAGTAGTTTTACATCTAAAAATAAAGGAGGATTTTTCTAAAAGAGAAACAATAAAACATATTAATCTGAAGTCAAGGTTGACAAATTTAATTCCTAGGTGATTATAGTGAAACACACAGGAAATTCTAGGTTAGGTTTTTGGTACAAAACACTTCCTATTTTTCAGATACGATTTTATATTTCATGCCCATGTATAAGTATAAATAGAGTAAATTATTACTTATTAAGATTATTTCTGACTATTCTTTACATGATTTTGTCATACATTGCTGGTGCGTCAGAAATTTACACAGTATCTTCTCTTTCATAATTTCTATAGAACCCTTTATCAACCAAAAAAAAAAAATCTGTTTATTCATTTTACAGATATAGAATCATAGAATCATAGAATGGTTTAGGTTGGAAGGGACCTTAAAGATCATGTAGTTCCAACCCCCCTGCCCTGGGCAGGGACACCTCCCACTAGACCAGGCTGCTCAAAGCCTCATCCAGCCTGGTCTTGAACACCTCTAGAGAAGGGGCAACCACAGCTTCTCTGGGCAACCTGTTCCCATGTCTCACCACCCTCACAGTAAAGAATTTCTTCCTAATATCTAACCTAAATCTACCCTCTTTCAGTTTGAAACCGTTACCCCTCGTCCTATCATTACACTCCCTGATAAAGTGTTCCTCCCCATCTTTCCTGTAGCCCCCCTTTAGGTACTGAAAGGCCGCTATAAGGTCTCCCCGGAGTCTTCTCTTCTCAGGGCTGAACAGCCCCAACTCTCTCAGCCTGTCTTCGTAGGAGAGGTGCTCCAGCCCTCTGATTGCCTTCATGGCCCCATAATCAGATCATGGTGCCATAATTACCTCTGCTAGATCTTCAGTACAAAATTGCTACTGATGGTTTGCCAGCGTTTGTGCCATTTGTGTTGGAACAACATGAAGATGAAATAAGGAGCTTATGTGATACTATTCTGGAAATGCAAGAAGGCTGACAGCACCAGAAAGAGCCTGTCAATGAAAAAGTAACCCATGAATATTTCTAAACAGATTTAAAACAGATGGACCATTTTATATGGAATCAGTATTCAGAGCATGTGGCCTTAGATTTTTTTACCTCAGAAATCTGAGGTTTAGAGGTAGATTTAATGTAGGTTTGAATAATAGTTTCAGATACCTGACCTCTGCAGATAGCAGCTGAGAAGTCGTGTTTTTTCCTCTCATAAATGTTCTCTGTTCTCAAATCCTCTACTGCCTTCAGTAGACAACAAGATTAGTAGCAGAAAGCAAGCAAATAAGCACTAAAATATCCTAATTTCACAGGTGGCAAAGCTAAAGGCATATAAGCAAAGACAGCCAGATAAGGAATCAGTCTCAGAGTCTAGGAAAAGGAAATAGTGCTAATGCAAAGACTGCTTAAAACCTTGTGTCTGCATACAGCCATCAACTCCCATCTCTCCTCTTTCAACAGGCCATTCAGCTGATGTTGTATAACTGCAATATAATGCATTATAATTACAGGATAATTCAAATTGGAAGGTACCTCAGGAGGCCTCTAGACCAAACTCCTACTCAAATCACTTTAGCTGTGAGATCAGATCAGATTAATTTTTCAGGGCTTTAACAAGCCTGGTCTTGAGCATGTTAAGGAATGGAGATCGCACAATCTCTTTGTGAAGTCTTCTTCAGTGCTGATTGTCCTCAGGGAGAAAAAGTTTTTCCTTATATCCAACTGGAACATCCTTCTGCAGGTGACAGAATCACTGGGGTTGGAAGACACCTCTGGAGATCATCTAATCCAACCCCCCTGCTCAAAGCATGATCAGCTAGAGCAGTTTGCCCAGGACCACGTCCAGTTGGGCTTTGAACATCTCCAAGGGTGGATATTAAAATTCCACAACTTCTCTGGGTAACCCGTTGGAACGTTTGACCACCCTCATAAAGAAGTTTTTTCTTAAGTTTAAATATAATTTCCTGAATTTCAATTTATGACTATTGATTCTTGTCCTGTCACTGGGCACCACTGCAAAGAATGTGGTTCTGTTTTCTTTACTCTCCCCATCAGGTGTCTATACACATTGATAAGACCTCCCTCATCTTCTTTTCCTCAGGCTGAACAGTCCCAGCTCCCTCAGCCTCTCCCCACGTGTCAGATGTTGCAATCCCTTGGTCATCCTCCAGTAACTGAGTAATATCTCTTTCCCAGTGAACAGTAGATCCACCTGTGTGGGCTCAACCTCTGGTTGGGCTGTATCAAGAAGTTATCCTCCAGAAATCTCCCTGACTGCTCATCTCCCATCTTTTTGCCCCTCTAGCAGATACCAGGGAGGCTTGAGTCTTCCATGAGCATCAGCATCTGTAATCCCAAGACTTCCTTGAATCATTTAAAGAAGGTTTGTCGCACTTTTTCATCCTGACCCAGCAGTCTGTAACAATCTCCACCCCCCCCCAAGCTGTTGCCCTCACTGGCCTCTTCTTATATCCTGACCAATAAGTACTCACCAGACCATCATCCTTCCCATAAAAGGGCTCTATGCATCTGAGCTGCTCCTTCGCACAGAGGGCAGCTCCCTCCTTTTCTTCCCTGCCCGTTTTCCCTACTGAGCTGCTACCTGTCCATTGCAGCCTGCTGTGTCAGACAGACTCCATTGGCCCCCTAACCGACCACAGTCTGTAGCTGACCCTCCTCTTGGAGTTGGGGTTTCAGTCACTGCACAGTCTCTGAGAAGACTCCATCAATTTCCTTTTCATGTTCCCTGGAGCTCAATGAGTTCACCTCCCCCTGCAGATCCTTAACCTAGTGACAGCCTTTCAGCTGGCACACAACTCCTACAGGCAAGGACACCCTCTCCATCTGCATGGGTGCTTCCTCCACCTGCCCAGGCCCTGGGAGGTGCATCCTCTCTCCAGATTCACTCTGGGCCCAGACCTCTCACGTGCTGCTCCAGTAAGTGCTGAGGATGGCACCATTTGTATGCCGAATGCAGCAGTTTCTGCCCCCTTTCCGTGCCCACTCCTACATAAGCTAATGCATCTGTTAGCAGCTCCTGGGAACTGGCCTCTGGGCCTGGAGGCAGTACAGGTTTCTCCCTAGCAACAGCTGAATGGGGCTTATTACTGCCTCTTCAGAAGTCATCTGAAGACAGAAGCTTAAAGTACCCTTTGATCAGCAATAGCTGATGGGCAGTATTAGAAACCACAACTTTGCTAATAGAAGTAAAACTCTCTAGGAGCCATGCACCAGCAGCTGCACCAGTACGCACCAGCAGCACCACCAGCATGCACCCTGAGGCTCCCAGAAGTTCCCAGAAGATCTGGAAGCAGAGCCCACAAACCGCTGCACAAACAACCGTGCCTGCTAGTGACAACTGTTTGCATCGCTTATTTACTGAATAAGCCTATAACTAGCAATGACTAAAAGGTGATCAAAATGCTCAAGTTTTCATCGAAACAGATAGTACCAAAAAAAATAAAACCTTTGGTGGAAACACTGTGATTTTTCAGTGTTTCAAGATCTACAGGAAATATGTCTTTTATCTTTTTAACTCCACTGGGTTTTGACTTCACTTTCAGGTCAAATGTTCATGTGAATAAAATAGTGAATGTTAATGATTTTATTAAATAGGATTATTAGGTATTTTCTCATCAATAAAATGTGCAGAAACCTTGTAAAAGATGAACTTTATAGTGCTGACTTTTTGACATATCTTAATTGAATCTTTTATTACTGTTTCTATTTTGTGAATATTTTAACTTTGTGGCTTGATTCTGGACAAAAAGAAATCTTCAAACACTGAACTTTCCTTGTGATCTCTGCATTACACAACATAGATCATCTTCCCAAAAGTACATAGCTTGGAGTAAGGGAAGGAAAATACAAAGGGTATTATCAGAGCCCAGAAAGTCTCCAGAAAAACAGTATCACAAAACAACAACAAGTTTCTCCATGTACCCAAGTTGATAACTGCATTGCAAAATGATAAATAAGCACATAAAATGTATGGAGACAGCCAGTGGCCCTTTCAGCAGGGGAGTAACTTCTTTTTGAATTAAAAGATAATATTTTTCATAAATGTGATAAACTATTTCAGTTAACCATTTTGGAATGGATGGTAAGAATGCAGGGTTTTTTCATGCTGCAAAAAATCTGTTCAGAGCATGGATAGACAGGGAAGTACATAAAGACAAATCTGGCACTGCTGGGAAAAAAAAGACTTTGAAACAGGCTGCATTTGTGCAACTTTGTCATTTTAGAAAGATACATTGAACATTCCACCAATGGTATTCTCAATGACAATGTATTCTCAGACTTATCTCAAAAATTTCAGCCTTACATTTTCTTGTATGTCCCCAATCAGGTTACCTACCGCAAACTAAAAACCTAAACTATAGCAGGAAATTTGTTCTTCTCAGATAGTCTGTGCTGAAATAACATTTCTATACCTTAAAAAAAATCCCAAATGACAAGAAGTGTGTTCACATCAGGTAATTTACATCATAAAGGCTATTTCATTTAAGCATTGTTATCCTCTCCAAAGGCTTTCAATTCTACCTTCCCAAAATTCTGCTGAAACTAATTCTTTTCCCCCTAATGTATATTGCTATTTCTTTTCAGATGTTTCACACTGATAGTGAAGGTTCCAGCATGATTTTGCTATGTTTCTCACACTGTTGTCAGATTTTTGCACAAGGAGTTAGAAGCAGATCTGTAAAAATGCCAGCTGTATTTTTCTAAAACAAGATTTGTTTCTTTCCTGCGTGCACTGCCACAAGTCTACATGTAGCTTTTAACACTGGGCTCTTATATTCATGTTTTCTTCCCAATGTTCCTTTTATCCTTTGCCAGAAGTGGTAGATGTCAGGTGTTATAATAAAGCAGTCTGCAAAAATTATTCTCTCTCTTTCTGATTGAACTTATAAATTGATACCCTGTTCATTTCATACCGCTATACTTAGCTCTTAAGTAATGCTATCCTTTACAAGACTCAGATGAGGTATCTCAGCTCTTTAACTTGTATAGTAATGACACACATATGGCCAGATTTTAGCAAATGTAACACATAAGATTGTTAACAACAGGACTGAAGTATTTAATGCCAATTGTTTCACTGGATGGCTTTGCATACACCTAAACACGTAACTTCAATTTCTTAACTGGAACAGCATAAGCAGTATTTTGTCTTCTGTTAGTGGAAATGTTTACTACACATGGAAGAGTCATGCTAAATTCATGCAATAAAGGCTGCAGGAACTAGGCCACTAACACTCTCTAAAGTATTATGGTATTTTACTGTTATAAATCATAATTCAAGTCCACCAAATTCAGTTGCACTACAGGTGTAAACAAGAGTTGAAACAGGCTTTTTAATACACAGGACCCTCTGTGCTCATCATTAAGTAAAAACTTGACAATTGATTTAACATCGATTGTCTTTGCACACATGAATTATACCCTTTTTTTCCCCCATGAAGCATGGCATATATTTGTAAGTTTACAGAGATCACTTTGTGCACTCTAGCTCTCACCCATGTGTCCATATATTTTGTAAACTTTTGAGACTGAAGATGAAGCAAGTCTTAACGTACCATTTTTCTTATGCTTTCATGAAAATAAGAAAAGTTAAGTTCTGTGATTTTCATATATATTTTGTTCAAGCTCTGAGCTAGGATTGAATCAATTAGAGTGGTTTTCCTAGTCAGAGGCACATATGTGACAACTTTAATCTCTGTTTAATGACATAAATAGCTTATCTTTAGTTCTTCTGAAATACTTGAGAAGGTTACCCTATACATAAATGCTATACATAAATTTCAACTATTCTTTCCCTATACCTACAAGATACATTTCCATTACTGCTAACACATTTCAGCCACAGACTCCATTGTATCAGACACTGTATGTACCGAGACCAAAAGGCAGGTCCACATCCCACATGATTTAGCATTTAGACATAAGGCAAGAGACAATGTGAGCATATGAAGTGACAGCAACTTACACAGAAACAGTAGATAATTAATGACCAGCAAGACAAGTTTTGGCCACTTTTTCTAGCAGAATAAGTCATTTCACAGGTTTTTTTAAACATCAGATACATTTTTGATAAGATGGGCTAGTCTATTATGACAGACTAGGAATGAGGGACACTAAAAAAGTGTGAAACACACTAAAAGGAGCCTTATACTAATGTTCTAGTTAGATGGGATCTAATCTTCTTCCATCATTTTGGCAGCTAAATTGAATTTGTCAAAAACTTTACCATTTTCAACTTGCAGACCTAAGCTTTGGGTTAGCAAATACTGGTCACTGTAGAAACAAATAAATGTGTACACATTTGTGTTAGGGAAGGTCACTGACACTAGTTTCTCCTGACCAACAATTTAAGACTGCTTGCCTACCCCAAGGGGGCAGGTAACTGTAGCTGCCTCTTGAGATTAAGTTGTAGTCACTGCAGTTTAGTGCTTTGAACGTCCACTTCCATTGTTGTGCAGATTAAGCCAAGACCTAAAGATAGCAACACATATGAGCATCTACTGGTGATCTTCATTTAGCAAAGTTAGTTGTAGATTTAACTTGTAATGATATCCATGCTTAGGTCTTGAATTTTGCCCAGCTAATTTTACATACACTGGTATAAAGTCAGTCATACTGATAATGTGATTATGTTTTATCAAACTTCATATAAATCTTCTTTTTTTTTTTTCCAGAAGGATAATGTGACCGTTAAGATATACAGAATAATCCTGTGTTTATAATCACTCTTTAGCTACAGCTAAATGATTATTTCATTTAGAGTACTTTATTCATATCCTTATTTTTTTTTTTTAAATATCTGTGGCAGGAGCACCCTCGTGCTCCCTCCTGAGGGTCTAATGTCTCTGTATAGGGGTGTAGTGGCTCATTTGGTGGGAAGCTCATCAGCTGCTGGTCATGTATGCAAACAACCCACAGCCACATACCCCAGATACCCAATGAGCCTACCTAGGAGACCCCTTAACCAACAAAAGCTACATGACCATGACCAACAGATGACCACAGTTCAGGCTATAACACATGACCATGACCAGGCTATAAAATGGGGTCCCCACCAGAGACCCCCTTTGAGTGGTTCTCCTTGGAGAAGTGGGTCTGTGACGTCTTTGGGTCAAGACGTCACCCAGAGTAACTCCTCCGGGGACTGAGTGTCCTCAGCTTTTAGGTGAGTGGTTTGTGCATTTTGAATCATTATTTTAAGCTTAGATTTCATTCCCAACTGACATTCTGAAACTGTAAAAATTTATGTCTGCCAACGTGTTTGTAGTATATGATTCCTGTTAAATTTTACCATTAAAACTGAATTTTGGAACATCTTTTGTTGGTCTCACACTTCTGTGACAATATTGCACACAGGTAATTTGGAATAAAATTTAATGAAAATCACTCTATAAAGTCACGTTCATATACAGCTTTTATATAAATCTCTTCTTTATTTGAGGTTAAACCAGGGAAAAAATGAAAAAAATAAGTCAATTTTCATTTTTAATTCACAATGTTAATCCCAAAGGCTTTCGAACGACAAAAGCAGAGGATAAATTCATGCTGTAATTTTTGAATGTTCAAGGAAATGATCCATTGCCAAAGTTGTTAGTAGGGAAATACAGTATAACTTTTTGATCAGAAATGCAGTAAAAATGCTGCCAAAACATTTTATTACCAAACTTAAGAAGAGTGCACTCTGTTAGGAGATCTACCAGGACAATTCTGGGAAGCTGGAGATTTGCCTAGACAACCCCCTGCAAATAAGACATGAAAAAAACCCCAACAACCTAAAACACAAAAAACTCAGCAAACTTTTCTCAAGCTGCATATATTTTTAAAAGCCATAAAAAAATGTCCAAAAAAACCCCTTCCCTATAAATAGCAAACAAAAGAAAAAATGAAAATCACAATAAAATGAGAAGAGAACAAAACATTGCAAACCCATAGTGCAGAACTGAAGAATTCAATATGTTTGTTCTCTTAAAGATCAGAGAAAGAAATATTTGCTACATAATCTATACTTGTTTTAGGAAGTCCACAGTGTTCGGTGGGGTACAAGTGGTAGATCAAATCCAGACAGAGAAGATTTCTCTCCTGTCAAAAGACTCCGTTCTCTTCAGGAAAGACAGAGAGTAGATGTTTAAGTTGTCCATGGCATTCACTGAAAAGCTGCCTCCTGCACACAGCCTAGTTCTAGCGCCTGAGCTCCTGCAGCTGTCTAAGAGGAGGAAAAAGTGCAGGCACCTCACTGCCTTTAGATGGCCCTGATACCCAAGGGAGGGATCATGGGGTTAGATGAAGTATTGATAATGGGATATGGTTTTGCAGAAATTGGATCTCTCAGGTCTCTCTACATCTCTGTAGATTTGCTTGCTTCTTTGTTTGAAGGTTTGAAATGCTAGGGAGCAAACATGAGTGTTATGAGGAAGATTTCTCCTGAACTTTCATATTACATGCCTTTACATCTTGACTTCAAAGTTAGGTTTTTAAATAAGGGAAGTGGTCTAAAATCTAGCAAGTTGCAGTTACAAGGAATCCCCTTTTACAAGTTTATAATTTGCTATGAATAAGGTGTACTCAGAGATGCTAGGTAGGATCTTCAATCTGTTGTTCACCTCAAGAAATGCATAGTGAGAATCACAATGTCTCTTACCCATAGAAAACATCCCTTATGAGTAGAAATTCTCAAACATCACAAAAATTGTATTTATTATTTATCTACATTTTCTGTTTGTGTCAGACAAAGAGAATCCAGTATCTCTCCTCCTTCCTCCTTTTCACCTGCCCATTCAAATATCTATTTTTCATAACAGAGACAAATTATCATATGCACAGCTCAGAAAAGGAAACAGTCAAATAAAAGTGCACGCTGAACCCTTAGCAACCTGCCGTGATGGAGAACTGCATTTTCTAGATTAGCTGCAAATGTCTTTTAAACAAAAAGGTAGTTTTAAACAAAACAAGCCAAACAAAAAAAAAGGAGTCAAATAGACTGCTGAAATAAAGCTACAGGAAACACCACTTTTCCTTAACCCTCCAACTGTTGCTACTCCTATTTCTAGCTTCACAAGGGCTTTAAATTATATACTTCTAACACCTTTCTAATTTTCTGCTTTTTTCTTTTTAATTTCCTAAAGCTAAACTGGTTTTGATCATATCCATCTGGCTTATCTCATTATAACTGGCTGATTGGAATTATCTTCCCCATGGCTTTGCTCAGTCCATATATTACTTTGCCTCCAGGAATCTGCAATCTAGTATCCTCACCTTCCTTCTTTCTCAGGTTTTTTGGTTGTTGTGTTTGGTTGTTTTTGTTATTGTTTTGTGTTGTTTTTTTTGTTTTGGTTTTTTTGTTTTTTTTTAAACTAGATGATGAAACAGATTTAGGAATGATATTTTCTTATCATCTGAGAACTGAAGTTGGCTTTATCATACCTCTCACTGAGTTTGCACACAAATGGCATCTTTACAGGCAACAATGAATGTAAATACAGTTCTTAAGCACTCAAATCTCCTGCATACTAAAGCAAACAGAACATCGTACATTTGTTTGCTTTCTAAGTGAATGAAACATCTATAAAAATGACAGCAAATACGCCAAGCATATTTATGTAATTATGGCTTGAACGTCAGACAATAATGTAATCTATAGTATTTAAGTAAGGGAAAGAAATTCATTGACGTCAATGAACTTTAAATTAGGTTCAGACTGTTTACTTGTTTTGTCTGCTCTGGTACCTAAGCAAGTACTTTTTCTCATTCAAAGCTTAGTCTCATAAAGACTAAGTAGCTGACAGCATTTCTGAAACCATGATATTATACTGATTTCCAATGCAACTGAAAGTAGACTGCACGAACAGAAGGATTTGTGCTGTAGATCATTTGTTTGCAAAGATATTTTTTTTTTTTCAACTAAACTGTGTGTTGCATGATGGCTTTCCTGCCAACCAACCAAGCAAGCAATAAAACTCAAGAGTTTAAACTGATAAGTTACTATGTATTTCTGCAAGAGACAGGATGCATGTTACAAATATTAATTGCCATTCACCATTTATCTATTTCCAGAAATCATAAGCAAAGATCCACCAGCTGAATATAAAAAAGGACATGTACATGTAATGCCATTAGAAATGGAAACAACCTGTATAGACTCTTGGAGGCATAACTATATTTTATGGAGCATATCATTGTATTTGGTTGTTTACTAGACACAGAATGGCATGACAAATGAGGTGTGACACAGCAAGTCAACTTTAAAATAAAACAAAACTCTTCTATTTCTGGATCTGCTGCTTTGGATTATGTCTAAACAAAACATATCCATAGGAATGGAATGATAAAATATTCAATGCATTTGAAATGTCAAGGGTTGTGGCAGTTCAGCTAGAGTTAAAGTGAGATGGAGGGAAGTTTGGCTTTCCAGCTACAGAACAGATTTTGGCTAGTTCCTCATGCCTAATTATAGTTTAGAAAAGCCTTCAAGAAGTTGAAAACAATTACAACAGTTTATGAAAACAGATTTCAAGTAATTTGTGTTCGCTGATTTCTCAGCATTGAAGGCTAGGAATTATTCTTAAATGTATTCATTTTGTAGAATCAGTTTATATATCAACAACATATGGTAATATGAGAGAAACTCAGTTCTTAAGTACTGAAGTGGCATATTAGAGCAAAAAAATATCAGGAGCAAGAAACTAGTTTTAGGTGTTTTAAATGATCTGGTAAAAAATTGTCTGTTATGTTTTTTAAATTCTTACAAAAACCATGACATAAGTGAATAGTACCCCCAAAATATTTTCACATGAGTCCATTCTGATAGTGGCATAAGACGCAAGATATTAAATTGACATTATGACTGCATTACTGTAAAACCAGCTTAGAACTACAATCATGCTTTAAGAAATCTTAAAGATACTTTAGGATAGCTCTACTATATTCCATTTGATCTGTGAATAGTGATCACGATTAAGGATTTTTCTTTCTGCTCCCTTGTTTTCTTGTATCTATATAAGCAAATATAGAACATTAAAATAAAAAGACTATCAAAGCACAATACTGTCCTACTAATATAAAAATGCCACATTTTAAAACTGCTATTTAATTATTAAGAGTGGTTGAATCTCTTAGAAGCTTACTCTCTGCCACGCTTCTGCGAAAGCTGGCTTGGAGTCCTGACCGTAGGCGGTAATACCTCTCTCTCATTATTAATAGTAGCATCTGTCATGGCTTAGCCCCAGCTGGCAACTCAGACCATGCAGCCACTCACTCAATACCCCCTCGGTGGGATGGGGGAAAGAATCAGAAGAGTAAAAGTGAGAAAAAATACTCATGAATTGGGAGAAGGACAGTTTAATAAGAAAAGTAAAAGCCGTGCATGTAAGCAAAACAAGGAATTCATTCAGTGCAGCCCAGTCACTGGTGGGGTGGTGTGAGGAGCAGAAAAAGCTTTGACTGCCTAGCAACAACCAAAGCCATCAGTGTTTTACCAACACTATTTTCATCCTAAATCCAAAACATAGCACTATACCAGCTGCTAGTAAGAAAGTCAACTCTATCCCAACTGAAACCATGACAGCATCCTAGAAAGTTCTTAACCAAAAGAATATTCAGTGACTCAGAAGTGCTCTGTTGAGAAGTCTTGTGTCAAGACTCGGACCATATTGAAAAACCTGAAAACAGATCTCCCAGTTTTGCAAATAGGTATCCTGGCCTTTGGGGAAGATAGGAACAGGCACACCTGCGTGTCCCATATGCTCCAAAGTGGTTTTGGTTTTCTGTGTTTCTTTGTTTGTTTGTTTTTGTTTTGAGAATAAGGCCAAGCTAGCAAGAGATCTCAGGGGAAAGTCAGATACATGTCAAAAGTTTTGTTGTTTTTATCCTTCAGTAGAAATGCAGACAATAACACAGGTGGAAATCTTATCACTCCACTTCCAAAATGTGCAAAGTAGTTATAGAGAAGATGGAGATTCCCTTCCCAGAAGAATGGACACTGATAGGACAAAGGCAACGAGCACGTGATGACTCAGGAAATTTGTTTGCATATGTATAAAAAAAAATCTTCACCATGAGAACAATTAAATATTGGGATGGATATCCCAGAGGAGTGCCACAATCTTCCCTACTGGAAATATTCAAGACTACGGTCCTGCTTTCAACGGAAGGTTACGCTGCATGATATCCAGAGGTCTCTTCCAGCCTAAACCTCCCTGTGATGTTAAAAGAGGAAACATTTGCTATCATCCAGGTTAATGAAGTTCTTTGTGGTGGTGGTGGTTTTTGTTTTGATGTTTTAATAGTGACTAAACTACCACGGCTACAAGAAACTTCAAGACTAATCTAGATCACAAACCTGTTTTAAGGCAGCATCAGCTGTACCTGTTATCATACTGATGATCAGAAGCATCATGGCTTAATCTTAAAAACCTTACTTGACCAATGCCTTGAGTGTAAGGAAGCTGTTAGATTCCTTGTTCCTAACTTAAAGCTTTCTCACTGCAGTTTAAGCCTATTCTTTTCCAACTAACTATGGGCACAAATATTCTTTTAATTAATCAGTTTTGAACACATTTTATAATATCCTCTCTCTGTCTCTGCTTCAAGCTAAGAAAACCCCTTCACTCTGCATTTCCTGATGTGTGCTGGACCTAGATGTTTCAAATAGAAAAGCTCACAATTCTCTCTATGGAGACAGCTATCATAAAAGACTTGGTGCTTAGTGCTTTCCTCCCCTCATTCCTGCACTGAAATCATTGGGAATTGAGCACGTAAGTACTGCTGTGGAATTCTGCCCTAAATTTAGTAATTGTTCAATGCAATAATTGGATTTATTTGTTAACTCACCCTTTTGTTTTTGATGTTAGAACCTTGCAAAGGGATGTTTTCCTGTAGCAGAATTTGCTTGTTAGTTTTATCTGCATATAATGTAGACAATCAAAGGTGGTTTAGGAAGGCTCTGCATTCTGAAATAACTATGAACTTTTTAATGATAGGGAGACAAAGGGAAACTTTAATGAAATATTACTTGAGCTTTTTTTTTTTTTTTCAAAAATTGTGGCGTTTTAAATAACCTGTACACAAATTTATCTTATTTTCCATTCTTTTTATTGCTTGGGATTGGGAATAAGTGGAAAAGAAACCCCAACAGCTCATGATCATTCATATATGTAAACATTATCTAATATAGTGTTAACAAGCCCAGGATAGAAATATTGCATTAAAGTACATTAAAGTACTAAGGGTTGCAAATGAGTTAATGTGCTGTAGAACTGAGCCTGAAGTCAGAGCCCAAATGTAAATCCTTGAGGGATATTCATGGCTTTAAGCTCAATAACTATTAAAATTATTTCTAGGTATTTTAGCCTATCACTAATTCTAACCTCATCTAATTTTTACTGTGCCATGCAGAAAGGTGCAGAAAGTATGACCTAGATTGAACAGTGCAAAGAGAAATAACACACAAGGGATACAGTGACGTTAACATCCTAACTAGAAAATGAAACAGTTAATCAGAGAAGAAGCATATTTTCCTTCCATAATATAGAATTGCTCTAACTACACCCAGTAATGTCATCAATCCCTGTCTCTTCCATGAAAAAAAAAAAAATATTGGGTTATAGTGTTCAAAAATGATGATGTTTTTCCTTATTCAAGAGCAACATAGGGACATATCTATTAATTTTAATACAGATCAGAAATGGAGGCAGCACAAAGCAGACATTTCAATGAGATTAAAGGTCTGAGTTAAACTGACAAGAGACAAGAAAAACAGTTTAAAATGACACTGAATATTCCTATATACCAATGTAAAATTTAAAAAATATACCCACACAACAATTCTTCATTTCTTGCTTTTGTAATCTAACAAAAACTGCTTGCATTATATAAACAATATTCTTGTTTATGGAGGATTACAAAAATCCTTTAAAAATGTGGCAAACATAAAAAAAGACCTTTTATTAGAGTGCAGACAGCTGCTAGATATTATTTGCAGTGTGTTTATCAAACTGGTAACCCACATATATTTGCTATCTATTAGGAGAACACTCTTGCAGCTTATCTTTAGAAAAACTATCAAATATATCTCTGTCTCAGCACATAGCTTGTCCTGTGTTAAGATAATTATCTCGGGCATCCATTCCTGCAAACTGGTGAATATTTGATGCAAGTTGATGCAGATTTGAATGAAACTTGACAATATTCATGGAAAACAGAAAATATTTTCCTCTTAACAATACATTAATAATAGGTGGGAGAATAATTTCCTATTGCTAATTGTGACACAGCAGAACACACCAGTACTATATTGTTAATACTGAAGCCTATGGTCTATACACAACAGATTAAGTCAGAGCAATATCTGCAGATCAAATCAGAGTAACCATTCCCAGATGACTGTTTTGCTTCTCTTCCGAGATTGTTGCTGGAGGTCAAAATCCTAAAGCAATTACAGCAAAAAGAGTACAAACCAAAAAAAGCTCTTTTATAGTAGGTGGAAAGAAAAACTAATAATAATTTTAAAAATAATAAAAATTAAAACAGAACAAGCCAGAACCCACCAAAATTACCTGTCTCCGTTGCATTATGGCAAATGCTCAAAGTTGTAGCTTGTCAATATTTCCCTTCTGCAGTGTGCTGTGCAGTACCAATAACACCACTTCAAAGTCTGTTCCAACTGAGATTTCTGTAAAAGGCAAATGAACATTAGATTCTTCAGTTCTGATAAGCTATCTAATTCTCAGTTTGACCATTACACATAAGCCATCACCCCCTTTCCATCCCCCTGCCCCTCACTCCTTGTTTGTCAGACCAAGATTTTAACTTATTTTCTTCCCTTTAAACCAGCTTACCCAGAATGAGCAACAGAATATTATAAATGAGTATAAAAACAGACCAGTATATTCTTGAAATTCCCATATTAATATATCAGAAAACTCTAAAGCAAAACTTCTCAACAGGTGGTATGGGTAAGCGAAATCTTACAGCATGTTTTTGCAATAAGAAAGCAGGGAAAATGCTTGAAGGTGTACCATATCTTGCCTTTTTCAAAAAAGGTCAGCATTCAAAAATTTGGGAACAGTTCTGATGATAATCATGGTTCAGCGCTTATAAAGTAATATTTTCTTATCTGCTAAAGCTTGTTATGTTTTAGACAGATAAAATCTCATTTTCTAAGAACCTTAGACAACTAGTTTCAATTTTAAATTCAGAGTGTTAATTTTCAGTCACTATGAACAAATTCCTTCCAAGGAGACCACATCACATCTAAGCTATTTGTGTAGAATTAACATACCAGTCTGATGTTTAATACCTTCCAGAGGGAAACAGAAAATAGGGGACATGGAAAGGTCTCCAAAGAGATTGTTTTCCAAGTCATCCAATATAATAATCAGGGTGGAAGAGTTTTGCTATACCCTTGAAATCGTTCAAATATCATGCCTCCATTCAGCCATACACATTACCCTTCCTAGGGTAATAATTTGAATAATGGAAAAATCGCAATGTCATAGAAGCAAATGCAGAGCTGGAGCATATTCAGACGCAGAAACTGACATTTGGCTAGAAAATAAGCAGTACTGAAACTCAGTAAGACATGCCAGCAATGATTGTCAAGACCTGTAGGGAAGAATCCTTTATGCAATTAGAAACAAATAGTCCCCATATATTCTGCATATCTCAGCAAGGCATGCTGGCCAGAAGCAAGTTCCAAAATGTCTTTGATCAGACAGTGACGTTACAAGGATTCACACTATTAAAATAATAATTAAAAAAAAAAAAAGCAGCTGGTTCAAATTGCTCTTCATGATCAGAAGGGGAAAAGGGGTTAGGGAGAAAGGGAAAGGAAAATGAGGTAAACCGGAGCACAATCAAATGACTTATTGGTCCAGTAGTTGTCTCCCAGTGAAAAATTACACTGTTGCTAGACCCCTAGTTACCATATAGCTGAAAAAAACCACGTATTGAATAATCATTAACAAATTTTCACCATCTCAATATACTAGTCAAATCAATGATTGATTCTCCCTTCCCCAAACTGAACATACTCTGTGACAGTAAGCTTTTTTGCTGACTCACTTCTGCTGCTCTTAATGCATGCACTGAGGAAATGCAGCTAATCTCTGGATCTAGCCATCCTGTGATCCTCCAGGAGCTGTTGCTTGGAGGTGGTGTGTTCGCAAGTTGCATTGAAAATGCTTTTTCCTCCTCTCTTGTGTCCAAAGACCCTTACAGGGCAAAGATACACGGTGGGAATGGAAGAGAAGTTCATCACCTGACAAAGACAATAAGAATACTCCCAAACTGACCATATCTTTTAAAAAGTTTAGAGACAAGTATAGGAAACTTGGAAGGAGGGATAATAACTATGGTAACTTTCATGAAAAAAAACAAAACAAACCATAAGGTCCCCTAATTTTCTATCTTCTACTTATCTTCTGCTTTATGAATCACGATTTTTGATCAAAGATTAGAATAATTAGTGATCAATCACTATTAAAACCAAATCACTGCTCATAAGAGCACTGGGTAAAGAATGCAAAAAATATTCTGATTTTCACTTATCTTTCTATCCAAAAGTATTTTAATTTAAGGACTCTTTGGATTTTTTTTTAAATCCAATATTTTACTTTTAAGTTGCATTCCATAGTTTTGAACTCTCCTCAGATGAATTGTATTAGTGTGGTACATATACCGTTAGTATGTTATGTGTAAGCTTATTGTATATGTAGTGTTAATGTTGCATGTATATTATTCTAATATGTCACTTGCCAAGGGACAGCTCTGGTGCAGGTACGTCTGCAAGGGAGCACAGGTTCATGGCAAAAAAAGGACTTTTTTCCCTGGAGCCAGGTAAAGGCAAGGAGAGCGCAGGCAACCCGCGAGAGCTGGCGGCTCACATGAGAGTTGCTGACGAGATGGGGACAGGGTCAGCAGTAATGGCCCCCACCCCTACTCCCACAGAAGGCATCCCTAGGGAGTGCAGCAACCAGGAGAGCTGTGAACAGAGCGGGCAAACAGAGTGTGGTGTGTCAGACAGAGAGTGGTGCGGCAGTTTACGCAGCAGTTCACACGGCAGAAGGGCATGCAGTAGGGCGCGCAGAAGGGCACGCAGAAGGGCACTGAAGGGCTCTACCAGCTTGGCCAGGGAGCCATGGTATTGACCCAGTGGAAAGCCTTGGCCTCCCCAAGCTCTGCACCCAGCAGGACTGAGGTGGCCTCCCAGATGGAGCTCTCCTGGCAGCACGCTGCCACCCAGGTGTCAGGCTGCAGGCTGTGCCCTACCCGTATGACAGTATCAGATGGCAACTGTGAGCATGCCTGTGGGAGGTGTGCGCAGGTAGAGGAATTTCTCCACCTAGTTATGGAGCTCCAGGAGGAGGTAAGTACATTGAGAACCATTGGGGAGTGCAAGAGGGAGATAGACTGCCAGAACCGCAACCTACCTTCCCTGAACCAGGCCCAACAGGCAGAAAGGCCACATGATACAGAGGATTCTCTGTCCTCTCTCTGCCTAGCCAAACAACGTAACTTAAAGGATAGGGGGCTATGGGAACTTGTTCCTGCCCGGACAAGCAGGCACATCTCTCCAGTAACTCCCCTAACTTTCCAGGTACCCTTAAAAAATAGGTATGAGGCTCTGCAAGAGGAACCCAATCATGACAAGGAAGATGACTCAGTGTCCACGGAGGTGTTGCCAAGGTTAAGTCAAAGTACACGCTGCATCAAAACATCTTCAGTTAAGAAAAAAAGACAGGTTATTGTTGTAGGTGACTCCATCCTGAAGGGAGCAGAAGGCCCAATATGCAGACCAGACCCAGTTCTCAGGGAAGTCTGCTGCCTCCCTGGATCCTGGGTTAAAGATATAAAAAGAAAACTTCCCTCCCTGGTAAACCCTTCAGATTACTATCCACCACTAATTTTTCAGACAGGCAGTGATGAACTGATAACAGGAAACCTAAAGGCGATCAAGAGAGATTTCTGGGCCTTCAGATGTCCGGTTAAGGGGTAGTGTTCTCTGTCATTCCAGTTGCAGGGAAGGATGAGGGAAGCAACAAGAAAAGCCAGCAGATCAATACCTGTCTCCAAGCCTGGTGTCAGTGGCAGGATTTTGTTTTTTTTGATCAGGGGCTGGTTTACATGGCACCAGGTCTGCTGGGAATGCATGGGGTACACCTGTCTCAAAGGGGGAAAAGGATCTTGGAACAGGAGTTGGCAGTGCTCATTGAACGGGATTTAAACTAGATTTGAAGCGGGAAAGGATGAAACCAGGCTCTTTAGAGGTAAGCCTGGGGGGTGGTGCACCAATATCTGTGAGACGGGATGCTAGTGAGGTCCCTCGGTCTGCTGTCTCAGTGAAGGCAGGGGATGGAGATTCATGCAGCAGCAGAGATGCGAGGGTCATTGATGGGTTAGAAACTGTGGCTTTGCCTGGGAATAGACAGGTGGGAGAGTTAAGGCTTCTCCCAGCAAAAAGGTGGCAGGACCAGTAGCCCAACTGAAGTGCTTCTACAATAATGCATGCAGCATGGGCAACAAACAGGAGGAGTTGGAAGCCATGGTGCAGCAGGAAAGCTATGATATAATTGCCATCATGGAAACTTGGTGAGATGACTCGCACAACTGGAGTGCTGCATTAGGTGGCTACAAACTCTTCAAAAGGGCTAGGTAAGGAAGGAGAGGAGATGGGGTGGCTCTGTATGTTAGGGAGTGTTATGAATGTCAAGAACTTAGTGATGGTGATAATAGAGTTGAGTGTTTATGGGTAAGAATCAGGGGGAGGGCCAACAAAGCAGATATCATGGTGGGAGTCTGTTATAGACAGCCCAACCAGGATGTAGAGGTAGAAGAAATATTCTACAGGCATCTGTGAGAAATCTCAAGATCACTATCCCTTGTCCTCATGAGAGACTTCAGCCTACCAGATATCAGCTGGGAATACAATACAGCTGAGAGGCAACAGTCTGTGAGGTTCCTGGAGTATGTTGCAGGTAACTTCCTGACACAGCTGGTGAAGGAGCTGATTAGGGAAGGAGCCCTGGACCTGTTGTTTGTAAACAGAGGAGGATTGCTGGGGATGTGACGGTTGGAGGCCATTTGGGCATAGTGATCATGAAATGATAGAGTGGGGCCAGCAGGACTGCCACCATGGACTTCCAGAGGGCAGACTTTGGTCTTTTCAGGAGCCTGTTTGACAGAGTCCCTTGGGAGGCAGTCCTAAAGGCCAAAGGTGTCCAGGAAGGCTGGACATTTTTCAAGAAGGAAGTCTTAAAGACGCAGGAGTAGACTGTCCCCATGTGCCGAAAAAGACTGTCCTGGCTGAACAGAGAGATATGGTTACAACTCAGGGAAAAAAGGAGTATTTATGACCTTTGGAAGAAGGGGCAGGCCACTCAGGAACATTACAGATGTTGTGAGGCTATGTAGGGAGAAAATTAGAATGGCCAAAGTCCAACTAGAACTTAACCTGGCTTTGGATGTTAAGAACAATAAAAAATGTTTCTATAAACACATTAGTAACAAAAGGAGGACTAAGGAGAATCTCCATCCTTTATTAGTTGGGGGCAGTAACACGGTGACAAAGAATGAGGAGAAGGCTGAGGTACTGTCGTGGTTTAGCCTCAGAAGGTAACAAAGAACCACGCTGCTGCTCTCTCAACCCCCCCACCACAGTGGGGAGAATCATAAGAAAAAGGTAAAACTCGTGGGTTGAGACAAAGGCAGTTTAACAGAACAGCAAAGGGAACAAGAAAACACCAATAACACAGAGAGAGGAACGTACAAACACGATTATAGTACCACCGCTCACCGCTCACTGACAGAACCCCACATGCCCCAGCCTGCTCCCAAGTGGTGACTTCCTGCCCCCTCCCCCAGCCATCTCCCAGCTACAGACTGGGCATGGCTCACATGGGATAGAATACCTGTGTCCCTGCCAGAGCCTGGGGAAAATTAATCCTAGCCTGGCCAGAACCAGGACAGGTACTTAATGCCTTCTTTGCCTCAGTCTTTAGTAGTAGAATCGGTTGTTCCCTAAGTATCCCGACCCCTGAGCTAGTAGATTGGGGCGGGGAGCAGAATGAGGCCTCTGTAATGCAAAGGGAAGCGATGAGGGACCTGCTCCAGCACCTAGACATACACAAGTCTATGGCGCTGGATGGGATCCACCTGAGAGTACTGATGGAGCTGGCAGAAGTGCTCACCGAGCTGCTTTCCATCATTTATCAGCAGTCCTGGCAAACTGGGGAGGTCCCAGTTGACTGGTGTCTAGGAAATGTGACACCCATCCACAAGAAGGGCCGGAAGGAGGATCCCAGGAACTACAGGCCGGTCAGTCTGACCTTGGTGCCTGTGAAGGTTATGGAACAGATCATCCTGAGTGCCATTATGTGGCACATGAGAGACAACCAGGCCACGTCAGCATGGGTTCATGAAAGGCAGGTGCTGCTTGACAAACCTGATCTCCTTCTATGACAAAGTGGCCCACTTGTTGGATAAGGGAATGGTTGTGGATGTTGTTTACCTGGACTTCAGTAAGGCCTTTGATATGTTTTCCCACAGCATCCTCCTGGAGAAACTGTCTGCTCATGGATTGGATGGGAGTACTCTTCACTGAGTTAAAAACTGACTGGAAGGCCAGGCCCAGGGAGTGGTGGTGAATGGAGTTAAACCCAGTTGTTGGCCAGTCACAAATGGTGTTCCCCAGAGCGTGGTGTTTGGGCCAGTTCTCTTTAATATCTTTATCAATGATCTGGACAAGGAGCTTGAGTGCACCCTCAGTAAGTTTGCAGACAACACCGAGTTGGGTGGGAGTGTTGACCTGCTTGAGGGTAGAAAGGCTTTGCGGAGGGATCTGGACAGGCTGCAACACAGCCAAGTGCAGGGTCCTGCATTTGGGTCACAACAACCCCATGCAGCGATACAAGCTTGGGGAAGAGTCGCTGGAGAGCTGCCTGGCAGAAAAGGACCTGGGGACCTGGGGGTGTTGGTCAACAGCAGGCTGAATATGAGCCAGCAGTGTGCCCAGGTGGCCAAGAAGGCCAACAGCATCCTGGCATGTATCAGGAGCAGTGTGGTGAGTAGGACTAGGGAAGTGATTTGTCCCCTGTACTCAGCACTGGTGGGGCCCCACCTCAAGTACTGTGTCCAGTTTTGGGCCCCTCACTACAAGAAAGACACTGAGGTGCCGGAGCACGTCCAGAGAAGGGTGATGAAACTGGTGAGGGGTTTGGAGAATAAGTCTGATGAGGAGCAGCTGAGGGAGCTGGGGTTGTTTAGCCTGGAGAAAAGGAGGCTGAGGGGAGACCTTATCACTTTCTACAACTAACTGAAAGGAGGTTGTAGAGAGGTGGGGGTCAGTCTCTTCCCCAAAGTAACAGGCCATAGAACAAGAGGAAATGGCCTCAAGTTGTGCCAGGGGAGGTTTAGATTGGATATTACGAAAAATTTTACACTGAAAGGATTTTTAAGCATTGGAACAAGCTGCCCAGGGAAGTGGTTGAGTTGCCATCCCTGGAGATATTTAAAAGATGGGTAGACATAGTGCTTAGAGATATGCTTTAGTGGTGGTTTTTGTCAGAGTTAGGTTGATGGTTGGACTAGATGATCTGAAAGGTGCCTTCCAACCTAGGCAGTTCTCTGATTCAATGATTCTATGTACAATATTATTCATTCATCTCTTTTAATCAGAGTAAGTTAAGGCTGCACCACTTTGTGTTATTTTATTTAAAAAGTAAATTATAACAATTAAGTATACCTCCTTTAGTCCAGGTTTACTACCCATCCCAGTTAACTGATAACTTGGTAGCTGAGTGGACTACTTAAAAAAACCATGTCATTAAAGAAATTAAGCCACAAGAGAAAAAATATTGTCTTTGTTCATACACGCAACTTCATTTGAGATTGCTGGAAGTTACCTGGAAATAACCAAAGGTAACCTTCAACCCATCTGTCTCTCATGTCATCCTCTTCCAGCATATTAAAATTTATGAAATTCATTCACTGTTTCACTTGGGTTAGGTCTATAAATATCATAAATACCAGAAAGTTACTTTTCTTCATAGTATCTATCTGATAAACTCACAGCTACATGAAGATTCCTGGATGCTTTCTGAAAAGCTGGTGAGTTATTATGTGCAAAGCAAATTATTTGAATGATCAATTAATCAGCATTGCATAGTGGTACAACAGACATTGAATTTGTCACCTGAAGTTCAAGAAAAAGGTAGTTATCTTTCTGACCAAAAAAATTACAGGTACAGAACAACAAAACATAGTTCCAGCTCAGAGGCTGCAAAGAAGGAAGGGAAAGACATAGTACTACAACTTGTACACCCGTAAAATACCCAGAACAAAATTGCTTCTATGGAAAAAATTAATTACTGCATATTTTCTTGAAAATTACTTTTCTTTTAATTACCAATAGTAAATCCATTCTCAGTTTTTATGAAGATGTGATGTATTTTGTATTATGAAACCCAGCTCTCATTTCTGGAGTTTTTTCTAAAGTCTCATATCAGTCATACTGCATTTAATAATTTTTCCTTCTGTGCCCTGATTGATATTTTCTTTGTACACTGAACTCCGCATAACACATCATTACTAATAAACAGGCCAGAACCTGGAACCTAAGAAATCTGTAGCATTCAACACAACAGAAGGATATGATACATATCACACTGTCATAATATTTGTTAAACTTGTGTCATGGTTTGGGCTGGGCCGGACACTAAAATGAGTGACAGATGCTTTCTAACTTCTTCCGTAAGTGAGAGAAGAATGAGAGAAAAAGACAATTATGACTTTAAAGAATCTCAACTATTTTAATGAAATATTAACAATGAAATAATAATAAGATAAATATAATATTAATAAGAAAATACTGAAAATAATACAATATGTATATAAAACCTTTTTGAGCTTCCAGGATGACGGTC
The DNA here is from genome assembly GCF_028500815.1 of Rissa tridactyla. Classification (NCBI taxonomy): domain Eukaryota; kingdom Metazoa; phylum Chordata; class Aves; order Charadriiformes; family Laridae; genus Rissa; species Rissa tridactyla. The sequence continues at coordinate 87,781,757 of NC_071467.1, read as the reverse complement.
ACATCACTGGCAGGCACTGGGAAAGTCACAGACTGGACTCAGCAAAGGATGGGAACTGTATTCTAGATCTGGATTGCGGAACACATGGATTGGGATCAAAAGCAGACGAACAGAGAGAGTCCTCCTTGGACACCTGCCATTGGGCTGACCCTTTGATCCCTCAGCTTTTACACTGAGCATGATGCAGATGGGATGGAATGCCCTGTTGGTCAGTTTTGGGTCACCTGTCCTGTCTGCCCCTCCCCACAGGTGGGACCCCTCTATGCTTTTCTGCTCCCAGGCCTCCAATGGGGCATATAACAAAGTCAGCTGACCTTGGTTGTTACAGCAGTAAGTACAAACAAAAGCCTCTCCGCATACCATTCCTTGGTATAAATGATAAACTTCAAGTCTTATCAGTCTCCAAGTGGACTACAGTCTTAAAAATGCGCTGTTAATTTCAGAGAGTTAGAAGAAGCTTAACTGAAAAGTGAAAATACCGTACAGAAAATTGGTTCCATTTTACCTCAAACCAGGACAAAAGGGCTCTATAAAAAGCCAGTAGAGTCTTTTCATTTCCCTGAAAACCCTAATGTCAGGTACTGACCCTGAGAACCTGTGACAAAACACATCTTCATCAGCCTTTAAGAACAAGTCAATTGCAAACACATATTCTCAAAAACCTGCTCAGCAGTATTCCCCGGTCACATACAGCAGATGGAGTACTGTTTGGCAGTCATTTTTGGTGTCTGGCAATCATTTCAGGTGTCAAACACATGTTGTAGTGCAAGAATGTCAGGCCATTAGGTTCCAAGCTATTTAAAGTTGTTTTTTTTTCTTGCTTCCATCTATCGGCATCAGTTTTCTCTTTCCTTTCTACTAGTCCAAACCAAAATAATCTCTATCACATTTTCTTTCTCCTTTTTTCAGTGTTATTGTGCTCAGAGAATACACAATGCCAAAATACCAACAAGTACCTAATTTTTCAGTGAATGGTAAAATAGGGCTTTCAATGCTTTTAACTGCATCCGTCATAAATATAACTAATTGCTATTTACTTATTTTTAAAGTTTCCATTTTCTCCAAAGAACACTGATAAAGTAGCATTTTCAACAAATCTTCCTTACACACAAACAGCAATACTGACCATAGAAAATATTATTATCTTACAATAATGAAAGCCTTTGCCCCACTGTGCTTTAGCTTACCAGAATCAATCATTGCTTTATTTTGATCACTGTCTTTATAAATACAAAATACATGCAACTATTGACCCTGGACAGCAAAAAATAAAAAATTGACTCTGAGAAGCAATGCAAATGACCCTATAATTTAGAAATCTTTAAAAAGATCAGAAGAAAGCACATTTAATAAGTGAGGTTGTTGAATCGCTAGAGAGTTGGGTAGCTGAATGGTTTCCAGCCTTCATTTAACATGGATGAAGCTAGACACAATGTTGAAACTTTAACAATCCCAACTAACATAATGAGAAACAAGATTGTCTCATGTTATATTCATGTTATTCTGTTTAATGAAAAAACTCATACATTAGGAAAGGATCTGCAAGACTGGTACTACTCACTCTCAAGGCTTCTTGAATAGGCTGCAGGTAAAGGAACAATTGCACGCACAAACACACCCCAGATAGGGCTTCTTTTTTCATTATTTAATTTTCCAAAGGTTTGTGTGTAAATGCATCACATACTGAAAAAAATCAAAAAGTATAAAAATAGAACCTTAAATTGTTCATAAGGTATAAATGGTTTAAAAAATAAGAAGAAATTTCTGGATGTTTTTCTGAAGTAAGTATCTCAACAATAGTTTCTATCAACCATCTGCTGTTCCACATAATATTAAATATTTTAAACCAAATCTATTTGTCAAATACCATTTAAGGAATTTGACCCAAGAGTTCCAGATACTCAATACATTCTAAAGTTGTTACCAATAAAATGAATAAGATTCAGTTAAAGGTATATCAAATATGTTAGACACTCCTTCTGCAATCAGAACAAGAAAAAGTTGTATTTCTTCTGAAGTAGTTTGTCTTCCTTCTCCAGGGTCATGCATAAGATTTTTCTACAACTGTTTTGGTAATAACAGTCTTTATAGTCCTTGCAAAACTAAATAATTTTGTGCATTTATTGTTCTTCTGAAGTGCCTGTTGCTCGTGAAAATCAAAGGTAATTTCCACTTGTAATGAAATTCACTATTAAAGTACACTATATGTCATTCATGTTTCAAGGTAAGAGCCAACGTCCAAGTTCCAGCACTGTCTTATGTAGACTTTCTTAATCCTCCTTCTGTGGCTTCAGATACCATGCGGTTTGAGACAAGACCCTGACAAACAGAAGTACACTATTAATGTTTCCTGTTATGGCAACTTCTACGAGCTTTTATTCTTAAAACAACAACAAAAAACACAAACCCCAATTAATTTAAGAGCATTTTCAGCACCTGCTGAAGGTGACATTCTATTTTGAGGTAACATTGGTGGAATTCAGTTGCCTGAATAGTAATACCCAAGTGCCTGTTTAGACACCCTAACATAATTGAGCGTATTAGACTGACAAGAACTATACTTTCAAGAAGAAATATCTTTCTTTCTTCAGGATAACCTACCTGGCCTTCAGCTATTCCAGAATGGTGCAAGCTGTTTGTCCTATCTGTCAGCTGCATTCAGATGTCTCAGAAGTTTGTCACTAGAAATCCAATATCTCAGTGAAATGTATTTTTTTTTAAATCTTCATGAAAATATATTTTTTAAAAGTCTTTGAAACAGATAAAAAGGAACCTTGAACAATTTGAAATATTACCTAGCCAAATATCAGACCTCAACTGAAATGCAGTTAATGAAAAAAAAGTTGGAGAGTATTAAATGGACATAGATTTCACATTTTCTTTGCCCACAATTCATTGCAGTTTTGATTATATATTAGCACCAGAAATAAGAAAGGAGAAAGTAAAACTTTAGGCAGTACAATTCCAGTTGTTCAAAACTGAGAAATTTTGTTCTTGCTATTCTACAGCATTCTCTCTGAGCCAAAGGCTTTCTGAGGAATTCATAATATTGCTTCTTCCAAGCTGTACACCTGAAAATAGAATTTTATGTTGGTATTTCAACGCTTTACACACTTTCACACACTTCATTTACCTCACTCCCATACTTCCACCTGTATATTTTTTCACCTTTCCCACTGTTTTCATGCACGTAGAAGAGCTGCTGTGAGAATCCTGAATAAGTAAGCCTAATAAGGATGAAAAAAAGTCCCTTTATGGCACTGAGCGGGATGCAATAAAAGATTACAATATGAAAACCAAAGTAAAGACTGGAGAAAAGCTGATGACATGGATTGGAAAAATGTATATTTAAGACTGACAGAGATTAGGACAGCTTTATCTTTACTGCAGCTTTATTAACTTCACTGAGGTTACATCAGAGACTCAGCTATTGTAACACAAAGAACTCGCATTTATTGCTTTTTAAAGATTTGGGTTTTTTTAAAGTGTCATTTTTTAGCCTACTGTGACTGTTAGCCCTGAAAGATGAATCCTTATGGGAATCTACCAGTGATCCATCTGCACAACACTGCTTCAGCATGAATCATCCCTAAACAGACAACTCACACTACTGTCTAGAATTTAGTAGTTTCTTTTTCACCTTTGCTGCTATGTTAAAGTAGCTAAATAAATGAAGCAATTTATCATTTCATAACTTCATGAGAAACTCTTTTGCCTTTTTCTGACTCCCCACAATTAGAGAAAGAAAATATTGATAACAAGTTTACCAAAATTCAATACAATATTCCAGGTACAACTGAAAATGAGCAATGTAAATGAAGCATAAACACAAAATTTTCTGTTCTCTATTCAAGCCTTCTGTTTTGGCTGACAATGAAAAGGAAGCTTCCAACCAGTGGAAACATGGGATTCTTCCAAATCCTTCTAATAGCAGTAAAAACAAATATCAACAAGGGCATCAACAACAGAGATAAAGAAGTTATTACCCTACTCTACTCAACACTTGTCAGGCCACACCTGGAATACTGTGTTCAGTTTTGGTCCCCACTATACAAAAAAGATGTGAAAAGGCTGGGGAGGGTACAGAGAAGGGCCACAAAGATGATCCAAGGACTGGTAAGCCTGGCACATGAGGAAAGGCTGAGAGAACTGCTCTTGTTCAGCTCTGAGAAAGGAAGGCTGAGGGGTGACCTTATCACCATGTTCTGGTATTTAAAGGGTGGCAACAAAGAAGATGGAGACTCCCTTTTTCCAAGGAGACACATAGAAAAGACAAGGGGTAATGGGTACAAGTTACTCCAGGGGAGATTACAATTGGACACAAGAGGAAATTTTTTCTCAATGAAGACAATCAGCCATTAGAATAATCTCCCCGGGGAAGTGGTGGATTCCCCATCACTAGACACTTCTAAGATTGAAGTGGAGAGGGTGCAGGCCCATCCTGTCTAGATCATGCTTTTATCAAGAAAGGTTGGACCAGATGGTTCTTGGAGTCCCTTACAACCTGGTATTCAATGATTCTATGACTCTATGATGCTATCAACTATACCAACACTTCAGAAACAGATCTTGATCATTTAATGGAAAGGTTTTTGAGACATGGTTGCAAGACCAATCCACATGGTGTGGACACTCCAAATAGTATTGTTTAAAGGCCACTTGAACAGAAAAACAATGATACTTAATCATTGTACAAGAACTAAGGGCACAGAGTCTAGTTGGAGGCCAGTGACGAGTGGTGTTCCCCAGGGGTCAGTACTGGGTCCAGTCCTCTTCAATACATTCATCAATGACCTGGATGAGGGGATAGAGTGCACCCTCAGCAAGTTTGCTGATGACACAAAGCTGGGAGGGGAGGCTGACACAGCAGAAGGCCACACAGAGAGACCTGGACAGGCTGGAGATCTGGGCAGAGAGGAACCTTATGAAATTCAACAAGGGCAAGTGTAGGTGCTGCACCTGGGGAGGAATAACCCCATGCACCAGTACAGGTTGGGGGCTGACCTGCTGGAGAGCACCTTGGTGGAAAGAGACCTGGGAGTCCTGGTGGACAACAGGATGACCATGAGCCAGCAATGTGCCCTTGTGGCCAAGAAGGCCAACGGCATCCTAGAGTGCATCAAGAAGAGTGTGGCCAGCAGGTCAAGGGAGGTCATCCTCCCCCTCTACTCTGCCTTGGTGAGGCCGCACCTGGAGTACTGTGTCCAGTTCTGGGCTCCCCGGTTCAAGAAGGACAGGGAACTGCTGGAGAGGGTGCAGCAAAGGGCTACCAAGATGATTAGGGGACTGGAGCATCTCTCTTATGAAGAAAGGCTGAGGGATTTGGGTCTCTTCAGTCTGGAAAAAAGACGGCTGAGGGGGGATCTTATCAACACTTACAAATACTTAAAGGGTGGGTGTCAGGAGGATGGGGCCAGGCTCTTTGCAGTGGTGCCCGGCAACAGGACAAGAGGTAATGGGCAAACATGAGCATAGGAAGTTCCACCTAAACTTGAGGAGGAACTTCTTTCCTTCGAGGGTGGCAGAGCACTGGAACAGGCTGCCCAGAGAGGTGGTGGAGTCTCTGTCTCTGCAGACATTCAAAGCCCACCTGGATGTGTTCCTGTGCAACCTGCTACAGGTGACCCTGCTCTGGCAGGGGGGTTGGACTAGATGATCTCCAGAGGTCCCTTCCAACCCCTACCATTCTGTGATTCTGTGATACTGTGTAACTAGTAAGTACAATATAAACAGAAATTGTCTATACCTTTCTCCTTCTTCCATTTCCACTTCAAGGAAAGTGTCCTGATTACATATCCACATGATCTTCTAAACATACTATGGTAAAAAATTCTAGGGTATACATCATACATACACAGTGGATCTTTCACAGGTTTGTCCTTTGTACTTCTGTTTGCAGAGAAGAATCTCCATAAATAAATATTTTCTAGAATGAAATTATATTACAAAAATCTTTAGCTCATTTAAATTCAGAACCATACCCTAACACTTCAAGCCTGCAGATGTTTAGTTTTGAAATGAAGCCATTTGCCCATATAGTGTTATCATTTGCATATGTTGTTATGGTTTAGTCATTGTTTAAGTTGATGTCTGACACACATGAATCATTTTTACCCCTCTAACATTTAAACTTTCTTTTTTACTATTTATATGATAATGCCAGCATGGCAAGAGCATTCTCTGCTCATGCAATCCTTTCCTTTCATGGTGCTTTGAGAAGCATAAACATCACTTGCATTTTCCTCTTTTTATGTTAAGATTGAATATCCAGCTGTTACCTTAATTAAGTCTGCCACAGGCAAGGATCTGGCTTTACGTACCTGCAGAGAAAACTTTCATGGTGTGTTAATGACTAGCTATAGATTGAGCAAAGTGACTCAAGAGCTAATGCAAGCAAAAGCTTAGCTCAAATGAGTTCCAGAGCTGTCAATTTCCAATTAGGAGACTTGTTTGTCTCTCATGACAGTGAACCACCACAAATTACATCCTTTAGCACTGTTGGTTAATCTTTTGCCACCTGACAGATGGAAGTAAATCAGTTGACTTATGTTAATCACTTCCAGGAAGTGAGAGTTATTTAAATCTTGGCACAGTTTTGCATCTGTGAGGACAGCATTAGAAGAGATCACAACAGAAACCCATTATTTATAGATAAGGTGTCATCTGAAGTGTCTGTGTGGGGTGGAATGAGTGGCACAGAATATGGGGAAAATGAAAGGCATTATTCAACCCTTTCTCAAAAGCTCTCCCACTTGAGGAGAAATATTCTAATTGTTCATATCTTGCATATTTTATTTTTGTTACAAAGCTGAATAGAATTTTCATCAAAATCAAGTTGTTATCATGTGTATGTAAATAGTAGAAATGCGAACAGGTCTCCTGAAGAGATGTTGGACAATTTATACCTAGCAAAAGTATCAGTGAGTAATAATTAAATACACCTCTACTAAAAATAAGAAAATAAATTTGGCAATACCAAAAAAATTTGGGATGAATTCTATGTGGAAAAATGGAGAATAAGTTTATTGATTTAAAAAAAAAAAGACTAAATAATATTTGAAAACTTGTGAAACATCTATTAAGACCTATGACATGTAGCTCTAAAAAGCCAAGCTGATGGCATGACCTTGGACTAGTGTCTGGTAACACCTGCCAACATAAGAGCAAACTGCATTTCAAAGCACGAGAAGATTGACTCCCAGTTTGCTTTCTGAAATTTTCCCCTTTTAATACAATTGCATAACAATTTGGGGAATAGTTTGGATTTCCATGGTACCTTGTTGTTCTCCTAGTGACTTCCCTTTCCACAGGATTGATGCTGCCATAACTGCAGGCAGTTATTTGATTAATATGGGATTTCAAACACTTTTATTTAGTTCAAAATCACATGTGATGTCATGTAGTTTAGGAAAAGAGATAATAGAATCATTTAAATTCTTTTGCACTTTAATTCAAAATTCAAACTTCCACAGTTCATATCAGGACTTCAAAATTTGGTAAGGAAAAATGCTTCAGGATAGAAAGGAAGCGTTTTTGGGAAATGCCAACAAGGAGTGCATCAGAGACATATTTTTTATTGTAAAAATAGAAAAAATAGTTCTATAGGCATAGAACACAGTTTGCTATTTAGATTGCAGGCAAGTAAGCAGGTGCCATTTTACCAATGATCATTAATTTGACGTCCTAGTGTTCATGAAGGATGATACAGCCTTAAAGTGCATAGTCCCATTTTATCATTTTCCTACTTACTCATACATTTACTCTCCATTTCCTCTATGGTCTTACAAACAGAGCTCCACTTCACTGAGACTAGAGGATAGAGGTACTCAGGGTCTGGAATAAGATTAAATGGACATTAAAAAAAATTCAAAACCTCTCCTGAACTTTTCTAAGTTGTTTTAATACTCTTATCTTTCTTACTTGTCTCCCTTTGGAGAACATTCTTTTCTGTCCTTCATGGCTCTCAGTGCTTTTCATAGGCTTCAGAAATCCTTGTGCGTATAGGTAGCATTATCAGGACTGATAATTAAAAAGAATTGGATATGAAATTATACTAAGAATTCTTAGAGTGCCCCCCACCCTGTATTTTTTTCCTAACAACTTTTACAGTCATCTTCAAAAATAATTCATTTTACTCTGGCTCACAAGTCTAACTTGCTTGTTTTCCTTCTTCTACATAGTGATTTTGTACTGTGTGCTGATTGATCCACTTTCAGAATCCCACCGGGTTAATTATCATTCATGCTTGCAACAGCCAGCACACATTCCACTTGAATGGGCAGAGGGGATTCTGCAGTGCTGTTTAACCAAATGAACAGGCCACAGAAAATCATGGTGCTAAATATCACTTCCCAGGTAATTAACTGTGTCTTCGGTGCTCCCTGTCAACCTTCTTTCACATTTTGTTGATGTTTTCATTGCATGCAGAAAGCTGTGTCTTTAAAATGTAATATATAAAATTTTGTTTTACAGTGTTGCTTACACACACAGAAACACACATATATATAAAAGGCTGTTGTTTTTTTTCCTGGCATATAATATATGTAAGCACTTAAAAATCTCACATTTGGATAAATTAGGGTTAAAAGTGAATAACAAAGTTATGAAATAAACTTTTTTATGACTTTGTTGGCTCTCAATCTGTCAAAAAAGCTTACTGCTGTATGTAAGCATATACAGCTCATTGTATTTCAATCAACACACATACAAAATTATGTATAACACTATTTTTTGAATACGCTAGAGTTGGTCCCCTGAGGTTAAAAAAAAAATTCCTCAAGCTGTAAAGAGTTCATCAAAATTTCCTTCTCTACATTTGAAAAGATTTCATTAGTTAAAAGGTAATATCTTGTATTTTTTTTCCTTCCCATGCATCAGAAGTCCTGTCTGCTCTGCCATATTTTCCAAACCAAGTTGTGTTGAACGATTACAGATATGCATATTATATTTATGTCCTTGAATTACAGCTCTAGTAGTATAGAGAGCTTAGCAGGAAAGATAACACAAAGATCCACCAGTAGTGAGCTTTCAGCTGGGGTCATTATATGGCATTCTGTTGCATTACATTCACCTTATAAAGCTGCTGTTTTAAAACTATGTAAGTGTATATCTCAGTGGAATACGTGTTTATTGTGATTCGTGAGTAATTGGGAGAAAAAAAGTAGCTAAACTGAAACACTGGAAGTCTGCCAGACTGAGAACTATAAAATGACTGAAGTGAAATAAATAAATGAAATGAAAACCAAGACTTCACCTTATTAACATGAATAATGTTGTTATAAAACATAATACAAGGGGTTTCTGTGTGTTTATTGAAGTAAAACCATCTTGTGTGTTCTATTTTTTCAACTTTATTAGTAAGGCTATTTGAAGATCCAATGGGTATACACACTAATATTTTATGAGTATGAATTTTGAGGTTTTACTCATTTCTTTCAGTATACATGTAATAAGCTACAGCCTTAAATCATTAGAATGTCTATGTCATAGGAAGCTATAGGTGGGGCAAACCAGTCGTATCAAAAGTAATGGAAAAACAGGGGAAATAGTGGAAACTAAGATATAATTTCAGCTAAATTTTCTCAAAGAAAATTTGCTTGTCTTAAACAAAAAGGAAATTAAGTTTCCTGGAAAGTAAAATTCACCTGTAAGTAATTCATGAAGAGCAGAACCTAAAAGTTTCAAGACTGACAAGCCTAGATATTGAACATATATAAAACTTCTAAAGGGACTGAAACTCACAATATACTTAAAAAATTATTACTGATGAATGCAAATGCAATACTTGTAAATAGAAGTATAGAGACTCACATATAAAAATGAGACTTGGAAAACAAAGTTAAAAATAATAGACTTTGGGTCTTCCACCGTCTACATTGACTATGAATTTCTACCCTTCGAAAAGTAACCTTGAAACAAAGCAATAAACAGTAATTCAGGAAACTGGCAAAATTTGTATTTCTGTACATAGGAAATTTAAAGAACACATATTAGTACACAGGTGAATATACAGCACATGTGGTAGGTTTGCGGGGACGAAAAATAAGCAAGAACATTATCAAGCAATTCATAATGCTTGTTATTTGTTAAAATGATAACTGTTGGAGGAAAAGCTGAGAAATATCTGAGGTTCTTCATCACAGTTTAAACCAAAGGCTACAGTCTGATTCCCATAGCATTTGATAGAATTATAGAATGACAGAATGGTTTGGGTTGGAAGGGTCCTTAAAGATCATCTAGTTCCAACCCCCCTGCCATGGGCAGGGACACCTCCCACTAGACCAGGCTGCTCAAAGCCCCATCCAGCCTGGCCTTGAACACTTCCAGGGATGGGGCATCCACAGCTTCTCTGGGCAACCTGTTCCAGTGCTTCACTGCCGTCAGAGTAAAGAATTGCTTCCTAATATCTAATCTAAATCTACTCACTTTCAGTTAAAAACCGTTACCCCTCATCCTATTGCTACACTCCCTGATAACGAGTCCCTCCCCGTCTTTGCTGTAGGTCCCCCCTTAAGTACTGGAAGACTGCTATAAGGTGTCCCTGAGCCTTCTCTTCTCCAGGCTGAACAATCCCAACTCTCTCAGCCTGCCTTCATAGAAGAGGTGCTTCAGCACCCTGATCATTTTTGTGGCCCTCCTCTGGACCCACTCCAACAGGTCCATGTCCTTCTTATGTTGGGGATTATGAAGCTGGACACAGTAGTCCAGGTGGGGGTCTCACCAGAGCAGAGTAGAGGGGCAGAATCACTTCCCTCATCCTGCTGGCCGTGACTCTTTTGATGCAGCCCAAGATACAGTTGGCTTTCTGGGCTGCAAGTGCACATTGCTGGGTCTTGATAAGAGGAAATTCACAGAATCCATGTCAACTCTTGTTGAAATTAATGGCTTGTCAACAAATGAAGAATTTTAGACTAGCATTGCAGTGAAGAAGGTGAATATATTGTGAACAAGCTTTTAAGTCAGCTGTTTTTCAACTTAGCTGTTTCCCATTTGATAGGAAATGACTTTAAACTTTGTTTGATTTTGATCTCTATATGGAGAAAAGTGCAACATCAAGTAGAGCACCACAGAGATCAGTACTGGGACTTATTTTTGTAATTTAATAGTTTCATTAAGAGTATACTGGAAGATATGAAGTCAACCTTTATTATTATTATTATTATTATTATTATTATTATTATTATTATTATTATTATTATTATTGTTTTCACAGCCAGATATGAAAGAAAACAAACCCTAAGACAGCAGATCAAACCTACACACATATTTGGGTATTTTGGAATAGCAGCTTGTTTTCAATGGAATTGCTTTAATATTAAATAAAGAGCAGTTGTATACCAGGAGACAGCTAATAAACACAGGCCTGATAAATATTCCTTGACAGCAATGTATGAAAACAAGATGAAGAAACACCTATAGTGTGTGAATCTAAATACAAATTTGCTGTGTTATTATGTCTGAATAAACGGGCAGTTAACAAATAACTGGGAAGATCACAAACTAGAAAAGCATTAGTTTTTCTGCACATGCAAAATCAGATATGGCTGCATTTAAAATAAATTTTAATTGCAAATAAAAGAACACCAACACCAGAAGAGACTGATTTCGCTTTATACTAGAGAATAGCCAAATGTAAGGGGATATGATGATTTTTTCATAAATACATTCAGCAATCTACAATTGTTTCAAGACAATCACAGAAAACCAAGGCAACGAAGCTCATTTAATCTCTCTCCTTCTTTCCCAAGACCTATACCAATGCCATTCTTAAAGAAATATTTCTAAGGCTATTCCAAGGATATTATAAGACTATTACAAGGATTGGATCTCTATAATCTCCTTCAGCAATTTATTTTAACACTCTGTTCTTTAATAATGGAGTGCTTTCTGCATGTCTTATCCAAACATTTCTTGCTAAAATTTAGACTCAGTACTTCTCGTCCTGTTTGCCAGGGTCACAATAGAAATTCTTCCAATGTTTTGGATCAGAACAGTGCAATACTTTTACTTATTTGAAAACCACTTAGGCAAAGTGAGGGAACAAGGAAAGGAGAGAGACGGAAGGACACTCAACTCTTCTTTAGGATAAATAATTCCAACTTATTCAGATGTCTCCTTATAAGCCATTTTATTAGATACCTAATTATATTTTTGGTTCTGACCAAGACTTTTCAGTGTTATATACGTTTCTTGAGATGCCTATTCTGTGAATAGCAGCCCACACCTGTGTTGGCATTAGTAGAAAAAATACTTCCGCAGAACACTTACAGGTTGTAAAACTCAATTTCATATACAGCTAAATTGTTAGAATGGCTCTTTGTCATATTTTGGCCCATACAAATTATCATTTTCCAAAACAATTCTCAAGGACACAAAAGGAAAATTCCCAATAGGCATTCTAGATCAAATCATCCTTTTCTGAAAGGTAGGAAGTGATATAGTGGTGTGATATTAGACATTCTCTGTCAGTTGTTTTTCATGACAGAGTCTCTGGCATATTTAATTTACTAGAACACGCTTAGCCTGACCAGTGTTGAGACAAGTGGAAGAATTACTGCATTTCTTTAATAGACGGAAGTATTGCCTTTTACATATATAGCAAATATAAGCATGATCTTATTAGGTTATAGCCATCTTATGTCCTTTTGTAGCTCTTCCATCTTTTTCTTAAAAGTGTTCTTGCTTATGGAACTGACAAATTAGAGAAGAGACCTTAAAAAAGAATGAAGTGCAAGTTTATTTCTAATTTTAACCCAGGCTTCAACATACCTGATGGTACAAACCATCTTTCTGTTGCCTTGAATTTAATAAACATACCGCCTATGCCATCATTCAGTTCCTTAACAAAATTACTCAATCTTATTGGATCCAGGGCAGATTTCCTGCAGATTTTTACTTGGTACAGTCGTTATTTTCACCATTCAGAATAATGTGTCAAGTTTTAGTTTAGAAACTAAAAATATGTAAATGTCTACAAAAGTTTGGTTAGTAACTATTCTAGGAAAGAAAAGAAAAAAAAAATGGACTTCTATTCCTCTTGTGAAATGTTAGGGGAATAGAATGTGTTAAATGACTTCCTAGGGCCCTGCTCACACTTATTCTCTATTTATTTATGCTTCAGATAACCCAGAGGTATTTAAACAAATCAGAATTTGCAGTACAGTGATGATGACCACTACATCCAAAGCTGATAAAACAAAAATCTGTAGTGTTTTTATGGATGTATTGTGTCCTATACTCTTTTGGGACCTGGGATTAGAGAGGTCAGGAAGGATCCAATGTTATACCAGCCTAGACAGTGACAAACTGGGAATAAAGGTTTTCCTTCACAGAAGGGCTGCTGAAGATAAAATATTACAGATGTTAGATCATCAAACCCTTTGACTAGCCCCCTAAATTTCTGATCTTCTGAAATGTACAGGCATCCCTAATGTTTCTTTTTCTGATCCAAAGGCTATACCTTTATGAGGCTCATTTTCAAATACCTGTTGTTAGGATGAAAGCTCTTCCTTAAATGAAATCTGTCTTTGTTCTAAAAAAGCTGGATGAACTTCACTCCCATTAGCTACTGCAAACTTTGTGGATTATAGAAGTTTTGTTACTGACTTTTTTCAGGGCCTACAGCTTTGAGCTCTGTAATTATCCAGGCTTTCATATTAACAGAAGAAATTGTCCAGATTAATGTGATCTTTTGAACTTCAGAATCTGCTTTCTTGTGGGATCCAGAAAACATAATCTGAAATTTGTACAACAGAGCAAAATTAAGGCATACTTATACTTAGTATAGATTCTAATGAATAGGGTATAATTCTAGTGAGATGGAACGTCATTTAGTAAATAGTAATTTATGTTTTACATTAAAAATCAAATTTTTCTAGTTAGGAAAGCAAAAAACAGACAGTTTCTTTCTGGGTGGTTTTCTTTTTGTTCATTCCATTTTTCTCTTAAATACATTTACTCATCTAGTTCATCTTGCCTGTATTTTTACAATAATTCTATTTACTAATTTATTTACCCTGTTAGTGATCACAACTTGATTAACCAAACACTCTAAACTCTTCCTACACTAATGTCCTAAAATTTGGTCTCCTTGTAAACTACAGTAGAAACAAAGAGAACAATAAAGACAGAACATTATAAGTTGCACCCAGTAGTTAAGACATACATCCCTGATGCAAGAGAATACAACCTAATATATAAAGAGGTCAAATATTTAAAGGAAACAAAAGGAAATTCAAAATACATATCTTGAAATATTCTACAATTCCATAAGTAGAATACTTTTATATTTTTGCATATTATAGTTTCAGAACCACGTTGAAGAGAAGCTTTCAATTTGATATGTAAAATAGACACTTTGAATATTATGTAAGATTCACTTAAAAAAAAGAAAATGTTTTATAATTAGGATAAATACGTAAGCAAAGTGATCATTGACATTAAGATTTCTCCATAAGTTGTGAGAGTGTTTCCTTTTGCAGGAGCACAACATATTTCTTGATGCCAACTTAATTTAATTGGATGCTCTTTGATACTGCAGAGCAACTGAAGTGTTCTTAAAATGGTAAACTGTATCATAAAAGCACAACTGATACGTTTGAAGTTGATTCTAGAAAATATACTTTTGTTAAGAGAAGAGAAAAAAAAGTCTTTCAATGTCACTGTACCAGGTTAAAGAAATAATATGATGTACAGGTAGGCAAGGGTAATTCAGAATATAAGTAGGTGACCCACAGTAAAACAGTAACACCTTTATAACTATTTAAAAGTATTTCTAATGAAAAACAATACAATTCAGAAGAGAAAACAAAACAAAACAAAACAAACCGACACACCGACAAAATAGAAAAAAATCTTTCTTCTGGATTAATATCTAAAGACAGTCACGGTTATGTGGAATTGTGAATACAACTATAATTCTCTTCAACTCACAATGAAATGGAAATGATGGTAACCTTTACCCAAGCCTTCCCTCTGGAAGAAAAAATGCTAAGTGTCAGGAAAACGTAGCTTTGGGGAAAAGCACTACTCTCCTTCGCAAAGGAAAATGTTCAGGTATGCTTACACCTCACTTACTTAAATTGTCGAGACAATTTAATTTCATATAAAATAGAAGTATAGTAGAGGAAATACAAAATCTGTAGACACTTAATGGAAGCCATCGCTCACAGTATAATATTTTCTAGATATCCATTTTGCATAATGCATAATCCAATATGAAAATTTGCCGGCCATTCAAAAAGAGGTCCAGGGAGTTCATTTCATGATCTAATGTGGTTGCTGTTGCAGAAGGAAGGAAGCGCAGGGTTGTTTAGTCTCTGCACAAAATGAAACTATCCACCATCCCCGAGGCAAGCAGGAGTCCAGTTCTGTGTTTTCCCCCAAACAGATGCAGGTTTTTATGGATGGAAAGAGGATGAGGAAGAAATTGCTCCTTCAAGTCAACACAGAATCATGTACTCAATGAGGAGCGTGTGTCTCCTTGTATTATCTTCTTAAAATCTGAAGTGAAATCTTTAAAGTTCCTTCTCAGTTTTGTATTCCTGGTTTCTTTCTCACTAAAATCAATAACTATCATAGACCGCTGCATGTATTTCTTATTCTTCTTTTGACATATACAACACTAAGCTGACATAAAGGGAAAATGCAGATTTGGGGGGTTTTTTTGCACTCCTTGTGTTTTTGTTCACAGAAGCATTACTTATTATCTTATAGAAAGGTTCTGTTCCCTAAAGTGACCAGGGAATTCAGCTATACAATACGTCGTTGAAAAGATCAGCATACTGTGTGAGGGCTGGAGCTTTTCTTGGAGATTTTCTTGGAGCTTTTGTTGGAGCTTTTAAACTCCAACAAAATCAGAGCTCATTATAACAAACTTATTTAAGAAATCACCCTTATTCTTGAAGACCTAACCCATGGCAGAATTGGATACGCAAATAAATTTCAGAATTAAGGAGAATTTATCTGAAAATAATTTGTATGAAACAATTCAGAGACTTATCAGGGAAAAGGTTTGGAGTGAATTCAAATAGAAAACAGTTCTTCTGTAGAAATAGAACTGTCCTCTTGACTGTGAATAAAAGCACACAGAAAACATCTAACATGTAAAATTGAACTCCCTCATCCTTTATATACAGGACTATATAAGAATAGGATGTAAGAAGGGATATTGCACAATACAAATGGATTCTTACATTGAACCATGCCTAGGAGACCTATGAACAAAGAGTCTATATTTGGAAGTCTATGATAAGTAAGTGTCAACATTATAAAAGCAGTGCAAGTTGTGGAACTATCCCAATGTTCAGCTTAACAAATTTCATCAACTTTAAGTCTTCCAACAAACCTGCCTCAGTTAGAATCTAAAATAATTGTGTTCATATTTCTCAATCAAACAATTGAATTTGTCATATCGCCCCAGCGCAACCCTATTTTGACAGCAATTGCATGTAATTTTAAGTGAAAGAGGGACTGTTGCCTTTGTCTTCAAAAAAAATGAGTAAATACAGCAGCATCTTTCACAGAATAATTATGGATGCCGCTTTGCGTTAACATTTTCTGCTGAAATACTTTAGACCAAAGAGCATCACTACTGTTTTCTAGAAACTTTAAATCTATCCTTGATATGAGGGCCTCCAAACTCACCTGAGTACACAGAAATAAGACAAGAAATTGCATTTCCCAGCAAAGAAACTGGAAGCTGGAAAAAGGAAAGACAAGATAAGAACTCTGTAACATTATTGTCTGATTAACATTAATGTTCCCACAAAGCTGAGTTCAGAAACTTCTTATTTTTTGCTATAAGCTATGCCACTATCCAAATGAAGACTACCTTTGACCACATCAAAAAGAAAGTGAGGAGGAAGCTTGTGTTTTTTCGTGGTCTAAAATAAAAAAACCCTAATTTCTCAGTGTTCCTGAAAGCACAAGACACTGCTACTACCCTATCTATACTGAAATTCCAAGAGGACTTCGAAACACATTTGGCCCTGTGTAGCTGAATGTTCAGAGATGACTTGGGTTATTCTCAAAAGCAAAACATTTACAAAGACTTGTGCTATTCCACGGGGAAAATCTGCCTAGATTCGTGTCTTTTTTGACATTAAAGAGTTTTGAGAGCTGAACATTTTTGTACTTTTTAAAGCATTCAGTTGTAAACTGCAGTGGATTAATCTAAGGTACTTACGTAATTTTTTAGGAGTTGTGTAAATTACAGGCTTCAGGAAACTCATACTTTATATTCCTTCAGTAGGATTTGTCAGACGCGTTATTGGAAAGTTTCTCCCTTCTCCTTATATAAGCTTCTCCTGGGTATATATGCTCAAGTGCCTCCCTACAGCTATTTTCTGAAGCAAATAATATATTTACATTTTCATTCCTGTAAATAATGTGGATTTGTGCGAGCGGACTTGCTTCTATCTACTCTTATCTCTAAAAAGGTATAACAAAACAAAATGTTTTGCATTTTCTCAATTTTCATTTCATTTTTTAACACTTTCACTACTTCAGGTACACCAAGTAGCCTCCTTCAAGTCACAGCAAATAGGGAAGAAGTGGTGGAGAGAATTAGTATAGTTATTTCATGTATTTCAACAAGTATAAAACTTGGGAATAAGTTTATAGTTTATACCTACATATCACATCAGTCTGTATTAAAGAACAGATATACAGTTTGTGTTAAGAATAAGTCCCAACGACTTTCATAATCCTGAATCATGTGATTCACTATGGTTGCCAAGGCTCTAAACATGTTTTAGGCTTTATCTGAAGTCCTACCCAAAAAAAAAAAAAAGCAAACCCAAAAAAACCCCCCAAAAATCCAAACAAAAAAACAAAACCAAACACGACCCAAAACCAACCAACCAACCAAAAAACCCCCAAGTAAAAAAGCATCCATGATTTATGAAAACATATAACATATTAAAAAAGCCATTCATTTTCATTCTTGGAATTACACAGGAAACATTATTATTCACTGCATTTTATATATAAATTCATCCTCCTATATATGGGAGGAGGAATTTCTCTTGAAACCATTCCAAATGGTAGGACTGAATTCAGTAAGCCTAGCCTGTACATGTAATAGTTGATCATAATACATTTTTCCTCAAGGCAACATGTATATAAAACCATTGCATTGCAGTATGTGGTAACAGCATTTCTGAGAACTGAAATATGGATAGCTTTAGAAATGTAAAGATATTAACTAGAAGTAGAAAATAATTTCTTGCATGATAGTCTACAGGGAAAGACTGCACAAGATTTTCCTCCTGGAGTGCAACAACTAGTAATACCCTGTCAAAGGAGGACAGACAAAAAAGGATTTCCAAGAGAAACTGGGAAAGTTTTCTCAAACTTCATGCATAGTTTTGATTAATTTTAGTATGTTGGGATAAATATTTTTCAAATTTAAAATTCAAAGTAAAAATCCCCCAGAACGCTTCATTTTACTTCCTCCCCACCCCAATCCACTTCTCCTTGCCTTTTCAAATTAATATTCTCACACCCATAAGCACCTTATGACTTAGGATTTTTGGGGAAGTGAGGAGCGGTTATGGTTTCTATTTTAACAAGTGGAATATTTGCATGATAGATGAAACCAAGGGAACAAAATGTGTCACAGGTCTACTTCAATATTCCCTGGTGAACCAGCTGTGATAACAGAAGTTAACATCAAAAATAAGTACCAAGCATGCCAAAGATGACCTAATCTTTCCTTTTCTGCTATTGCTCATGCCCTCATTCTGTTAATGTCATGGTTTGACCCCAGCTAGCAGCCAGAAGCATGTAGCTGCTCGCTCACTCCCTCCAGTTGCGGAAGAGAGAATCAGAAGAGTAAAAGTGAGGAAAAACTCATGGGTTGATATAAAGACAGTTTAGTAAGTAAAGTAGAAACCATGCATGCAAGCAAAGCAAAACAAGGAATTGATTCATTACTTCCCATCGGCAGGCAGGTGTTCAGCCATCTCCAGGAAAGCAGGGCTCCATTGAGAGTAACAGTTACTTGGGAAGAAAAACTCTTGGGAAGACATCACTCTGAATGCCGCCCCACCCCCCCCGCCCCCGCTTCCATCTTCTTCTTCCCCCAGCTTTATATACTAAGCATGACATCACGTGGTATGGAATATCGTTTTGGTCAGTTGGGGTCAGCTGTCCCAGCTGTATCCTCTTCCACCTTCCTGCGCACCCCCAGCATGCTGCTTGGCAGGGTGATATGAGGAGCAGAAAAGGCCTTGAGTGCTTAGCAACAACCAAAAAAATTAGCAAGCTATCATCCCTGTTTCTTATCCTGAACCCAAAACATAGCATTATAACAGCTGCTAGCAAGAAAGTTAACTCCATCCAAGCTGAAACCATGACTCATTCTGTTAATAAACATTCCCATGATATTGCTGTATGACATGACCTGAAACAACATAAAAAGTAGCAGCATCAGACTGTTAATAACTGAATAAGCCTACAACCTATCATATACATATTCTACCAGAACTAACTCTCCACTCTTTCATTGAAAGTAAAACTGCTCATTTTCCTGCTGAATCATTTTGCTCCCAACTTTTCTTTCAAATGCACTCTTTTCAATGCTAACAGATGATTTGTTTTTAAAAGGAACAAGTATTTAACCGTTAAACACTATTTAACTGTTAAAAATATTTTCCCACAGTGAAACAAAATAGCTTCAATATATTTGGTCTCCCAATTGATAAATAAGCAATCTAAACTAACAGTTCAGAACTCTTGAAAATTACACCACCTCCTCCTTTGGTGCATTTAATATGTAAAATTTCCTCGCACACAGAAACTCTTTGCCTATTTGCAGATTATGGAAAACTTTGTTAGGCGAAACATACCAAGAACAAGACGTGTGGGGAAAAGTAGAGTAATTGTCCCACAGAAAAACGTGTTCTGTAATAATTTCAAAACAGTGTATAAGGGTGAAATATGAATATTTTTCAAAATGGAAGTGCTAAAAAGATTTTGAGAGGATGTGCTGAAAAATTTCAAAGAAAATAAAAATTTTTGATGACTGCTGACACAGTAATATTTAGTTGTCTTCTGACTTCCTCACAACACTTAGAGTAAGATGATTGTGGAACATTTTTTTGGGATGCATTGCATATACTATGGAATTTCATGTTTCAGAATTACAGCTCTTTTTATTTTAGGTGTGATATTTTGACTCGACTAGTTACTTGGATTGCTCCTAATTGGAGGCAGTCTAATTTAGTAAATCAGATGTAAGAAGAAACTAAGCAGACTGTGCTTCAAGCTGCCTCTGCCATCTTTGATATTTCATCAGTTTGCATAGAGTTACACTCCTTCTACAGGAAAGTTGCCAAGAACATGTAGGAACATTAAAAAAACTTCCTTCTTTTGAATAACAAGAGTTGAATTCTTGAAAATAAATATATTTTCATACAATAAGATCTCCCTCCCACTTCAATTGTCTCTGGGAACTAAACTGAGCTCCATAACCAAGCTGGTTAGGACACTTCCCTGAGTTTCAGTAGAGAAATTTGCCTCACAGATTTCCAAACAAACTAGTGTATTAGCTATTCTCAATTTCTTCTATGTAAAATATCTAATTTTTAAGAGTTTGATCTTCCATTCTAGCCCTATATTAATGTGGGCAGTTTGAAAGCTTTTTAAGACAAGGCAGATGTTTCTGGATTAAATATATATTGCAGCATCACCCACAATGGGAGCATAGGTTTAGAAAGGACCCTGCACTCTTTCAGATCACAGGCTGATTTCAGTTTCATATGAGTGCCATCTAGAAAACTGTCCAGCTGTGTCCTCGGGGCTTCCATGCTGGCTGTTGACAGGAGCCAAACCTTCATTAAAAGCAAAATGATCACAGCAACTGAAGAGTTGTTGCTCTGGTGAAACAGACTATTCCTGAGTCGCAGAGCTGAAATCTTGTGCCCACCTCCTGTGAGGCCACCTGGCAGTTCTGCCAGAAGCCTGGGTGTCCTTTCACTCTGTAAGTCAACTTCCCAGTACTGCAGCTGCTCAAATATAGGGCTGCTACATCAGCTCCGGAGCTGACAGCTGGAAGCACTGGGTCCAGGCAATGCAGGAGGCAACTGGGGGCAGTTCCCCTGGAAGCTTCCAGCACTCTGGAAAACTGTCTGAGATCTGGAGGAGAAAAAAGTTTTGAATAGTATTTCAGGATCCAGTACTGATCCCTACATGACACAGGGACAGTAAATTGTGCTTAGCTATGATTTCTGTACTAAGATAAAAAATCTATTTCGGTTAGAGTATTATTCTGAGAGAGATGATAACAACTGAATTAAAGCCTCCAGACTTCACACTTCCTTGGTTTTCCACAGCAGTACCATGCCTCCTGATAAATAAAAGTCAAGTTGGCTTTGCTGCATACACTTCACCTCTTAACAAAATCATGGCATGCCTCTTTCAAATGGGACGATAATGTTGCTTTCCCTGAACTGCCATTTCAAGTGTTAAGTCAACACAGTGTTTGGAGCAAGACTTTACCTAAAGAAGAACACTAACAGACAGTTGTATTCCCGAATGTTAACTCTTAGCAAGTTGCAATATTCTAATAGTAAAGCTGAATGTATATTTATATTATAACTAATCACTGTAGATTTTCTGTTGGCATACTGTGCCCCTTACTTGAAGATGTGTTATAACATGAATATCATGAATACACATTTTTAAGGACCAAAGTTATCAATTTGAAATGGATGAAGAGATATTTAATAACATTGGCTGCTTTCTGATACCCACTTCCTGATGCTATATAACTTTTAGAATGAAAAGCATTATTTTTCCCTAGACCCACAGAGAAATAGGAAAAATTGGCTATAATTGTGAGGCAGAAAGACGCTTGTATCAGGTTGTTCCTTATTCTTTTCTAATCTCTAGCTGAGGAATGGCATTGTAAGTTTTGAACTCATAGCCAGACTTTCCAAAATCTGGTCATAGATTTTTAATAAGAGGACAGCTGAAAAAAAAAGAAAGTGGGGAGGAGGATTCTCAAGAGAACAGGTATCAATCCAGTGTATATGGAAAGAAATTTCCCTGAAATAAAAGTACATAGTTTAATAAAATATTTCTAACGCGTAGCATTTTTGGTTAAAAATATGCTTAAAATGACAGAACAGTAAAACTAAACATAACTATTTTAAAATATCAAAAGAAGTGAAAACTACCTATAGAAAAAACATTAACATTTTCATATAGTAAAAACATACATTTAGCTTTACTATTGATGCAGAATGATATTGCAGCATGCCTAGATTCATCATCAACTGTGACCATTCCTGAATCTTATAGAACTGAGCGTATAGCACAGCCGGTATGAGTGTATACGTTATTAATTGCTAATTACATAAGGCTTTGCCATCAAAAGTTCCCTCTAATTCAGTTTCAGTAGATTCAGGAATAGAAATTGAACACAAGATATTTCTCCATTATGTCACAATACGACACATAGTCACCAAACACCTCTCTTGCAGCTGAGCTCTAGACATGACAAAGTCTGAATGACAGCACCTACCTTGGAGATCTTGCCACCTGAATAAGCAAAATTGTACATGTTCTACATATTGCCTGTCTGCAATACAGAAAGGTAAAGAGGTCTGCACAAATTCAGGCAGTAGGTCAATTCTAGGACCCTGCTAAGAATCACAGCATCTTAACTCTGACTACGGAGCTCTATCATGCTACATGGAAAAAATACCTCTCAGCTCTGGCATGTTTTACATCAAGCCCTAAGGATTATAGAACTGGGCTGATGACTGTGATTAGTACTTATTTTTTGTTGTATACCAACAGCATGTTCAGAGCAAAAACCAAAATGAAGACAATGCCTGCTGTAGAGAGGGGAGGGGAAAAACTAAACATGGCAGATAAAGAAATGAAAACAATTACATATCTATCACGCTGCCTTAGAATCCATGCAGTTACAAAAATAATAATGTTAAATAATAAATTTGCCTGCAGGCAATCTAAAAGGGATTTAATTAGTTTTGAATTACCCATCTTGGATGAAAAATCATTTCAGGAACCAAGAGAATTAAACATTCTTTTGACCCTGGCATGTACTATATTTTAAAGAATTTTTATGTAGCACAGTTGTGTATCCCTCCTTTGTTTACAAAATGTATGACATTGCATCAGCCACAAATTAAATTACATGAAACACATTTGTAAATACAATATGAAGTTGTGATATATATAATGGTAAATACAATAACTGTAACCAACTATTAATTGTGAGCTGTGGTATATGACGTTTATAGATTTTACAGAAAAATAATTAGTTTCAGTGTTTGCTTTGTTAGCACTACTGTATTTCCCTCTGCTTTACAAATGGAACATTTTTCACCCTATACAAGCTATAAAATATAATGGGGGGAAGTCAGGCATTTTTTTCTCCTTTTTTTTTTGATTATAGATAGACAAACGGATTCTATTACACTGAAAAGAAAAAAAAAAAAGATACACATGTAGGAAGCCACTGCACGACTGGCTAAAAGTTTCATTAATTCATGTAATTTAACCCTATCTAACAGCCATGTCTTAGCTCTGTCTGTTTTTAAAAGTAGGTTCAGACTGATCTCTATAATTGCACACTGTAGTAAATATATGCATTGCTTAGCGTAAGGTCCTTAAGAGAGCTATCCTTTGCAGCAGTAACTTCCAGAATCAGGTTGCATTTTTCATTCCTGTGGCTACAGCATCCTACCTGGAATCCTAATTCCTTGTCCAAGAGTAGAAGAGTTTCCATGTCCATACTTTCCCGTGTAGCAAAAACACACTCAAGCCTCCTACTGCTGCTCACCTCTATGCTGATTTCACCCAGATTTCTGGATTCACCAAATGACCCAGAACTGATGAGTGTCATGATCCAGGAGAATGGGAATTTCAGGCATGTTCTCAAGAATATTTGAAGGAAGTTATCAGTTTATTCCCTAGCTACCAAACTACCTTCTAGAGCAAGTCACTACAGCCAGCCTTGGACCCCAAGAGTGACACAGAACTTTAAAGTTTTCTTTTAGAAAAACAATCATCTTCAAAAGGGATATCAAATAGAAATAATAAAGTAGTCTGCAAAAACATTCTTTCTTCTGTCATGGTACATGAATGTAATTTAAGAGGTGTATAAAATATTCTAAGCATATGCAGACATTCTTAGGTTAAATTACCTAAACATCTGTTTTGGTTAACTATTAATAAATGAATGGCTTAATTGTTTACTTTAAAAATCAACATTTTTAAATGGGATACATCACGAAAATACTACCAGTGTGGTTTCCTCTGATATTTCTGTAATAAAACTTTCTCTGCCTCCAAAACATGGAAGTCTAACAGTCAAGAATTACAAAATTGCAAGAAAATAATTCTTCAAGGAAACTTAGTTGTTTCAGAGCTGGGCCAAAAATACAGTAAAAGCAGTCTTTCATGGTGGTTCCTGACCACGTAAGATACATAGATATAAAGCTGAAATGTTACGACAAATAATTTTCCTGCTTTTTGAAAAAAGTTTAATAAAAATTAAAAAACTCCAACAAAAAATCCCACAAGCCTTTGATAATAGATACGTGAACCTAGTTTAGTTTTATCTTGTTACATATGATTAATATGCCTATGTTAAAACTACTGATTCAAGTTAACTTTATTGCAGGAATACTGAAATATAGAGGAAGTTTTTAAGTTACCTCTATGTCTCATTCCATACAATTATATTACAATACAATAACACAGTTAAATTTAATTATAGTGTCTAACTTAACACAAGAGGAATCAAAAAATTTTAAAGACACATGTCCTATCTGCCTGCAATAAATACTCTACTGCTAGACAGGTAAATTGCCTGTCAAATATTCTCATGAAGCTTTGATGTGCACTTCTATTTTATGATAGTCTTTTTTTTCTTTTTACTTGCATTAGAAATACCTTGGCAGAACATGAAACTACTTTAATGGTCCCTGTCTTTTGCTTCAGAAAACAGCCTGGCATAAAAATTAAGAGCTCATACTTTCTGCAAGTGTTCTGCAAAAGTTCTCTTTGTTCCTTCATTTGGAAGAAGGACCTTAATGAATTTATTTAAGGTTATGTTTGAAAATATGCATGGAAGGCAGTCTTAGAAAGGTCTAAAAAAATTTAAGGCTAAAAATTGCCTTTCTGCATTCTTTGACTGAAAAGTTATTATCAACAACATACAAAATTGTAACTCATAGGGTCTAAGCTGTTTAGTCTAGAAAGAAGATTTAAAACACTTTTCCCAGGAACCAGCAGCACCGTTCACCAGCCTAAGATGGCCTTTTGTCAGACAAGCAGGAAAAAGCAGCATCTTACGAATTCCCGAATGCTGAAATTTTAGGGGTCTGTGCCTTTTACCTCTTCCTTCTTTAGCCAGATGAGCCAGATGAGTACAGGAAAGGGAACCATCATTGTAAACCAGAAGCCTGTTCTAAAACTTATAGTATTTTCAAGAAATTTACATAGTCAACTTAGCTTTGACTACCTGAAATGTTCGAAGAGTTGCATTTCACAGAGCATTACCGGTCAGGGGAGATGGGCAAAATTAATACATGCTATAAAACATTACGGTATTATTTTTCTATATTTTAGTTGATTCATGATTAGTTATTTTCAAAAAATCAATGTAGCTAATGAGGTATTCTTTAATAATGATTATAATTTCCTAAGAAAGGAATGTACTGTTCATATGTAAATGAGTTTTCCGGTTAATGAATAAAAACAGTCGATCAATCAGATTTGCAAAAAGAAAACTTATGAATAAAAGTTTTTTTTTAGGCTGTCCTTTGTTCCTTAATTGAAGAAAGAAGTGTGCCTATTAATGAGCTATTGCCAAAAAATTTATATTTTATAAACAATTACCATAAAAAATTAAAAAGTAAATAAATTTATCAAGAGGAACACAAATGAAAAATGTTTTACATACTGCTTGAAATAAATATTCTAAAAGATTTTTTGTGGAATGACATACCAGCATCATCCCTTAAAATATTAAAAAGCACAGAATGATCATTGCACTGAAACATACGCTATTGTTTCCTTGATCATCTCGATTATAAGTAGATAAGGAAAAGATTGCTTGAAAAATGTTTTAGGAGGGAATAGCTATCTTTCTATTGAACTTGTAGTTGAGCAATAACATAAAAGAGTGACAATGTAACCCAATTTTCAATTGATGCGTTATCACAATGCCTCTGATAAAAAGTGTTAATAGCATTTTCCTAAGGTACGTATGTTTCAAGTAGCTTTGCAACCATTTGCATACCAGAACAATTTGTTCAGAGCTTTAGGAAGTGAATATGTTGTTTAGTAAAGGTATTTGCAGATTTTTGTCCCGCTCTCTGTACGGCTTTTGCTTTGCTTCTGGAATCAGTCAGAGGTACGAAAGGAGGCTACTCATTGGACTGCAGCAGAACACAACCCATTAGCCTCTACGAATCATGCTCAACTATAGCCCAACTTTAGAAGCCTTAGAGTACATTTTACCAACAGGATGCTGGGTGTAAAGCTCACATTCAACAAAGAACTGAAAACTATCTTTCTTTTTAAACATGCAAGTAATGTTATTTAGAAGCAGAAGTTTATTGTGTACTGTAATCAGACTCAAAGAGATGCTAGAAGGCCATGGGAAACAGAAACCAGAATACTTTGTACTTTGCGAGACCAAATAGTCAGTATAGTTTTCAAATCAGAATGTAGGTAAGTTGAATCTTTTCTTTTTGTGCCTACGCTACTGTAAGGATAGGAATTCAAAAAATAGAGAAAGAAAATAAGATCAGAATAATTCTGATGCCTTATCTAGCATAATATTTCAGCATGTCAAAGGACATTTGACCTTCTTGTTCATGATAAAATTCTAAAATGCTGATTTTATTTAATAATAATAAAAAAATCACTTTGTGGCCTCAGAATGAATACTATGCTCTTCATCCAAAGCTTTTCTATTAATATTCATCTTATAATCACTGAATATGACCACTTTATAGATATTAACAAATTACAAAAAATTTTTCAGATCTGATCAACGTTGTCATACTTTCACCTAAGATTTGCCTGACGGAAATAGTGAGCCTGACACTCTGAATTAATACCTTGTGCATAAACATATCATCTGGCAAACACCTTTCTGTGACAAATCTTGAGCCATAACAACACACTATACCTTCCATAAGCTTTATGCTTTGCAGCATTTCACATGCTATTTTGCTTATAAATAATATATTCAATGCATCCTGGATGCCTCCAGTATACCATGCACTGTACAGCCATGCAGTTTATGCAGAATTTTCATTATTTCCTTGAATACTTCTGAGCAGAGTTTTCAAGCAAGAAAGGAGACCTTTTGTGGGAAACTCTAAATACGTGTAACTCCAGATGTAGTGTAAAATATCGACAACCAACATGGATTCACCAAAGACGCATCGTGCCAGACTAATCTAGTAGCCATCTACAACAGGACACGCTCATGAGAGCATTTCTTAGACATCTCAACAAACATGTTACTCTTGCCTAGGTGAAATCAAGGTACGCATATGCACTAAATGTAACTCTGCTGTTAGAAATTATTCATTCTATTAGAAATTATTCATGGGAATTACTTCTTTTTTCATACAGTACTGGATATGCCATGTTACCTGAGTTATAACTATTACAACAATTTGGAAAATGTAATAGCATATGGCTAATTAGCAGTACCAGATAAAGTCACACTTTCTTGCAAAGCACTTCTGGGGAGGGAAGGAGAATAAGACTAATGATACAAATATTCATGAATTGCAGTACCCAGATGTTTACTGGTTATCTGTTACTCAATTTATTTATCTAAACAAAATAATGGGGAAGAAAGAGTAAATGGAAGAAATGAAAAGAAGGTAACAATGGTGTTCAGCTGCAATCAGAAATGGATGTGGCTTGATTAGACAAGCTAGTTTTAAAACATCTTCAGACACAAATGACTCCCAAAATTTAAAAATAAATAAGCAAATAAGTAAATAAATAAATAATCAGGTGCAGTCTTGCAAGTCAGAGTTGTTCTTCTCTACTGAAGTAGCGCATTTCTGAGAGTCTGTTCAATGGACTAGTTTGTCACACACAACGCAGAAACTGAGAATTAGATTTTACTTATATGCCTACAGGTATCATCTTTATTAAACTGATTAGCCTCTGGAAAATGGCATTTGTGCTGCAGATTTACCTTTGATTAGAACAGAGCATCACACAAATTCCAAAATTAAACTAATAATTCCTGCAATGTTCAGCACTATAAGGGAAAATTTGAAACTTCCTTCAGGGGAAAAAGTTTCAGTAATAGCATCACATAGCTGGACCAGTTAGGTTTTGATCAAAACTTGTTTGGTTTTATCA
Organism: Rissa tridactyla; assembly: GCF_028500815.1. Taxonomy (NCBI): domain Eukaryota; kingdom Metazoa; phylum Chordata; class Aves; order Charadriiformes; family Laridae; genus Rissa; species Rissa tridactyla. The sequence goes on along the minus strand of NC_071467.1, from coordinate 87,753,377 downwards.
AAAACTTAAGTTCACTCTTAACACCTAACTTTTTTTCTATGTCATAAGTCATTTTGGCCTATATATGTTTTATTGCTGTATTTTGCATACTTTCAAATGAAAATTGTAAAAAAAGTCCAAAGCCTTCTAAGCACGGACAAAATTGCAACAAGGCAGTATGAAGCAGCCAAGCACCCTCAACCTCATTTGGTTTTACATAAAAATATACAGTTAATAAGTGTACTTGAGCACTCCAGTTTACAAAGAATAAAAGAAAATTAGGTGATTCAGAGGTTGGTATGAGATTCAGAGATGCCTACAATGTTTTTTTTTCCATAGATACTGAAACATGATTTCTCTTTGGCTGATAAAAGGAGACATTCTTTATATATACATACTATAGCATGGAGGAATTTGGGATTTTTGTTTACTCTGACCACTTTTGAGAATACATATACAATCTTACTTCAGCTCTTAAACCAGTCAACATCAGAAACTTTAGCAAGGATGTTTCATTCTGTAATGGCCAGCTACACTATGTACACTGTTCCATTGATACCAATTTTTCTACATGAAACAAAAGTAACAGGGAAGATTTTGTTTGTTTGTTTTTTCCCATCCCACACCAATTTCAATGCAAATAAAGCACTAGATAAGTAAAACAACATTGTCTGCTCTTATGTTCAAGGGGCCACTGGTGTGATGCAGTATTCTTCACAGACTGGAGCAGCAAACTGACCAGAAGGGCAACCTCCACAAGGTTTGGAGTCAAGACCAAAACCACCCTGTACTTATAACTTAGTCTTTGATTTCCATTCAGGATCTCTTGTCATAATAGATCACACAATACAGCCTGTTTTACATTTCTGCAATCTATTCATGTCATTCTGATTTCTGCATCAGGGCGCTATGCCAGGCAGAAAAAAATTTATCTTTTTATTTTAATCTACTCTCAAATTCTTTTAAGAGTTACCTAATATCAACAGCATGTATTTTTATAAGCCTAAATTAGAAATGTACCATACTACTGAGAACATTTCACATACCCCAGTTTTCTTCACAAGCATTACTTTTTCTTCTCTTTGAGCAATAAGAGGGAGATGGCTATAACTGACTTGCACTGGAACGAATATTCTGGTTTTGTTTTAAAAAAAATCTCAAAAAAGGGAAAAAAAAAAAGAAATCTGCTATTTCTTCCATTTGACTTGGTATCCTAGAGATCTTGTCCTATATCTTTTGTTCATTTTTCCTGTTACCCGAGTTCTATATCTGGATAATTTAAAGTCGGAAGCTTTCCACTTTTGCATCTCAACACTACCAGAATCAGACTTGAAGCTGTCTGGATCTAAAACAATGATTCAGACACCATGTTAAATGGATGTGACATAACCAATCCAACTGTATTTTGAAAGTTATTAGACTGCTTCCTCTGCAATATTAACATATGCACACACAGATTATTTTTTATTTAATGGCCAGCAAAATTAGAAGTTTATAAATCAAGTTTATTACACACTTCTGTGGCCTCAAGCTGATGAGCACAAATTAAATTTTATGTTAACCTGCTTGAGTAGTTAGCACACAATTAAGATCTTGAAGAATTAGGCTGGTGGTAATAACAATATATGAGAATTTGATCTAAATCTTGGGATTTAACAGCAGTCTGTGAATGAGTTTGTATCCAGTCTATCACCACTGGAAACCAGCTTAATATGATAAAACCAGACCGGGAGGGAAAACGAATGAAGCACTGGATAAACTAAACATTTTTCCTTTCTTATTTGTTCATGTAGTTTCTCATCTGCTGCCATTTCAGTTGGAAACTATCTATCTGTTTTGTTACACAAAACAAAACAACAGCAACAAAACAAACATCCTTGCAAAAGTTAAGAATACCCTAAATAGTCTTGTAGTCTGTAAACATACCTAGACCTAAAGAGATTAAATACAGAAAACTTTGTTATTACATCTGTGATTGTTTTATGATCCGGCATTAAAATATTTAGATGACACTAAAAATAGAAATATGGAAATATTTGTCAGAAGAACCGAACATCTCTTGAATTCAATACATTTACTTCTTTTTTAAGTTTTCTTTTAAACTGAATGCAACTGTTTTGGAGACCTTACAAGTAAGAATAGTGTATTCTAATTCTAAGAAGTAGATGAATAATTGATAATAAAAGTACAAATAAGAATGTTTATTTAAGAATATATGTACATCTTGATCTTCAATATGCTGCCATTATTCTTTGTTATTAGGTCAACTCACAAATATAGTATTAAAAAAATCAATAAATTAGGGCCTAAATATAACCTTGTTCTGGAATTTTTTACTTTCCAACTGCAGCACAATTGTGGGTCTCTGATTGACACATTGACTTATTCCCAGCAAGGGTCCTGTAATTAATGTGACCTTTTGATAAGGTGGGAGATATGGGGTGAGACAAGTGCTCTCATGAGAGCTATTAGCAAATTCTGAGCAATTGCTAATGTTAGAGAGTTATCTTTTTTTAATACAGTTTGGAAGATAATTGACAAACCATGATAATGAGTATGTATAGGGAAGGAAGGAGAGCATAAAAGAGGCACAAGAACTGTTAATTACTCAAAAAGAGGCAAGATTTTGCCACTGGATAAACTGTGCATTTTGGACTGTGGCCTCAGGAATACAATTAATAATTCCAATAAATGTAAGAAAGAAATCATAGGTCTACATGGGCCAGAATAAAGAAAAAAGAAAAAAACTCCTTCATCTATCTTAAGAAGACAACTCTGCCTTTACACAGCATAACAGGTGGTTTTATTTCTTCTTGTCAGATGGTATTTGTACCAAGGGAGTTTTCTCATTTCCCTTCCCATCTGGTTCTGCACACAGTGATATAACGTAGTACCAAGATGACAAAGATCTACTAATGTTATTTGAAGATTAGTTCTATAGCAAAGTAACTAACCTATTATTTCATCATCAAGATCCAGTAACCCATTCATGACAACAAGTATTTTTGTTACGATCAATTTTGAAACACAAGGTAAGATTAAGCTGACCTATCAGTAAATAAAAACTGCATGAAAATCTGTGACTTTGTATTCAAAAGGATTAGGCAGTAAAAAGAAGCCTGAATATTCAATGTATGCACTTATGCATATTAAAAAAAAGTTTACAGTTATCAGAAATATATACATCTAGAATGTGAATTATTTGCAGAAAACAAAATGGCAGAAAACCCTGTAGGAGCATAAGAAAAATGCAAATAAATGGAGAAAAATGTGAGGAGGCTGCTTCCGGTTCAAAATGAAACAGTATGCTATGACTATAGCCAGGACAATTTTGGTCCTCTAAAAAGAGAACAAAACCCCCCCCACCAGGTATGTATTTTTGAATACTCAGACTGCCTGCGTACTTATTCTTTCTCGTTTACAAGTTACAGCCTAGATCCCAAAGCAAATAATTTGACACAGCCTGTCTTTTTAGTTTAACACATCATCATAAAATTTTGTGGACTGAAGGAACAGCAGAATTTTTCAGCATGTCTCCAACTCTAACTTTGACAGCAATTGTGTGTAGCCAGTAGCAAGTGGCAGTAGATTGTACACCAGAAACTTGTCTGGGGAAAGACTCTTTTGGGCAGGGTGTCTTTATGGAGTTGCCTGCAAAACTTAGCCAAAGCAGGATGCAGTGAGGGAAATGTGGTGGCAGGTGATATTTATATCACTAGACAGAAGAAAGTATGTGATAATTTCAGTACCTGTGAAGAAAGGGTGCTGCTGATGAATGAGTACCTTTTTGGAACTCCGAATTTCTCGAATAATTTAGAACAATAATAATCTATGTCACCTCAGAATCTCTGATTAATACTTTCATTTTGTAACGATTTGGCAGACTGCACTGTATTTCTGTCATTTTAGAAAATTAAAATTGAAGACATTCCCATAATTTAAAAGTAGCTGTACAAAAAAACACTAGTATTTCTCTGGAACGTATCATTTTACTCTTCAGTATTTTAGCTAGGTGTTTTAGACCTCGCGCATTTGTTTGTGCCTACTTACACACACATATATAGGTATTTTAACACTTTTTGGTTTTACCTACATACATTTTAACAACATGACAGTCATGAAGGCAATAAGAAGGACAGAGATGACAAATGGAAAAATAGACAGACATAACCATTGTGCCATTATTGATTTCTGAAGATCTCAAACTGAGCCCTTCACATTCTTCTAACATGAAATTTTAATAATCTTGTTGCCAGCCCCCCTCATCACCTCTCTTGCCCCATCCAATCTCTTTTCTTGATCTCTTATTTAGAGACAGTGAGGCTGCAGCCATCAATACTAAGAGAAACTGGTTGCTACAATTCCAGCCCTCTGGAACAGGTAAGGTATTTAGCAATTGATTATGGAAGAGTGAGCATTGCACCCAGAATACTAAATTAAAGAAATGTAATAACATGCAATAGCTCGAGGACGACTGACAAGAAATATATCAGAGATGTGATCATCCACTTTTGTGCAAAATCCTAGACATGACTGAATCTATGCTCCCACACCAGGCAGATACAAAGGAGCATAACAAAACTCTCTAATTGCATGAAAATAGGCAATTAACATCAGTGCTTCCAAGTAACCTTTTCCACTTTGACCAGAACACGGAAACGATCATGTATCACTGCACATCACTGTTCCTTTTAACTGCTAGTCAGCATTGAATGCTGGAGTGCTCCACCAAACTGCAACACCAGAGATGGGATTAGTAAATGCTAAAATGCCAAGTACAGAGGCAAATGTGGCATACCGGTGTCGTGGGTTTGGCCAAATTGGACAATGGCCGGTGACAGATGCTCCCTCCCCAGCCTCTGTGTATGAGAGGAGGAGGAGAGATAAAGAGATTTACGAATTTAGAAGAAACTAAACTAGTTTAATAAAATATTAAGAATAAAATAAAAAGGAAAATAATGAAATAGATACAGTATATACAAAACCATGTTAACCTCCCAGGATGATGTCACCGGCAGGCACTGGGGAAGTCCCAGGCTGGGCTCAGCAATGGGTGGGAACTGAATTCCACAGGTGGAGTCAGGAACACACCGATTGGGATCAAAGGCAGATGAACAGACAGGGTCCTCCTCGGACGTCAGCCATTGAAGGAAGAGAGTTGACTCTTTGATCCCTCAGCTTTTATACTGAGCATGGGGCAGGTGGGATGGAATACCCCTGTTGGTCAATTTTGGGTCACCTATCCTGTCCGCTCCTCCCCGCAGGTGGGACCCCTCTATGCCCCTCCGCTTCCGACCCTTTAACGGGGCAAATAACGAAATTAGCTGATCGGGGTTGTTATAGCAGTAGGTACAATCAAGAGCCTCTCTGCATACCATTCCTTGGCACAAACTGTCTTATCACTCTGAACAAACTGCTTCAGACACAACATGCTGTTAATTTCAGAGAGTTAGAAGAGGCCTAGCTAAGAAATAAAATTACTGAACAGAAAGTTGGTTCTGTTTTATCTCAAACCAGGACAACCAGCAGTTGGGCCGTGAAGGTATGCCCTTTGAAAACAAATGGGAATGTCAGTTTGTGGCCAGAATAGGACCTGTGAAACAAAGCCATTTCTCTCTATCCAACTTCATTTTACATAGCAATAAATTAAGTTAATTTTCCCCGGGTCAAGTCTGTTTTCCTTGGATGATAATTGGTAAGGGATCTCCCTGTCTTTATCTCTTTATCTCAAGCTTTTCCATCTTATTTCCCCGCCAGTGCTGTTGAGGAGAGGGGGTGAGAGAGCAGCTGGGTGGACGTCTGGCACCAACTAAGGTAAACCCACCACTAAAAACCATGTGAAAAATATCCCCAAATATCTATGAATAGGTGTTTAAACACCCATATTTTTAAATGCTTTGCTCACTTTTTTTAGCTTGGGTACTTGATTACTGCATTTTCTCCTTTGTGGAACATTTATTTGGTGCACACGGTATTAATACAAACATCCTTCTTGGATGTTTCTTTTCCTTCCATTTTTCACTGGGATCAGCATGATGCAGGTAACTCTTGCTTCTCCCAAGACATCCTTAAGTTCTGTCCCCACCTGCTATGCAAGAGTGCTAAGAAACAGGGGAGGGTGAATGCCTCTGCTCAGCTCAGCAGCCTGATGTAATGTGCACAGCACGCAGCTGGAGCCACAACTGGTGAACAGGTAGCATGAGCGCCAGACACCTTGATGTATGCGCACCAGCTAAAAGTCATCACTCATGGATACTGCAAAGGGTCCAAACCACCAAAATATAAATCAATGCACAGCAGCAATAAACAACTGCTTATGTATCACCAGTGGCTACTGAAATCTTGCACGAAAGAACAAATCACAGAGAAGTTGTATGTTGCAATAGAAACCACTATGTGTAACCAAATTGAGGCTGCTTGCAGTGACATGTACATGCTCTGCATTAACAAAGGGTTTGTATTTTTTTCCTTTCTTTAATACATTACATTGTTTTCAAGATGAGCTTTTGCAGGGAATAAGGTCTGCATCACTTGATGTTTATCATTCTGCATATATGTATGCATTAAACATATATATGCAGGTATTGATCTGTCACCCTGCAACGCAAAATAAGCTTGCCTGTGCGAGGCCTGCACAAGTGTTGTGCCTACTGTGTAAAAAAAAAAAAAAAAAAAAAAGAAAAAGAAAAAGAAAAAAAAGAGGGGGAAAGACAGTAAAACAAAGTTTTAAGAGAAATAGTCTAACTGTGTCACTGGTGCTCATTAGTACTGCTGAGAGCTGCCATGCCGGCAGAGCCATTTTGCTGTCAGCGTTCATATGCTGCTGCACTGTGCCAGGCTGATGCTTCAGCCTACTTGGAGCTAGCTGGGGACTGTTTGTGCTGTGCTCTGCTGCACAGTGTAGACATACCCTCAGGGTCCAATGCTGCTTATTCACATTTCCTAATAAGTGCTAACCCACTAATAACAACTCTTGCAATTGTTACAGAGCAAGCAGTGCGCATCCATTCTGCATATGTTTCCTCACAATTTACCCCATGGCATTCTTAGCTGTATCAAAATCTAGTCATAACTGAATAACAGAACATATTGGACAAGAGGGAAAGTTAAAGGGTAGAAAGATTTTTTTTTAAACTTTTTTTTTTTCTCCTTAACTGTTTCTTTCTTCTGCCTTAACTGCTTACTTGCAAAATTACATTGCATCGTATTTGGGTGAGGATTTTCACCAATAAAGATATGAAAAAGAAAATGGAAATAGGTGACAACAAAATAGAGAAAGTTAAAAAAAAACCACAAAAGAACCAACCCCTGACCCTTAACTTTATTCATGCTTACAGAATCCACAGCAATTTTATTATCATGCTAACACCACTGTCATTACTAGTAATGAGAAAACTGCTGTATTTAAAGATCACCAGATATGCACTACAAACGTATAAGAGTCCTAAGGAATTAATGATTTTAGTTCCTAATCTGCAACACAATTAAAAGGCATTCTCTCAGCAAAGGGATATTCATCCTTTTCAAAAAAATACAAGAAAGAAAGAAAAAGAAAAGTAACTTCAAAATATTCAGTATTCAGCCACAAACATTAAGTATTAAAACTTTTATGGAAAAGACCAATGGTTTCTGCCATGGGTGGTGTTACCTAAATGCAAGGAAAGTGGGACATGGGAAGAGAGATCATCAGAGTTCTGTTCCTCACCCCCACCCAATAATATCAACATCGCCCTAAAAAGTATATACTTACTCTTAAAAGACCCTGCACACAGCAGTTTTAGACTCTAAGACTGAGAGGAAAGCATGCAGAGTCAAGAGGAAATAGAAAAATGCCATTTGATAATTGCTTGTCACTTACAGAATACATTCAAACGCTGGAGGAATGAGAAATGCATTAGGCCCCCAGAACTGTATGAGACATCACTTAAAGTTTCTTACTCATGCCTTTTCCCATTCATAACGAGTAACATTATACCTGAAAAGCCAACTGCAGCCTCTTTTATTTTGTTATTGTAAAAACCGAAAGGGGAAAAAAAGGGGGAGAGATCATAGAAGAAAGTCATGGGTTTTAAAAGTTCAAGATAGTAGAAAAAAAAGATCCAACAGAATATGATCATGAGGAGGGGGAAACCAACCAGGAAAAAGTATAAAATCTAGCTCTACTTACGGTTAAGGTCTATAGCTCTGTTACGAGCACCTGAGAACCTGTCCCAGGTCTCTGAAACACTCTGTACAGAACTTCCAAGACCAGAGCATTAGGAAATTTCCTGGGGAGGATCACTACCTCACAGCACATAAAGATCCCTAGCAGGAAAATGTAGGATTTGAAAAGAGAAGATAGAAAGTGGGAGGATGTTTGAATCTTTTGCTTTGTAGACGAGGAACATTCAGAGCCTCCTGACATATCTACAGGCATGAGCCTTTCACACCAGCATCAAGAGGAAAAATCTTAACTGATGTTACTCATGTAAAAATGTTACTCATTTGCAGCAAAACTTACCTGGGGCTCATTTTGAAGTCTTTTCAAAGTATGCCACTCCAACAGACTTCACATTTGAGACATTAAAGCTCTGCCTTTTCTCCCCCTCCTTACAATCACATATTTGAAAAGGCTGTCGCCACTTAGGTATATAGCTCTCCCTCCCACCCCTTTCTGCTTGCTCAGATTCTCAAAACCGCTCTGATTCCATTTATTCCAATGAACTTACAAATGCGTCACTGAGAAACAAGTGGTATAATGTCAGGTTGAGCCTGATATCTTGAACAGGGAAGAGATGATGTCTTAGTGTCTTTTAAAGAGAGATGGCATAGCTCCTGCCAGATCTGATCACCTCATGAATTGTGGCAGATGGTGCAAAGTCCAAAGTTAAAGTGGTTAATAACACAAAGTTTACTCAAGAACACAGTCAATCCCAGGCAAACTCTGCTTTCTGAGAACTTCCTTAAAAACTCTTCTGACAAGCCTAGAAAGACACTATGACATATTCTCCTTTGTGTGCAAGAGAACCAGCTTCTCCTCCTACCAGTAAGGACTGGGGCTAGAAAGGGGCTGGGTTGCTGGGAAATAGAGCATACATACACAGGGAGGCATTCTACTGCATAGCGTCCCCAGCAGTCTCTAGTGATGCTTAGACAATTTTAACAAGCATTGAGGAAGTGTGCTGTATTCAGGAGGCAGGCTTAGTAGGTCAGGCTTAATAATGTAGCACATAATTAGGAACAGTTAAGGTTATATTAGAGTATTCCTCTTCATGGGATTCTTATGACCCTCTAATTACATTCTCGCTTGAATGAATTTAAAGAAAAATAATTTCTGTATTCTATTGCTTTCCTATATAATACTGCGTTCTGCCTCATTAACAAGTACTGTGTTAGCTCTTGGCACAGAATCATGCAATCCTTCCAGCTTTTAAAAGCAGAGGGCTAGGAAAGAGAACTTGGATAAAAAGGATCTAGAGGAAGCAGCAGCCTGCAGTCCAAATATTTAGAAAATCTAGGGTTACAAGACCAGAAAGGAAAACACATAAAGAAGCTTGGCTTGCTTGCATCCAGCCAAGCTGTTGAAGGAGAACCAGTGAAGAATACATGCAGACATGCCAGAGCTAGCTGCTTACCAGCCAGCCAGCTAAAGCCTATCCAGCCTAGGTGCAACACATGGCACTGTGCCCACATTAACATTTCTTTTGATCAAAACTACTAAGTTTGTTGCACCTTGTGGACATGCCAGCTCCGATCTCTGCTACTTGAAGATCTCTACCCATCTTCCAATTACATAATAAAAATGTTCTTCGATCTGTGGAGAAGGACTTGGGGGTAATACTGGATGAAAAGCTGGACGTAAGCTGATAATGTGTACTTGCAGCCCAGGTAGCCAACCGTATCCTGGGCTGCATCAAAAGAAGTGTGGCCAGCAGGTCTAGGGAGGTGGTTCTGCTCCTCTACTCCACTCTGGTGAGACCCCATCTGGAGTATTGAGTCCAACTCTAGAGCCTTCAACACAAGAAAGACATGGACCTGTTGGAGCAGGTCCAGAGGAGGGCCACAAAAATCATCAGATTGATGGAACACCTCCCCTGTCAGGAAAGGCTGAGAGAGTTGGGGTTGTTCAGCCTGCAGAAGAGAAGGCTCCAGGGAGATGTTACTGTGGCCTTTCAGTACTTACAGGAGGCTTATGAGAAAGATGGAGACAAACTCTTTAGCAGGGCCTGTTGTGATAGGACAAGGGGTAATGGTTTTAAACTGAAAGGGAGTAGATTTAGAATACACAAAAGGAAGACATTTTCTACAATGAGGGTGGTGAAACACAGGGACAGGTTGCCCAGAGAAGTGGTAGATGCCCCATCCCTGGAAACATTCAAGGTCAGGTTGATGGGGCTCTGAGCAACCTGATCTAGTGGAAGATGTCCCTGCTTATTGCAGGGGGTGTTGGACTAGGTGACCTTTAAAGGTCCCTTCCAACCCAAACCATTCTGTGACTCTATGACTCTAATCAAGTTGCGGGATTAGGGTTCATCACTGTGACTCTTCCCACCTCTTACCAGCACCTCCTCAGGCTGAAACCTAGTCTCCGCCCAGAGAGCCTCAGCTGCTCCCAAAGCAGTCTCTCCCTCCCACCAGTGTTTCACCTGACTCAGACACTCCTTTGTTAAAAGAAAAGAATTTGTATAACTGAGAACAAATAGACAGATAACAGCCAGCACCCCTATATATATGAAATATCGCAGATATTGTTCATATCGGAGATTAATTGTCTTCAGAGCCCCAGAGGAATATTGCCCAAGAAGCTTTAGTGACAAATTATCAAAAGAGAGAAGAGGAAAGAAGTAATAGGTGTCAAATAGAAAGAGGAGGGAAGGAATAATCTAACACCCTACCTTATCCCCAGAGGCTGGTGATGACTGTAAAAGTATAGGACAGATGAATAACAGCATTGTACTAAAAAATGCTGCTCCTTCTGAGAACTAAGTGCTTAGATGTTGCCTCATGACAGTGATTTCCATTTCTAATCAGCCAATGATTTCAGTCCTCATTATGCATTCATTATATTTTTTAATATGTCATTTTCTACCTTTACCTGTGCTCTCACTCTCGAAAGACCTTTCCATAAAGCCACTACTCAGTCTGCCTTCAAACCTCTCCAGGAAAACTTTTCGTATGGACTTGTCGTATGGACAAATATTCTCTTTTTATTTCCTTATGTTTGTCTGTGTTTGACTTTCAAAGGCCATAGGTTGTCTTGGCAAGGATTATCTTTTAGAGTTTGCACACTGTTTAGCGCAGTGGGACTGCAATCTCCAGGCTAGAAAAGCTAGGCAACTTGGCAATGCAAACAGCAACCACTATCACAGTACCAAGTACTGGTATGTCAAGCCTTTTCGGCCTCTTTGGCCACAGTTACAGCTACTTAGGCTGCTGAATGAAATCAGCTGGATGTCGACCGTCGCACACATTATCATCCTACCCTCTCTAAACACTGCTAGAGGTAATCGGTAAACCTTTATAGAAATGCATAGTGATTTCTTTCTTTTTTCTTTGAAACAAATAATCTTAATGCTCTTTTGGTTTGTACAATACTACTAGTCCTTAACTGTCTGGTAGCTGGCATACTATAATTAAGAGAAAGGAGCATTCCTTCTCCACCCCAGCCATCTGACTGTGCTCCTTCTCCAATTACATATTCAATAAACACATCTCATACATTTTTTTTCATATTTAGGATTGGATGTGATTAGAAATTACCATTTCTAGTAAGATTTACCTTACTGAAAGTACTAAGCCTCAAACAGTCAGCTGGAACTATCAATTTACCAATCTGATAACTTTTATTACCTTTGCAACAGGCTTTCAATTGGTACTGTTTGAAAACTTTATTGTCAGCTGGGGATCTGTCTCCTGTTGTTTTATTTTGTTTTTCTTCCACAATGTCAACAGCTGAATAAAATGGCAAGGAAGGTTAGAACCAAACAGCCTTAGTATTAAGCCCTGCTGATGTAAGTGGGGGTTTCTTAGTTTAACTAAATTGGCTGTTAGCCTTTTAAACTCTGTAGTGAATTTGGGGACATAGGAATCCCAAGTAATAAAGATTATCAAAAGGAATGCAAATGAAAGCGATATCACGTCATTAGATCTTTAGGTATTAAGTTAAAGTAATTAGTCTTGAACTCATAGCAACTGTAATATCAACATACAGCTCTGCTACAACAGTTCAATTAAACCAAATACCCACTAGATTTGAAGTCTTAATAAAGATGAAAAAGATCAAGGCCACAAAGTTTAAAAACTCTGAGAAAAGAATAAAACACGGGTGGACACTGGTTCAAGTATAAAAAAGGGTGCAGGAGAAATAACTGACCAATTTTCTGCATCAGTAACCTATGAATCATGGAAGAGTATCTATGTTTGAAGAGGTGAACCCAATTTATGACCTTGCCTTACTTCCAGATTCCACAAGAAGGGTTTCACCACATTTTTTATCACAGGAAGAATTTTTTAATTAAACCAAAGCAAAACAAAACAAAATCCTGATAACAGCAACAGAAGTGAAAGAATGAAATTACAACCCTTGTTTCAGTTATTTCCTCGCTCTTCATGGTGCACTGTGTTGCCAGCACTTCAGTTTTGTAAACACCACAATTCTTTCACTGGCTTTACCAGGAAGAGATAGAAACAATCTTTCAAATAAACACTTCATCCCAAGCTAGCCAGGGTGAAAGATAAGTCAAGACTTCTTAGACTAAGACAGTAAAAAAACAGGCAACTGTGGAAGTGGCACAAGTTGGATGTAGGAAGCTTGCTGTAAGTACGTTGATCAAAAGAGATGCAGCAGCTACAGGGCACAGGCTATTATCTTTTACAGTCTGTTCTATTTGTTTGTTTGTTCTTCTAATAGCAAGTGGATAAAAATCCCACTCATAAGCTCCCATATGTTCAGCTAGAGCAGAGAAATATGCCGCACATATATCTATTTCTGAAAATGAGACTTTTATTCTCTACTGAATTTTTACACCTTATCCAACTGTTATGAGCCCTTGCAGATACCTACAGTGATATTTCAGACACAGGCATATACAGCTCTATCTCTCAGCATAGAGAGTAATATTCATGAACATATAAATGCCAAAAAATCTAAATGTGACCTGAAATTAATTTGCAGACAACATGCAAATAATTCTCCCCATGTGGTCAAATTTCTTCTTATTACTGCCGTCAGGAATTTGCAGCTTATACTTGTACAGTTTGTGGAAACCTAAACTTTGTCCTCTAAACTATGAAAAATTCTACTCAAAAAATCAAAGTGTTGTTCCAACATTTAATTTCATATAAAACTATCTATTTCAATATGCTAAAAATGTTAACATATATTACAAACATACCCATTCATCATCCTACTTATTTTTAATACTATACTCTTAAATAGGTATGTATGCTTTATATAAACCAGTAGTGCAATGTAATTTCATGCATCAGCAAACTACGTATGTCCATCTTTCTTAACATTTTATTTAGTCAGTGTTCTCAGTATGTTGTTTTAAATGGTTTTGGGGAGTTTTTTGGGGTTTTTTTTTGGAGGGGGGGGAGTCAGGGAGCGGAGTCATTTATTTTCTTTTTTTGTATCCTAGCACTATTTCTTCAGGAATCTCTAATACATATTCTGGAAGATTCTGAAACTGTATCTTCATGGAACTACAACAAAATAAGTAAGTTTCTGTGGAGGTGCAAAACTCTGTTCAAGTAGAGATTAACTATATATATACAAGACAATTGTATGTATCGTACATTCTTGGCTTGGCTTGTAAGAGACAAAGAGTAGAGAGTACAAAGGTAGAAATGACAAAGTTGTATACATTTTGAAGGAATTACTGTTTGGAGAAGGACAGAAAAATAACTCACTTCACAGATTCCTTAAAATATGCATTTCATCTGTTTTACTATTTGGACTTTTACATACAGTAGATTTTTAATAAAGGCTACGCTTCTACACGTGCTAGCTAGCTAGGCATGAACCCAGCTAGAAAAGCATATCCTCACTATGCATCAATCTAAAGAATGATTTTTTTTTTGTTTGTAAACAGATTTTAAAAGCACGTTGTCAAGTCCATACATGGGATGGTCTCAACAAGAGAGATATTACTCTTGGGAAAATCAATGCATGCTTTTGTTGCCTTAAGACTATGCACAATATTTCTTTAAGATTTCAACTAATGACATTCACAGATATATGCTATGCCATAAAAAGTAACCTTTGTACAAAAAATGAGCAATGCGAATGCTCTGTGTCCCTCTGGTTGCTGTTGTCTGGGAAACATTTTTTTATTTTCCAAAAAAAAAAGGATAATGTCTTTTTACCCCCTTAGAATTTAATCCTTCACTTTTCGAGACCCCTTTAGTCTATCCCTCCCTAAATAGTTCCTTTAGAAAGGAAAACAGTTTGAGGAATGGCACATATTAATACAGTTATACAGAAAACACAGTCAAATCAGACTCTTCATAGTATTCAGTAAAACAGTACTCATTATTATGCATTGTTTCCTATACAGTAGTTGAAAAAATATTTGAATAATTCTTTCTCCTCAAAGTCACAAAAAGTCTGACTATGCAGATATAGCTTTCATGAAATTAAAGATAAAAAAGAATACTGGTTTTTTTTCACATCCAGAACATTTAAATAACAGGGATAAGCGGGCTAGGCACAATTCATTATGTTTAACTAGTAAAAGAAGTCAGTACTGTGTGTAGACTACAGTTCTGCATGCTGATGAATACTTCATCAAAAGAATTATCACTTAGGAAGATGGCGAGGGCAATATATCAATTATCAAAAATATCTGTATTCTAATCTGACGCTTTGCATTATTTAACATTTTCTGACACAAAATATATCTTAACTCCCTTTTTTATTCTGTGGCCATTAATCGCTTGATGTAGAACACAAATGCCAATGACATAGATAAACACTGCTGAGATTAAGATTTAAATGAAAATCAATGTTTCAGTTGGCTGAAAAACTAACCTCTCTGACTTGCTGAACAGTAACACTGAAAATACAATTCACAGTTCCATTTCATGTACAAAATTGTGTTCTTTTTCTTTTTTCTTTTTTTTTTCCCAATTCTTTCAGAGAAAGATCTGATGAGTTGAAAAAGAAAGGTAAAGGGAAAAAAAGTGCATGAATACTGGTTTCAGTTTTACTGAATAGATTAGAACATCTCTAGGTCAAGCATCACTTGCATTAGCACTACCTGACAAGCTACTTTTGCTGAAACTAACTTTGTATGCATAATTAATTATTCAGGCCTCTTTTTTCTTCTTTTCTGAGTCTTATTTGGATGCTAAATGGAGGAATTTATTCGTGTGTCCTGGTTAACATCTGGGGAATTACTATAAAGCTGCAATTATATTAACTGACTAAAAATCTTATAAATCTCCATGACTGTCACTTACTCTGATTTTGACATGTCTGATATGACACTTTTTCACTGGGAAGTGGAAATATAAAATCTTTTTTAGCCTGTAAGAGCTTTGTGCTCTATGGCTGAAAATCCAGCAATAAATGAGGTGCACATGACCCATCTCAAAACTCTGCAGTTTCCCTATAACATCCTTGAATGTAGATGACCTCTTGGGTTTGTGCATTAAAGCTGTGTTTGAGTTTGCTTGTTAGAATGGTGCCTAGGTTCTCTACACCTACATATGAGAATTCCTCTCTATCTTGTCCCCTTAAATTAAAGAAAAATAAAAAATTCTCATCAGATATCTGCGGACAAAGTCTTTGAGACATCAGCAATTGAGATAGTTTGTGATAACATCTCTAGTATCATGAATTGGAGAATACACGTGTATAGGAATACCCATTACTGTCAAATATGATGAGTCAGTGCAAGCGGCATCGGTTTCAATATTGCTAAGATCTCTCTTCTGATTTCCTCTATCACCTTGTGTCCATGGACAAATAGTAATAGGAAATGTACTCCATGAACGCACACTGCAAGCTGAAAAATTTAGGTTCATCGGAGGCTAAACTAATGTTAAACAGCTTTTTGTAAGAGTATATCATGAAACTGCACCATATTACCTCTGAAAATAGCCTGTGGGATAAAGCAAGGGTTTAGTTAAAAAAACTGTTTAATATACATGTGAATGAGGTAAAGTCTACCAGATGGCAGAAGAACTGGATGTTTTGGCATCAGTTTAACCTTTCAGATGTAAAAATCTGATGCTGAAATCCCGCCTTTTTTAAAATTTGATTTCTAGGCCTGCCTAAGGCATTACTTTGAAGCTATGCAAAATTTATACAGTACTGTAGACATGCACAGGAAAAAGTTGCTTTAGACTCCCAAATATTGTCAAAGCCTTATACTGAACGCTGTCTATGTGCCTCCCTGCTGCATTCCTTCCTTTATCTAAGACTGAGACCCATGTAAACTACCCTGAGAAGCAATGTTGCACATTTTCCAGACAAAGAAAGACAACTGGCCTCACCATGCTAAGGCTTGCATAGAGACCTGTATGACAGAGGTTCTAAGGTTTGCTGGCACATTGGGTCTGGCTGAGATTTTTTTTTTTTGGCTGTTATTTTCCCCATAACAGCCCTCATAGTGCTGTTCTTTGTATTGGTAGCTAGAAAGGTGACACATCAGTGTTTTGGCTGCTGCTGAGCAGTGCTCGAAAACTGCCAAGGCTGTCTCTCCAACTGCCCCCACTTCACCAGTAGTCTGGAGGTGGACAAGATCTTTGGAGGGAATATAGCCAGGACAGCTGACCCCAAATGACTGAAGAAATATTCCACACCATATAATCTTTGAGAGGAGCAGAGCGGCTTCGTTATGATGATGTTTGTCTTCCAGAGCAACTGCTACGTACTGAAGCCCTACTTCCCGATAAGTGGCTGGGCACCGCCTGCTGATGGGAATTGGAGAATAAATCTTTTGTTTTCATTTGGTTCCACACGCGGCCTTTGCTTTTGCTTTATTAAAGTGCCTTTATCTTGACCCATTAGGGTTTTTTCCCATCGTATTTTCTCCCCCTGCTGTCCGGCTGAGGAGGGGAGGGATAGAGCAGCTTGATGGGCACCTTGCATACAGCCAAGGGCAACCCATGACAGCTAGTCACCTGGTAAGTACCCATGCTACCAGCATTATGGAGAAGTTGCTGAATGTAAGTAAGTTTCTTTATCAAATCTGACCACAAATTGCAAAATCAATTTAAATGAAGTGCACCACAAAAGGCATCTCATAGATGTACTTCTGAAAAGATTTGCTCAGGGAAGCTATGTTGGAATGTCCTATCAATGCAGGCACCAACTATTTTGCTTCCAAGTAAAGTTTGAGTGGAACTTAAGTTTATGCTTTTCCATTTTAACAATCATTTCTCCTTGCACTAAATCTCTGCTTTCTTCTCAGGTAACATGTATTTGATCACAATGTAATTTGCAGAAAAAGTCAGTGAAAAATTCTGCTTTATTTGTCTTCAAGCAGTTTCAGTTTAATCAGAATAAAATCAGGAGTTTAAGCAGAATTTAAATGTACAGACTACTGACTCTTCCACTTTGCAACTACAATAATGTGGATTCAGCAGAATGAAACCCTGCACCAACACATTTCCTCAAGAATCACCTAATTTCCCTCCATGCTCTAATTTTTGTCCTCTTCCCCATGATATGAAGCATATTACAAGTAATTCCATATGCTTTGAATAATGCAAAGACTGTTTTATCCTTCCCAAGCATATGGATGTATATATCAAAAGGTTAGCAAAACTATATTATGTTCTTAAGCACCTTTAAGGGAACACAGTGCTTTTCTGTAAATCCCATGCAGAAAGTACATGTAAAATTACATTCTGACCTAACAAAATCACAAGAAAAAAACCCTCTGAAGTTCTGCTGCATTCTGACTATGAAGAACTGGAATCCTTTTGCACTAACGGTACATTGAAGTTGCATAATTTTTAATAAAGTAGTAAAGGCATATCAATAAAATATTAATAGCTACATGTGAAAGATGGGCTTATAAATAAATATAAATATTTATGTACTTGTAGCTAGCTAGAAATAAAGTTTGCAAATAAATTACTGGGGAAATAAAATTCTATGTTTTTGTGATGTTTAACATAACACAAAAGGATCAAGAAGGAAAGCAGTACTTCTAGGAACCATTCTGTTGATGTTGATATTATCACTTTAGCTGATTTTAAACTATTATCTTTATTATGTTTGTTGCACTGGAGTACCGAGAACTCAGTTTCTACAGTGAAGCAGTAGGTTTCAATTTTTATATTTTATTCTACAGAAAATTTACACACTTTGTAGAGAACTTGTTTATTTTATTACCGTTACACTACATGTGAGAGGATGAAGTTACTTGAATAATTTTCTTACACAACTTAATGTGGGTACTGTGGAAGAGTTTATTGAATTAAGCAGCTCATCTTCCCTGGGATGTGCTTTATTATGTAGCCAAGTTTTAATAAATCTCTTTAAAAAATTTTGAATTGCAAGGCAGCTCACTAAAAACAGCGCTCTCTGTGCATCGTCCTTGGAAAAATATACTATTTTTTAATGAAAGATTTCTGGATAACAAAGACAGATACTGAAAATAACCTAAATTGGTGATGATTTAGAGCATTATTTTAATGCTTGTCAATAATAACTGGGGAATAAAGTGAAGACAAATCAGTAAGATTAATTGCAAGGTTTGTTTTCATTAGACTACACACTGCCCTTCGCATACCCAACCTGTTCACTCATTCAGACATATTTCTCTTTATGCTCTGTCCCTATTGTTTTCTTAATTTTCAGGTACTCTATAGAAAGCAATCTTAGTAATATCAGATAGGAAAATCTCTGTCTTCCAGTAAGGAAGCATGTAATTTCCTACATTAAGTCCAGCCCTCTGCTGTCCGAGGCAAACCCCATTACGTAGTTTCATCTACAGTCAGCTACTCCAATAACTAGTGATGGATGCTGGCTTCGTATTTGCAAAATCTCTTTTCTAAACAGAATTTCAAATGTTAACTTTATTTCTAATAGTGCTTTCTAACCCACTTTTAATGCATGAACATTTTGGTATTAAGTTCATTTGCTTTTAAAAAAAAAGGAAAATAAAAGATAGAAAAAAGAAAGAAAAAGTAAAAAGAACGAAAAAGAAAAAAAAAGAAAGGCATTTTTAAGTTCAACATGTTCTGAAGCTTGAAAAATACAAATGTAGAATACTGAAACTGTTGGTGTCATTTTCTAAAAAAAAAAAAAAAAGTAGTAGTTAATCCTGGAGTACTAGAGATACATTCACGGTAAGTTAAGGGGCCACGCTCAAGAAGATTTTTCCTATCAGTTCTTTGCTGGAAACGACGCTACACAGTTCAGCTTGAACTTGCTTGGTCTGGCAGGATCCTGAGGTGAATTTTCTATTCAGAGTGCTCTGTACTGGGCCTGAGCTCCCACCTTTTAAGAGATTCTGTGAAGAGTCTACTGATGCCCTCTCTCCAAGTTCAGCTACTCGCACCACCGCAATCTGGCACACAAAAAGAATGGCACAAACTCTTCTGATTATAGTTTTGGGCAAGTTATGTGTGTTGCCTTAAAGAGAAGAGGAATTTGGTTTGCAATAACTCATCAGCTTTGCTGTGGAGTACTTACTTACACAATCTTTTTAGCAACTAAGCTCTGTCAGGGGCTGTAAACGCAATACTGTTCACGCCCCTTTCAGTGAATTACATTTATTGATAAGTTTTAAGTTGTGAATTCCAGAAGAATGTTCTGTGCTGTCTGAAAGTACGTAAACACACCAGGAGGGTTCCCCCAACCATGAAGTACAGGTTCTAGTATTTAAGGTAAACTAATTTCTTCTTGGCTTCCGATTATTGTTCTTAACCTTGACATTTTATTAACAGGTATTTCAGAAGGTTGTGGTTTTGTTTCAACTTTTGGTTAATGTACATACTTAGGTGTGCAGTAAAAAAAAAATTTATTCCTCCAATATGCAAATTATTATATCTTAGTGAATAACATAATTGGCATTAAAGTATAATTTTTACGAATAACATCATGAAAGAAATTAATTTTGATCTTGTTTCAGAGCGTTTCATAAGCAACCTCAAATTAGTTTCTTTGCTAAACATCAAATAGACTGGTTGAACAGTACACTTTTTGAAGAACTACTATAAAAATAATCAGCTCCAGATGCAGTAATTTATGTGCCTGAGATGCTTATATTTCCAGAGCCTTTACTTTAGATTTGAGCTTGGATTTTTTTTTTTTTTTTGTGGGGATGGGGATGTGTATTTTGTTTCCTGCTCCCTTGATTGCAACTTCTAATTCCCCTAAGGTGAACAGTGAAAAATGAGTAAATTAAGCATGTAAATATATCTGAAGTCAGACAATACATAATTTACATAATTTGAAACAACAAATACAATGAGATTATACAGTACATGTATTTTAGAATTCCTCTGAGTCAGGATCATTTTCATTACATTTTTCAAGTTTTTCTTTCAGTTATTTTTTCCTTTCAGTTATTTTCAGTTTATCACCACAATAAAATGTTTCTTAAGGAAGTGCATTAACTTTATGAAATGGAAACGTAAAAACCTAGGGGCACAATTCTCTTTTTAATAAATATGACTGCATTGCCAATATGTTGCAGAATGGTGTTGCAGCCAGGAGTAATTCAATTTTGATTAATCATGTCCTGCATAAGAACTTAAGCTAGCTGACTTCAGCCGAACCTTTGGAGGCAAGCAGGCATTTTCACCGGCAGTTGCCACCCTGGAGAAGTATGAGTATTTAGCATTTCTCTCTCTCCAATTCAAATCTGTCTGTTGCTCATAGAGTACTGAACTTTTGCACTGTAGAGATCTTGATGAACCTCAGCCTAGCAAACACTATCCATAAGGTTGGCACGATTCTTATTAGCTGAGCTCTTTCGCATTCCCAACAGCCTTCCAGCCCCAGGTGTAATAACGCTAGGAATGCAGAACCCCTGTGAATTCCCTGCCTGAAAAAGTGAGGCAACTGGCAGATGATGAGATATCTACTAGAACCCTTATGGATTTATTCAATTAAAAACAATACCATGAGATTCTTACTAAGGTCTGTGAGGAGAAGGGAGTTCTTTTTGGGATAAGAAACAACGTGCTTTAGGTTTAAAAACCTTAATTTGTTCAATACATAGTAGAAGACGAACATCTTTCCTGCAGTACAACCATTTTATGCTCTTAAGTAAGTGAACTGCGGAAAAAGCAACACCTGTTCTTTGATTATTTGCAGATCAGGTGACCCCGTCTGTTCAGATAGTGGGAAAACTTTGATAAATTCTAATTCATATTCTGCAAGACAAAACAAAAACGTAAGCTGGCACTGCAACCTCCTTGACAGACCCTCTAATTTGAAAGAAACAAAGAGATTTAATAATCCACTCCATGGTTTTAAATTTGAAAAGAACCCCAAAAAGAAAAGTGCATTTTTAAATCTTTTGATGCAGCTCAAACACCAGATAATGAGACACACGTTGATATTTACAGAGCTCAGCAGTGAATGATCTCTATTGCATAAGGAAATCTATCTTAGCCTTCACTGAAGCACAGGTAGAACAACACAGAAAATTTGAGCCATACCAAAACTAAGGTCCAATACCATTCAGAAGTAATTTGAGTTTCCAAACCCTTTTGCTTCCCCTGCATCCATAACTCTAGCTGTACTCATTTCAGGAACAGTTTCTGCTAGAGAATATGTAAAAGCCTTATGCAATCAACAAAGTAAATATCAACACTGTTAAGAAGATGAACGTTATCCCTTGGTTAGATGAGGAAATGAGACCTACAGCATTTTAAGTCATTTGACATTCACAATGTCACCTGCAGCTGAGGACAAGTCATTACCACATTTTTTCCTCCTTAAGGAACCAAATCATTCACCCCTAGTAAAAAAGTGAGAGAATTCTATGTAAGCAACCATTGTGGAATTACCATTTTTAGGTGGTCAGTACAATCACATTGCGTAATAAAATCTTAGCAACAGGATCCCAGCTCCTTTCACTACTGCTGTTCTTCCACCTCTTTTACCAAACCAAACCACCTCAGTTCTTCTCTTTTTCCACTATGTCTGAATGCCTTCACACACAGCTCATGTTCTCCCACCCAGAAAGACTGATAAACACATGCCTCTTATATTGGTTACACTGTCCTATGTTGTTCTGACAGACATCCATGCACAAACTACAAGGTCTCCTTCTGCTAGTTACTGTCCTCGAAGTTGCATTAGAAAAATAAAGAAATAAAATATAGAAATAAAGAGCAGGTTGAGAGTGGCTGAGAATATACAGCTACATACATCTGTACCTGTCAAGAGAGGAATATGGTGAGTATTTCCCACAGCTTCCAGAAACTCGCCTTAACTATTGCACAACACTCTGTTGGCAGGCTTAGGCCTTTCCAACAGGTCTGCACCCAAATCCCCCCAAAAAGTAGATGGGGTGGATTTTTTTTAACTTCTTAATGAGGAAAAATCCAAACAATTGTGAATTTGCCTCAGATATCACATGGAATAAGAATGACAAAACACACGCTCGTATTTAAGACAGTATAAAAGGGAGATCAGTTAATAGCCAGATGTGGACCACTATAATCTACTCATATGGAGATAATGATGTGTAGTCTGATATCTTAAGGTATTTACCAGATGCCTCTCATCTTTCTGCATGGACACTGTGGGTTAATCTTCCTGTTCTCCAGAGGAAAGCTGCTCTTCTAACAGCAATAACACTGACTTCCTTGATATAAAGTCATATGTAATTTATATCATTTTCTCAGGTAAATATACAGTCTGGAAAAGCTATAACCTGATTCGTCAGAGGAGCTCTATTTTTATCATACAAGTCACCAATTCTGCATGGTTCATATATAGTTTGGGGAGTGGAGCTAGGTATATGACAGGAAAAGACTGTTAAACAGCTCCTTTTCCTCTGTGTTGCACTGCTTCATGCTTTTCTATTTTAACTGACTTGCTGTAAACCTGCCTATTAAACAGGGTCAGGTTTATAGATAAAAGGAGGGGCAGAACTGAAAGGAAAGTAGACACCAAATCAGTCCCCCCGCCCCTGCCTTTAGCATTATGAGTTCGCATGTGCACCCACAGCAACACTGCTGCCTGTGTCCCACGTCTCTCACTGTTCTATTTTCTTGCAAGTTGCCTGTGGGATCACCTGGATTCAAGTACTCACGGGTTAAAGAGCAGTGAGGGGTGGATGGGTGAGCAGAAAATAAGAATCTCTGAAATAATTCCAGACAAATTTATTAAGAAACGTCATCAACATTCAAACATAGCCCCGATTGATGTAACTGTGTTTTCCAAGTCTGTTTGTGATTTTGGCTACATCATTTAGTCACGTATCTCATAAAACTCTACTAAGAGTTTGATAAGGGATAAGCAATTTTTTTCCAAGGCTGAGACACTTTTACAGTAAAGTACAGTTACAGAATTTTTTCACTTGAGGAGTTATGGGGTAAGGAAAAGAGACTTACAGACGAGGGGGATAGAGGACAGTATTACTAAAAAAAGAAAATACAAATGTTGTTTTGATGGATAAAATAACTGTCTTATTGAACAACATGGAGAAAATTATAGCAATAAAAGTTTCAGAAATAAGTAAAACATTTATTTTTGCTGTTAGGAAAATTTAAACTAGAAAACACAATACTGATGGGGAAAAAACAAAGAAAAAATCAAGAAGGGATGAATGATCACATTTTATCTCATCTTGTCCTTTTTATTTTTTAACATTAACTCTTCTTAAAAAACAGGAAAACAGAGGAAATTTCTTTTGCATTAAAATATTAATAATATCATTCTATAATCACATGGAAAGTATTTTGCTCTTTTACTCCAGATGTGAATCATAGACATTAACCCTGGGTCACAATAAAGGCTGTTTTGGAAGTCTTTTCTTTAGCTGCAAAATCTGTCTTGGACATTTTAAGAAGTCTTATCTTTTATTTTTTTCTTTTCCACTGAAAAAATGTGCTTAACATATATACTATTATGTTATAAAACTGCACACATCTTTGTATTCCAGTAGATTTTCTGGTTAGATTTTGATATTGAATACAACCTAGCAATGTGCTGTTAATATTGACTTATGTTAGCAAACTAGATCTCTTGCTTGCCTAACTATCAGCCAGGCCCCTATCAACCAAGAAAAATAGTTAACAAGATTATTATCATTCCATAATTTATTTTAATTCATTCTACACTCTATTATATTATATACATGAGGAGGTGATTCTGTCCCTCTGCTTTGGTGAGACCCCACCTGGAGTACTGCATCCAGCTCTGGAGTCCTCAGCACAGGACAGACATGGACCTGTTGGAGCATCAGATTGATGGAACACTTCTCCTATGAGGAAAGGCTAAGAGAGCTGGGGTTGTTCAGCCTGCAAAAGAGAAGGCTCCAGGGAGATGTTATTGTGGCCTTTCAGTACTTACAGGAGGCTTATGAGAAAGATGGAGACAAACTCTTTAGCAGGGCCTGTTGTGATAAGACAAGGGGTAATGGTTTTAAACTAAAAGACAGTAGATTTGGAATAGATAAAAGGAAGATGTTTTTTACAATGAGGGTGGTGAAACACTGGAACAGGTTGCCCAGAGAGGCGGTAGATGCCCCATCCCTGGAAACATTCAAGGTCAGGTTGGACAGGGGCCTGAGCAACCTGATCTAGTGGAAGATGTCCCTGCTCATTGCAGGAGTGTTGGACTAGATGACCTTTAAAGGTCCCTTTCAACTCAAACTACTCAAACTCAAGGGAAAGCTGACATCTAGCTTTTTTCCTCTTTTTTGACAAAAGTTGTCTGCAATAGTTGCATAAATTTCTAGACATATTTTTTTCCAGTCAGTTTAAAATTACCAGTACCGTGAGTACTCTAGATCAGTAGGTGATTACAGGAAGATAAGGAAGACAGCACTGCAGGTGATTTCCTGGATCATTACTTTCACAGTTCCGTTATTATTGGCAGAGCTGCTCAACAAATAAAACTGATTATCACACATATATTACACATAGTTATGAGTGCTCAACCATTAAACTTCTAAAAGGAAAAAAAAAAAAGTCCTTAAGTTAGACTTCCAAATACGAAGGCTAATATTTTCAAATATATTCTGCCCACTGAAGTCCCTGGGATTTTTTCACTTACTGCATAGGGATCCACATTGTATCCCAAATTTGACGACGGCAAAGCACACTCTCCCCCTACAGAAAAAAATTATAAACTGTGGTTACGCTTTTTTAAAGTTTCCATACACCTTTAACACTTTCTATGAGGAAAGTAACAGGGTGCAAATATGGATATATGTTTTGAGCCCAGAAGAATTAGGCAATGAGTTTGCATTAGCATGCGTGTTGCTGAGCTTCTTATTCCAAACTGCAGAATTAAATTTTTTTGTTAGAATTAATCTTTATTGAATCACAGAAAGTGCAATAACACTAGTTACAGTGGGATTTCTGATATTTGAATCAATGGCAGCACTAGTCCAGTTACCTTTTGTGAAACAGCATGAGAGCTATCTACAGAAAATAAGTTTACATTCCCATTGTGACTTCTTTGTCCTACCTATGAATTTCAAAGGAAAGTTTATCTTTTTAATTTTATTCTCAGAAATAGGTCACAGTGACTTCTAGAAGGCTTAGCATTAAGAAATCACTTTTCCTTTAGGAGATACAAATCTTAATGAAGAGAGCCAAAAATGTCTTACTCTTTAGAATAGGTTTATTACTGATTTATCAGTTCATTATCCTCCTAATTTCCCCATTTATAAATCTGGAAAATCTGATTAACTCTTGGACTATCCTCATGTCACTGTCTACGCGATATTATATTAAATCCTCTGATGACTTACTAAGATCATTTCCCTGACTTTCCTGAACTCTACAGATATTTTACGTGCCCTGAGGAAAAAAAAAATAAAAGAAAAAAGAAAAAAAAGAATACAGTAGTATAGATTCAAGGCAAAAGAACTCTACAACTCTCTGACATCAATGAGAAAGCAATCCTAAAATCTTTAGAAATTCGTTTTAAATAACAACAATCATGATATACTCCTATAGTTTTTCAGACACTGGGCCTAAACCTCCCCATTATGTTGGTATTAACATCTACTTAAAGGCATGTGGAACCAGAAGGTGTCAAATGCTATTTTTTCTTCTAATTTCACATCCTGTCTAGTATCTGTCTTTCAGGAGTGGAAGAAGGGGAGGAGGAAAAGAGATATAGATAAATTTGCTTCAAAGCCAAAGATATTCCTCCCCCCTCTTATTATATAAAACTATTTGTTAAAACAAAGACCCTTTTTCTAAGAGAAGACAAAGGGGTAAAACATCTTGGTGATCCAATACAAATAGGTTTTAAGAATTCTGTTTAGGAATTCTTTACCATAAACAAGAATACACATTAGCAGTGTACTTTTCACACTTCAGAATTACATCTATTTTTTCAACCCAATAACTTAAGCTGCTACATTAAGTCTAAACAGCATAAGAAATCAGAGTCTTCTCAATTCATTTAGTTTCACTTCAGGGATGGTAAAGTGCTTTGCCAGCTTTTCCATTTTCTCCAGTCTGAATAATTAATTGTTTTAAATACCATTTACATTTCGTGATGAAAAGCAATACTTAAAATTTCATAAATAATAAGCATGCATAATTTGTGTTTCAATTACTGAATTTATAATCTCTCTGAATGCTGTTTAATTCATTGCTAATGTATTTTTGGCCAATAATTTCTAAATAGATGGCTTTTTAATTTATACTTTTTTCCCCAGGAAGTACATATCTCAAGTTTTTCTTCATCTTATAGGTGCAAATAAAAACAAATTCTTCAATGTACTGACCACATACATTTATATTTCACGATTTATTGCTAATCTAAATTTTTAAAATGCAATTATAGTCATACTTTCCCCTTCATCATTCTAGAGCAATTGTTAAATATAAGATAAATTAAACTCCTTTCACTTTCATTTGTTAGAATTACACTAAAACCACCAACCAGAATGGAAATTAGAAACAAAAGTTAATTTTGCTACAATGAATCTGCTGAATCCTACAAATATGATAGTGTTAGTTCCTCATACTTTCTAGCCAAAGATGACACCTCCCATCTTTAGTCTGTGCATCTAAACCACTTACAGAATTACTGGAAGTAAAACCAGAAAAACTTGTGCAATGATAGAGCAAAAGTGCAATGTCCCTTTTGACATACAAAGGTGGAGAATCAATATTTTTTGAACCAAAATACTTTAATTGGGAGTTAACAAGGGTTACACTGGAAGCTGTATTGGGAGTTATTGATAAAAATAATAATTGCTTAAATATTCTTCCATTGCCTCCTTCTCACACCAGTAGGTTCTGCCTGCTTTTATTTTTTTTTCTCATGGTTTCTGAAAATAGTTGTTTTAGGGGCACCCACCAAAGGACACCTAATCAAGAGATTTCCAAGTCCATTACATCTGTTTATAAATATATTAGGACTGATTCAGTAAATCTGGAGGAGGAGTAACTTTTAAATAATTAAAAGTAATTAAAGTTGTCTTTTACTTACATTGAGGGAGTCACAATTAACAATGGCAGACATTACAGCTACTTGACCTTGCTTAGGGATGCCCACCAGGTGGAAATATTGTAAGATCACATGGGGTCTGTACTGCTAGAGTGCCTGGAAGAAACAGCTCCTGAACACCCTCTATCTTTTGCCTTCAGAATAAAGCTGGGTAGAACTTAGCCCCTTTTCTTCTTTTTCCATTTTTTTTTATTTTTTATTTTATTTTATGTTTTAGTTATTAAGTGTTCATACTGGTATTAGTGAGGAAATGTGAATGTTTATTAGAAATCAGTCAGGAATCTCCAGAGATCAGGTAGATGAACATTTATAGTGAAAGTACCATCTGATAATTTTAACTGAAGGCCTTTGGCAACTAATGCTTAATTGCTCTGGTCTGTTCGAATCTTCAGTGAACAGGGTTTCCAAGTAATTTTCTCAATTTAAAATAAATGTAATTGCTAACAAAGCCATATGCAACCTGCACAGTGAATGGTTCAGTGATTAGTGACTAGAATTTCACTTAGGCAATGATTCATAGTGTAAGCTCTAGCTATCAAAATCATTCTGATTACACTGCTCATGACAAGGATCAGGCATAGACTGAGGGAATTAATTTTACTTCTGTGTGACAGAGACTAAAAGCAGTTCTTTCTACTGTGGTAATTTACTATGATCGGATCAGAAATCAAATATCATATAATGTTTTAGTTGTGAGATGAAGTATCAGCCTACTCTTCTAATACTTCCTAAAGAAATACTCTTTTTGGGATAGGGTTACTGAAAATTTAAGGAAGTATGAGGTGGAGTTTCATAGTTTCAGCAGCCCTACCTTCTGATCACTCTTGTTGTCTGTGTATGTTACATAGAGAGTCTATGAAAAGTTTATCACAAGTTAAACATTAAAATTATAAAAGGTTTTTATATCATTAACGTCTCTCATTCTCTATAATTTTTAGATTATATATCACTATAAACTTGAACCTTGATGTACCTGGTAATAATTCTACTTCCAGTGGAAATTGTGGGAATGATGCACTGTTGAAAACTTTAATATTTTCTGCTTTCATAGATTTGAAAATTGCATATAATCTAAATTTTAGTTATTTATTAATAGTAGGCAAAGGTAACTTCATTTCCACAAAACAGAGACAACTATTATAAATAACCCCCAAAATAATCTACATATCATCTTTGTTTTACATTAATATAAATGAATCTTCAAAGTAAACCACGCCCTATGACTTCTTAACTTATGTGACTAGCATACTATTTCTGTAAACAGTCTTATTTTTGCGGTTAACTTCTTTAAAAAAATTTTTTAAATGCTTTGAATGTCCCTACCTTATCAATATCTTGTAGATGTCAACAGCATACCTTTCACTCATAGGCGACATCACAATTATGTAAGTCTGAGAGGGTTTAGTGTTTTATTTTTCTTGATTTTTATTCATTAAAAGTATCAACAACATTGGTTATGTAACAAGTTGGAGGGTCGGAAGCGGAAGAGTGTAGAGGGGTCACACCTGTGGGGAGGAGTGGACAGGACAGGTGACCCAAAACTGACCAACAGGGTATTCCACATCCCATCTGCCTCATGCTCAGTATGAAAGTTGAGGGATCAAAGAGATCAGCGTCTTTCTTCAATGGCCAATATCTGGTGAGGACTCTGTCTGTTTGCCTGCCTTTGATCCCGGTCTGCGTGTTCCTGTCTGATGCTGAGTCCAGTACGAGATTTTCTCACAGCCTGCCAGAGAAATGACTGTCATCCTGGGAGCTCAATATTGGGTTTGTATATATTACATTATTTTCTTATTAATATTATTATCTTTTATTTTTATTATTAGTATTTCATTAAAGCTGTTTTAGTTTTTTTCCCAGTCCCTAAGTCTCTCTCCTTTATTCTCTCTCACTTCCCTGGCCACTTCTGGGAAGGGAGAGGGGTTAAAACAAATATCTGTCATTCATTTAATGTCCTGCCCAGCCTAAACCTTGACAACCTTAATCTGACCTATCCAACTGGATAATATTAACCTCAAGAACAACAACAATAATAAAGAAAACATTAATAACAAAACATATACTTTGATGCCTAATTTTATCCAGTTTTAGTGGGTTATGTAAAAGAATCTGTTGTCCATAACTGTAATATAAATCATCCGTATGAAGAGATAAATTGATATTTGTAAACTAATGGTGTACAGAAAGCTATCTAGTCACCCACATGCATTACCTCTTTACCCTGTGAACATTCAATAGTACAGTTGAACATAAAATTCATACAACTATATAAATGTGAGAGATAGAAAAAAAGAAAGAATATGAGTATTATTTTACTTACCTTTGACCACATATCTGTTTTTACATTTAATATCCATAGATGCCTGGAGCAAATTATGGTTATGGAAGACAAGCAATTACACATACACACTTGGTACAGAAACTTCCCGGATTTTTGTCTCTCTTTCAAGTGGAAATACAAATACACTGACACACTTCTGATACCACTCCCACTCCAACTTTTTAGGGACCCAGAATAAACTGAGACCATAAACAGGTACTGCATTGTCTTACAGATGTTACCTACTACCAAACAACTCACAACAAATATGTACTTGACAAGCAATGGAAAATGGTGCTTGAACTAATTCCAACCTGAATTAAACACTCATCCTTTAAAGCACAGCAGTGTTTGGAGGCAGAGTATGTTGTGTCTGTGTTAGCATATATATGTGTATTTAATGAGAAGACTGTAGCTGGTCCACAGAGTGTTCTTTGAGTCACACAAAGCATTAGACATTGGACAGTTGCAGTACATACCTTCCTTACCCGGACTGCGGTGGCTTTAAGCACGGCTAGTACAGTGACAGAGCCAAGTTCAAATGACTTTGGTTTTCCAGCTCCTGAGCAGGTTTGAACAAAAGCAGCCCAGGCCTCTCTGCCTGAGCACAGCTGCCATTGTCACGGTTTAACCCCAGCTGGCAGCTAAGCACCACACAGACACCTACTCACCCACTCCCCACCCCCACCCGGTGGGATGGGGGAGAGAACGGGACAAGTAAAAGTGAGAAAACTCATGGGTTGAGATAAGAACAGTTAAATAATTTAAATAAAATAATAATAATAACAATAAAAATTATAATACTAATTTGTAATAAAAATAAATATATAAAAATGAAAGAGAAATAAACCCCAAGAAAAGACAAGTGATGCAAATGAAAAAACAATTGCTCACCACCAACCAACCAACGTTCCGCCTTTTCACAAGCGGCAGCCCACTCCCAGCCAGCTTTCCCCCTAGTTTATATGTTGAGCATGACATCATGTGTAATGGAATACCCCTTTGGCCAGTTTGGGTCAGTTGTCCTGTCTTGTCCTGTCCTCCCTGCCTTTCGTGCACCTCCAGCCTCCTCACGGGCAGGGCTGTATGAGAAGCTGAAAAGTCCTCGACTTAGTGTAAACACTGCTATGCAACAACTAAAGCATCAATGTCTACTCAACATTATTCTCATCCTAAATGCAGAACACAGCACTATACCAGCTACTAGGAAGAAAATTAACTGTATTCCGTATAAAACCAGGACCGCCACACATAGCTATATTGCTGAAAGCTATTTCAACTTTCTGAAGTGATGCAGCTATTTAAAACCAAGCAGGAGTCACAGGTTGCTGATAATGTGCTCAAAAGTAGTAAGCCCACCTGTCGCCTTGTTAGGAAAGACGTTGAGCACACTGGAAAGGAGTTATTCTCTCTTAAGGCTTTTAAATATTGTGGATGTTAATAATAACCATGAGTACAGTTTGTACTCAATACATTTCTGTTTTAATATAAAGTTACAACATCAGAGGAGCAACGTTCCCCATTTGGGAACATCTCAATTCCGGTATAGACAGACTGACTGCTTGAGATGAAAATAAATGGATATGGAAATCAGGCATAAGTAAAACACAGATCAACAAATCGTATTTACATAACTTCAAATCACACAGCTTCTATCAAACGGTTGAGCAGTTCTTTAAGTAATAGGAGACACCCTGAGTTTCAGTGATCATGCACTGGTGGAGTTCGCAGTCCTGAGGGATATGGGACACCCAAAGAGTAAAGTCAGGAACCTGAATTTTAGGAAAGCAAAATTCCAGATCTTCGAGGAACTAGTCAATAGGACCCCCTGCAAAACTGCCCTCAGGGGCAAGGGAGCAGAACAGAGATGGTAGATCTTTAAGGATGCTCTCCATAGAGCTCAAGTGCTCTTGATATCCAGGTGCAGGAAATCAGGAAAGGAAGGCAAAAGACTGGCATGGATGAGTTGAGACCTGCTGGTCAAAATAAAGGGCCAGAAGGAAAGGCACAGGCAGTGGAAACAGGGACAGGTAGCCTGGTAAGAGTATAGGGATGCTGCCTGGTTGTGTAGGGATGTGGTCAGGAAGGACAAGGCACAGCTGGAGCTGAACTTAGCAAGGGATGCAAAGAATAATAAGAAAGGCTTCTACAGGTACGTCAGCCAGAAAAAGAAGGTCAAAGAAAGATATTGCACCTGATGAGCAAGACTGGCATAATGGTAACAATGGATGAGGAGAAGGCTGAGGTACTCAACAAATTTTTTGCCTCAGTCGACACTGGCTCTCGAGTGGATGGGACAGCAAGACAGGAATTGGGGGAGCAAAGTCCCTCCCACTGTAAGAGATCATGCCAAGACCACCTGAGGAACCTGAACATACAGAAGCCTATGGGACCCGACGAAATGCGTCCCAGAGTCCTGAGGGAACTGGCTGATGTAGTTGCCAAGCCACTCTCCATGGGATTTGAAAAGTCATTGCAGTTGGGTGAAGTCCTCGGTGACAGGAAAACAGGAAACATTGCACTTATTTTTAAAAAGGGTAGAAAGCAGGACCCTAGGATACTGACCTGTCAGCCCCACCTCTGTGCCTGGGAAGATCATGGAACAGATCCTCCTAGAAGTTATGCTAAGGCCCATAGAGGACAGGGAGGTGATTTGAGACAGCCAGCACAGCTTCACCAGGGCAAGTCTTGCATGACCAACCTAGTGACCTTCTATGATGGAGTGACTACATCAGTGGACAAGGGAAGAGCTACAGATGTCATCTATCTCAATTTCTGTAGGGTCTGTCACATGGTCACATCCAGAGGGTAGTGGTCAACAGCTCAATGTCCAGATGGAGATCGGTGATAAGTGGTGTCCCTCAGGTGTCCGTACTGGGAGAAGTGCTGTTCAATCTCTTCAATGACATAGACAGTGGGATTGAGTGCATCCTCAGCAAGTTTGCAGATGACATCGAACTGAGTGGTGTGGTTGATTTGCCTGAGGGATGGGATGCCACCCAGAGGGACCTGGAGAAGCTCAAGAAGTGGGCCCATGTACACCTCATGAGGTACAACAAGGCAAAGTGCAAGGTCCTGCTCCTGGATAGGGGAAACTCCTTGTATCAATACAGGCTGAGGGATGAAGGGATTGAGAGGAGCTCTGTGGAGAAGGACTTGGGAGTACTGCTGGATGAAAAGCTGGACATGAGCTGACAGTATGCGCTTGCAGTCAGAAGGCTAACTGCATCCTGGGCTACATGAAAAGAAGTATGGCCAGCAGGTCTAGGGAGGTGATTCTATCCCTCTACTCCACTCTGTTGAGACCACACCTGGAGTACTGCGTCCAGCTCTGGAGTCCTCAGCACTGGAAAGACATGGACCTGTTGGAATGGTCCAGAGGAGGGCCACAAAAACGATCAGATCGATGGAACACCTCTCCTACAAGGAAAGGCTGAGAGAGTTGGGGTTGTTCAGCCTGCAGAAGAGAAGGCTCCAGGGAGACCTTACAGCAGCCTTCCAGTACTTAAAGGGGGCTTATAAGAAAGATGAGGACGGATTTTTTAGCAGGGCCTATACTGATAGGACAAGGGGTAATGGTTTTAAACTGAAAGAGAGTAGATTTACAATGAGGGTGGTGAAACACCAGAACAGGTTGCCCAGAGAGGTGGTAGATGCCCATCCCTGGAAACATTCAAGGTCAGGTTGGATGGGGCTCTGAGCAACCTGATCTAGTGGAAGATGTCCCTGCTCATTGCAGGGGGTGTTGGACTAGGTGACCTTTAAAGCTCCCTTCCAACGCAACCATTCTATGATTTTATGATTCTTTAAATAGAGCATTGTTTCAGTATCTTTCTCACAGATGCCTGCACCTGCACAGGTGTGATTTAGAAATACCAGGTACCTTGCACAGGTGGGTGATGTGAAAATGCAGAGTAAATTCCAATCCAGTGAATGATACATTTAAATGCACAGTTTTCTGGGTAAAATGGAATACAATTCACTGGTTCTGTAATTGCAAATAATTCCTAATAGTAAAACTAAAGTAAATGAAGTCATTCCCTACTTACACTATTTTCATGGTGCATGATATAACTGACACAGTGGGCATTTTACATTGTCACACAGAGTTTTTAGGTAGTTTATGTATTTTTATATAAATACATATAAGCATATAATATATTTTTATAGTTTTAAGTATTTTAATTCCTAAGAGTATTGGGCTGTATTCCCTAAAAAATGAAGGGAAAAAACTCCACCTTCACATCCAATTGCAGTTTTCCAGTTGCAATTTGGCAAATTAGTTCAACCAGAAGTGCAAATTCTATTAAAACAAATGGGACTGAAGTGTATGCTTAGGTAAACCTTAGAAACAGGGATTGTGTTGAATAGGAAGTTTTTATTTGTTTGGGATTGTACCGGTGGCGGGTGCTGCCGGGCGGCCCCTGTGTTGCCGGGCCGGGGCTGCCCCGTGCCGGACACAGCCGGTTCCAGCCGGCTCCAACGGCCCCAGCGCAGGGCACAGCTGAGCCCCTCAGCCACGGGCGGGCGCCGCGGGGAAAGCCTGGCTCAGAAAGGGCAAGGAAAATGTGCCCATGAAGCCCAGAGAATGATGCAAAGGAGCTGACTTCTATCCCAACAGAAAGGGGAACACAGGGCGGCCTTTGTTTTAGATGAACAGCTGTCAACAGTTGAGTGGATTAACTGAAGGTGTAAATGCCTCCCTGAGTTAGCAGGGCCAGTATGGGGGGGAATGAATGCTGTTTCAGCCTGATACAGACTACAAACATCAGAGAACCAGCAAAAGAACTTTGAAAAGAGCAACGGGCTTGAGCTTGTTTCAATCCACGTATTCCCTCCTGGAGCACGGAGACGCCCAGAGTCATGGCAGTGGGTGTACCATAGAGACCGGTAATGGGAAATACATTGGTATTGTGTTTGAACTGTATATTGCAATTGCTATATTTTGCTAAGTCTAATTTACACATGTATTGTGTTTTCAGTATATTTTGTATCGCTCTTCTAAATCAGAAATCCTGTGTAACATCAAGTATCTTCAAACAAGTATATTTGATATTAAACATTGTACCCTCCGCAAGTTGAATATCAAAAAGAACATGGTCAGAGTATTTGACTCTGACAGTCTCACCATTCTACTCTATTTTAATTGGTAATAAATTAAATTAATTTTTCCTGGGTTGGGTGTGTTTTGCCCATGACAGTAAGTGGTAAGGGATCTCCCTGTCTTTGTCTCAACCCATGAGTGTTTCCATTTTATTTCCTCCCCCTATCCTGTTGAGGAGGAGGAGGAGGAGAAGGAGTGAGAGAACACCTGCGTGGGCATCTGGTCAGCCAAGGTCAACCTTGGGAACTTGGATCCCCACCGGAAGGGGACAAGTAACCCCACAAACTAAACGGTTTAGTCTTGATTATTTCAATTTAAGAATAATGACACTATTTTGTAGCTACAAAGAAAACAATCTGACTTGAAAACTAGTTGTGAGGTGAGAGTGTAAAACATTCAGCAAACAGGTAAAGCACAGACTATTCTCAACTGTTGGTGGAAGACTTGTCAAGTGACTTTGTTGTTGCTGCTGGAAACCTGTTCCACTGTAGCAGAGTTCCACTGCTTTGTACTTCAAGTCATAAAAAAGAAAATTTAAATGAGCCTGTAAGAAAACTCTGTACCAACTCAAGAAATGAAAAGTTGAAAGTGAAATATCACTGTGTTTCTTCCTTGCTCAGGAACTAGAGATACTGTATCTGACTGTTCAAGATGGGATTATAAATCATGCTGTAGAGATTAACTAACCCTCACCAATCATTCACTGCTCTAGAACATTTGTCTTCCTATGGATAGGATTCCATAAGTAACAAGACTTACTGGGATATACATGTATTAAAAAGAAAAATGCACTAATGCTTAGGCTAAGGTGAATGTTCACTCTTACACATAATGACATTAATGCTGCAAAATCCATATCGGTCCAGCTTACATCTAAAATTCTATTACTACATTATTGATTAATCACTTGAACTTTAAATTTAGTTGAGAATGATATGAACGATTCAAGTACTTTATCAATTTATTCTAGAATACCTTGCCAGTCAAAATGAAGGGATTGGAAAGTAATCTTTACTTGAGCAGTAAAAATTCTTTTTTTGCCCAGTTGCCCTTGAAAGTATGTGGTACCATCTTAATTGTATGTTAGAAAAATAATATATATTGGAAGTAACAATGAGTTACATTTCAGGTGTTTCATATATCTTTCAAAAATATACTTTCCTATAACAAACAATTACATATCTATTGGTTTTATTTTACTACTGTAATACATATTGAGGAAAGCCAAAACTTTCTAATTTACTACTAGATCACATCAAAATCTATACTGATATTTACTAAAACTAAGTACTTATAGGAGAAGATCATAGAATCATAGAATGGTTAGGGTTGGAAGGGTCCTTAAAGATCATCTAGTTCCAACCCCCCTGCCATGGGCAGGGACACCTCCCACTAGACCAGGCTGCTCAAAGCCTCATCCAGCCTGGCCTTGAACACTGCCAGGGATGGGGCATCCACAGCTTCTCTGGGCAACCTGTTCCAGTGTCTCACCACCATCACAGTAAAGAATTTCTTCCTAATATCTAATCTAAATCTACCCTCTTTGATTTAAAACCATTACCCCTTGTCCTATTGCTGCACTCCCTGATAAAGTGTTCCTCCCCATCTTTCCTGTAGGCCCCTTTTAGGTACGGGAAGGCTGCTATAAGGTCTCCCCAGAGCCTTCTCTTCTCCAGGCTGAACAACCCCAACTGTCTCAGCGTCTCCTCATAGCAGAGTTGCTCCAGCCCTATGATCATCTTTGTGGCCCTCCACTGGATCTGTTCCAACACTTCCATGTCCTTCATGTGCTGAGGGCTCCGGAGCTGGACACAGTACCCCAGGTGGGGTCTCACCAGAGCAGAGTAGAGAGGTAGAGTCACCTCCCTAGACCTCCTGGCCATACTTCTTTTGATGCAGCCCAGGATGTGGTTGGCCTTCTGGGCTGCAAGTGTGCATTGCCTGCTCATGTTGAGCTTCTCATCCACCAGCACCCCCAAGTCTTTCTCCTCAGGGCTGTACCCATGTACCCACAAAAGCATGAACTAGCAAGTTGTTCTAGCCATGTTTTTCTAACCTATTGCCAAAAATTACAGTCATAGAGGGAATTTCTCTTCAGTCTCATGTCTGTTCAGGTAACTCCTCTATCTAGTTAGCAAAACACGTATATCAGCTAAAACCAATTCTTTATGTGCCACTGACTAGATCTGACTGGACTGATGTGGCAGGATGAATTTCCATAAATCATAACACAGGATTTTAGAGACACAGCCCAAGGTAATAATTTTATTTTTGTAATATTTTTATTACAACGTCCAGTTGTTATTTTACTCCTGTGGATGTCTTTGAAAGAACAGAATAAAATTATTTAGGGTTAATAAAATTTACATTAATAACATGGCTGTATACAACTCAACACATGATATAAGCATGTGGTGGGTTGACCCTGGC
Source organism: Rissa tridactyla (assembly GCF_028500815.1). Classification (NCBI taxonomy): domain Eukaryota; kingdom Metazoa; phylum Chordata; class Aves; order Charadriiformes; family Laridae; genus Rissa; species Rissa tridactyla. The sequence goes on along the minus strand of NC_071467.1, from coordinate 87,715,943 downwards.
TGGATGCCATCTGCCCACCAAAGCCACTCTATCACTCCCTCTGCTCAATTGCACAGGGGAGAGAAAATATAATGAGAGGCTCATGGGTCAAGATAAGAACAGGGAGATCATGGACCAGTTACTGTCATGGGCAAATCAGACTCAACATGGGGAAATAATAGTTTAATTTATTACCAATCAAATCACAGTAGGATAATGAAAACTGAAAGCAAATCTTAAAAACACCTTCCCCACCCCTCCTTTCTTCCCAGGATCAACTTTACTCCAGATATTCTCTACCTCCTCCCCCAGCAGTGGCACAGGGGGATGGGGAATGGGGATGGGGTCAGTTCATCAATCGTTGTCTCTGCCACTCCTTCCTCCTCAGGGGGAGGACTCCTCACACTCTTCCCCTGCTCCAGCGTGTGGTCCCTCCAATGGGAGACAGTCCTCCATGAACTTCTCCAATGTGAGTGTTGCCAAAGTAAGCATTTAGGAGCTGAGTCAATATCGTGACAAGAGTCAATATCTCATGAAGAGATAGAAATAAGAAAGCAGCTGCAGTGCTAAGCAGCAGAACACAGTTTGATGACTTGTGCCCCAATTATGTCTCTAGTATCTGCCAAGCATGCACAGAGTTGAAACTCAAAATTTCTACAGTTCCTATATTTTATTTTCTTTTTCTTTTTGCAGAAATCAGTTTATGCTAGACAAAAAATATCATTTAAGGTTAAAGCCAGGAAATGTGAAAGAGGAAGGCAACTAACAGAGTAACTGAAAATAAACATAAATGTGATTCGCTGCTGTTCTAACAAGGTGACTCATATTAAAAAAAAAAATTAACATTTCTAACTTGGATATTAAATCAAAAATCTTCTCACACAATGGAAGAGTGTAGATGTTTTATACAGCTTTTTTGAGGTACAACAAACATTACAAGCAATGGTCTAACTTACCTTCTCATTATTCTAGACATCCAACAGAATAAATCTACTGATTTTAAATATCAGTTGTGAAGTCTTTCTACATGTACCATCTTTTCCACCTAACCAGCTTACCTCCAAGGCTTTGTCTACAAAACAATTGCTTTTGTTTTTTAGGCAAAACAAAAAAAGACTTAAGTCTTATATTGCATTCTTTCTTCATTCCGGAATCTTAATAAAACAGAGATAATTTAATCTGTTGCATTTGTCAACAGTTGCAAATGTATATCACAAGACAAGCTCTTCTGACATTAAATCAGAGAGGAATCCCCCACTGCATTTCAACATCCATCTTGATGGAAGTTTTTGGAAGAAATGCTGTTGCCTTCAAATTCCATAATTTCCTGCCTTCCTTCTTTTGATGACTGTTGTATTGGACTGCAAGTTCTTTGTATTTAATGTCTTCAAATAAAAATCCTGCACGTCATCAGTATCTTTCATATTCCATATTAAGTAGGAGCTGATTTAATATCCTGTTTGCTGTTACTAAATTGTACAGTAAAAAGAATTCCAGAATCTGTTGTCCAGTTTGGCTATGGCTCAGAGTTCGGTGTTTCAGGAAGAAATTTGCAGTGGTGAGACACTTCTTGTGAGATATCTTGTGTAGTGAGACATTTCTCCAGTTGGCAGCAATTGCTGATCTGTACAGTCAAGGATGTTAGGAACTTCCACCCAACACTAAGATTTATTATCTGTTGTAAAACCTCAAATATAAAGATTAAACAATATGTTTATATCCTGTAGTCAAATGTAATTCAGGTCTGAATTTCCATAACTGATCCTGGAACTGGCCAATTTTAATTTAATTGTCTGTTCTGGAAAAAGTTATGACGTTCTTAAACTCTTGGCAATACTTATTCACCATTCAGTGCTGGGAGTCAAAATTTGCAAACCACCTCTTAGTATATCTTTTTTGTTGTCTGTCAAGGTGCAATCAGTTTATAAGGTATGTATGGAAATATATATTTATCCATTTATGCATTTGTCTATACATAATATTTCTTTTTCTTTATAAAAAATGCATAAGTAAACAACTAAATTACCCCCCCCAAAAAAAAGAGGAAATCTATAAATCTCTTTGACAAGGCCTGAAGACACCAGGGAAACATCTCAAAATAAGTGCAAAGCATGTTTGTTACTCGTTTGTCTAACTGCTTTACATTAGATCTATGATAGAAGCAAACTTCTGTTAGGAAGAATTAAAACACAGGTGTCTTCCATATGTAGTGCTGTACCACCAATATTGTATGCAATGTACCAGAGTGAATCTTTTTCCTGCTCAGAATCATAAACTTGGAGTTAGAGTCGCCAAAAAAGGAAACATTACTATACAATGGGGTCAAAAGCAAGTCTAAAATTTTATTCTATATATTCTATATATTCCTTTAATGTATTTGGGTTCAGAAGGGATACAAGTTGGCAGAAGTAAGATGCTTACTGCTGTTGGTGCTGATGAGAACAAGGCCAGTCAGAGATGTCTTCCTGTGAAGGCTGCTGGCCTGCGTAAACATAAGAACTTCAGTTACTGTCACTTATGCTGAAATGCCAAATCTGTTTTTTTTGTTTGCTGGGTTGATTTTTTAAAGTATTTGTTTAAGCAAGTTTACACAGCTTGGGGGTAATTATTTGCTAGGAAATTAAATCTCTCCAGCTCTTCCATCTTACTTTCATACTTGTCAACTCTTTCTATCAGCCTCCTTCCACCTTTCAGAGCAATGCTAATTCATATTAAAGTCAAGCCAGTGTTTATGTTACACAAGGCTTTTGTTTGCTACAATTAGAGGAAATATATATAAATAAATTCTCCATCTAGGATTTTGCTTGTTCTTTACTGTCTAATTGAAGGAGACATATGTTATCTGCAAAAATGGCTGTTAAAATGCTTAAAATTAAAAATATTTTAATCTTCTAATAAGTTAAAATGTAATTGCCAAATAATTTACAGAACAAGTTATTTTTACATTGCTCTATCTTTGTTAACCAACTAATCACAGGACAGGAGAACAGTAATTAATATTATGTTAAGTAAAATTCTAAGTTTATAAGCTTCCTGTAATTAAGAATTCTAAAGCTCAATTCCATTATTTTTATATAGCTTGAAATGATACTGAAATACTACTAATGATAATGTCATCTGATATCCAAAAAAAAACAAAAGGAAGACTGTGAATCTTACCTTACGGATCTTCAGCGTCACAGAGGACAGAACAAATACATCTGCATCAGCAAACCAAGAAAACCACAAGCTTTTTCTGAACTAGTTTTAGAGAGTGAACAAAGAGTACTATAAGAACTTGGTTGTGTGGAACCTCCCACCCACCCAAAAAAACACAACAAAAAAACGACAAAATTTTGTAGTCAATTTAATGGTTTAATAGTAGATCTACTGAAAACTTCTGGTCGGGATCAACATCAAAAATACAAGTTTTCCAAGGGATTTTAAATAATTATTTCACCATACAAAACAAAGTATCAGGGACACTCTAAAAGGGAAAAAGTATGCGACTCAAATTAATAAAGAAATAAATCTGATAATAATGATTTTGGACACTTTCGAAATTAAACAGTAATACATTTTCATTTGCAAGAAAACTAAAACAAGAAATTACTCATAATCCAATTTGTGAAGGCCAAAACTGTTTAAATAACCACATAAACATAAAAAAACTTAGTTTAGAATTGAATCACAGAACCATAGAATACCAGGTTCGAAGGGACTTCAAGGATCATCTGGTCCCACCTTTCTCGGCAAAAGCACGGTATAGACAAGATGGCCCAGCACCCTCTCCACCTGAATCTTAAAAGTGTCCAATGATGGGGAATCCACCACTTCCCTGGGGAGATTATTCCAATGGACAATTGTTCTCATTGTGAAAGATTTTCCTCTTGTGTCCAGTTAGAATCTCCCCAGGAGTAACTTGTACCCACTACCCCTTGTCTTTTCCATGTGACCCACTGCAAAAAGGGAGTCTCCATCTTCTTTGTAGCCACCCTTTAAATACTGGAACATGGTGATAAAGTCTCCCCTAAGCCTTCTTTTCTCAAAGGCTGAATAAACCCAGTTCTCTCTTTTCCTCATTATGGCAGACTTCTCAGCCCTTGGATCATCTTTGTGGCCCTTCTCTGGATGCTCGCCAGCCTGTCCACATCTTGTTTGCATAGTGGGAACCAAAACCGAACAGAGTATTCCAGGTATGGCCTGACAAGCACCGAGTAGAATGGCATAATGACTTCTTTGTCTCTGTTGATGATGTCCTTCTTGATGCAACCCAGCATCCTGTTGGCTTTCTTTGCTGCAGCAGCACACTGTTCACTCATATTGAGCTTGCTGTCCACCAGGACCTGCAGGTCCCTTTCCACAGAGCTGCTCCCCAGCTGTGTAGATCCCAGCCTGTGCTGCACTCCTGGATTATGTTTTCCCAGGTGCAAGACCTTACACTTGTCCTTCTTGAACTTCGTAAGGTTCTTGTTTGCCCACTCTTCCAGCCTATCTAGGTCTTCCTGCAGGGTTGCTCTTCCTTCCAAAGTGTCCACTTCCCCACTCAGTTTGGTGTCACCAGCAAACTTCATCAGGGTACGCTTGAGCCCATCATCCAGATCACTTATGAAGATACTAAACAGCATTGGGCCCGGTATTGATCACTGTGGCACCCTACTTGTGACAGGTTGCCAGTTTGAAAAGAAGCTATTTACCACCACCCTGTGGGTGCGACCTGCCAGACAGTTCCCCACCCACTCTGCAGACCACTTGTCTAAACCATAATACACCAGTTTCTCTACAATGAGGCTGAGGGGAACTGTATCAAAAGCCTTGGAGAAATCCAGGTAGACAATGTCCACTGTTTGCCCCACATCAACCGAGCAGGTTACTTTGTTGTAGAAGGCAACTAGGTTTGTCAAGCACGATTTGGCACGATTGTCAAGAGTAGTAATTTTCTTAAAGAGGGCATTTTAAATTATGATACAATCTTGCTTTTGGACAAAGACTTGCTTTGCAAACTGACTCTAGACCAACTGCAAACAAAAGTAGTTTATCCTCTTATTATCTGTCTTAAAAGAACAGGAAACTTTGCCAGAATGCTTCTGTTTAAGTGGCTAAAACTTAAACATTGGCTTTGGGAAGATAGTTGATTTTATCCAATAGGTACTAAATGTAACCAGAAAAATACGGATCTTTCTGTAAAAACTTGCCTTGTTGGGAAATATCATCAAGGCAAAGGAGGTATAAAAGTAGAACATTTGAAACTTACAGGAATGGGAGGTATATTTGGTAACCTGTCTGAATACTATTTGGTCTTTCATAAGTTCATCTTTGATTAGAATTCAGGATCAAGAACTTAGGTTTAAAATCAAAATTTAAGAGAGGAACTTGTATTTTGTACAAGTTAGGTCCACTATATAGCTAGCCAACGTGATCACTGTATGTTTTTGCTGTGTTCTCAGCAAAAACTTACCAATTCTGTTAAGCACTGCAAAAACATCACAAAGAACCAGACCCAAACAAGAAGTGGGGCAGGTGAAAAATTCTCAGCAATATTCCTAGAAGCAACGTTAAACCTTACAACATTTAGATTTAAATGAATCCATCCTTTCAAATACAACTTCATTAATCAAAGGTATTCTTCCTACTCGGTCATGTATGATGAACGAAAAACATGTGGGAGAATATATCTTATTTGTGTACTACTGCATTACTTTCCTGGAATACACGTAACTAAAGTTTCTGATACTGATGGGATAGTTCATCAAACACAATGTATGCTCTCCATTCCTCTTGTACCTGTTCATTTCTATTTCTAATGACTCTGTTACTTTAAACTCTGGATTCCCTTTCCCCCTGACCGTCTGGTCAGGGTCCATCTAGGTGGACAGTTAGAGGCAGTCAATAGATGGACAGAGAATTCAGTATAAGTTATCAGATTATATCAGTATAAGTCTATTTCTTTATATTTTTCATCACAGATTTTAAGATACTGTTTATTTTTTAAAAATACTTATTTCCCAGATGCAGAATGAATAGATTGACATTCTCAAGGTTTTTGAGGGTCTTTTGTGTCCAGAGATCAACAATGAAAATTTTTCAACACACTATTATGTACTACTAAATAAAAAAGGCCCAATTGAACATGCCTGATTCAAATATGGCTTTAAATTCTGTGTCCCATCCCTATATTTAATAGCACTTAGTTTTGGAGTTTAGTTCACATCTTCCCTTTATAGGTTATATGCAGTACAGTAAGGAAAGTGGTGACCTCATTTTCAGTAAAGAATCACAAGCATTTATACATCTTAAAAAAATTTTTTTTTTTTAATATTTGTGCTTTGTTGGACCTTATGGTTTGCTTCCAGGTTGAAACATCTCATTTCACAGTTTGCTACCTTAACATTTGTTAAAACTAATTGTATTGCTTAATTTATTGTAGTGGCCAACATTTTACAGTTGGCCAAACCACTTTCTATTTTCTTTTCTAAGTTACTTGTTCAGAGTCTGTTATTGAGTTAGGCTAAAAGCAACCAGAGAATTCAGTTTTTTTCAGTTTTCATTAATTCAACAAGAATTGCCTTTCCCTACTTACAGATTTTTTTCCAGCTTATTTGGCTTACTTGTGAGTTCTGTTCTGGGATTTGGAAGGTATCTGTATTGCTTTAAATTCATTTAGTAAACCCCAAGAGGGTTTCAGAGGCAAAGCTTCTTAGCAAAGGATTGCAGACTTATTGATGAGAAAAAGTTCAGCTAAAACTCTCACAACGCCTGCAGTTCAGTGCAATTCCGTTACTTGGAGAAGTTAAACTTGTTTATTTGACTTAATATTTATCAATTCATTTAAGTGGTAGTGCATACTATGCAGTGAAAACTGTATATGGACACGCAAGAATGTATAAAGTAGCTTCTGGATTGCCAAAATTAAAATAAGATAAACAAGGCAATTAAGGGAGACATATATACACACACACACACACACACATAGGTATATATATAAACCTTTAATGTGAGAATTTGTTGTGCTGTTTAATCGATAGTTTAGAAACTAATATCCTCAGTCATCGCTATAGGAAACATCTTTTTATCAGAAAACGTAGTGCACTCAAAACAATCTAAACAATGAGACCTGTATTTTTTACAATAAACTGATCAAATAGTAATTAAAATGCAGAGCATCAATATGAAAACCAAACATCTGTCTATTGGGGTAACAAAATGTTGTTGTTACAAAACCACAAAATTCATCAACTGTATGAAATACAACATTTATCTTCAGCAAAACGTGCAATTTTGCAATCGTCTAATTAAATAGAAAACACAAGTAAATATTTTCTTTTTCTGTATTTTAGTTGCTACAGGGGCATGTTGCATTTTTCTACAGTACCAGTGAGGTGGTATAGTTATTAAATATCCTTATTATATAAATAAAGTGAGATTTGAGTAAGTTACTCAAGATTTCTTAGAACATGGGATGAACATCCAAAAAGGAATATCATGTTATATTACTCTTCGTGCTTGAGAAGGTCTGTGTCAAAGTGCTGTCTTCCACCTTTCAGTCCTTGTGCATATTACTGGAAAAGTCTCAAGCTGCCTAATCCCATATAGATAATTTATGACAGAGAAGTAAGTTAAATCCTCATTTTCCAGACCCAGGCCAGCGCACTGGAACCCCCTTTCTTTAATAGTTACAGTGGAAAGAATAATAGATCTTAAAAATTGTCTTGCCCCAAACCCAAACCACAACGCTAATGAAAGTAACATCAAAAAATAAAAAATAAGAAAATATTTCTCATGCTTTATTTGAAAACTGAAACAATGAGTAAAAATCATCCATCAAAAAGGATAGTCCAAAAAAAAAACCAACCCCAAAACAAAAAAGGAAAATCTCACAAAAAGAACAAAAACTTCAGAACTTTAGTGTGAGTTGACATTCAAAAAGCTTAAATTTCTGGCAAAGGCCTACTTTTTACCCTGAGGTTTCCATACCTCTGGATATGCCCTATTACTTCATAGGCCAACGTTTTAATCATAATAACAAAAACAGACACCTTGTCTCCAAGACTAGAGCTCAGATATGATATCAGACTTGAGGCTCAGTTTGCCTTCTGCCTCACACAGATTTTATACTGTCAAGTTGGAAATGCAGCTGTGCATCTGCAATGAAATAAGTAGCTTTTCTTTTGAACCCCAAACTCTGAAGGTCCATGCAGCATACACTTTACACAGTATTTAAAACTTAAAACGTTTGGTGCAACCCAGATACAGCCAAAAGCCCCAGAATTTTGCATAAGGACAAAGTAAGTGACAGAAAAATCTCACACAAAAAACCCTGAGATCAAAACTTGGAGAAAGATCTGTACTTTTTAATTAAATAAAATTATTTTTTAAACATAACTTGATAAAATATATATAGAGGGGTCTATTATTAACCCCAGCAAGGGATATTTTGATAAGAGGATGTAACTGAATTTCCTTAAAATTACTGAGGGACTTAGGGACCTGCTTAAATTATCTCTCTTGTATAATTTGCCATTTGGACATGAAGAGCTGAATATGAATCTTCATAGAATTGGGGAACTTACTGATGGAAGAAAAAGCCCTTAAGTGATGACTTCCCTATGGAAAACTATTCACAGCCTAATGTATCTTCCTGTCAGAACTTTTTTTCATGATATTTAGTATAGGCTTTTATGTTCATAATTGCATCATATTATTAATATATATCTTAATGTACAACATTAAACCCACTTCTAGCCTTCTTGACATTTACATAATTATGTTCTTATGGACGCCCTTTTGAGTCAAAGCTAAGGTGTCCCTATTTCACTGCTAAAAAGTTTCCTTCATTCAGTCTCTTCAGTATTTTTTCTGTCTTCCTTTCTCTTCCCTTCTCTTCACCATTAATAATAAACTATTTCCCAGCATAGTCCTTTCCTCCCATTCAATTTCTTCTAATTTTTGTTGCAAGAAATGGAGGTGCTACTTCCCTCACAGGTGGTGGTTTAAAAGCCATCCCTCCGTTTTATAAAGCAAAGTTTTGTGAAGGAAACCTCTGCATAGGAACAGTCCCTTGCATTGGTTGCCCATGCTACAAAGCTACGGGCGCAGCAGTCCCCCTTGCAACACAACCTTCTCCTTCACCAGCTGCTACTGGAAGCTGACAGCTGCAAATATTAGTAGGCAGGCAACCTACGTGGTGGAAACGCATCTCCTGCAAACTTCTCAGCTTTCATTCTCTGATTTTACAAACTTTTCTTCTCATACTTTGTCACTGGTCCCAAAACAAAACAAAACTCCAAAACCCACCCAACCAGTCAAATAGCAACAAAACCAGCAGAAGAGTTCTGCATACAGAAATATTTTCTGATATATACTCCATCTTCCATGATTTTGGTTGGTTACTAAAGTTTGCTTCTTTTGGTTACTTGCTTAAGATGCCTTAGTTTCCTTGCATGTGCTGCACCAAAGAAGTGCAGTGATGTTTCCTAATCAAATCGTGGTGTTATTTAGATATGTAGTGTAGCACCTCAAAACCCTAATAATGGAAATATAAAGTGAATATAGCATCATGCAAATTAAAATGCAACCTTGAAGTCCTTACCTACATCAGTGCTAAGTATCTATACTTTACTTCTGAAGGGCATGTCAAAAGGTGAGATACAAAGACTTGGTAAAAAGTAGGTGATTTATTAAACATCGATGAGAAATTCCAGTCACTTGTGTCATATATATCTATTAAATGTATTTGTATTAGTTGTCCAAGTTATTCCTAACAACTTTGACTTCTTTATTGACCATTTTATTCCTTTAGATGAACTTGTTAAAATAATGGCTCTTTAATGCAGACTTAAGAGAACTAAGAGGACATGCCTTAGGATAGCCTGACTCCGAAAACTTGATCCTAATAATAAATTTAGGAAGTTTATTTACTCTTTGAAATAAATTCTACCAAACAAGCTTCTCGCTGACCAACACCGAGACCTGCCAGTTGGTTTGGTGTTGCTCTGAAGTAAAGCACGTACAGAGAAATAAAGACAAATCATCATCACTGCTTAGTTCCTCACAAATGAGTTAAACACGGACTACTCTTAGCTTTGGAGCACATTTCAAGAGTGTAAAAGGAGCCAGTAGAACAAAAAAGAAGGCGGTTAAGAGAGCAAAGCTAAACAGGAAAATAGATGTGACAAAAAAATAGAAGGACATATGGAATCATCAGGCATATGAAATATATCTCATGGATGGACATGTTTTATTACTGCATGCTGGAAACAATTGCAGGGTCTGTACCTGATGCATTCTTAAACTGTTTTGAGAAATTAAGCTGTAGAGAATGAGTTAAAATACCTAAACGAGAAACAACTTGTTACTGCAATGTGAATTGAAACGATTAGATGATCCATTAATGTAAATATCTGAAAGAGAGAAAAGTAGAAATAACACATGTAGGAATTTGAAGTTCCTGAGATAGTGGTTAGAGAGCCTTTCATAAATTGCACACTAAGACTGCTGGGCCCCTGCTATTGTTCATATTGTTCATATCAAACCAAACAAATTAAGCAGCACAAGCATAAAATAGATGAACAACTGTTGTGGGCTAAGTATCGGTACTGGATGATAATAGGCTACATCTGGGGATGGGAGTAACTGCTTGTCAAGCAGCTGAACCATTAGTACTACAGATGTTTCAAATATACCTACACGATGGTACATTTTTTGGTACATTTTTACTCCAAACTGCCCTGCTGTTTGTTTCTTTTTAAAATTTCGTAGAGGTTGAAATTTAGGAGGATTCATTTGGAAAAATTAAAAAAAAAAGGACAGTGTCAGGAGTGTATGAAATCTAAATTACACCGTGAAAATCTAATCACAGAAATGTACTATAAAACTTTCAATGTAATGTCTGGTTTTATAGTAAGGGTATAGTTTTAGATAATTTACATATGGTTTTCAAATTGTTCAATAACTAATTGGTTTGTTAGATTCAGGAGACAGTAGGTTTCATATACTTATGCACGAACATCATTGAACAAGCATCTACTAATTCATGTATTACCATCAGTAACAAGTACCACTACATAAATAAATACAACTCAAGTGCAAAACAGGCTTACAGCATCAATTAATCATTTATTTATCATACGTAAGATATTAATAAGTTATAGTCAATGAAAAAAGTTCTTACTATGTTAGACGAGAAAAATGGAGCAGTAGAAAGGACACAAAGCAGTATCTTTTTACTAGATATATAACAGTAAATCGGTAATGGAACAGATTCCCCCGGTGTCCAGTTCCCGGATGGAAAGGAAACTCAGACATTGACAGTTACGTGATGCTGCTGACGGGGTGCTGAATTGGTCACTGGAGCTGCGTGGGGCTGAAGGCGAGAGCTATGGCACCTCTTTTGGTCCTTGTGTATTCATGCAATACAAATGCTTCACTCAGGGTAGAGCAGGTGGAAGCACAGCAGCTACAGGAGCAAGCTTGCGGAGAGCCCAGAGAGTAAGCTGCCTGATCTCATTTTGAGCAGCTGTAGCTATGAATGCTCTGAACAGCAACAGTAGCGGGAGGGCCAGCTCTGCGTGATCAAAGGGCTTTGGCATTAGTGATCTCTGAACTAATTCCAAAATGTCAACGAAATGGCACATCAGGACTAAAAAGAGACTGTAAGGAATTTAATAGCTTAGGGGGGGATATTACAACTTTAATTAGGCCCAAAAATAGATTTGGGGAGAAAAGCAAACTAAGCTTTTATGAATATTAAGATAAATGCAAATGGTTTTGGTTTATTTTCCTTCCTCTGTGGAAACCATTCTTTAAAAAAAAAAAAAAAAAAAAGTTATTTACATGGATTTCACAGAAGTGGGGGTCCCAAAATGAAAAACACTACATGACAGGAAGAGAGGTTGTATGCACAAGGAAAGAAAAGGAAAAAAAAATCCATAACAATCATTATTTAAACAGATTTTTAAATCTTTTCAAAGAATAGGGCATTAATACAAAGAAACTATGAGCATTATCTATCTGTAATTTTGTGAATAAAAGGACTATTTCTGAAAAGTCACTGTTGTTTATATTCTCTTCTACATAATTAAATAATACAGCAAAAATGAAAGCCAGAATAGGAATCCTCCAATTTACGTATCTTATGTAATGGAGAAATGGGATATTTATTGCAATGCTAGCTTTGAACAAAAACAACCTGGATTCAATTTCCTAATTGCCTTCAGGTGTCCTATTTAATCATAAGCAAATCAAAGCTATAATTTTAAAGGTATTCAACTACTGAATTGAGTATCTTAAAAAATTTTTACGAGTCTGTCTGGAAAGAGAGATTCAGGTCATCTGATTTTAGGCCTTTAATTTAAGTATGTGAGGTTCCTAAATCTATGACTGTATGTTGTCACTGGAAAGACGCAGGCTCCCCACGGAGGAGCTTTTGACTAAGCAAGGCACCTGGACTAAATCCCACAAAAGCAAGGGATATCTGGAGATATCACACAGGGTTAGATATTTTTGTACCTGAACCCTTCTCTACTCATCTGTGTGTTTCCTCTTTTTTATTTGTGGCTTTCTCATCAGATGAGGATGTCTTTCCCTTATTTAACTTGCAGTAGTTTCTTGAGATTTAATCATACCATGTTTATACAGCTCTTTAAAGGGAAGCAAAACTTAATAAAACATTCAGTGAAAAGTGATAGAAAAGGTCAAGGATCTGAGGAAAAAAAAGATAGAAAAAATACAAGGATTGGATATGCTAAAGAAGAGGATGGAAGAGGTGACTTAGTAAATGTAGATGGAAAAAAAAATGGTAAAAGAATTTATAGCAAGAGTTCATGTTCCCTCTGCCTAAGACAAAGAAATATTCAACAATATGAAAAGATGACAAATGGTCAACCAATAAAAGTATACGTTTTTCATCTTGTGATTAAATTGTGGAACCCATTGTCAATGAAAGTTGTTAAAAAAACCCAAGCACAAACATAAAAGTTGTAAATATGTTGCTTTGGGGCTTTATAAAATCTCTAGCTATGCAGCTATGAGCATATGACCAAACACTGCAATGTTACTGTAGTTTTGACCCTGTCTATCCCTTGAAAAACATTATTTCAATTTATGCACACTCTATCCCAGACCAGGTGTGACCAACTGATATTGGGTCAGTAAACCCCCTTTATTTTGAGTTTATCACAGGCTAACAGCTCAAGCATAGTCATATATAGCAGCTGGTCATTTATTTATTTGCCTGAGAACATTTAATCTAAAGGTATATGTATACCTTTAGAAATCAAGTTATATTCAAACATTGTCAGTAAAGTATCCCTCTGTCCTTTCTACAAAGCTCATTCACCTTTCTCTGCCAGAGACAGCAGAGTTAACTGCATGACCTTTGAAGCCAAAATGCTACAATACGTCCTATATATTAAATACCACGGATATGAATTTTGAAATGTTTGACAGTGACACTAAGCTTAACTCCAGTCTGACTGAAGTTAACATGAGATCTAAAAAGGTAAAACAGGTTTTGGTATCAGAATATAGATATATCCTGCAGCCTCTTGCTCCAGGCATACTCCTCTGAAGACAAGGATACCAGCCAATAAGATGAGACACAGACACTACTGGGAATCCAGTTATTAAGAGCACAGACATGAAAGGTGTCATCAGGAACTACATGGAGACTTGCTTGCTTGCTATGTGAAATGACAAAGTTCACGAAGTTCTCAGTAATTCAGTCCTTAGCACTTAAAAAGCAAAACTACACAAAAAAGTAACTCAGAAATCAATAAAAAATGAGCAGTTAAATATGTAAAATGCCTGCAGATGACATGGAGATCATTTAAAGACATAATACTTAGACTCAGATATTGACTCATGCTTCCCCTTTACCACTTCCTTTTACTTTTTCCCCTTTTTCTGTTCCCCAGGGAAGTTGGCGGGGGGCGAAGTTGAAGACGATACTACTAGATATCAGAAATATAACACAGAATCATAGAGTCATAGAATGGTTCGGGTTGGAAGGGACCTTAAAGATCATCTCGTTGCAACCCCCCTGCCATGGGCAGGGACACCTCCCACTAGACCAGGCTGCTCAAAGCCTCATCCAGCCTGGTATGGTAAGGAATAATAGTTAACAACTTAATCTCTAACAATTTACATATAATATCACAACAGGATAGGCCAAAGGGCTAAGGAGCAGCTTACCAGTTTTTATACTTTTAATAATAAAAGTCTCCCATATTGGAACCTATAAAAGACAAAACCAGAAGAGCTGATAGATAATGAAGAGGTAAAAGGAGCAATCAGTGAGACTAAGGCTATTGCAGAAAGGCTAAACTAATTATTTGTACTGGTATTGATATTCCTAGTGGTGGTAAGAGAGTTCTCACACCAAACCTGGATCAGGATCGACTGTCAGAGAAAAGGCTCTGAGATTTTAAAACAACTAAAAACCATACAAAACACAAAACAAAACTCAATAAATTGAACAACAGTCAATCAATAGGATCAGACGGTTCTGCAGCAATTTGATGTCTATGTTCAGTCATAACACCTGGTTAAATATCAATTCCTATGTGTAAAACAAACTTGGTGTAGAGGAATGAAAGATGGCAAATACCACATTGATGTTTAAGCATAGTTTCTGAGTTGAACCTGGCAAGTGCAGGTATGAAGACTGAATTTCTACATCAACCTATCTGATAGGAGTTATAGCTGGTTAGTACAGACATCCTAGGTAACCAACAGAGTTGTATCATACTAGGGGGAAGTATTGTAGGGATATGACACTTCACAGTGTATTTCTTCCAGTGTTCCAACCAGCATTTTTGCCTGGGTTATGGAGCTGATATAACACGCTTGGTCTTCTGGAGGATTTTGATGAGATACGTCACCAAGACAAATGAAGCAATTAAAGTGTTGTAAGATATAAAAGAAAGTCAACTTCTAAATGAATACTGATTTAAAAGATAAAAAGCAAAGGACTGGAATAAATGGAAAATTTTCACAGTGAAAAGAGATTCTTCACAGTATTGATATCCTTCCAGGTATTTCTTGTGAAACCTACCCAGATAAAGAATATCAGGAAAGGATTAGGTAAAGACACAAAACAGATCAAAAATAAATATTGAGAATAATAGCTCACATGAAATGGATAGCTCAGAAATCCCTTGATAAACTACTGATTGCTAGACACACTTAGTCCCTGCATGAACTGTTTCTTCTGTGGTTCTCCTTGGCATTTCCAGTTGCCATTCATGAGCTACTGAGACGGACTTTGGCCTGGAGCAGAGTTGCAGTCAAATTTTATAATCTTGGTATGGAAAACAAGAACACCACAAATCTAATATCTAAAACTTTATATTCATACTTGATTAAAGAATGAGAAGAGCTTTCACTCCTGCATGTAGCATTAATAAATTCCTCAGATGTATGATCCCTTGATGTGAGCTTCAGAAAGTACCTTAAAAGAACTGTTAGGTGTCTCTTCCAACTGCTAAAAAGGACTGCTTAATTCACGTATATTGTGAAATATCACTGTTAACAGACAATATCCTATAACACACACACCGAATTTTTTGTGTCTGAAACCTACAGAAGTGCAAAGAATTTTACGTCCCAAACAAAGAACAATTACAATTAATTTTAAAATTAATCTGATCTTAACAATTTTAAAATGTTATATCAAGTCATAAATCCATGTCCTTTGATCTATAAGGAAAAATTTAAAACACCTCATCAAAACAAAAACATTTCTAGAGATTGCTTCTGTGCTCAGATTTGAACAGCTAGGTATTTGCTGAATAGAGATGGCGGTGGAGAACACGTTATAATCAGCTTGTGAGTTTATAGCCACAACTATAAAGTTATTAGTATTACATAGGAAGTACCTCAGCTGGCCATCATACACTAGCAGTGAGATATGATCACTGTAATGCAAATGCGGCCGTATCTGTTTAACAGTCCTAATAAGTTCATATACACGAACAGCATTTTACCGGTATATTGCATCAGAAACATCCATGTTGCTGATACAAATATATTCTGTACACTCAACTTTCTTCCAGGAAAGTGGAAAAATACTGCTTGTGCTTTAGGTTCTGAACCCAATCAATACCTATAGTGAAAAAGCAGTAAGGTTGCCCAGTGCAACTTTACCCGTACATCTTTCAGCAAAACAAAAATCATGCCTTTTACACCCTGACTCAACTGAAATCACTAGCATAGACATATCCTGCTGTTGATACCAGAAGGGAAATAAATTTTCTAGGGTAAGTAGATTTATATAGATATAAATTAATCATACTATGACTGTATCTGTTCATTAACTTTAATAAATATAAAATATTTCAATAACTTCAACAAAACCAAAATCAACAGCAAGAGATTCTTTAGCTAGTTCTGGGCCCATTGAGAAGCGTTCACGTGATTTTAAAAAATTCTTTGTGGTCTATAAAGTAAATGTCTGTGCTTTCCTTTCAATAATCTCTTGAATCCACCTGGCAAAAGTGGAAGACTCTCCAAATGCCTTCTAAATACACATACTAAGATTGAATTTTTCACTCTGGTCTTCATACACTCTGTCTATGAAATAAATACCCTAATTCTTTATTGTTGAGGTTTTTGGGAGTTGTGGGCCCTGAACTGATTCCCCAATGCCTCCAGTTTATGACATCATTCTCCACTAGCTTATTGGATATACCTTTTAAATTCAATTTAATTTGATTTTTCCCTCTAGGTTAAGACAGATATAGATTTTTCTACCACCTGTTCCTAGATGTCTTAAATGACCAAATGTTAGGGAAAATATTGAATCGCTGAACCTTTTTATTTGTTTAGGAGGTGCAAAGTATTTAATCTTTCTCAGTATGTGGCAAAGGAGCCAAATCAATCACAAGGATGAACTCTATCTATGAGTATCGGTAATATACAAAAAAACCCACAAAAAATTCACTGTCCCCTACTATCTTTAAATGGCAGCTTTTGCTAACATATTGATTTCTTGGGCAACTTTCACTCTGACGGGCCTTAATTCCAAAGCAGAAAATACGTGCAAGGGTCTGAAAGTGAAAAAAACCTCAGCAGTATAAAAACTGTTGCATGTAAACTGGAGGAAACCAAAAAAACCTTTGAAATTAATAGCTTTCAATTAATATTTTCATAAAGGACATCATTTCCTTATTTCTGTCAGATAAATTGAATAATTACAGGACATCAAGCTAAAAAAACCCAAACCTTGAAGAGACAATAAATACTTTAGCATAACCTAAGTTGCATACTTGTTAAAGTGCTATAACGAAACTTCAGTCATTAAAAAATATTCTGAACAGTGTCTAACAGGTCCCTTGAGGCTGGTGACCATGCAGAGATCTCTTGATGAGGCAAATCTGACAGTGACATTAAAATATCTTTATTCTACTGCCCAATGTGAGAGACGGAAGAACTGTGGGATGAGGGAAAAATCCCACTAAGGTGTTAAGATTTCCTCTAAGCCTGATTTTTCAATGCAATTCAAGAGTTTCTGAGTCAAGAGTTTTTAGATACTTGAAGACCTTTCACAAAGAATTAGTGCAGAAAGAGTAAGAATTAAGCTTGTATTTCTTGGTCTGTCTGTCAGAATCACTTGAGGAAGAGTTAGCTGTAATAGTTTTGAAAAAATATGGAGAATATAAGATATTTTGACAGCTAATTTTTTAGTGATTCTTGTGCAGTTTTCAGAGCATTACCAAACTACTTTCATTAATGACAAAAGGTTCTAAAATAAGCTCTGGAGTTTACTTTAAAAGACTTCTCATGTAACATGTAAGATTCATAGAATGGTTTGGGTTGGAAGGGAGCTTTAAAGATCATCTAGTCCAAACCCCCTGCAACGAGCAGGGACATCTTCCACTAGATCAAGTTGCTCAGAGCCCCGTCCAACCTGACCTTGAATGTTTCCAGGGATGGGGCATCTACCACTTCTCTGGGCAACCTGTCCCTGTGTTTCACCACTCTCATTGTAAAAAACATCTTCCTTTTATCTAGTCTAAATCTACCCTGTTTTAGTTTAAAACCGTTACCCCTTGTCTTATCACAACAGGCCCTGCTAAAAAAGTTTGTCCCCGTCTTTCCTGTAGGCCCCCTTTAAGTACTGAAAGGTCACAATAAGGTCTCCCTGGAGCCTTCTCTTCTGCAGGCTGAGCAACCCCAACTCTCCGCCTGTCTTCGTAGGAGAGATGTTCCATCCCTCTGATCATTTTTGTGTCCCTCCTCTGGACCTGCTCCAGAACTGGATGCAGTACTCCAGGTGGGGTCTCACCAGAGAGGAGTAGAGAGGTAGAATCACCTCCCTCAACTTCTGGTCATTCTTCTTTTGATGCAGCCCAGGATATGGTGCAATGTTCCCTTTTTCCAGTCACCGGGGATTTCACCTGACTGCCATGACTTTTCAAATCCCATGGAGAGTGGCTTGGCAACTACATCAGCCAGTTCCCTCAGGACTCTGGGACGCATTTCGTCGGGTCCCATAGGCTTATGTATGTTCATGTTGCTCAGGTGGTCACAAACCTGATCTTTTCTTACAGTGGGAGGGACTTTGCTCCCCCAATTCCTGTCTTGCTGTCCCATCCACTTGAGAGGTGCAAGAAGAGAGGTTGACAGTGTCGACTGAGGCAAAAGAGTTGTTGAGAACCTCAGCCTTCTCCTTGTTCATTGTTACCAGTGTGCCAGTCTTGCTCATCAGGTGCAATATCTTTCTTTGACCTTCTTTTTCTGGCTGACATACCTGTAGAAGCCTTTCTTATTATTCTTTGCATCCCTTGCTAAGTTCAGCTCCAGCCACTACTTGGCTTTTCTGACCCTCTCCCTACACAACTGGGCAGCATCCCTATACTCTTACCAGGCTACCTGTCCCTGTTTCCACTGCCTGTGCCTTTCCTTCTGGCCCTTTATTTTGACCAGCATGTTTCAACTCATCCATGCCAGTCTTTTGCCTTCCTTTCCTGATTTCCTGCACCTGGATATGAAGAGCACTTGAGCTCCATGGAGAGCATCCTTAAAGATCTACCATCTCTGTTCTGCACCCTTGCCCCTGAGGGCAGTTTTGCAGGGGGTCCTACTGACTAGTTCCTTGAAGGTCTGGAATTTTGCTTTCCTAACTTCAGGTTCCTGAGTTTACTCTTTGGGTGTCCCATATCCCTCAGGACTGCAAATTCTACCAGTGCACAATCACTGCAACCCAGGCTGCCTTCATTCTTGATGTCACCGATTAGCTTACTTGTGTTGGTGGCTAGCAGGTCCCATATTACATCCTGTCTGGTAAGGCTGTCTATAACCTGTCTTAAGAAGTTAACCTCAAAGCATTTCAGGAGTCTCCTGGATTGCCTACAGAATGCCATGCTACTTTTCCAGATTCTAGTCATGGGATTCGTGCCACTAAGTTTCAGTAACAGCAACCAGGTCGTAGCTTTCCAGCAGCACGGTGGCTTCCAGTGCCTCCCGTTTATTGCCCATGCTGCGTGCATTGGTGAAGAGGCACCTCAGCTGGGCTGTTGGCCATATCACCTTCTTAGAGGAAGGCCCCTTAATTCCTTTGAAGTATTTCACTGGTGTTTCCCTGTTGGCTTCTATTAGCTCAGCAGCCCCTGGCTCGTCACCATAAGACTTCAAGTGGGCTGCAGTGTACCCAGCACACCTCAGAGCAACAGGCTGAGGGCCCTTACTAGCACCCTGTCCCTCTAACCTTGGTGTGTCATCCCACAGCTTGTTGCAGGCAAGCCTGATATTATCTTTCTCCTCCTTTGAGCCTTCTTTAAAGTTCTGTCTATGATCTCTGCTAGTTTGTGAGCAAAGACCCTCTTCCCCCTTTGAGAAAGGTGAATCCCATCTGATAGCAGCAAGCCTGGTGCTGTGTAGGTCATCCCACGATCGAAAAACCCAAAATTGCGTTGGTGACGCCAGGCATGGAGCCATGTATTAATAGGCTGGGCCTGTCTGTTTCTTCCAATGTCGCTGCCTGCAACTGGAAGGAAAGAGGAAAAAGCAACCTGTGCTCCAGATTCCCTTACCAACTGTCCCATGGGCCTGAAGTCTCTTTTGATCTACCTTGGACTATGCGTTGTGACTTCATCGCCATCCACATGGAGGAGCAGTAATGGGTAATAGTCCAAAGGCTGTACCAGGCTAGGAAGTTTCCTAGTGAAGTCCTTAACCCAGGCCCCAGGGATACAGCAGACCTCCCTAAGAGGAGGGTCTGTTCAGCATATTGGACCCTCTGTTCCCCTCAGAAGGGACTCACCTGCAACTATATCCCATCTTTTCTTCCTCGTGGAGATGGTTGTGATGCAGGGGATAGTCCTTTCTGACCCTGCCAACACTTCTACTGTAGACAGATGGTCATTGACCTTATCTGTTGACTGGCCTTCCACATCCAGAGCCTCATACCTGTTGTACAGACACACCTGGGAAGGTGAGGTGGGCAAGGAGGGGGTTTGCCTGATGCCCCGAGCATGGACTTGCCTCCACTCACCCTTTTCCTTTAACCTACTGCCTTCAGCCTGGTAGGGGGAGGATACAGGATCCCCTTGATCCTGTTTTTTTTTTCTGGTGGCTGTTTCTGTCTCAGAGAGGGCAGAGCATGGTTCCACCACTCTATCTCTTTCTCAGACACCTTTACCTTTTTACTTCCTCTCATAGCTCTGCCACCAGGCTGAGCAATCATCCACCTGGTCACTCCTCACAGCTGTTCTTACTCCTGCCATCCCTTGCCAGTGAAAGGCTCTGGCACACCCTGCAGCCTGAGACCTGGATGGCTGCCTGTTTTTGTGGGATCTCTGTCTGGGTTGCCACATCCCTTCCGTTGAGTGCAGAGGACATGGCTTTCTGCTGGGTGAATACCATATCTAAGCTCCCTCTGAGAGGGTGATGGCCACTAACTGAACTCCCCTCTCAAGCTGGTAGGATGATTATGTCCTTCCGCACAAACTGCTGCACTGCTCCCTGGCTGTTGCCCTACGCCCTGTTGAATGTGTCTCATAAACCACTCCTTATTCCTACACAAAGATCAAGTGTCTGATGCCCATATTTAACAAGAAATGATTTTGCACAATCTAGTGTATTCTTTAGTCAGATTTCACTCCAGGCTTTCAGTCAACGAAACTCAGAGAAATTAGTGTTTCCAACACATTTCAAAATTATTCACATATTTCTTTCCTCAGATCATTAACAGGATGAAGTGGTGCACCATTTATCCCATTTATCACTTCTGCTTAAATTGATAGGATAGGCAAAAAATCCTGATCAAATGTAATATTTTAAAAGATGGAGAATCATGCAGTCAATAAGTTTTTCATTCAACTCCAGGCCATCTCAAAGAGTGCAGTAAATGCAAGTAAAAAAAATCTCCATACTATCAAGTCTTAAACTAAGGTTTTACAATTTAGCAGTAATCTCTGTGTCAGTCTGGTCTTCAGATTTAGTTCAGCTGATTATAGAACTATGATTTTAATGTAAGAGTATTGGCAGTTTAGCTTAACTATTTCTACATCCAATCCATATGTGAAATGGAATAATGTGAAATTGGACAAACACACTTTATTATGGCATTTAAAAGTCCACACACAAAAAAAAAGCTCCTCCCATCGGCTCCCTGTTTTTAAAGGTGCTTTGAAGAACGCCTGCTAGAGCAGCAACTGCTGATGAACTCATTGGCATTCCGGAAAGCAAAACAACTATCCTCCACTGATGGAAAAAGCATCTCTCTGGATTCTTTCCACTCTGGGCCACCTGATATATTTCACATTTTATATATCCTATGAAGAATGACATTCATATGAAAGATAACTTTACCCTTTGATAGTCTAATCCTTCCAAATACACTCAAGATTTCACACACCTCAGCGATCCCCCAAGGAACAAACTGAAGAATAAAAGATACTGCTTGAACAAGAATGCGAAGTGACAAATATAGCCATCATTTGTCAGAGCTAGCTATATCACAATAAAAGATTTCTCAAGAAACTGTTGTGTCACATTATTAGCCTCACATTCTTAATATTCTCTAGAAACCTTAGATTTCTTCCTGGATGGAATTAACCCCATCACTATAATCTACTCTGCTAACTACACAGGCAATATTTTTTTACACCAATAGAATCAGAGAAAAAAAAATTGTTTTGTGTTATTTTTGCTACTTGTGGCGGACGGGAAAAGACTTCACTGAGAGGTTCAAATTAACAATTTATTTGGACTTCACTCACAGGTCCGTTACGCCACTATTGCAACTTTTATGGATACAATGGAGAATGCAATATTGCAATTTAAAAAACAAAACAAAACAAAACAAAGCAAACAAACAAACAACAAACAGTTCACAGAATACACTATTTCAACTTATAAGTGATCCCAAAAAGTACCAACACAAACCACAAGCACTCTAGATATTAATACCTTAAAAGTGCACTAATCATGATCTTAAAGCATGCAGTGTTGAGACAACCCCGGGCTGAGCCATTTCCACCACTCCTCCCAAGGTATCTCTGCATAGATGAGGATCGATAAGCATCTGTCAAGGCGAGATGAAGCTGAGTCAAATGACAACTCCCTGCATTTCACCTTTTGTGCTCCTAAACTGCTTTGGCCAGGTGATACCATTCACTACTTTATTCATACTTCCAAGGAATAGCGTTCTCTATGAAGACCTTATTGCCATTGAAGCATGTAATTCATAACTGATTGCCTTACAAAACTCAGCTTATTCACATATAGACCCAGGATATGCCTTCCTAGAACAGTGACTTACTGTGGAATATGTTGGGCTAAATAGCTCCAGAGGACATGGAAGCTTTGCCTGTACTAGTTTACTTTGGCAGATGGAGCTTTTAAATATTTATTAAGCGCTCGCTATACCCTTTCTGTGATGAAAGAAATCTTAAGTATTTCACTATGAATGAGCTGCTCACCTAATATTGGGGAGAAAAAAATGTAAAAATATCTTAGAAACAGAAAGTTATTAATCCAAGCATTAAAGAGCTAATTTTATGTGCTGCTACAAAAAAAAAAAAAAAAAAAGTAGTAACATAACATTATGATGGCTTACAAGCTTTTTTTTTGCGTCTATTCTTTGCCTAAGACATTTGTGACTAGATAATTGCATTTCTTATAGGCAGACATTAAGTTTTTTATGTTGACAGGATTGATGCTCTATTTTTAATTTGGAGGGTATACAAAAAGGATATGCAAAACTACTTGGCCTTATGAAAGCATGAAATGTCTAAGTCTGGTTATGTAAACCTCAAATTCTATAAAAAGAACATTAAATGTTTGACATGAAAAAGAGAAAAACCTTTGTTAACATTTCTTAAATGTCCACATTTAACAAAGAGAAAAGTGTGAATAAAATATTATTATAAAATAAATATAAGTAGTTGCTACTCCCTAGATGGCTCTTACACAGTAGGTTACCACAAGGGCAGATCGAATACACTGCAGCACAGTTTCTTTTTCCCACAGCTGAGTGCAGCATGTAGAAAAGTTATAACCCAACAAAGGTAAATACGGATAGGCCCTCAGGCTTAACAAATACTTTACTGGAGAAGAAAATATTTCAACTAAAGAGGCATACATTGGTTAGCAGGTGGCTAACCAGCATGATCCCAAACATAACCACAAACATTTCTTTTTGTATTTTCTGTCTCAATTGTAATTTTAAATACTTTGGAAGTCAAACATGATAAAGTGATTTTATATTTCATGGAATGGCTATCTCAAGTTGATCACTGTGGTGTTATAAAGCATTGGGATATGATCTAGGAATGCTGTTATGTATCTTTCCATAGAAAGTCTGAAAATTAAAGTGGTGATTCTGTGATTCCTTAGGGGCCTAATTTACAGTTTCAGATCCAGGATGACTTGGCAGTGACTTCTCTTTCATTACCATAGCAGAAATTTATGTAGTAACAGCTGTGGAGGAACAAAAATAAAATAGAAAAGTTTGCGATGAGTGTATTTGCACATGTAGGCACATACAAGCTTGTACATAAACCATTACTACCATCATAATGAGCATTTCTATTAGAGAAATGATTGACATAAAAACTACGCCTTCATATGTATCAATCAATTTTGACCTTTAACTGGGGGCTCACTGGGAAAGTAAAAATTCTGTTTGGTGGAGTATTTTATAGTTTTGAAATGTAATTCCATTTACCCACAGAATGAAGCATTTAAAGAAATGCTAATATACTTTGATATATTTTTAAGCACACTACATTTAAAGCATCAGTAAATTCATAAGTTTTATATGCAATTTATTGCCCTAGATAGACAGATAATCAGAGTAGTGAGCCATTAGAATGTTGTCTGTTATTGCATTGGCATCAGACTCAAAGTATTAAAACATAGCTTCTCAATCCCTGAATATGCAACCTGTTACAGCTACATTTTACCTAGATGTAAAAAAAAAAAACAACTTTGGAGGACAGTTAGAATAAAAATAGATACCGTTACAGATGGATCCAACTTGGCTTACTTTCTAATCTCTTCAGTAAGGAATTTTAAATCAAATCTTTATCAGTGTCAGATGTCAATTTTGATTTAGGCACAGAAAGGCATACACTTTTCACAGGATTCATGGCCCTACCAGTTAACTGTGTTGCAATTGTTGAATAGTTGGATATCCATTAATAATAAAACACATCTATTAATCCACTGTGTTCCTAAATCTTACTGGAAACTCAACAGTCAATTAAAACGTGGCTTGAACAAGTGGCCACACAAATTTTCAAACAATAAATATTTTTAAAAATGTTAAAATATGACAAGCATATCTGAAAATGTTTTCCTTAACTTGTCCAGTATTTGCAGGCTCCAGGAACTTTATTTAGCTTGCACAAGTCCTGTAAATCCATTCTAACCTCTCCTCACATTAGCAATTCTGTATCAGAGCCTATCAACCTTCAGGTAGAACTTCTGCAAGATGCTGATAGGAACTATATTTATTAAAAGGTACCCTATCATTATGTCAGGTCGGATGGGGCTTTGAGCAACTTGATCTCGTGAAAGAAGTCCCTGCCCATGGCAGGCAGTTGGACCAGATGATCTTTAAATGTCCCTTCCGACCCAAACCATTCCATGATTCCATGAGTACTTTCTAAAGATACAGTAAACAAAACAAGACAAAGAACAAACCAAAAGGAAACGTCTGTACAAATGAGCAAATGGATACTGTAATCAATAAGTAAATAAGTAAAGTCCCAGATAAAGTACAATTCAGAGCTTTTAAAAGTGGCTTTCAGTGTGTAATGGGAAACCACACAGTGGTTTGACCTTGACCTCTTTCAGGCTTTTTCTTAAAACATAACAAGTTCAGCCTTGATTTCCTATCCAGGAAAGTATGGGATCTGCACTCTCATTCATACGCTGCTGTTGCTTTGAGGCAACACAGCCAAAGTTAGCAATCTCTAAGAAGTTCCTGCAGAATGAGCAGAACTTACTGTGTTTTGTTTGTTCAGTTAATGTGCATTTTGGCAAGAACAGTGAGGGTGGTAGGCAAAGAGGGATGCTGCCTAGTTTGACTTTTGTCAGCTGAACAAGATCTCCTTCCCTGAGTCACTGAGCATGGTGGGAATCACATGGAATGGCAGGGTGGTCTCAGCTAGGCAAGAGGGCACCTGGAACCTGCAGCCAGGGGAAGGCACCTGGGACCAATAAAAATCAGTGCTGGCTCTGAATCACACCTGGAATTGTGATGATTTCCAAGAAATAACAGTGCTAATGGTAAAACATGACTTATTAAAACCCATTATTTCAAAGTCTTGTAGCTTCATGGAATTCTCATCTATACTAAAAAACAAAATTGACTGAAAATACAGTCAAAGGAGACTGGAAATGTTAGTGATCAATTATGAACTGCGTTCCAGCAGCTGTTAATCATAAAGCATTTAATCTGTGTACTTCTGAGATGCTTTCACCATAGTAAATTTTGCACTCCTGGCTTTGTTATCCTTCAAGGACTGAAAGCTGGAAAAGATTAAAATTACCATTGGTATTACAGCTATGCCTCATAGCAAATGCAGCTAAAAAGTTGCAAAATAAAGAAGTAAATAAATAAAATCCACTCATATGCTATTATTTTTTTCATTCTAATGCAACTTGGAAATATAAACCCTACCACAAGAATATGAAAAAGTCCCAAAAATTCCAAAAGTTAGGACATAATTTAGTTATTTGGTCTTTGTCCAAAGGTGTATGAGCCTAAACATTTGAGTAATATCTTCAATTCAATATCTTTGAAACTAAATTTTGAATGTGACATAAAACTAGAGTGTCATACCAAACTCTCTCTCCATGCTTCTCCTGTTCCTCTATTTGAAAAGGCAAAGGACGGCTGCTTGGAATCTACTCTTTGTAAGGGAAACAGTATTTTGGCACAGGCACCAAAACAAATAGGAATGATATTACTAATGTGAAGAGAGAACAATCTCTGTTCTCTAATATGTGCCTTACTAACACACTATGAATTCATGCCAAGATGCCCAGTTCCT
Organism: Rissa tridactyla; assembly: GCF_028500815.1. Lineage (NCBI taxonomy): Eukaryota > Metazoa > Chordata > Aves > Charadriiformes > Laridae > Rissa > Rissa tridactyla. The sequence continues at coordinate 87,689,481 of NC_071467.1, read as the reverse complement.
TCTAATTTCAATGGGAATGAGGCACAGCGTGAAAGTCTGAGGTACAAATGCGAAAGCATTACCATCTGGCCTGTAAAACTGTTGAAAGTATCTTTGACCTTCAAAAGTGAGTGTGGTGATAGGAAGAAAGAGTTCTGAAAGGATTTATGGGTATTTTGAGGACTTTCACAGTAAAATACTTTTTTTTTGAAGCTAAATTAAATGTACGTTATAAATTAAAGCATCAGTTAAAAAAGTATTATTGAATGATGTAATAAAATTGATGTTACAAATCTAATAATAATTTATCACTAGTGTTGATTCATATCAATGAAATACATTTGCAAGATATGAACCATGGCGATGCATTTATTCCTACAAACTCTGTAATAAAAAATACAAAATAATTCATATATTTTTTTCTGACAAATAACTTTCATTAGAGGGACATGCATGTATTTATGCATCTAAATAGCTCCCATGCCAAAATAAATGCTTCAGAGCACCTATAGAGGCAACACACAAAGTTACCTAAATCTGGCTATGCTAAATTGCCTATAGACACATAACGCTTGTTATAACATATTAAAAAACGCTACAAAAAAGAATTATCAGGCAAATGTCTGCTTTTATCTCTTTTAAAGTCATCAGTATATATGCTTTAAATTGGAACTGCAATTCTGACAACAAACCCATGCTGTCCTTTGCTCATGCCTCAAGCTTTGACATCCTTGACCCGCCAGGCTGGCAGTGTTTATGTCTCTCTCCACTCCATTTAGCCTTGCCTCAGAACCTGGTGGTGGACTCTTCTTTGGTGTTCACATCTACCTGTGCTGTTCCAGTGGAACCTCACTTCCTTCTAGAAGTTCTGAGGAAAGTCCATGTTTTTTACTCGCTAGACTACACAATACTGATTGGTCAGAATTGAACCCTTTATCATAGTCCATTTTAGAATATTTAAAACAACCGGTAATTTGTCTGTCTTGTCCCTCAAAGCCATTGATAGATTTATTTTCTTTTTTTAGTTTCTGTTTATAAAATATAAGACTTTTATTTTATTTTTTACTACATACATATGTTTCTTTATGGATCCCCTTGAAGGTAACCAGAAAACAGGATGTCCTCACTTGTTCTAACTTGTATAACTTCCCACACAGCTTCCTAGCAAGTCCAAAAATAATACCAGTTCCAATATTTGTCTGTCAGAGTCCCACCAAAGGACTCTCACTGAATCGGTTTCACAAGTAATCGAAATTAGTTATTTTATTGAGAGAGACAGAAGCAGATTCGAGATTGCCGTTGATAAATTCACTGACTACAATAGTGCTAATTAATTAAGGTTAATATTGCTAGCAAAAATAATGGTAGTACAACAACCCAGGGTAACGTTCACAAGAGGGTGAAAGGCGCAGCGCTTACCCAGCAAGGTGTCCCTGCCTGAGGTGGAGGAAGAGAACACAGACTGTCGACTGGTCTGTCAGTTATCAAGTTTCTACTCTCCCAATTTAACAGTCATTTTCCACATCCTTTTGTCCCCAAAATTACGAGGTTTCTCTCCCCTAGATGACGTGTAGTATGATTTTGGTTGAGAGACGAGTGCTATAGTCATATACGTTTAGCATGATCTCTAAAATCTTCATTAGCATATATGGGGGTGTCAACTTTAATATGCATTTCACAGGTAATGAGGCAAAGGTCAATTATCAGGCATGGTAGCCTCTCAAGGAAACAAAGAACTACAAAAAGTCTCTGTTATCTTGATTTTACTGTCTTTGCTGATGAAAAGCAGGGCTGTCCTGGCTCCAGAATGCTACCCCGTTATTTATGTATCCTGTGATAGCCAGACAAGTCTTCACTCCCCTGGTTGCACAAGAGATAGCAAAGCCAGTCTTAATTGCTCTTTGAGCACAGAGACTTCACCTCATTATCCAAATTCCAAAATTAGTTTAAGACAGCGGGGTGGTAGATGGGGTTGTTCGTGGATGAGAAGCTCAACATGAGTTGGCAATGTGCTTGCAGACCAGAAAGCCAACACCGCATCCTGGTCTGCATCAACAGAAGTATGGCCAGGAGGTCGAGGGAGGTGATTCTGCCCCTCTGCTCTGCACTTGTGAGACTCCACCTGGAGTACTGTGTCTTTGGAGTCCCCAACATAAGAAGGACACAGACGTGTTGGAATGGGTCCAGAGGAGAGCCATGAAGATGGCTGGAGCATCTCTCCTATGAAGACAGGCTGAGAGAGTTGGGGTTGTTCAGCCTGGAGAAGAGAAGGCTCCAGGGAGACCTTATAGCAGCCTTCCAGTACCTAAAGGGGGCCTACAAGACAGATGGGGAGGGACTCTTTATGAGGGAGTGGAGCAATAGGATGAGGGGTAATGGCTTTAAACTAAAAGAGGGGAGATTTAGATTAGATATTAGGAAGAAATTCTTTACTGTGACGGCAGTGAAACACAGGAACAGGTTGCCCAGAGAAGTTGTGGATATCCCACCCCTGGAGGTGTTCAAGACCAGGCTGGATGAGGCTTTGAATAATATGGTCTAGTGGGAGGTGTCCCTGCCCATGGCAGAGGGGTTGGAATTAGATGATCTTTAAGATCCTTTCCAAACCAAACCATCTAATCAACCTGCTGAAGACTTTAGAATCAGTCAAGAGAACAGCTGCAGAAAACAATTCGCTCACCATAGTTCTCAGTCTGGTAGTACCCAGACCTTTTCACAGACCAGGTGAAGACCTAGGGTGACTAATCTCCTATCTTGAATGCCTCAGTTCAGCAAGATGAATCAGTGTCTGAATCACATGTATGTCCCCTGGCAGCTGATATATATTTAAAAGTAAAGATAAGATCTCTGCCTGGGTTTCCTAATGTAGTTTACAGAGTTAGGATGGTAAGTCATATCCCTAGTTCCTACTTAGCTTTTACATGACTAGCAAAGAGTACTGTTTGGGTGTGTAGCATAGTCTCAGCTTTATGCATTGCTTGCTATCTCGAGCAGCCAATCCAGCATTACATAACTGCATAAACAATTTCCTCACATCGTTAGACAGGATCATGGCCCACACACTGCAGAAACCCATCCATGTGCTTTGTCCAGCCTCTGCCCTCCCACTTGGCACTTAATACTGTTAAAGAGTCCAAGGTTATCTCAAAAGTCAAGGCCAGGGGAAAAAAAAAAAAACACAACTATACTTGGCTGTTTCTTCCCACAACTAAAATTGTCTTTCTGCCTGACATGCCTAAGATGAAGAAACTAATGACATTAGCCCTGTCACTTTGACAGGAGGTACACAGCCAATTATATGTGCAGAAAGCCAAGCAGTCTATCAGAACTAAACCTATTAGACTAAGACGTCATCCTCATTCCAAATACTGTCTCCTTAATTCACACTGAGTGCTTAATGGTCACACCTAGTTACAAATTACCCGTATGGTCCAATGAAGACAATTAAATTGCTAAGTAGTATCAATGTTGCAGCATGTTAAGTCTTTTGGAAACTACAGAAAAGTGTTAAAAATCCTAGCATCTCATTCCTAAAATAGCTAACTTAATTCTTTCTTTTATTTCACTGCTTCCATTTTCCTCACCTATTTATTTTCTTTCAATAATAAATTTTGAATTAAAAATGATAACACACAGGCGTTAAGAAAAATTGCATGAGAATATCCACAGTAGTTTTTTAATTGAATAAGATGGAGTTGAATACTAATTATTCTATAGTAAATACAAAACAAGTACACCATTCACCACGCCTGAAGCGATTTTGAACTGCAAAAGTGGCAGTAACAGCTCAGTCATACTGAAAGTGTTCAACAGAAATGGTAATACTTTCGAAGAAAGTCTGGGAACATGTGTGTCATGTTTTGACTCCAGCCAGCAACTGAGCAACATGCAGCCACTCGCTCACCCCCTCCGGTGGGATGGGGGAGAGAATCAGAAGGGTAGAAGTGAGAAATATCATAAGTTGATATAAAGACAGATTAACCAGTAAAGCAAAAGCCACACGAACGGGCAAAGCAAAACAAGGAATTCAGTCACTGCTTCCCACCGGCAGGCAGGTGTTCAGCCATTTCCAGGAGAGAAGGGCTCCATCATGTGTAACGATTATTTGGGAAGACAGACACCACCACTTCAAATGGCCCCACCTTCCTTCTTCCCCCAGCTTTTATTGCTGAGCGTGACGCCATATGGTATGGAATGAGTTGGTGAGTTGGGGTCAACTGTCCCAGATCTGTCCCCTCCCAATTTCTCGTGCACCCTCAGCCTACTCGCTGGTGGGGTGGTGTGTGAGGAGAAGAGACCTTGACTCTGTGTAGGCATTGCTCAGCAATAACTAAAACATCCCTGTATTATCAACACTGTATTCAGCACAAATCTAAAACATAGCCCCATACTAGCTACTGTGAAGAAAATTAACTCTAGCCCAGCCAAAACCAGCACAATGCAGAACAGAAGTAGTCATAGTTTAAAAAAAAACTCTGGTAATAAGACAAAAAAAGAATTCACAGGGAAGAATACTACTGTAAAATTTTGCTTACGAATGATGGTAATTTTTCAGAACATTATATATTTCACTAGAGTATTAAGTTTGCTAATGAATATACATGAAAAAATTGCTACATGCATCTCTTCTCCGCCTTTCATTACATTAGCTTTTTTATGACACTTCTTTCTGGAAACACAGGAAACGTCCAAGGAACCACTACACTGAGGCCGGTAATTATCACCGGGCCTTCTAAATGGCACGGTCCCAATGATGTGTGGCCTCTCTGCAACAGTGGGATAGAACAGCTTTTTATACAACAGACCATAGACATTTGCAGAGTTCTGCCTAAACTAGAGAAACTAACATGTAAATGAAAACAGCTTAGGTCTATCTGCTCTGTTTCATGGATTCAGAGAAGTTTACATCTTGAGTTTACATCTTGATCCATAAATGTGATTGAAGCAAATTATATTGTGACACTGATTGCTGGTCGATTATGTTCTAAAATCCCTCCTAGACTTGCATGTTTTGCTGCTGTTAGCCAAGTATGACATCACATTTTCAGTTATGGACTCTGAGGAAAAAGTCCCTTGAGTTTTTAATAATTTGGGTGGGATTTTTGTTTGTTTTGTTTTGTTTTTGTTTTATGGTTGTTTTTTTTTTGTTGAATTCTAAGAATGAAACATTTACCAGGGCAAGCCTTCAAAACCTTATAGATGCAGTCAGTCACACTAAGTTTAATTTAATTCATAACAATAAGGGCCACAAAACTGTGTCAGTATTGCATGAGAGCTACTATAATAAGAGGAAGCTACAACTAATTGGCAATAGGAGAAAAAGCAGTCAAGGCACATGTTTGGTTCTCAATGCTTTTCCATAGTACAGCAATAGCTATCTCATTCTTCTGCCAGATGGGCATCCTGTTTGAAATGGGCAATCAATCTGGTGTGCACAGTTCAAAGCAGATTTGACAAGGGCATTTGGTACTGAGGTCACTATGTCCTTCACACTCTATAGCTAGTCTCCCTCACAGACTATGTTTTTTCATTCACAATCACTGGCTAGAAGGCTGTGTATAACTTATCTCTTCTGGAAGAACTCAAAAAACCCCAACCACCAACAAAACCCCTTCAATGGTTTTTAAAGGTATAGTGCTTTTTATTCTGTAATTGAGTAGCAATTTATGATACCAAGACCATAAAGAGAAAGAAGATGTTTCAACTTTCGTCATACATATATTAGTAACCTGCCCCAAAGACATTGCAGTGTGGAGGAAATCTATAGATGCGTTTGGAAAAACTACATGAAATTCTTTTCATGTTGGCTATTTATGGGGGCAGGAGAAAGGACAAATATCCTGCAGTCTTCAGTATTAGAAACAGTTTCCAGAAGTTTTTGTTGGCAAACAATTATATACAGTGTTCATCTGTTTATGAAATGGAAGCATTAAAAATAAAACTATAATATACATAAATAAATCTGAAAATATTAAAATCTAATCATGTGAGAGCTACCAAAGCCCAAATAAACATTTCATCTTATGCTGAGTATTCTAGTTCATTTAAGTGTTTATCATGTGCACATTTGAAAATCATGCAAGCTCCTCCCTCCAAAAAAATGTTTTGCACACTGCATTGACTAAATTACTACCTTTGGCAATAAAATAAGCTTGAATAGCTTTCAGAAAATATACCATATACAGTTTTATTTGTAACTGTCTATAAAAACTCAGAGCACATACATTGCTGGAAATTTTGTTGTGCATCTGGAACAGCCATTGCTGCTATTAAAGCGGATATGTTTTTAACATGTACAAAACCAACATTTAGTTATGCTGGGTTTAAACTACAACTACAGTAAGAATCTGCAAGATTCTTAACTCTAAGGAATGCAAACATGAGTTTATACACAGGTTGTCTATGTTTCAAATAACATCACATTTGATATGAAAAGAAGTAAGTGATACCTTACAAATTTGAGATCTCTTGAGCAATTAGCAGTGAAGAAACCACTAAAGTCGATGAGGGAGGAGTCAGTAGCCACCTTCAAAATTTGTGTGGGCACACAGATAAGGACTTACATTTGCATTAGCTGTCATGATAATATTAAGCAACGCTCCTGATATCTGCAGTTATGGGTCACTATGGGTAAGGTTAATATATGACCTGGATTCCTTAGGTTTTAGTTTACTTCCTAGCTTCCACTAGTATTTTTAGATACGATTCTGAATACATATGTTCACATGTATGTTTGCGTGACGTATTGGCAAAAATCACTGGTATCCCATAATAAGCTATAGATGTGAGATACATAGCATTCATAATATATTCTAACAATCGTCATTAAACGTGAACATCTCCCTTTCTAGAAATAGTCTGAGAAGAGAAAGGAATAAAGAATGAGGGCATACGTTTATAATTCAAAGGTCTGAGGAAGAGTGGCTAACATCTTATTAATCTCTTAATGCTTTTAGCAAATACTGACACGCTACTGTGTTATGTGTTATCATCATAGTCATTGTCAAGATGACTAGGATTAATTTCTTCTTCAAAAAAGTGCACATTATGCAGAGAGAGAGTTTTGCGATGCTTTTGATTCCTGTCAGTTTCTTATACTACAGCAGAAAACATAGAAGGAAAAAATCATAGACATTAAATACGATGATACAGTATTATCACATGTCAAAATATCCATAGTATCCACTACAAGGATATGCAAATAGGCAAATAAAACTTGATTGTATGGCTTAAGCTACCTGAGTTGCAAGTCATCTTTCCAACTCATGAAGATTATTAATCATTCCTTCAAATTAAATATTTAAATATCCTTTATAATTGAAAAACAATGAGTTCATCACTGGATTTCACCTAAGCAAAAGTTAAATACGATATTACTTGAGAGGGGAAAAAGTTAGGTCTACTGCAATGTATCTTCTGTTGCTAAATCACAGAATGCTTATCCTAAAACATTCCCTAAAATATTTCCCTAAAATTTCCTAATCTCTACTTGAAAGATCTGCTGTCATATTCATCTTATTCTATAAATTACGTGAACAGTGTAATAGTGAAAAATATTACCTTGATTTAAGCAACAAAGTTAAAGCTCTTCTCCTTAGGTAACTGAATGTTACTTTTTTGTACTGTATATCCAAAGGTTCAGAATATTAGTCAACACTACACACGGGCAATTTCTGTTAACTCCCTTGTCCTTCTTCCTTCCTATTGACTTCAGCCACAGCCTCAGATTTACTCTAGATTTATGTCTTAGCAAAGACATCTACAGCAGCCTAAGGCTGAAGACAGCTGTGGGGCAAGCCTATCATGATGCAACCATAACAGACTGCCTGACATAACAGACATCTCAGACTTTTTAACCAGTCTTTACAAAAACTAGGCCTTAAATGAATTACAGGCTTAGTTTTAGTCCAGTCATGTCCACAAAGTGTAAAAGTGAGGATATCCTGGGGGAAGGTTTCAACACCAACCAAAAAGCTAGTCCAAATGACCCCCTCAATCCAGTGTATATCTTTATAGTAATCTTCTGTATAAAGACTCATATTACACAAAAGTATTACGCCTACCACTATCATCTGCTAATATAAACAAATGAGTTATGCTGGTGAAAATCTTCAACAACTTTTTATTTTTTTAATCTACCTGATTTAGAGTCCATCTATGTTTCATCAACAACATTCTCTAGTTGAACCACATGTCTAACTTGAATTTGTAGCCTTATCCTTGCTGTAGAATAGAGGACTACAGTATGTAGTGAAGTAAACTCTTCTGTTCTCTTATGAAGTCCTGTAAGCCTAACTCCTGGCTCAACTCTCAGATACTCAAAGCAGACAAGTTGCCTACGCCAATACTAAGTTTATGGCTGCGAGAAACAGATGGACTAACGTAAGGAGGCTTAAAACATGTCTCTGAAGTTAAGGGTTGGTGCGTCAGCAGCTTTCTTGGCTCTGTTTAAGTGTTCTCATGCTAAGAGCCCGTTGGTTAGAACAAACACAAGTTTAGGATGACAATAGAAGTAATCATCATGGTTTAACCCCAGCTGACAACTAAGCACCCCTCAGCCATTTGCTTATTCTCCCCATGGTGGGATGGAGAAGAGAACTGGAAAAGTAAATGTGAGAAAACTCATGAGTCGAGATAAAGACAGATTAACTGGTAAAGCAAAAGCCATGCACACAAGCAAAGCAAAACAAGGAATTCATTCACCACTTCCCATCAGCAGGTGGCTTTTCAGCCATCTCCAGGAAAGCAGGGCTCCATCATGTGTAATGATTACTTGGGAAGACAAATGCCATAACTGCAAACTTCTCCCTCTTCCTTCTTCCCCCAGCTTTTGTATTACTGAGCGTGACATCATATGTTATGGAATATCCCTTTGGTCATTTGAGGTCAGCTGTTCCAGCTATGTCCCCTCCCAGTTTCTCGTGCACCCTCAGCCTACTCACTGGTGGGGCGGCGTGAGGAGCAGAAATGGCCTTGACGCTGTGTAAGCACTGCTCAGCAGTAACTAAAACATCCCCATATTATCAACGCTGTTTTCATCATAAATCCAAAACATAGCCCCATACTAGTTACTATGAAGAAAATCAACTCTATACCAGCCAAAAGCAGCACAGTAGTGTGAATATTAAGGTCAAAGTTTGATAGCATGATTCAGGTAAACCTTTGTCTGCTGGTAATGAGCCAAGGATCTACTTCACAGTTTAGGGCTGATACCAGTTTAACAAAATTAGTTTATTTTCATCTCATTAGATGTCCCTATTAACACCAACTTTAGTGCAAAAGCAGATTCTAAATACATATCTATATGATTCTTTCACAATTTAAATGAAAGCATGAAATTGCTGATCAGGTTCAGAATAGTAGTAAAACATGGAAACGTGACATGCCAATCCATCAGTTCCCTCAGTCGTGACCATTTTCTCCTTAGTCTGAAAAAAAATACTATTACTTTGAACACAACATTACATTTGTAAGACAAAAGAAGAGGATTTTTAGGGGAAGAGCTTTTAGCCCACATATAGCACTGAAGAAACAGATGAAAGGTCAAGTTATACTGGTGTACATTTTACACCTTGGTGAAAAGAAACAGGTGTTTTATGACTCAAGATTATTGACATTTACTTCAGCTTCTTCTGATTATCTGTATCAATTCATAATGAAAAATCTCACTAACAAACAAACAATGCGTAATATTCTCTTGTTCACTTTGATGGATAACATCTTCGTTCTTATATTTATCTGTCAAGACTGTAACTAAGCTGAATTTTCTTCTGTCTAGTTCACAGTCTTCCTCTGCTGACAAACACACTGTATTTCTAAATCTTTCCTATTTCCGCAGGCGATGGCTTAAAAACAAGTCCACATTTGACTTGAGGAATAGAGAGTTGCTTATTTCTTCTAAGAGGAATGAGAACTCCAAATTCAGAGAATAGTTATTTGACTTTCCCAGCTAAACAGGTTTCCGTTCAGGGTATTAGTCTTGTCCCTTAAGGCAGAGCTAATAATCAGTCATCCAGACAACTAACCTATTTCCTCAGGTTGCTTCTTTTCTTGCTTTTTATCTGATCTTCTTAGGGTTATTTTATGCAGCAAGTATTGTCAGATTTTTTTCAGGCCAAGCCTAAAGTTTTATCAGCTGTGGTCATATGCCTTAAAGTACAGAAGGCCTTCCAACAGTAGCCCAGTCACTTTGTCATGAACATATGATTATGATTATCACATCAATGCCTATGTAGGAATTTTTACTGTGGGGAAATAACAGAGTATGGAAGAAAGCCGTAATGCCAGAAAAAAAATACAGCATCTATATATTTATTTAATTTTTTTAAATTAGAAACTACAAAATAGGGGTGCCCCAGTCATGCCCAGACACATTCATGTCTCCCATTACATATTTATTTAAAATATTTAAAATATTGTTGCTGTTGGTGATGCTAAACTGCCTGTGTCTTGTGCCAAGAGAACAGATTTGGGGTTTTTAAATAAGAGCATGTGACATTTAGGAAGACAGATTGAAACAATATCAGATCTTCTGTACGGTTTGTCTCTCAAAGCTTGTTCAGTGTCTAATAACTGCTTACTGTCAGCAACTGAGCAGTCAGTACTGGGCAACAGAACAACAAAAATTTGTTTATCTTTCTAAAATACTGAACAGGTTTAAAAATTACTAACTACTCCAGCTCTCTTCTGATTAACCAATTATTAACCAAAATATTTGGAACCAACAATTTACAGTTTGCTTTGTTACATCCTTGTACATGGAGAAGTATTCTACAGTGAATAATACAGAATAAAAATTATCGTGTTAATAATCTTAAAGCTTTTCCACATGTTAAAGAACCTGATAGCTTTAAATGAAGGCATGTTTCTTATTAAGACATAGGTTAAAAACGTTTAGGAACTTACAATCAGCTGTTGTAGTCAGACTAGTCAGACTTAATCCAAATCCAATAGTTCATTGGAATTTATTGTTATAACTATGCATTACTTTTTTTTTTTTTTTTTTTTTTTTTTTTTACCTCCCGGAATATTCATACAGCAGTAAATTATGTTCTCAGCTATGCAGTCCAAAGTCATTTAGGAAACCTTACGGCGTCTGGTTTATACCACTACACTATGGACCAAAACCTTTGTCAGTATGTACAAATATGATCCAATAAACAGATACAAGAGGTAAGAAGCCTTTTCTTCTAAAACCAAAACTTTCAGCAACCCATAAAACTCCCTCAGCATCCTGCTGGTTTACCCAAAGATTTTTCTTAAATTATGTTGATCTCAGTAGATTCCCAGTTTTTCAGATAGCTAAACTCAATGCATATGAACTATTAGAAATTTCTTAGAGGGAAAGTGGAGAAAAATAATCAGTATTGAGAACTCTCAGATTGTTTCTTTATCAGAAAACAAACTGTTAAAGGTGTTTCATTACAACCACCCCCTTAATTACTTTAATTAAAAAAAAAATGTTGAACAACAATGGTTAAGAACAAAGCATTAAAAAACCCAAACAGCTTGGCTTTTACCAAATTATCTACCTGGTTACATGATGCATTAGTTGACACTTTACATCTTGCCAAGCATAATATGTGAGATTTCCCCAAAGGCTTGAAACCTTAAAGGATTCTGCAATAGCAAAAACAATCACCAGTGAATCACAGCTGAGCTGGCACCTTCCGACACCCTCGAAGTGTGACAAGTCCATAAGTTCCCCATGTTGCCTTAGAAAGCTTCCAGTGTCATGTTTGTTACTTATTGTCAAGGGATTCATAACGAAGCTTAAATCTATCCACAAGTTTGAAGAGCCAATAGGGAGTTAGAAATCACTCCACATGATCTTTCAGAACCTCAATAACATTGTTTTGACTGACCTAATTAAGTCATCATACAGTGATACTGTACAGCTGAAGCAGAAATATACTGTCACAATACATAAACATTTTTGTTGCAGTTTCCTTAAATTAAAAAAAAAAGCGAAATTTGACAGTATTTTCATAAGGAAAGAAAAACAGCCATTACAGGGATCCACAGCTTCCTTTAAAAAGCACAACATGAAATCAAGTCTTGATTTTAGGTACACTTTTTGGTTCAGGATTATAGCAAGTAAACACATTCTTTTCTGACTTGTAAGTTTCACAACTTCTCACGAATTCTCCTGGCTTGAAAATACTTCTCTAGGTGTCATTCATGCCCGCATGAAAGCGCAGCAATGGGTAGTAGTCTGTGCTTTTGACAAGTTGTGGCACCCTCTCAGCAACATCTCGGACCTTAGCTCCCAGAAGGCAGCAAGCCTCTCGCGACTCCCTGTCAGGCCGGCAGATGGGCGCATCAGTGCCACTTAAAAGAGAAGTCACCCACTATGAGCACTTGTCATTTGTTTTTATGATATCCACTGTGTGCTACTGGTACGGTTTCTCGATGATATGCTTTTAAGTAGTATTTTCAAGGTTAGCCTAAGAAACTGAATAAAAAACTTGTAATGTTTACATATTTTCACAAGTATTTTTTCAATGTAGTTTGTGTGTTCTCTATACCGATACACACGGCAGATCCACGAAAGGAAAGTTGTAGCTCTTAACTGTAAAGTTATCTCTGCTAACTTATCTAAAGTTATCAGCTAGGTGAATAGTTTAGATAAATCCAAATAAGCAAAAAATATAAACAGCATATCATTTTAATTAAGTTAACAGAATTCAGCCTGAAACCAACTGCGGCATCAAGGCTCTCTCAATTACATAAGTTTTAAAAGGGCTTTTACATCTTTCCTTTCATCTTTCTATTTTAAACTTTCTTATATTATTCTTTAGCAAAATTTTCTTAAAAACCTCAAATTCTTGAATATATCTGCATTTTTAATATGTATTTTACATAAACATATCTCTAAATTTATCAGAAGCTAAATACTAATGGAACTTAGCAAAACAATTCCTAATTCCATGTGACAGCTTATTCCATACTGCTTTTCCAGTAGAAGTTTCCCTGTCCTTTCCTGTGAAAATTCTGCTACTAAGAAAGGTAGTAGGTTTGACAGATATTAACAAGTACACCAATATCTCAGAGTCACTACAATGACTAAATTCTCTTCTATAAGTGTACCTGGATCTTATAAACAATTCAGGGAGACAGAAGGATCTACTTACAAGCTTAAACGTGTTCACAATGCCTTTCTACTGGTTTTACCCGTAGCTGTTTTTGAAAACTTTGACAAAAATGATCCTTGTTTATTTTATTTTATTGAAAAGTGTTAATTTATTGAGACACGTGAAGATAAAGTTCAAAAGTCTTTTTAACATATATGATTTCTGGTAAAGCAGAAATATGTTCAACAAGAACTACTTTGCAATTGGCGGATTTTTCAGTCTTTACTTTTCCAATATTAAAGGAAAATAGCGCATGAAAATTCATTTACTGAATGCATTAGCTCACAGAATTAAAATCAGTTTGTATGACTCTGGTAATTACTAATGCGAGGCAGGAAAATTTTATAAAATAGAATAAGTAATGTATATGCATTTCTATACACCTGAGATTAAGCCAACATACCACAAGATGGCAGATGAAGGCAGCTAAAGTGGCGGCTTGAAGAATGTAAGTTTGTGAGTCAGAGAAAACAACTGATTTTGAAAAGTTTCCTTAACTTTTTTTTTTTTATAGGACTATATAGGATATAATTTATGGGATACTGTTATAGGAAATAAGTTTTAGAAGCTGTCTTACAAAAAGAGACATGCGTGTTCACCTATTACTGTTCTTAAATAATACTTAGCTGATAGAACTACAGCCCCTCAAATTCAACATTTAGACTCCAGACACAGTATTTATAACTAAACAATATTCTTTAAAATCAGCAAGAATTTTCCCCATTCAGCCTCCTAGCTGTATCTGCAGAAAACATTGTGAGCTCCCTGCCACCCTCAAGGCTTGCAATGTACTGGGCACAGAGTATGGAAGGTTGGGATTCTGTTTCTTTAATTGGTGAGAATTTGAAACCCTACCTCATCTTCCAGAGAAGTATGCTCAACCACTGGTTTATGATTATGTGAATCAATGCAGTTTCTCCTATTCCCACTGATGATTTTTGTTTCCCCTGCAGCATTAAATATATATTAAGCCAGAGTCTGCGAATGATAGCCAGTAGCTTCAACAGTGGTATAAAAAGTGAGAATAGAGAGACAAGGGGTTCTAGTTGCTGCTTTAATAAGTACCTGATGTAAATTCATTTCAGCTGGGCTACTGTTTGGACCTCTGAGATCCTACATCTCAGATTAGTCTTTTGAAAACTTTTTGTGCACAGAAAAAAGTCCATGAAGTAACAGCCAGTTTGTAAACTTCCCTGGGCTGATCATCTGTTCTGGCATGGAAGCAATTCTGGGCAGGCTTCAAATTAGACCTTGCAGTGCTAAGAGATTTTATACAAAATCATAGTGGTCTCAATACCTTAGGAATGTTCAAAAGGATGTGACTTAACCAAAAATCACATACAGACTCTGCGGCATTCAGGTGCCATCTTGAACTGGACAGGATTCACTGTTTCTCCTTGATCTTTTCTGCCTGACACTTGATGACTACCTGAGTATCTTACCGAAACTATGTTCTGGATCTTTCAAGTTGTGCAAAAAATAACCTTCTGTTGCATCTGGATCGTTAAATCTGCACAACCAAAACAGCCTAAAGCATCCAGCTTTTAGCAGCTGTGTAAAAATTAGAAAGAAATAAATACAGGCAGCAGAAAACATACAAATACCGCACTAAGCAGGACCTGAATTTATAAGCAATCATCAGTAATATGTACAGGCTAAGCATGATGAAATATTAAAAATCGTATATGGTAGTTTTCTTATTGGCCATCAACTACGGTGCAATTTAATGTGCAGAAAACGATTGTGCAGAAAGAGAATCACAACAGAGTATCCACACTGTAAGCCGATTAAGCAAAATACTGGCATGGGCTGATTCTTATCTGATGTAACAGCTGAATGTAGGAACGTGACTGATCAAACCTGTTCTGAATTGAGCAATATTTTGGCGTTACAGTATATGGCTCCTGGAAAAGTGGAATCTGAAATAGACTCTTGTGCAACTCTTTGCAGCTAATGGGTGAGAATGGGAGGTTTGGGGTCCCTAGAATAACAGTGATGGGACACTGATTGCTGGTGATACAAGATGGCTACTGGGAAAGATACACCCAATGAGCAATTACACAGCCTAAATTCCTTTTTTGCCCTGATATATGCTAGTTCTGGTTTCATAATCTAGTGTTAAAGCTCAAGCACAATGACACAGTAGCATAACACACTATTTTTGAATTAGGACAGACTTCCACTCACTAGCCCAGGGCATGGGAGGGTTAAAAGTGAAATTTCTGCGCTCCACCCACCTCCTCCTCCAGACCCCCCCCCCCCCAACCCTATCCCTATAGAAAGATCCTCAAAGTTCCCTCCTATTGACAGGGAAGGAAAGGTGGTAACCACTTGGGTTTCAGAGACAGGATTACTTTTTCTCCTTATTTCCAAAAGATGCCATCATTTTATATTTTTGATTAAATATTGATTTTATCTTTTTTTAGAAAAGCAAGCATCTAAAGGCAAAAAAGTAACTATACTAAAAGACAAGTAGGCCAGAAAAAGGCAATGATAAACATAACAGTTCATTGCCAACTGAACCCAATGGAGGCAGCAGAAAATAAAATGGATCGAAACTATTACTCTGCCTTGTAGATTTTTTTTCTTGTGTTATTTGCATCAATAAGTTTGGACTGCGTCAAGATTCATTTACTGCACATCTAGATTAATTTATATGTAGAAGCAGTAGGGTGTCTTTTATTTGCCAACATCTAGAATGGAGGGGAAGCATCTGGTTTTGCAATTGTTCCAACTCATTTCTAAATGTAATGGACTACTTCCTATTTAGAAAAAAAATATATTGTAAAGAGATATTTCCCTTAATTTTCCATAATATTCTCAAAGTCTTAAAGCAAATAAACATAAATGAATGCCAAAGAAAAAGCCTAGTACTGTCAAAAGACTTATCAGAAGATGTACTGACTATGTTTATTGATACAGCCATGAATAACTAAAGTATTTTAGTCACTTCATCAGATAAACAGATAAACATATTACTTTGGAGGATACTTTATAAGATGAGAGATTAGTGCTTAAAATTCTAAAATTTTCAGTAGGAATGGAAGATTTCCCTACTGTTTCCAAAGACAAAGCAGTACCCATTTAAAAAGAAAAAAGGTAATTTCCCACAGCATATCCAATATACAAGTATACTACTCTTTAAAAAATATTATTCAGGAAGTTTTAAGAATTTGTCTTAAGGATAGAATACAAAGTCTTCACTTATTAAGCATTTGTTTATAATTGCACAACACATGAATGCTTCAAATACTTACGAATATAGCAATTTTTAGGATGGGTAGGATGTTACCAGTTAGTATATGAATGAAAAAAAAAAATAACGACAGATTGGACAGCAACAGTTGAAAAAGGTAGAAAAGTGAAGGAGGGGGAGGAGGAATAAAAACTATTGGGTTTTTTTTGCCTCAAAACCTGACAAGAAATCACAGCCTGAAGCTTTACACTCAAAATTCAGACAAAACACTAACTTGGGGGATGGGGTTGAGGAAGGGGGCATTAGGAGAAGAAAGAAATATGGCAAGAAGTGTTATTTGTCATAACTTGAATTTTCTATCTATTCATGCATTGCTGGTAAGTTTTCACTCAGCTTTAGAAGCTGATACCAAGAAGTAAGTCTACAGAAAAAGCCTTTTCTCAGTCACTTTGTTCTCTATAGAAGTTTTTTATAAAAATGCATATACTCATAACAGTTTTCTGGCAATGTGAAATATTGCAGAAAACCTGCTTTTTCTCACCCATGTAATGCTAATGGGTTCACGAAAAAACTGTAATTACTCCCATAAAGTTTTAAGAGAGGAAAATTTATTGCTTGCAGCATTTAAATGATGACAACAGATGTAGTTCTCATTATGAATGCAGTTTTAGGAACAGTCGTATTGTTATTGTTGAATAGCTTTTCTCAGTGACTCCAACTAGAACATATTCTTTCATCCTGTGTGTATCCATGTCTAGGATCATGTGCCACTCATTGAATCAAATTTCCAAACAGAATTTTATTCTTCACTAACAAAGAAGAAATTGAGGACATCAGGGTCAACGAGAAGAGCTTCTACCACTACATCAGTGATCAAAGGCTGAACAAGGAAAATGTGAGTCTGTTGCTGAATGTAGTGGGTGATTTAGGGATAGTAGACACAAGTTGGGGCATTATGACCTGGATAGGTGGACAACCTGATCAGTAAAAATGTGGTTGGACAATCAGGCTCAGAGGTTAGTGGTTAATGGCTTATATTCTACCTGCAGATCCGCAAGAAATGGAGTACTACAGAGATATGTCCTGGGAGGAGGCAGTGGAGTGCACTGTTGTCACGTTTGCACGTGATATGCATTTGGAGGAAGAAGTACATGCTTAAAGGAAGGAATATCATGCAGAGGGATTGAGACAGGCTGGAGGAGCAGGCCAACAGGACATGCAATTCTGCAAGGATGAAATACACTCATGCACATGCAAGGAACAGGGAAAAAGGAAGTAATAGGCTGGAGTTGCTTGGGCAGCTGCAGTGTGTTTACAGGACAGTAAGGAGAGACCCCACAGGTGGTGATCACTGATGCCAGGGCCCAAGCTCTTGTGCCTGGACACAGTTGCTAACACCCCTCTGACATCACAGATAACCTGTTGATCAAGGAGATCGCCTCCAAACAACTCAGAATCTAGGGTCAAAAGGATATTACTATACCCCAAACCCATTCTTTTGCTCATCCTTGTATCTTTTCTTCAATGAAAAACAGAAACAAAAGCCACATTAGTATTCTTCAAGATATTATATTAAGTTTTAATCAATATAATTTTAATCTACATTTTACATATAATAGTATTATAGAAAAAAAAAACAAACTAAGGTTCCAAATCTGCAGAATCTTTGTGGGCAAGTTGATACATGAAATAGTTTTCAGCATAAATTCAGGTACCAAAAAACTACATTAGCTTTAGTAACCTTCCTATGCACTCTTTACCCATTGGCTTCCTCTAAAAAGAAAAAAAAAACCAACAAAATCCAAACAAACAAACAAACAAACCAAAACCCAACACCAAAATAACTAGATATTAACGTATTTTAATCCCAAGTCTATGTGCTGCAATTCAATTAAAAACATATTGAAAGGAATAGATATACTTTTTTCCACCCACTATGTCAACACAGTTACACATTTTATGTGAAATCATCCAGGCATAATCTGTCCTAGCAAGGAAGCCTGGAGAACATAGGTATAGACAACAGGCATTTCTTTTACAAACCATGATTCTCGATGTTTTGACAATTAATTTTCAAAAAATATCTTGAAAAAAAGTCACAAACACAGGGGTTTTTTATTGTTTTCTTCTCAGACATCAGCAATCTACAAAATACACACTTCAAGCTGTCACAAAGCATTTTTTTCTGCCTATAGCATTACTCTTACTTTAACAACTGTCAGATTCTGTGAGGTCATCTCTAAGCTCATATAGTCTATTTTATCCTTCCTTCCCCTCACCAAAGTACCATCTACTATTCAAACATTATTTCCAACCAATATTGGGCTGTCTCAGAGAACACAGCTTACAGTGATGGATATTCTAAAACCTCCCAAAGTAGTTAGTGTCAGTGTATCTATGTCGTCGCCATTAGAAAATTCTGTTTATGTCTAACGTGAATCTTCCTTGATGGTGTTAATTTCACTAGTCCTTGTACATGGCTATAGATAACCTGGTTTGTTTCCTTTTTCTGCCTGCTGGCAGCAGTTTTAAATGCATCCAAAACAGTCACTAAATTCAGCTCCCCATTCGTAACCCTGCTCTCTCTTCCATCCTGTTGCCTGGGCTTCTCTGTCTATCCCCAGTTATTTCACATTTTGTAATGATACCATATTCTCTAGACCTCTGATTATTCTTTTCGATCTCCCTGGGACTCTTTACAGTTGATCCATGTCTTCTTCAAAGTTCAATGTCTAAAAACCAACAGAGTATTCCATCTGAGGCTTTAACCTTGCTTAGCAGTGTGGAAGAACTACTTCACAAATCCTGCGGACTTTTGCTAAATAAGCCCAAACGAATTGTTTTACACACTCACAATGCACATGCATGTACTGTGCAGCATGTCCTCCAAGCACACTGTATGTCAAGGACCTGATTTTTTAAAATTGTTTAAAAAGAGAGAACTTAATTTAGTCAAGTTTTTTTACAGGCTATATTTAAATCAAAAAATAATAAAAAACCCCTCTGCAATTACTCTACATCTAAATAGGAGCGAGTGAATGTGCTAGCAAACATACTTGTATTATTCCATCAAGAAAATACCTTCTTACAAACAAAAAACCTCAACCTATTTTCCTCAGACTTCTAAGAATCTTTCATGAGCAGAGACAAAACATAAAAAGTTTCAGCATACACGCATGCACATTTTTCATGTTGTGATCAATTAAACATGCTAAGCTATGATGAATTTCTTTGTACAAATTTAACTCCATAGTCTCATATAGTTCAGATTTCTTTCCAAATAGCAGCTTCACAGCCTTGCTTTTCTTTTCATTTTAACTCTGCATTGTATTTTCTGCCATTGTTAAGTTTCAAAAATAGTATTTTCTCCTCCCTTTCTGAATCTCAGCTTTCTCTTGACATTGTATTCTTCCCTAAATCTGATACTCTACCGCTGTTGTTTTGACATGTCAGAAATACAATGCCACCTGAAACAATTAAGTGCTTCTGTGCTCCTGCAGCATTAATTTGTCTTTGTGGCAATGGATTGAAGAGGCACTGCATCACTTGATACAGTGTGATCTATCAGTGCTTTATGCACTGCTGCTAAATCATCACATTTACATTTATAAATGTTAACTCAAGTGACTTTGTATTTCAGAAGTTATTGACTCCACAAAATTGTCGTGACCACTAGGGGCACCAAAGCACCCTTAACTCAACAGAGGTAAGTGGGAGTTAAACACAACTGCTATACAATCTACTTTTTTTTCCCCAGTTTTTAATTAAAAGTGAGAAGGAAGGAAAAAAATAAAGAGAAGCAGTCCAATCTTCTGTTCCATTGTCCATGACAACATCCCCTGTTTAAAAACAACCCACAACTAAATGTTGCAGAAAGCAAAGCTCTCGTTATGCTAGGCTATTATTCTGCTCTCAAGGCCGGGCTAGCAACTAAATGAATAACAGATACTCTCTATTAACCCCTCTCCCTTCACAGAAGGGGAAGGGAGAGAGAGTTATGGGTTGGAAAAAAACCCTGAAACATCTATGATGAAATATTATCAATAAAAAGAAAATATAATAATATTAATAAGAAAAAGAATTAAATATATACAAATATATATAAAAAAATCCAATATTGAGCTCCCAGGATGATGATTACTTCACTGGCAAGCACTGGGACCAGACTTAGTGGCAGAAGGGAACTTGATTCAGGAACACACAGATTGGTCTCAAAGGCAGAAGAGTGGACAGAGTCCTCCTCAGACACCGGCTACTGTAGAAGAAGAAACTTTATCCCTTGATCCCTCAGCTTTTATACTGAGCATGATGCAGATGAGATGGAATACCCTATTGGTAAGTTTTGGGTCACCTGTCCTGTCCACTCCTCCCTGCAGGTGGGACCCCTCTACATTTTCCGCTTTCTGACCCTCCAACTTGGTACTTAACAAAGTTGTCTGACCTTGGTTGTTATAGCAACAAGTATAAGCAAGAGCCTCTCTGCATACCATTCCTTAGTATTAACTATAAACATCAGACGTTATCACAGTATTAACTATAAACATCAGACGTTATCACTGTTAGAAGCAGTCACTGTCTGAAAAACATATCGTTAATTTCAGAGAGTGCAGTTAGTTAGAAGAGACTTAACTGAAAAGTAAAACTACTAGAAAGAAAATTGGTTTTGTTCTATGCCAAACCAGGACATCTGTCAATCAGGGCCTTTTAGCAGGACCTGTTGCAATAGTGCAAGGAATAATGGTTTTAAACTAAAAGAGGGTAGATTTAGACTAGATAAAGGGAAGACATTTTTTACAATGAGGGTGGTGAAACACAGGAACTGGTTGCCCAGAGAGGTGGCAGATGCCCCATCCCCAGAAACATTCATGGTCAGGTTGGATGGGGCTCTGAGCAACCTGAACTAGTTGAAGACGTCCTTGCTGATTGCAGGGAGTGTTGAACTAGATGACCTTTAAAGTTCCCTTCCAACCCAAACTATGCTATGATTCTTGATTTTAAGATGAGGAGAAATCTACTACATTACCCTAATTACTACACTGACAAACATTAATACAACTAGCTGGAAAGAGATAGCACATAGTTCACCCTTCATTTTAAAGCTCTGTTTAGGTAGAACCCATAGAACTATAAAATCCTCATACCACCAGCATGTTTGATCAAGGTCAGTCAAGCACTGCTAAGGCATGTGGTAGAAAAGCAAGCATGGTCTATTTGAAATCAATAACACAACTGGGTGCTAATGATGCAGTCCGTCTTTTGCAGATTATATTCATTCAATGTCAATGATTCCAAGCCTTTTGCCCTAAAGGAACATTCTCAATCCTGAACATTTTTTGTCGATCACTCTGCATCAAAAGTTATTGAAAAAACTGTGCAGTGTTGCTCTGATGTACCATTGACAGCATGGAGCTGCACCAGATCACTACAGTCACAGTCAGAGCAGAAGAAAACCAATATGAATATTACAGAATTCATTTTTCAGTAACTGTGTTGTTGATAAACACTTTAAATTCTTTATTTTGTTCAATTATTCCTTTCTTGACCAGTTAGCCATATTAACATTAATATTCAGTAACAATGCATATATTCTTTTATTTAAATGGTCACATCTTATTTAAGTTAATCATTCTAAGCATTATGATGACTTTGATCCTTCTCCTCCTAGAAAAGACAGAACATAAAAATTTATCGAGTTTTGTATTCAGCCTTTTTTATGTCACTCCCCGTGGTTAAAGTAACTGCACTGCTCTATTGAGAGTTTCCTTTCCAATTCCAGTCACTACACTTATTTTCTAACAGAATGCCCTAATGCAGTACTCACAGGCACTGGAGAGGCTATTCAAACACAATAAAAATGAAAAAGCGCAAATGTTGTGGTGGAAGCACTTGACAATATCTCCCAAAATAACATTTTATTGTAATGTACAGAAACACTCCAGTACTACGTCAATGACTGTCATTTCCAATATGCTACCTAGCATCAGTGCTGTCAATTCTAGTGACTCTGTCAAGTGTTTCATGGTAACTGGTGCGTTTCCATAAGTGTCACATCCTGGAGCAAAGGTGTGGAGGAAAATAAACTGTGTGATCCAAGAAATTCTTGAAGTTCAAAAATTGGAAAGAAGGAAAGGAGGGAGGGAGGGAAAGAGAAATGAATGAAGGAAGGAAGGAACAGTAAAAGTCCCTCCGAACCATAAAATTTTAAATTACAGAAGGAGGAAAATCTAAAATACATTCAGTATTTCATGAATATTTTTAGACTACCCACACAAATGACATTGTTTTTAAACCATTAATTTCTCATACAAATCTTCAATTTTTTTTTAATGGAAATAAGAATAAAATTAATTTCAGGGAACTAAATCCTCCCAAAATTCCTGTTTTTTCCCCAGAAATATTAACAAGCTTAGGAACAGATTAAAGCAGATTAAACAATACTTTACATATTTTTAGGTAACTATAAACTTCAAATGAGTTTTTAAAAGTCTTCACTTCACTGCTTGTTATATGCCTCTCAGACAAAAGACGGCAATAGTGCCTAGAATTACAGGTTCATTTTGTCTAAATGTGGTAGCTGAGCAACAGATTTTTACATCTATCATTTAAATCAAAGTCCCTGGCCCCTAAGAGCATGTAATTTGTTGTATACACATTAAAAACTAATTTAAACAGTCTTTATAGGTAGGTGAGATTTTCCACATGGTTAACTTGAGAAGTAGAAAACATACTGTGGGGATCCACTGATCTCTGATCTTTTTTCTTTTTTTTTTTTTTAAATAAATGTCTCTCTGCTAACTGCCACTATGCACCTTTATTGTGACTAATTCAATAGTATGCAATGGGTTTCAAAATGGATTATGTTCTTTTCAATTTTTTCTCAACTCATGCAATATTCATCTTCAATTTGCAGTTCATCAGTTTATGTTTTAAAATGTCACTTTCAATGAATACAACATACAAGCAGAAGAGGCTTTCCTCTTTCTTGCTTGTCTACTACTACTATATTTCACACTTTGCCATTCTTCCTTATAAGTAAATGAAGTGGTTTTTTCCACACATTCTTTTGCTTTTTAGTCTTCCAATTATCTCTGAACAATTCCCTACATAATACTAAATTGCTTCATGCTCCATTCTCTTATCTACCATATATAATGTTTTCCATTCCCTCATCTTTCCCTCAATGCTCTTCCTCCCCAAGTTCCTTGCATATTTCCACCCAGTTACTGCTGGTCTGCACTGTTTATTATTTCAACTCCATACGGAAAAGGAGGAGATGAAGCCTCTTATACTAATGGCAGTCATCTTGATACCATCAGAAACAAATGCAAGTTAGATGTATACTGCATATGATACAGACAAAAGTACAAATTATTACAGAAAGGAGAAATTAAGTGTCCTTGGAATATTCCAAGGACAATGGAAAACAAATAACAAGAGGAATTCCTTTCCTACCACTGTAAATATGGGAGGCATTTCTGCAAATCGGGAAAGTTTTCCAAACAAAAAGCCTTATGAGCAAGACTACTTATGAGTTTAAGTAGAGATGTAGCAACAGATATTTTGTTGAATCTTTGTTGGGTCACATCTTTCCAGAAAGCTTGCTTTGTTTAAAGATTTTAATGCCAAGCTCTTATTCCATCCTTATTTAAAAGAAATACTTATAGGCATCTACAAAGTGACACTTCTGAGGCATGTAGTCCAATTATTACATGGCATGCTTGATGGCTCAAAAGTATAAATTCCTAGTTTTATATTAAGTAGCAGGAGCTTAGGAACTTACTTAAGTACTTTTCTAAATTAGGACGTTTTTGTCCAGAAAATCACAAATTATAACAGTCTTAGGTAAAACATGAAATATTATCATGTTCCTGTGATTACAGGCAGAGTACAAGAAATTAACTCCAAGTATTTAATACAATTTATTTCTCAGAATTACTTTGGGAAAATTAGTTCCCTCTTACAAATTCTCATTACTTATCTATTGTACTTTGGTTTTTTAACCTGATTTTGAAAGGTGAAATTACATTTTATTCGTTACAGAGCTACCAGTTTAATTTTTTAAACAACATTAATACTAATGTTAACTCATTTCTGTAGGAGAAACTTCCAGCCTTCTGAGTAGTCATTTTGGACTACATGTTTCCGTAATCCACTGACCAACTGCATAGTAAGTATTTGGCCTCTGTTCACACAAAATCAATAAGATGTAGAGTTGGTGGTTGTGTTGGATATGGCGGTACATGAGTTAAGAAGTTGTTTTATGGTAGTTTATTAATGTGAACAGATAAATCTATACTTCTGCTGTGGCAAAGAACTTGGTTGTGTTAGCACTGTGTGCTTTTTTTTTTATTGATCCATATTATTTCACCTAAATAAACTGCTATAGTGCCTGGGCCATTTTCTTATTACCCTGAAAACAGCTGTTAAAGAATATCACCTTCTACGGCTTTTCAGGAGATACACCCCAAGCTTTCTGGCTCCCTATCTTGCTCCTTTCACTGAATGGAAGAAACCAGCATCCCTAGCTATGCTTCTGCCCAGCGCTCCTACTCATCTGGTCCTGGTTTCTGTTCATGCAGACAGCAGTAACAGTATTTTTCAGACCCTGATAGAAAGCATCAGTAATTTAGGATTTGACAGGTTACTCAGACATAATTCACTGCAATGTTAATGACTTTTTTTATAAGATCATGGTAAGTTAGCTATTCAACAATGTATCAAGCACCCAAGCATTTTAATTCATTTACAGTGAATCACCACAAAATAATTATATGCAGCAAGATAAGTAGAGAATAGAATCTTTTAAAAATATTTTAAATGCAACCTATGTTGTACAACTCTCTGTTATATGATATATTCTTATATATTAAATAAAGAAACCAATCAAAAGCTAATATTGGCTCCAGGCATATTGTAGGAAGTTAGCGCTTAATGTCAGTAATGAGCAATAAATTTATTTTCTTCCTCCCCTATCTAAAGGAAATTAATGACTTATTGGTGTTTATCAGTTTCCATAGGAAAATATCAGCATAAGTGTTCTTAAAGAAATCTAACTGGCTAACAGACTAATTTCTATAATAGCAGAAAGATTTCTCTTCTTCACTCAAGCATACACTTTGAAAGCACATGCAGGGAAAGGCCTTAATGTTATTTGTAACTACACATGATAGTAAATTCTTTAGATCCAGAATCCTTTCTGATTAAGGGAAGTCATACTTCATTTCAGGCTGGCTACTTGCGCAGAAAATGTAAGTAAATGTGGCAGAATCATGATTTAGTAGACAAGATTCCAATTCATACTGTAGTTACATGAGATTGCCAATCAAGCACGCAGTGTGGACAAATTCATACTTAGTTGCTTTCCAGAGTGATTAAGGAAATTGGCTAAAAATATATAGCAAATCTAGAGAGAATAAGGAAAATAATTTAAATATCCTATCTCCTATCTGGTGGCACAATGTTATTTCTTCCTCATCTTCTGAACAACAGGAAATGAAAACAAAGAAAAAAACTGCCAATATTATTATATTCAGCATGAAGATAATAAATATTACCTCTCTTGGTAAGAGAAATTTGTAGTTTCATCCTTTACTCCACTGTCAAAGAATAGTTCTTCCTCTAACTTAATAGTGTTTGAAAAACTTGTTTAGGGAAAGAAAGTATACAGAACAGACTCATTTCCAACCAGTTCTTTTAGGTGTTAGTTCATAAATGAATTACTACCTTGTCTCTCTTTTTGATAAATATGGCCAAAATTTGTCTCTGTCAAAAAAAAATAAAAAATTAACTGAGTATTGAGTGTGTCTTTAGATTTGTCATCCAGCAGCAGTAAGACGCTTTGGATATTTTATCTTTTTTTTTAATATGAAAAGAGGAGCCTACCTTTCAGCTGAAATGGCTCTGAAGTGTCTCTGCAAAGCATAAGAGAGAGCAATAAATCCAGTTCACTTTAGAGTAAATGAAAGATCGTAACATCAGAATAGCACATGCTTTTACTGAAAGAAAAATCAAACCAAAAAACAAACAAACAAACCAACAAACAAACCCAACCCAACCACAAAATACCAAAACATGGTAATTGTTTTCGAAATACAGTAACTTCCCTGCAAATTTGTTCCACATATTGCCACTACATGGAGTGCAAAACTAAATAAAGCCTGGGGAGATATGGATTCATATTCGTATACATGTAATATTCCAGGTTCTTCCTTCAGTCACCCTGTGACTTCCAGCCCTGATGGACTTTTCTGTCACTCAGAATGCCCTTCTACTGGCTGGGCAAGCAGCAGCCAACTCTGGGGCTACATTCCATACCAGTATCAGACAAATATTTCTATGATGATGGGTTTTAGCCAGCCCTGTGGCCAGTTACCTGTTAAACTTGCACTGGTGGTACTGATTTCTTTCCTTTTCCTTACGTATGCTATTTTTAGACAGCCTGCAGGAACTCAGTTAATTGGGACTACTATTCTTCCATCAAATTCCTTTGAAATTAGCCCAAGAGATTTAAAATTTATAGGGAGGAATTATATGGTTATATGATTTTTCTAAGACTCACTTTCTTAAGAAAGAGTCTAAAGAGCATTTTCTTCCACAGATGAGCTTGCATGCTCCACAATTGCCTAAACAGTATAGTGCCTCAGCTTTCCTGTTAGTATTCAACTATTCCTCATAAAACCAGGCACAGAAGTTTGAATTCAGAGGTCTCAGAGTTCATTGTGGTTTCATATTCAGAGATTAATTAAACCTAGTCACTAAATCTTCAGAAAAAGGAAGATGAAGATAGTCTTCCACATATTTAAAGCCTCCAGTGAGGGCAAACCAGAGTATAGATTTTTCCCTGTTTTACTAGACTAATTCCTAAAGGATAATTACTAATTCTACATCTACCACTGTGTGCAGTGACATCCCACCTTTAAAAGAGCTACTTGAGCATTTCTTTGCCTGAAGAGAAAGCAGCAAGTTTTAAAATTAGAAGCATACTCTACTGAGACTCAAGTGACAGATTCAAACTTTGAGAATGTCATGCAGCAGAAAGGTCGGTAGTTAGACTGTGACAGCGCGAGATGCTTCCACAGGCAGAAAGTGAAGCAGGGCAGCCTCCTGTCATAAGAGGAAGGAGGAAATTTGTCCTAAGAGTCACAAGGGAACCAGAGTAACAAAGTAGCAATGGGAACACTGCAAGGCTAATAAAATCTGGGTTTGGGAATGAGCTAGTGTGGAGCAAGAGACATAATACATGTACAGCAACAGGAATGGCAAGGTAGTTACACAGCACAATATCTATGCAATTGTCTTAAAATACATATTTTTTGTGTGTGTGAAAGAAACCCACAGAAGAAATTATTTTTTTGATTTGTTTTAAAAAACTGTTGAGGAGAAGAATCCATCCACCCGTTTCCTATAGTATAGGTCGTAGCATTATTCTTTCCTGGTGTTTGGATGGTCAGAAACAGTCTTTGTAACTCAACGAGCCTTTAAACAGTATTCAAAAAGCTAACTGCTCGAATGCAACAGTCACAGAAGGGCAGCTGTTTCTTCTGTTAGCCAGTGCTTTGTTACATTGAGTTATGGTGTCTGTTAAGTTGGGAGAGCTCCAACCCTATCAGGTAACCTAACAGTGAAAGATGCCAAATAATTTTTCTTTGCTAATAATATTAACAAAAAGTCACACCCTTTAGAAATCTTTCATAATATGATCCACTCAGAATACATACATCTATTTTATACCCGTTATATAGCAGGATGGGTATTCACAAAACAAAAAGAATCTCTGATTTGATAGTCAGATGTGATGAAATCATATGTATATTATTCACCATGCTCGACTAAATGTAAATGGTCAGACCCATGTTTCTTTAAATACTGCATTTCAATATAGGTTCTTAGAATTTTTCAGTAATGATAGCAGATCCACATCTACACTATTGAAGCCTGCTAAGCATCCTTGTCATTTTTGCAGACCTCCGAAAAGTTCTACACAGACGAGAAGTAGAAAACTCCACAAACACTAAATAATGAAAATATAACTACTCAGTGAATGCAAATAAGAATCTTCCTGCAAAGATGAATGACTTTGATTCAACACACAACGGAGCAGAAAAATATTTTCAGATTATAATGCACTTCACAAATATATTCTGACTCTATGGTACAGGAGTTCACAGACATGAACCAATTCATTTTTGTCACCTAAGTTGCCCATTTTCCCCATGTAATTTACTTCTGGTTTTGATAGGTCTTTTATATTATTATTTCTTTTGCATTAGTCCTTTCAGAAGAGGTCTTAGAGAAATCAGGAAAAAACAAAAATGTTTTAATGTTTATCTTGACAATAGCAATGTAATTATTTTAAGGACATGGTTATTTATTTTCTGAAAATTACATGAAAATTGAATTGGAGAAATCATAAAAAGGACCTTCTTGCATCTACCAAGTACCATGTAATTACAAAATAATTGCTTGTTTCTGTATTCTGTAAACTAGTTTACCAAGATTTCCCCGCCTCTCCTTTGCTTTTAATTAAAAGACGTGTAATAAAATGGCTACATTTACAGATACATTGAAAACAGTTAGGCTTATCTGTATGCAAACTGAAAGCAACAGGCACTAGTAACATTTCATATTTACAAAACACCTTACTACTAAAAGGGGCTGTAAGTCCTTGCTAGCTATGCATAAGCCAATACATCATCAGTGACGTTCAGCCACCTCTAAACAGGCTGGGCATTAGTTGATGCATTGAAAAGTATACACAGTTAGAGACACGAGAGAGTTATGGCAAAGGACTGTGGCACAACTCAGTGAGTGGTCCCACTAAATGCAATGAGACCTTTAGCATCTGCAAAAGAATTTTATTTTCAAGGTCTGATAATAAAACACACTATATGAATTCCTAATATCAATGGTGGTGGCTATTCACAATTTCATCAGTGCCTGATTGAGATGTTCTGAGAACTCAGTATAGCTTTCAAGACATTGAGACAAGTGAAGCATAGATTAATAGAGTAAAGGTGAAAAACATGTCGATTTAAATGGATCAATCTATCAGGCTCTGGAGACAAGGAGAAAGCTTCAGTCATTGCTGGTTTTATAGAAGAGATAGTAAATGATACCTTCCATGCCCAAGTCTAGCATTGCCAGGTTGAGAAGTTCTAGAGCCAGTAAAGAAGTAAAATTCAGAGAGAGGGTGAAAAATTGTTTTCTGTAGTGTCGTCTGAGGGAAGGGAAGCATTTTTAATAGAAACTGGGATATAATAAGCATTCAAAACTTTCAAAAACAGGACACTGGTTTAAATGTCTGATTACCAGCATCTACACTGAAAATCTTGGTATTAACTCTAAAGCTTTATCACTTACTTACAAGAAATGTCTCTCTGTGCAGGCCACTCACAAATATGTTCATGTGACTTAAAGAATAAGGTGCATGACAGTTACGGCAGTTATGTTTAAGCTTGTTTCAGTAGCAAAGATAAGACTTGCAGATACCTTGAAATGCCCTCCAGGATTATATTTCCAGAACAGTGTAGGAGCTGCCCTCAACTTGAGCAGTTCTTACATTCAAAATGCACTTAATTGGTGAATCTTATTCTGCACTGTCCACCTCTGTCTGCTGAATAATAATTTTCAAGACATTCATCAGCACGAGTTACTCCCATCTCTTTGAAGAACAGTTTCACCAAATCCAGCGAACCAACACAGGAAGATCTGTCCCTCCTGGCAGTGATAAGCTACCCTTCTGCTCCATCTCCACTCCTTATATTTCATGGTATGCTTCCATCACTTACTTTGTACTTAATTCTTGTGCCTTTATCAAAGCCCCTTTAAATTCATTAAGATGACAGAAAGCTAAGTGAGCCGCAAAAGAGAAAAGAAAGGGGCTACTGCCAATTAAATGAATTAAATACTCTAAATACTCAAAGTGTTTGGTAAGTTCTTGATCTAACAAAAACGAAAGGCCATCAGCATAGGATGCAGAAGGAAAGATAGAAAATAATACATAAGAAAAAGCTCATTCGCTACAATATATTTTTACATCAACTTGGCTGCTATGGCTTGATAAAGGGCTTCAGGTAATCCTATATTAATAGGACTGATTTTACTCATCTATAGACATATCCCACCTTAGAAAAGGAGGGAAAATGTGTGGGTACTATATACACCTGGTATGGATAGTTTAATACATCTTGTACATAGTGTAAATAAATGGGGCACAGGTTATCTTTTCTTCTGTTCTCCCAGTTACAGGCAGGGACACTGTAAGTAACAGATGTGTGCAATCTATCAATACGTGGCTCCATGGCTTGTGTCACTGCCACAGTTTTGGGGTTTTCGACAATGGGATGGCCTACGCGGCACCAGGCTTGTTGGCATCGGACAGGGCTCATCTTTCTGAAAGGGGTAAGAGGGTGTTTGCTCATGAGCTAGCGGGGCTCATTGACTGGGATTTAAACTAGGCTTGTTGAGGGAGGGAGGTACTACCCAGCTTGCTCATGACAAGCCAAGGGACGATGCTCCAAGGCCTGAGGAGTGGGTCACTAGTGAAGGCCCTCAACCTGTTGCTCTGAGATGTGCTGGGTACGCTGCAGCACACTCGAAGTCTTATGGGGACAAGCCAGGGGCTCCTGAGGAGATAGTCACAGATAAAACACCCCAGAGGAAGACCATCTGAAGAGCAGCATGAAGGAAAAGCAAATGCTCCAGCCAGTGAGACAGCTTCATTGGACTCCCAGCTGAAATGCCTTTATGCAAATGCACGCAGCATGGGAAATAAGCAAGAGGAGTTGGAGATGTGTGCACTCCTCCAGGTCTACGATCTTATTGGCATCACAAAGACATGGTGGGATGGCTTTTATGATTGGAGCATTGGAATGGATGGATACTGACTCTTCAGGAAGGGCAGGCTGGGAAGACGAGGAGGGGGTGTTGCCCTCTATGTCAATGAACAGCTGGAGTCCATGGAGCTCCACCTGGGGGTGGATGAAGACCTAACAGAGAGCTTATGGGTCAAGATTAAGCAAATGCCGGGGCAGGGGACATTATGGTAAGGGTCTGCTACTGGCCACCTGACCAGGACAACAGAGTGGATGAGGCCCTCCATAGACAGACAGGAGCAGCATTGTGTTCACAGACCCTGGTCATCATGGTGCACTTCAACCACCCCAATATCTGTTGGATGGACAACACAGTGGGGCACAAGAAATCCAGGAAGTTCTTGGAATGTGTTGATGACAACTTTCTTCTTCAAATGGTAGAGGAGCCAACAAGGAGAGGAACTATGCTGGACCTTGGGGCGTTGGCGAGTGTCAAGCTCAAGGGTAGCCTCAGCTGCAGTGATCATGAAATGGTAGAATTCAAGATCCTTTGGGCAGCAAGGAGAGCACACAGCAAGCTCACTACCCTGGACTTCAAGAGAGCAGACTTTGGCCTCTTGAGGGACCTGCTTGGCAGGGTAACATGGGAAAAAGTACTGGAGGGAAGAGGGGCCCAGGAGAGCTGGTTAGTATTCAAGGATCACCTCCTTCAAGCTCAAGAATGGTGCATCCCAAGAATGAAGAAGTCAGGCAAAAATGCCAGGAGGCCTGCATGGATTAATAAAGAGCTCCGGGACAAGCTCAAAAGCAAAAAGGAGGCCTACAGAGGGTGGAAGCAAGGACGGGTTGACTGGGTGGAATACAGAAAAACTGTCCGAGTGACCAGGAACCAGATTAGGCAATCTAAAGCCCAGATAGAATTAAATGTGACTAGGGGCATGAAGGATAACAAAAAAAAATTCAGTAAGTATGTCAGGGGTAAAGGCAAGACTAGGGAAGATGTGGGTCTTCTCAGGAAGGAGACAGGAGATCTGATCACCCAGGATATGGAGAAGGCTGAGGTGCTGAATGACTTTTTCGTCTCGGTCTTCACCGGCAAGGGCTCCAACCACACCACCTAAGTTGCAGAATGCAAAGGCAGTGTCTATGAGAATGAAGAACTGCCCACTGTAGGAGAAGACCAGGTTTGAGACCATCTGAGGAACCTGAAGGTAAATGGGATTGGTTGAAATCCATCCATGGGTCCTGAGGGAGCTGGCAGATGAAGTCGCCAAGCCGCTTTCCAATCTATTTGAAAAGTTGTGGCAGTCTGGTGGAGTTGCTGCTGATTGGAAAAGGGGAAACATGACCCTCATTTTCAAAAAGGGAAAAAAGGATGACCCAGAGAACTACAGACTGGTCAGTCTCACCTCTGTGCCTGGCAAGATCACGGAGCAGATCCTCCTGGAATCTCTGCTAAGGCACATGGAAAATAAGGAGGTGATTGGTGACAGCCAACATGGCTTCACCAAAGGCAAATCATGCCTGACAAATTTGGTGACCTTCTATGATGTTGCCACAGCATTGGTAGATAAGGGGAGAGCAACAGACATCATCTACCTGGACTTATGGAAAGCATTTGACACTGTCCTGCACAACATCCTGGTCTCTAAATTGGAAAAGCATGGATTTGATGGATGGACCACTTGGTCGATAAGAAACTGGCTAGATGGCTGCACTTAAAGAGTTGCAGTCAATGGCTCAATGTCCACATGGGAACCTGTCACGAGTGGCGTTCCTCACGGGTCAGTACTGGGACCGGTGTTGTTTAACATCTTTGTTGGTGACATGAACAGTGGGATTGAGTGCACCCTCAGCAAGTTTGATGATGGCACCAAGCTGTGTGATACAGTCAACACACTGGAGGGAAGGGATGCCATCCAGAGGGACCTGGACAGGCTTGAGAGGTGGGCCTGTGCAAACATCATGAAGTTCAACCAGGCCAAGTACAAGGTCCTGCAGCTGGGTCATGCCAATCCCAGGCACAAATGCAGGTTGGGCAGAGAATGGCTTGAGAGCAGCCCTGAGGAGAAGGACTTGGGGGTGCTGGTGGATGAGAAGCTCAACATGAGCAGGCAATGCACACTTGCAGCCCAGAAGGCCAACCGCACCCTGGGCTGCATCAAAAGAAGCGTGGCCAGCAAGTTGAGGGAGATGATTCTACCTCTCTACTCTGCTCTGGTGAGACCCCACCTGGAGTACTGCATCCAGCTCTGAAGCCCTCAGCACATGAAGGACATGGACCTGTTGTAACGAGCCCAGCGTAGGGCCACAAAGATGATCAGAGAGCTGGAGCACCTATGCTATGAGGACAGGCTGAGACAGTTGGGGTTGTTCAGCCTGGAGAAGAGAAGGCTCTGGGGAGACCTTATAGCAGCCTTCCAGTACCTAAAGGGGGCCTACAGGAAGGATGGGAAGGAACTCTTTATCAGGGAGTGTAATGATAGGACACAGGTAGCGGCCTCAAACTGAAAGAGGGTAGATTTAGATTGGATATCAGGAAGAAATTCTTCACTGTGAGGGTGGTGAAGCACTGGAACAGGTTGCCCAGGGAAGTTGTCAGTGCCCCATCCCTGGAAGTGTTCAAGGCCAGGCTGGATGAGCAGCCTGGTCTAGTGGGAGGTGTCCCAGTCCATGGCAGGAAGTTGGAACTAGATGATCTTTAATGTCCCTTCCAACCTGAACCATTCTGTGATTCTGTGTAAATGCACTGACTTCAAAAGAATCAGTGTCTCTGTCCATCCCGCTCACCAAGTGCAGTAGATGTCTTCCAACTCTTTAGGAAGCCATCCTCAAAAGCCAGGCGTCCTTAATCCTTGATATTATTTTATTTTATTTTTCTCTTTTTTTTTCTCTCTTTTTTTTTTGGTAAAGCATAAGCTTCTTGCACTTACAGTAAATATTTTGGGCAAGATATTAATGGCAGCCATGTTAGATTGAGGTAAGTGGCTCTAGGATCGACATTATTAAATATGAGTTTGATGACTAACTCACAGACACACTGAGAGGAGGAGATCATGCACCCTTCCTCTTTCCCCATTCAGCTCCTACCTCATTGTTTTCTTTTACCTTGTTTCGGATCTCCTGTGAGATGCTTCAACAAACTAGTGTGCTCAAAGACTAATTTAGCACAAAGTGGACAGCCAGCTGAGGGATCCAGCAAGCTCCAGAGTAGCACAGTGAAGGGGTATGACTGTACGCTCAGGAACAGGGAAGAAAAAGCAAAGAAGTTATAGGGAAAGACCATGGAAATAAGCTGTTAGTAAGGCCAGAATACTTCAGTAACTGCAAAATCACAGAATGATTCACAAACAAACCCAAGACCATTCTGTCCACCTCCACAGTAGCCAGGCACAAATCAGCTTCACTCCAAAAGCTGTATTGTTATTTTATCCTCCCACCAGGGATTTTCAGCTCCAGCACAGCATAGCTACAACTGACACAGTTATACAGTTTTCCTTTAAGAGCTGGGTTGTATCATTTAGCTTGAAATATAGGCAGAAAGTTCTTACTTGTCTGAGAAACACAATGCCAGGTGCACCTTTGAATACCCCGAATAGGATTTATAACATTCACAGAATGATAAATTGGGAGGATGCCTGCGCCACCCAATGGATAAAGTTGAAGAAAATATAGACTGAAAAATCTCTCCATCAGACTTCGATGCCTGCCTTAGACATACACCCTGAAACCAGTTAATTCACAGTTTTTTGTTAGAGATGGATGACAAAAAATAATAAAAAGGAAAAACAAAGGTTCTGGTATTCTTGAATTAATTTCCTCCTATTCTTGTTTCTGAATTTATAAATCTTTTGTGCTTTGTGGTGAAGCAGTGCTATGAATGCTGTTAGTACACTTACGGGACTGGGCCCGTTAGGCAGCTTGACACCTCCTATTACAAAATAGCAAAAACTGAAGTACCTTAAGCCCTTCTACTGATCATGCCCAAAACTGTCCCCACCAAAGCCAAGATATTTTAGTACCTGTTTTCTGTCCAAAGAGATTTCAGATTTATAGAGACAACATAGGCACTGAAGTATATTTGTATTTTCTGCTTAAGATACACATCTTTTCTTCTTAATTTGGCCCTTTAACAAATTTCAGTGTGTATTCATCGAAAACAGTCCTTTTATTATTCCGCTCTAACAGCGTATTGATCCTGACTGAGAAGCAGTTGCACTTGTAGGAGTCAGTGATCCACATAACAGTTAACTTGAGCAGGCACAGGCCTGTGCTGTGATGCCTGTCCAGCATGGCTTCAGGCTGGGATGTGTTGCAAAATCCCTTGGCTGCAGGACAAACTTAGCCAACTTATTTTAATCAAGGAGCCTGCAGGCAGCTACCACTTGGTACCTGTGATTACAGCACCTCCCTGGCCTGGCCTTTATCTAACTGTGCAACAGGAAGTTTTCATGAGAGCATCCTTTAGAAACAGAGTTGTTTTCTTGTGAAGACATTACGTGATAGCTCAGATAACCAAATTGAAGATCCTCTCTCCAGGGACAGCATATATTCTCCACAGCACCATGGGAAAAAATCCATCTAGACTCCATGGGATGCTGCATGAATGTGGGGTGTCCAGCATCTGAAGAGATGCTAGACTTTCTTGCTGTCTATATTTCTCTTCTCATTCTGTCTTATTAAAGCAGTTATCTTATTAAACCATTTGTTGTTGGGTTTCTCTTATTGAGATCCAGAAAGAGCCCTGTACTAGCTCTCTTGCTCACTCCCTCTCATCACCACCGCAACCACCATCGCCTGCTGCAGGGCAAAACAGACACTCATCTAGTGTTTCTTCTTCTACTGGTTTCAAACCAGTAGACCTAAATGATTTCAGAAGCAGTTTCAAAGTGATACACTCAAGTGAGGGAGACAGACTTCTATTTTATACAAAAGAGAGAATGCAGGTGGCTTCTACCAGAAAATGCCTGTTATAAAGAGGAGAAAAAAAAAAAAAACTACTGAGAAACTTATAGCTGAATTTTTATCTCTGTCTTCCAAGAAAGTTTGCAAAAACACTGTAGACTGTAAACTTTGCATTGCCTCTACTTGTTAGTAATAGGCAACTATATATAGTCCAAAACTGTTATGACGGTGACAGCTTGATGTCTGAGAATTGTCTTGCTATGGAACATTTCAGCATGATTTTTGAGACAGTACGAACACAATGAAAAATGATGAACCTCAGTATTTTGTCAGGTCAGAAAAGATACTTAAATGTCCTGCATAATTCCCAGAAGCAAAAGATGTGAACATTTCCCAAGTTTATAAACTTCGTAAATTAGCTTTCGTTTAGTGACCAGAGTCATCTATCCTCCAGATCACTTGTTAGAAGGCTTTAAGAAAAAATGCACTAAAAATCCACAAGATTTAAAAGGTTTATCTCAGTGACACCTCGTGCTTGTTTGCAGATCTTCTGCAACAATGTATTTTTGTGTAAATATGTGTTTATCAGGAAGAGAATTGGAGATCCATGTGATGGGAGCTTTTAGAAGATAGATAAATCACAGCAGCTTTAAATTTTAAAACAAAAACTTACTATATTAATTCATTATGTCAGTCACCGATGGGAGTGCTCTGCAGTCAGCCTGATCTACAGTGGAGCAGCAGATCTGGGTGCACAGGGGTATTTCCTGAGGCAGGGAAATGCCAGGGCAGCGCAGAGAACCACCAGGAGACGTCAGCTCTAGCGGGAGGTGCTGATGAGGCCTGGGCATTGAAGAGCAACTGCGACCACCCCCACACCTGTGACAAGCAGTCGGGAGAGAGCACCACTGACCAGGACCGCTGACAACAGAGTGGGCAATCAGGACGTAGTGCGTCAGCCAGGGCATGACACGGCAGCTTGTGCGGCAGTTCACACAGAAGAACGTGCAGGAAGGGCATACTCACCCTACCACCTCGGGAGGTGAGTTCAAATGGTGGTTGTCACCCTCTCAGAAGGAGCTTAGCTATGGTATTCACCCAGCAGAAAGCCATGTCCTCTGCACTCAATGGAAGGGATGTGGCAACCCAGACAAAGATCCCACAAAAACAGGCAACCATCCAGGTCTCAGGCTGCAGGGAGTGCCAGAGTCTTTCACTGGCAAGGGATGGCAGGAGTAAGAACAGCTGTGAGGAGTGACCAGGTGGATGATTGCTCAGCCTGGTGGCAGAGCTATGAGAGGAAGTAAAAAGGTAAAGGAGCATCAGGGAGTCTGAGAAATAGATAGAGTGGTGGAACCATGCTCTCCTCTTCCTGAGATAGAAACAGGAACAGCCACCAGAAAAATATAGGATCAAGGGGATCCTGTATCCTCCCCCTACCAGGCTGAAGGCAGTAGGTTAAAGGAAAAGAGTGAGTGGAGGCAAGTCCACGCTCGGGGCATCAGGCAAACCCCCTCCTTGCCCACCTCACCTTCCCAGGTGTGTCTGTACAACAGGTATGAGGCTTTGGATGTGGAAGGCCAGTCAATAGATAAGGTCAATGACCATCTGTCTACAGTAGAAGTGTTGGCAGGTCAGAAAGGACTATTCCCTGCATCACAAGAGACTGGTGTGGATGAGTTGAGACCTGCTCGTCAAACTAAATGACAAAAAGGAAACGCACATGCAGGGGAAACAGGGACAGGTATCCTGGGAAAAGTATAGGGATGCTGCTCGGTTGTGTAGGGATGTGGTCAGGAAGGACAAGGCACAGCTGGAGCTGACCTTGCAAGGGACACAAAGAATAATAAGAAAGGCTTCTACAGGTATGTCAGCCAGAAGAAGAAGGTCAAAGAAAGATATTGCACCTGATGAGCAAGACTGGGATATTGGTAACAACGGACAAGGAGAAGGCTGAGGTACTCAACAACTCTTTTGCCTCAGTCGACCCTGGCAATCTCTCTTCTTGCACCTCTCGAGTGGATGGGACAGCAAGACAGGGACTGGGGGAGCAAAGTCTCCTCTACTGTAAGAGAAGATCAGGTCCAAGACCACCTGAGGAACGTGGACATACATAAGCCTATGAGACCTAACAGGATGCATCCCAGGGTCCTGAGGGAACTGTTTGATGTAGTTGCTGAGCCATTCTCCATGAGATTTAAAAAGTCATGGCAGTCAGGTGAAGTCCTTGGTGACTGGGAAAAGGAAAACATTGCACCCTTTTTTAAAAAAGGTAGAAAGGAAAACCCTGAGAACTACCAACCTGTCAGCCCCACCTCTGTGCTTGGGAAGATCATGGAACAGATCCTGTTAGAAGCTATGCTAAGGCACATGGAGGACAGGGAGGTGACTTAAGACAGCCGGCATGGTTTCACCAAGGGCAAGTCTTGGATGACCAACCTAGTGGCCTTCTATGGTGGAGTGACTACATCAGTGGACAAGAGAAGAGCTACAGATGTTGTCTGTCTCGAATTCTGTAGGGCCTGTGAGATCGTCTCCCACAATATCCTTCTCTCTTAACTGGAGAGATACAGATTTGATGGGTGGACTGTTTGGTGGATGAGGAATCAGTTGGATGGTCCCATCCAGAGGGTAGTGGTCAACAGCTCAATATCCAGATGGAGATCAGTGACAAGTGGTGTCCCTTAGGGGTCCGTACTGGGAGAATTGCTGTTCAGTATCTTCATCAATGACACGGACAGTGGGATTGAGTGCATCCTCAGCAAGTTTGCAGATGACACAAAGCTGAGTGGTGCAGTTTGACACGCCTGAGGGGTGGGATGCCATCCAGAGGGACCTGGAGAAGCTCAAAAAGTGGGCCCATGTGAACTTCATGAGGTTCAACAAGGCCAATTAAAGGGTCCTGCACCTGGGTCAGTGCAAGCCCTGGTATCAATATAGGCTGGGGGATGAAGGGTTTGAGAGGATCCCTGTGGAGAAGGACTTGAAGGTACTGCTGGAATAAAGCTGGACATGAACCAACAATGTGTGCTTGCAGCCCAGAAGGCCAAACACATCCTGGGTTGCATCAAAAGAAGTCTGGCCAGCAACTCAAGGGAGATGATTCTGCCCCTCTACTCTACTCTCGTGAGACGCCACCTGAGTACTGCGTACAGTTCTGGGGCCCCCAACATAAGAAGGACATGGACCTTTTGGAGTGGGTCCAGAGAAGGGTCACAAAAATGATCAGAGGGATGGAACAGCCCTCCTATGAAGGCAGGCTGAGAGAGTTGGGGTTTTTCAGCCTGGAGAAGAGAAGGCTCCAGGGAGACCTTATTGTGGCCTTCCAGTACCTAAAGGGGGCCTACAGGAAAGATGGAGAGGGACTCTTTATTTGGGCTTGTAGTAATAGTATGAGGAGTAATGGTTTTAAACTGAAAGAGGGTAGATTTAGATTAGATAAAAGGAAGAGATTTTTTACAATGAAGGTGGGGAAACACTGGAACAGGTTGCCCAGAGAGGTGATAGATGCCCCACACCTGGAAATATTCAAGGTCAGGTTGGACAGGGCTCTAAGCCACCTGATCTAGTTGAAGATGTTCCTGCTTATTGCAGGGGTGTTGGACTAGATGACCTTTTAACGTCCCTTCCAACCCCAACTATGCTATGATTATCAACATACTTCATGCTGATGTTTATTTCTTATATATTATTAACACATTCTCACTCTCTGTACAAAACTGTTTGTCTTTAACACCTAGAATATAAATTAGCTGTAAAGATATAAAGACCACAGATACCAAAGATACAAAGAGCTGATGCTATATAGTTAGCAATGACAGATGCTTTCTTTCGTAGCCTTAGCTGCAGAGTTTGAGGTGATCAAACTTGAGGGCTGTTGAGCAAAAGTCTGAACTGAAGCAGGCTTGTCTTCTTTCTTCTCTGTCCTCATGCAGAATGTTTTTATGTTACTTACCTACCCATCTCCCAAGCCTGCTTCCGATGCTGCTTACATTTTTTATTGTTTTGCTAACCATTCTTCTACTGTATTCAGAAAAATAATTTTCCAATTTCACTTTGTTTATCTTGCTTCTTATCTTCTAAATATTCACTTGTTTGCTGCATTTTGCTTGCATTCAAGTGCAACTACATAGATTTTCAAGACCTTTTCAAGGTCATGTTGCTCATATTTATAGAAAATGCTCATACATTACCATGCTTTTGTCATTGTACCAGACATTACAAACCCTTGGATTTGTTCCCCATGTTATTTATGGGATGTCTTACACTAATTCTAACTGGGATTCTAATTTGTGAGGAAGCAAAAATTCCTATGAAACTATCCTCCCTGACATGTACAGTACAGGGCAGGAACAATTAGCCTGTCTTTTTCCTTCTTATAGCCTGGTCAAGTTCATCATTAGCTAAACAGTGGTTTTCTGAGCAGCAATCAAGGAATATCTCTTCTCTGGCTAGACTGTTATGCTCCAAATACCAAAAATAACATTTTGTGGAAATGACTGGCAAGTGTAGATGTTTATCAGTCTGTGTAAGTTTGAGTTTCACTGGAACAGCTGAGCATTCAAAATTTCACTGTGTGTCATGAGGACAAAGATTTGGACCACTGGTATGAGATAGTCAAATTAGCAAGCTTATTCCTGTGACAAAAAACGTGGTATAAATCCAAGTAAGTTGTAAATTGAACCTATCTTAACTTGCTGGGATAGATGATGCATAAGTTCTAAGCAGAAATAGATGTTGGGGTGAGAAGTAGGGTTGTAAAAAGGGAAGGGGAAGAAGAACAAATTGATTTCTTTTCGAAGTGCGTCTAAATAGTAATCCTGACTTGAGTTTCCCCATGTATTAGGTCATTGTGAACTAGTGATGAAGAAAACCAGAACAGTACTTTTGCTCCCTCCCCTGTTCAGTTAGTAGAGAGAAATTAAGTTCTTAACAAACGTATGAAAAATTAATATGCAGGCTTATTAAATGCAATGTTAGTTGAAAAAAAAAATCACATTATTTTTCAGAGTGAGGAGCGAACATGTCTGACCATTTGTGCTGCATCTAAACAATCATTTTCATTTCTCCAGAGCACAAAACAGGCCAAATTAAAAGCATAGGAAATTTGTTAAAAGCTAAAAACTTCCTTAACTTGCACACTTCCTATGCAAGTTCACTCAATAAAGTTATGTCCCTGGTAATAAAGACTTCTCTTTCAAAAGTTTTATTGTATAACGTATCTCTAGAAGAAAACCATCTAAGAAAGTGAAGTCTCACATTTGTCACAGAAACTAGTGAAAATGAAGAGTGGAGACATACTCATTCTGATATGTTTCAAACAGGAGTGGGATGAAAGAAAGCAAGAGAAGCAGCAAAATCTGAAAGGGCTTCTTGGCAGCCAAGTCATTAGATTTCAGGCAGGTTGCATGGAGGATGTACTGCAGAGGTAGCTGTCTCCGTGAATGCTCAGGGAAGATAAGCACCTTTTCATCCAAGAACCTGGCATTTCACGACCCAAGCAACTGAAAAACTGACCAGCAAGTCTATGGATGTAAATCAAGCCCCATCTATGGACTGGAAAGTTGAAAATGCTCAGTAACAATGGTTAGACACCTGCATGTGTCAAGAAAAGTTTTTCCTGATGTACTGGAGAACACCAATGGAAGTGATGGCAGACCAAATCCGAAGATGTTAAGTAGGATTTCATAAGCAATAAAGGTTTTGATTAAGTTCTACCTAAGCTCTTTCTCTTACTGGAATTTTGTAATACTTACGCTTATCAAGACCTTCCCTCATTTAAAAATTAATTTTAGAACTTTTAGTTTAGTAGTAACATCCCAAAATAAAATAAAATAAAAATAAATTAAGATCTATTATTTCAATCATAACTACTGACAAAGAACCGATAAACCACTATAAACAGTGAATTTGAGATATTTCTAATTTTGCATTATTTTAATACTAAGGATTCATACAGTATAAAGCCACCATTAAATCTCAAAGCCTATGCTAACCTAATTTTGAAGACAGTTAAAGTCTATATTTAAAAAATAATTTCCGTTTCACTGTTAATCTCTGGTTTTATATTCTTGAGAATATCAAACCAGGAAATGTTGACTGCTACAGTCAACGCAATAGTGAAGTACCTGGAATTAAACATGTACCTCTCTAGAGACCAGACTGAGATCTTGACTGGAACAGTCTTTTAGTGCAGGTATTAACTCCTGCACTAAAGAATAAGAAGTTTCTTTTGATAAGTTTTTCTTTCTTTTTTTCCTATTCATGTTTATTTTTTAGTGGTGTGAGATATCAACTGAATTTAAGAGAACAGTGCTTTGTTTAAATCTTTTATGCTGTGCTAACAGGAAGCAAATCTTACTGTTTCATCCCATGTAAAGTCATCAAAATGGGTGAAAGGTCTGTATTTTAGGGTTGCCTTCACTCTTACTTCTGGGTGCGCCCTTGCAAAGAGTGGTAGCTGTAAGATACCAATAAGGCTGCAGCTTGGTATAAATAGGTCTTTTCATTACTTGTCATTAGAATCATGTCAACCAGTGAGATGAACAAGACAAGGAAAAAGGTTTTTTACTCAGATAAAACTGAATACATTACTGAAGTAATGCAATAGAAGCTTATATTTTATTTCATTGATCTAGACATTAGAAGCATGATTATCAAGGTGTCTTGCTGCAGGGACTTAACAATTGAAAGCACTGCTATCTCTACAATGTCAGTGGGTAAAAAAAAAAATCTCTCTTTGGTATACCCATGCATTCATAAAAGACATACCTTCAGACAATTTCTAAACTGAAGATGGAGAAGAGAAAGCTTACCTAAAAATGTATGGACAAACAGATAAATTCTTCCTCTGATTTTAACCAAGAGTTTAAAAATAAAATTAGGATGCCCTAAAAGACAGTCTAACAAATAAACAGGTCTTTACCCATCCTAGTTCACCATTTGATAGAAGGATCACAGAGGACTGATAGGTATTCAGGATGAGACATTTGTATAATAAGGGAACTACCACACCTACACTACTTTTCATCTGCACATTGATTTAAATTTAAACTCCATATAAAGGACATTGATGTTCTAATCCCAAAGATAAATATATCAATAACTTTACCAAGTTCTAAGTGGAAAGGATTTTACAGCCTTCTAGTTAAGCACAGGTGTGTATCGTGGTCTCTGCCTCTCCTGGTAACAACCACTGAGAACTGAGGAGGAATCCCATTAGATAAATCCAAACTTGACAGAAAGTAATGAACCCAAGACCTCCCTTATAGGAAAAGATGCAATCCCTCCCTTAAATTTCAAGTATTTAATTTCTTTGTTCCATTAGCCCTAGTCAGTCAGTCCTGTCTCGATTTTGCTTCATTTAATTAGTCTTCGTCATTAGCCCAACCTGTGATTTAATCACATGAAACCAACTGTTCAGATTGAACACTTGAGCAGGATGTTTTGGGCCATAACTGTGAATTCTGAATAATGACAATGAATAGAGCCTGTGAGAGCTGTTCAGGAAAACATCCAGACCTGTGGGTCAGCACTGTGCTATTATTGCCTCTACTATCTCATTTTGATCAAAAAGAAAAGTCTTCTGGAACTCCTGCTCCCATTTTTGTCCTTTCATCCAGTCAAGAGACTTGGCTATCATCATAATAATTCAAGGACTGAGCTACAATTAAGGTGACATCAGAAGTGGGCCTAGAACAGAGACTTACCATGATCACAAGTGGAACAGAGACTGAGATGTAACTTTATCAGTGGGCCAAGCACTGTTTTTGGGATAGAGTCCTGCAGAAAATTTCTTAAAGTTTGGACAATTCTGTTGATAGCATAATGTCTAAAGTGAGCCCATAAAAAGAACAAACTGATACATCTGTTAGGCACCTAAGCTCATATGTCTTGAGGAATGCCTAGCTAGTAGTACTTCACTCAGAAAATACTGTCAATGCTTTCATAAATTCAAAATCTATACTTTCAGGAGTATAATTAGTTTTATAACAGCACCTACCCATTAACAAAAGTAATCTTTTCAGTATTTATACAATATGCCAGAGTCTGGACACAAGAACAGCAGGAAAGTTCAAAATAGAAAGCAAGTATGATTTGACAGAGAAGGAATGAGTTGTGTTGTATAGAAACTGGAATTAGTTTCATTCAATCCTTTCCTTCCCTATTTGTCAGAAGAGCCCAGTGTTCTTCAAGCCATCAGTCCTATATAAAAATTCTTGGATAATCACAGGGTATAATGAATTAGAAAAAGCAACTAATGGTGCTGGACCTATTTAAACTACTTACACATGCAGTTTAGAATGAATACAGAACTACAGGACTGAGTCCAAGCCTATGCAAGTTAGGACTAAAATAAATTAAATAGATTAATAATTATAAAAGTTTAAAACTAATTGAAATAAATACAATTGAGTGTTCATTGTATAAGAGAAAATGGGAATGGCAAAGAAGGAAGCTAGGAACTAAATAAGCTCTGGTAAACAGTTAAAAGCACAAATTCACAAGTGCAAAAACCGTTAGCATGGCCGTGCTACAACTAAGGATAGAGGAAATACGGTAGAATTATAGAGACTACATGAAACTGTTACAAAATGCATGGCTTTCATATACCTTCACATTGCATTTTTCACTGCTTTTTGCCTTCCGGTTAGGTTTTTATGAAGTAGTTTCTTGTAATCCCAATGTGGGGCAGCAAAACTCAGAAAACTGAATCTAGGCTTTCTTAATGAAAACCACGGCCATAATAATGACTCTCAGACTCACACATTGCTTCTCACTTTCCTGTTTTGGGTCAATTCAACTTCTTGAGC
The DNA here is from genome assembly GCF_028500815.1 of Rissa tridactyla. Taxonomy (NCBI): domain Eukaryota; kingdom Metazoa; phylum Chordata; class Aves; order Charadriiformes; family Laridae; genus Rissa; species Rissa tridactyla. The sequence continues at coordinate 87,644,642 of NC_071467.1, read as the reverse complement.
AGAAGGGTATATTTAGAGTATGCGTAGCCTACTTCAATAGCTGTCAGGGTTTGATATGTACCAGGGACATGTTACAGAAGAAGCAGCTGAGAATTGTACACAGAATTTAAAAAAATTTAATATTCACGATAAACACGTTGTTATATTTAAGTCTCTTCTATATATAAGGTGTCAATAATTTTTTTTAAGGATCCATCTTATTAGTTCAAATTTTAATTCATTAAATGTTATTAATCGCTTCTCCCCAAAAAAAGTTCTTACATGTATTTGAACTTGTCTCCTTCCTATAGCTATTTACTACTAGTAGAATAAGCATTTTGTAAATTTGTACATGATAGATAAAACAATCCTTTTAATTTCTGTGATAGCTTTTCAGAACATCACTTCTATTCTGTAAGTGAGCACAGTAACTTTTAGATAATGAATTATTTGAATGTGTTCACTGGAGAGGGAAGAAAGATGGGAATGAAAGAAGGTGTTTATATAATTTTCAATCACCCACAGAATAAGCCACAGTGTGTTTCAGGAGAGACAAAGCAGAAAATCTGTCTAAGGTATATTATTGCACCAGCAGCCTAGAAAATACGTGTGTTCAATGACAAATGACAAATTCTGTTTTGTTTACATATCTACTTCATAACTTTCCACTTGTGTTAGATCCTCTATTAAAGGGAGAGATGTGTCCAGTACTAGAATTTGAGAAAACAGCAGGGAGAAAAAAGTATCTACTACTAAAAAAAAAGAAAAAGTAAAAGCCCAGTTTTTTTACAGAATCAGATATGTAAAAGAGATGATTGGAAAAACTATTCCTACCAGAAGGAATGTTTATTGAAAGAATGAAAGGAGATGCCATCTGGAAAATGTAATTATTAATAATATGCTCTTCAGGAAAATGTTTGTTTTCTACCTTAGGTTTGGCAAGAGTGTTGAATACCAGTAAGAACAATAAAAGTGGAAGTATCATGTTAGGTACCAAATATAGTTGTTTAAATACAAGCTAGAAACTTTGTCTCCGATTACTGCAAATTAATGGGGATTTTGCTCTTTCAAGTAATATCTATTTAAACACTTAGAAAAACAACATTCTTCTGATAAGCAGCAGGCTATTTGTTATAGCTAGGGGCATTCTATGAGGTCCAGGCATTTTCTCAGATACTGACACCCCTTCCTACAGTGTGTTGATAATAGCAAAAAAACTAGCACTTTTTGAATGAAATACTTTTTTGGTCTGATTTTCTTTACTATGAATTATTTTAATGGACACCAAACAAAGATATCCGCTTCAGCTGAGATGCGTAAACACAGTAGGTTTAGATCCCTCCCACTGACATGGAAACGTAGCCAACCAGTTTATCTGTTTACAGACACCTTATTATTCACTGTTAAGTGATAATCATTTGAACAAAAAACAGTTTGAGTCTTAGGAAATGTGCCTGAAAAAGACAGCATTGTTGTGATTTAGAGATCTTCAATAGGCAGGCTGTAACAACGAATTTCAGGCACTCTCTAACAAATATCACCCTTATCTGAGATAACTATGAATGTCTGCACTGGAAAGGATGCTTGCGGCTTATGTGGGGTGTGTCTTCAGACCAGGCATAACTCAATACTAGTCAAGTAATACCCCTCCTATAAACCCATGCAAGCTATTCATCAGTTATATTAATCCATAATGTTATTTTCTCAAGGTATATATTAACAAAACAAACCAAAAATATACTGTGTTAACACTCCAATGAGTAGCATACAATACCTGAGTATAAGCCATATCCATGTTGCTGTTCAAAAATCATTATTAATATAAAATATTATGAACATTATTATGACAGAGAATTCTCCCAAATTTCTATGCTTTGCACTACAGCTAGTGCGAAGACAGAAAATGCAATAAAGAAGAGGTACTGAAGTCCAATGTATGATGTGTAAACTATTGTAGCTGTACAACACAAGTAAAGTTCTGGAATGTGTCTGTACCAAGATACATTGACTGTAAAATAAGACCAGTGAGGAGAAATGAATGTCGTCCATCAAAGCACTGATGAAAATTCATATGAAATACCTTTGTACAGACTGCAAAATACTTAAAGTGTCTTTAAAGATAAATAAAGCAGGAACTGAATATGAGATTTTCTTAACAACTGGAGTGTGGGAACTTGGTGAATTGATGATAATAGTTGTTACACTCTTTTTTTAATGGTTATGTGTATTAAAGAGGATGAGAACCAGTAAGGGAACATGAGAAACAACGTATAAGAACTGATGAAACTCTTGGAAAGGAGAATGATGGCTTTATTTAAAATGAATCTGCTGGACCATGAGTCCACTGTCCTGATCTCTACATGGTAATTTAACACTATCCTAAGTAAGCAGTCTGCATAGTGAATTCACTGTTGTCATGGCTGAGGAAGACCATGCTCTATGAGAAAGACTGGAGCAGCTAGAAGTGGACTAAGAGCATAAGCCACTGTACTTTACAATGACAGTATTGATTCAAGTACATACCTACCACCTATCCTCATAGTGGCCATGGGGACATAGCAACTAACTGAACAGTGACATTAAGCAAGGAATTACTGTCATAAGCTGGTTCAAAAGTAAAGTTATCATGATACGAACTTTCTATTTCACTTTTATGGTGAAAAGAAAATAATTAAATTCTATTAATTTTATGGTGAAAAGAAAATAATTCTTACTAAAACACTTCCCTAAAGGGTATCCCTAAGATGATTCTATCGTTTATATATATATAAATATATATATATTATATTTTATATATATATATAAAAAATATATATATATATGTCCTGTATGATATGAGGCTGAGGCTCCTTTCATCCTTGAGGCAAGGGATCAAAGTAAGAGCATTTCAATGTTATGTGGAAGTATTTACTATGAGAGAGGAAGGGAGGGCATCGAAGCTACGCATTTGTTACGTTCCTTTTGAAAGGCATTATGCCTAAATGGATGAAACTTCTGTTTATTGTATTACAATTACACTTTCAGCTCCACTTGAAACAAGCTTCTGTAGCCTCTCAATATTTTTTACATTGGCAGAGAGTGTGATATCCACCTGCCTTCTTTTGAAGTGGCACTCAGAAAGAAGGTATGAAATGGACAAAACTGACAATCAATTGAGGTAACCTTTGAAGAGCTGACACCTTGCTTTCATTTTTCCTGCTTGCCTCTGGGCAGCAGCATATGTCAATAACTTATTTCTGTGTCCTGTTTCAAGAGATCACCATCACATTGTGAGGGCACACAGGAGTTGTTGCTTGTATTCACCTGAAACGTCTATTACATTTGAGAGGTTATACTGCCTGGCTGTAACCTTTTTAAGGTCAGCAAAATACCTGTTTACCCGGTGAGCTCCAGAAAAGAAACAAGATGCTAGTTTAAAAATAAGCATGTATATACATTCATCATAGCAAATCCTGGGACCAAATTAAGGACCCTCTTCAAATGTCAGTTATAATTTTGCCTGCTGACTTCAATGAAACCACTCTTGATTTGGTCCCCTATGATATAACAGCACTGCGAGCTGTAATATATCACTGTGGAAGGTTCTCATTCTCTGTGCTAAAATGAATCTCCCTGCAGGCGTGCTTAAGGCTCTTTTGCTTTGAGCTTCTCTAGTATTCACCTTAACAGCTGCAGTGTTTTTACCCATACCAAACTTGCTTCTAAAGCACCACCAGTAAGGGGACGAAAGATAAGGAGGCTCAAATACTTTCTTGTGTGCACTGGGATCCAGCCTTTACTTTTTAAGAATTTTGCCTTTTCCAAAATAAGGTTTGACAGAATAAAAGATATTTCAAAATGCTAAAACATGGTAAAACATCTGCACTGTGCCTCTGTCTTTGGCTACTTCACTGCTGTGGAAACACCGCAGAACAGAGATTACAGGGTGAGGTTTTGTTTATTTTAAGGGTTGTTGGGTTTTGGTTGGGGGTTTTTTGTTTGTTTTTGTTTTTTACACAAATGAATTCTCAGAAATTTATTCTTTTTTAGGGTTTTTTTAATGAACCAATCCTACTGACTGATTTTGAGAAACTAGAAGCCACTTCCAAGGCTTCAAACCATAGTCTCCCAAACTGCCTCAATCTTGAGGCAAGTGCACTGAAAATAAAATCCTTCAGGAAAATAAAACACATGCTTTTCAGATTGTCTTCTTTGGCTATGCCAAGTTGTCATATCTGAATAAATAGATTTTGGTATGCAGATCTCTGGTGAGCATTATGATTAGTTGCTATCTGACTGATTTTTGTTAGTTATGAAAGTCACATATGGCTTCTTTAATGGGATGGCAGTGACAAACAAACCAACACAAAAGAGCTGTAAAACTTAAGAGGAAAACACAAAATTCATGTTCAATGTTCAAGACTAAATTTTACAATTTAAAAAATATTCAGCCTGGTGAAGTTCAACAAATAAAGTATTTTTGAAAATTAGACTCAACTGTCAAAAGGTTGCCTACCTTCAGTTTTGATTTTGAACTTTTACTGATTCCTTTATCTAGGATAAGGGACTATGAAACCTCCGTATTCCACTTAGGAATGTTTTCATATGGTAAAGTGGTGAATATAAGTCTACCCTGACACAAAACATTCTGTGAGTACTGGTAGAAAAGAAGAGAGCAGTTTCACTGATGAAGCTGATGCACTCACGCTGTGTCAGTTAAGTTCCTGTTCCCTCAACAGAGGTGAACAAATGTGGGGACGAGTACATGAGGCCCAGGCATCTCAGTGGCATTCAAGATCACTTGAATATGGCCCACGGTGCCCATACTATGGAGAAGACAGCTGTGCCAAATGCAGTCCTTGGGAAATGGTCCAACTGTCTGTATTACATTGTTTCAGATACTAATGAAAACTATGACCAGGAGAGACAGTAAAGATTTAAAACTAATTTAGCATCTGAGCAACTAAATTGACACCAATGTCTTAAGAGACACAGCAGCAAATCTTCAACCATTACTCTTACAAGTAGAACAAGCAAAAAAAGACATCCATTTTATGCAGATTTTTCTGCAATACTGTAATTAACACCGTGTTCACTAATGAAAACTAGAATTGAAAACAATGCTTAGTTAAGTATTTGCACAAACAGAGCATATATAAGACTATATATCCCTTTTAGTGTGAAACAGTGATATTGACTTACACGTATACTAAATAGCTAGAAAAATTATACTTTCGAAAGAAAGAAAAATATTATTCTTGGTCATAATACACCATACAAATTACTACAGAAAAATCTATCTACTGTTTTAGAGTAAAAGCATTTATAGAAAAATTCTACACATCCCCACAACAAAATTTACTCAGCTAATGTATTACACAGCAGCTCATTGCAATAAAAAGTGCTACTTAAGAACCAGTTGACACCACAAGTAAATTTTAACCCTTTCTTTCAGTGAGACCGTGTCCTTTACTCTCAAAGTCTTGTTAAAGTTGATGTTCCTCCCAGTACAGCCAGAAGGTCAAGAAAACTAAGATGAAGGAGAAAGAATCTATTACCTTTCTCATTTGGCCTTGAGAGCATTTGTGATAATCAAGGATGCGCATATCCATTAATAAACTCTTCTGACAGTATAACGCCTATAAAATTAAACTTAGTAGAAAGACTCCTTCTTGATTAATGTGATTTATATACTACAGATTAATCAAGGAAAGATTTCCAGTATATTAATTAAACTGCCATCTATCATGTATGCTACTTATCACACATTGTAACAGCAGCCAGCTCCCTTGATGTTATCAGGAATGTGACATTTTCTGTAATTGCTTATGAGGTTGACGGAAGCTTGATTTTGATGAAGTCAGTTCCTAGCACAGAAAAGTACTGTTTGTCTGCAAAATGTTCTACAACTCCCTTTTTCTGACCGAACAGAGAGTACGTGTATTCTGGATCAGTGATATCTATCTACATCAAGATCTGTGTTTTGTTTGGGGCATTTGATGACTTTCTCTACAGTCTATAGCTGCTCTCACCACAAGGATCTCTGCTGCTTTTCAATCCGGACAAATCTTCCAGGTTTCACAAGAAAGCCTACATACAATGGAAGGGTTCCCAGGAAATGAGACAGGCACAGTGACAACATTAATGTTATTTGTGTACCATTTTATAAATTGAAGCAACCCAGAGCTGCCTATGTTTCATGTTAGATGAAGATCTATTTTTCCCCATCATGCAAACCCTTTAACAGGGGAAAATATGATTTAGTCACATGTAAGAGCACAAGATTTAAGACCCTAATTACTTTGTTAGAATCACAGTAGGTGCCAGAAAGTCAGTTTCAATTAAAATCTACTGTGTTATTGACCAGTCAATTGCATCAAGCTTTTCAAATTTAAATGAAAAATATTATCTTTATATTAGTAACATAATACATTAAATATAATCTCAAAGAATTACCATTACTGTTCATTTCTTGAACAGCAAAACATAGTATTTGGTTAATTTTGATTAAGTAACTGGCTTAAGATTACTTTTTCCTGTGTGCACCAGTAGCACATGTTCTCTAACTGTTTTAACTCCAAATTTAGCTGGCTAGGAGGTTTTCCAGCTGTCCAGGAGATAGGACAACTAAAAATAAATTTCTAATTAGACAAAAGCAAAATAATTTTTTTAGAAAAGACTACACTTCTGGCTTAATATATAGCATCAGAAGAACATATCTGTAAATAACACAAGTGACTTGTTTTGACATTTCTTAAAGTAAAAAATAAAATATAAAATAAAATAATTTCTGTGTGACATTTTTCCTTTAAGTTTCACAGAGCTTATATGAAAAGCAATCAAAAAAAGGTCAGCATTAAAATAAACAATTACAAAAAATCTTAAAATTAAGTATTTCTTCTGACCCAAAGCATTTTGTTGCTTTGCACTTCACAAGTACATACTATTTCAGTTTTGTACCTCAACTCCTGTGGCTGACCAATAAAACACTACAAATGGAAGAAGGCTCAGAGGGGATGGGAAAGGGTGACATACTCATGAAGCTCAGGGAGTAACTCAGGGCAAGACTGACCACAGCTTTTACAAATAAGCTGACTTTACCTCAACACAAAAGGGACCAGAGGGTGACCTTTGTTTTATATAAACACCTATCAGCAATTGAGAGGATCAACTGGTGGTTCCCTGAGTTCATCAAAAAAGCGTGAACTCCCCGAGTTAGACAGACTATCATGGAGGGGTGGAGTGAATACATGATTCAGTGCAACACAGAGTATAAAAAATAGACAACTAGTAAAAGTATTTCAAAGAGAACAACGGGCTTGAGCTGGCTTCAGCCCATGTATTCCTTCCCCAGCTAATGTGGATCCCCAGTATCGTGATGGTGAACATATTATAGAGGACAATAATGGGAACCACACTGGCATTATGATTGAACAGTATATCACAATTGCTATATTTTGCTAAGTGTAACTTACATTTGTCATTATATATTGTGTTTTCAGCATATTTTGTATTGCTCTGCTAAATCAGAAATCCCATACGTCAAATATCTTCAAATAAGTAAATTTGATATTAAATATTACACCCTCCATGCGTGGAGCATCTAAAAGAACTTGGTCAGGGACTATTGGACTCTAACAACACAGGACAACTGTTTTTAATAAATATAATATCAGTATTATATGTGTGCTTTCCAACCCACTAAGCATTTTCCTCCCAGAAGAGCTTAGTTCTTGAAGAACAAACACCTGTATATGACTGCTGTCACTATGTTACTGGTTCTGTTTTTGTAGCCTGAAATGACTTACTTTTGTATCTCTTCCAAAAATTGACACAAAGAAAAAGCATTCAAAATACAACATATATAAAAAAACAGAAGACAAGTATTATTTTTCTAAGAAAAATGTCATCACTATCCTTTTTCTGAGTCTCTCCATTGACACAGCATCACTTAATAGAAAACAGAATTTCATTTAATCACCCTATTCAACTATAAGGGCTAAAATAATTATTCAGACAGAACGAACAAGTCTCAAACAACACAATGCAAAGGAGCCAAGTAGCTGTCAGTCATAAGCAATATCAGTAGCCATGATCCACCACTTCTTCCTGTTTTCTTACAGCCAAAAGATGTGCCAAGCAGTCAAATGCAGAGGCAAAAAAACCACTGTAAGCAAGGGAAGGAAACAGAATCTGAGAAGGAAAAAACAAACAAACAAAAACAAAACAAAAAAACCCCAGCTATGATTAAGTAATTCTCCTCATTGCCAGCTTCTGCAATCCTACATCAAACTCGAACTAAATTTAGATATCCAAGAAAAAGAAGGAAAACCTGTAAGATGGTTGGTTACTGAGAAAAGATAAAGAAAAACCTTACCATATTTTTGGGGCCCCCCTTTGCCTGTTTCCTGTATTCAAACCCTCACTGCATAACGTAACATGATCTCTGTTGTGCAATTTTAACTTTATCTGTCCTGTTCCAATTTGTCTCAGCATATTTATAAAACAAAATCTCAGTAGCAGTAATCCAGATGGATTTAAAAACAATTTTGGCCCTGCAGTTGACACACATGATAAACTGACAGTAAGATACAACTGCTATCTAGATGTTAATTCACTTTGTATTGAACACTTCAGCGGAAAGTAATTTCAGCACTCATTCTATCTCTTTAATACAACACTAACACAATAGGATCCCTCTGAGGAAGGAGGGATCTTGTTTTTAGGCCTAGGTGGAAGTGTCCCAGGGGATCCATCTGAGGCTTCTCTCTCAGACGAAATTGAGTAGTTAACAAACATTTGTTGTTATTTTGGTCAGCAAACAGGTACCCTACTCCAACAGATGTAGTAGTGGAGAAGAAAGGTTCTTCAGAATTTCCAGTCCTATCCTCCAATATAAGGTAGACTTGAAAGTCTTGAAACTTTTCTGCATAATTAGAGAAAAAAAGTGTCATTTGTCCTATTCCTTTAGATGGATACAGTAGGTCACACAGTCTAACAGATAATAACAGTGTAATTGAAACTTTTGTATTTATTTTCCTGACTGAATTATGAGAGGTATAGATTAGAACAAAACCTTATGCTTTGAGTGTTAAATTTGCTATACCGAAAATGAAATCAGAAATGAAAAGTGATCATTTTAGTGAGGTTTTGCAATAATTACATCATTAGCTAACAAATAAAACTCAGTGAAACTTTTCAGCTTGTACAAATATAGCTTTTAACATGAGAATGCAATTCCCTACAATCTAGATCAATGAAATGCCATTTAAAAGTTCACATCTTTACAGAAAGAAAATATTGGCTTTACCTAAACTGCAGCCATATTCCCACCGGAAAAAAAATCTGACATACAAGCATGAAGTTTAGACATGGCCATAAGGATAAAACATCAATGGCTCAAAGAAAGATAAAGACACAGTGAAGCAAAAATTGCTAACAACGTGTATCATAAATTGATTATTTAGTACCTTATATAACACTCAACATTCAGAAGATTTTCTGAAAACTCTCCTCACTGAGATGTCTACCTCAGGATGCAAAATGAAGTTAGCTATTAATCAAAAGCTTGGCAAGGCAAACATGGAAACCACTTTTAAAGATCAATTGAAAGCTGATATCTCATAAGCTCAAAGTGTCCAGACTTAAGCCAGCCTGCCTGGCAAAGACGAAAACATTCAGAGATTGAGTAGCCTTTTAGCATAAGGAATCTGCTGCTGTCAACAAGATATTCTGACAACCAGCGAGGTCATGGCATGAAAAAGCTGCTCACACCTAGTGAGGCCAGAAGCCACGCAATTACTTCTGACAGATACTTCTCAGTAATTGTCACAGACATGGTTAGGAAAAAGAAAAGTTTCCTAATAAGAGAAAGGTCTTCAAAAAAGCTCAATAGGTAGGCGTTGGGCCATTCTCCAGCTCATTTGAAGTACTGCCCATTATATGACATCCCAAACATGCTCTGAAATCTATTTAATCTGTAGGGATTTTCAAAAAGGCAGACACGTTACTGCGGTAAAAGCCTTTTTCAGAGACGTATCTGCTTTCATTGTTGGCAGCTGAGAACTCTTACCACCTTCTGGTTAGTGGTAACTACTGGTGTTAATTCACACAGGTGTCAATAATTGATGGGTTTCAGTGGTGCTTGAGTAGAGTTTTATTATGAATGCTCTTAAAAACCTGAAAGAAATACTCTGTAAAAATGGCAAGAGATAGAAGTGGTGGTAGAAAACCTACCACTTCAGCCTCAATGTAAGTCAAGTAAAGGAATACATTAATAAATGGGGAAGTTTGAGATTTCAAAAGGAAACTGTTGAAAGAGTTACAACATAACATTCTGTTCCTCTGGATTCCCAGTGCATCATACCATAATCAACCGTAAATGGATGAACAAGAAACTTCAGGGACAGTGGAAGAAAGGGAAACAAAATGAGATTCTGGGAAAAGTGCATTATAGCAGCCTCTGAAGTAGAAGTAATGAAGAACAGTTGCACCAAATACACAGGCAGGTTACCTCACTTGAAGAAGAAAGTTTTTTTTTTCTTAAGACTGAGAGGCAAGTGAGGTAATATGTCAGAAAGCAATAGTGTGGTGGGAAGCTAGTCTGCACTCATTTTTTGATAATACACAAACACAAAAAGGAAATTCAGAGGTGGTGAGAGATACCAGGAACATTCAGTACAGTAGAAGCAGACTGGAGAAATTCTATAAAAATGAGTGACAACAGCACAACCAGTTTGTGCATTTGGAATATTTATAGAATCAAAAGGAGCAGTAAAACCATTTCTGAATCAAGCACAAAATGCAGCTTGAAGTACAGTAGCACACACAGTGAACAGTAGAGGCAAAAAAGGTCAGTATGTCAAAAGTACCTTTGTCATTCAAGTACTATAGCTTGCTGGCAGAAGTACAAAACAAGACCTTTCAGAAGGGGAAACAAATCAGCAGGATAGCTAACATGCAGTCAAGAGAAAGAGGCCAGTGAGCTGAGACACTTATGAAGGCTGAGGTACTATAGGCTTTGGAAGACGCTGTCTAATAGTAAAGGAAGAGTGATATCTTTAAGAAAGTTGTCAGCATGCAACCTAAGGGGGTGGATGGATCAAATTCTGCAGATACTAGCACAAATTGAATAGGATCAAAACCCACTGTAAGTAACTCAACATTCAGTATGGGAAGGTGGATCCTCTTCTCCATATTCTTTTTGTTTGATCTTGGCTAGCTTCAAACTTAGATGTACAGTATTCAGGCTTGAAAGCATTATGAGAGTTGAACTTTTTTCTCGCTCAGGTTCAGAAAGCTCTCTGGCTTGTGCAGAATTGAGATGTGGAGCTACAGCTATGAAACCTATGAATACAAATCTGCAAGAAACTTCCCTAGCCTACAAAGCTTGTTCTGATGTGCACTTTCTTAACCTTCCTCTAGTTACCTACAGCACTTTTGTCATTTTTCACGCCTTCATTTAACTTAGTGGGTCACGCCTTAAGCAATCTGCCTTGTAATTAGCACAGAATGAGTCACTGAGGAGGAGACCTCACTGACTCACTACAAAATGAAACAAAATCCAACAATTTACATATGTTGGAAAATGTTTAGTTGGGCTGGAGCCCAGTGGAAGGTAAATCCACAGGAAATGTAAATTGGATTGTTTATTCAAGCCAAATGCTAATTGGAAGGTCTCCTGACAGTGAATTGTGCCTATGTGCTATCAGAAAGCTGAAGACAGGCAATTCCAGAACCTAAATGCAAACCCAAAGTTGTATTTGAAAGACAGGGGCAGAACTTTCTACAAATATCTTAGCTTTGTTAACTCATTTATTTCCTTTAAGCCAATACTGACTATTGCTTTTCAGTAGCATGCCAAAGTTGAGATACCTTCATCTTTGCAAGAGTGCTCCCTATTCCCAAGTGTAATACAGCAATTGCCTTCTGAGCAGCATAAGTTCCTAATTCTGCAAAACAGATATCATAACACTAATAACAAACAATTATTTAACAGAAAAAATAACAAATTGCCCTAGTTTTTAACTTCAAGTTTAGCAATTAACCTACACTGAAAAGCATTTTGTCTTAAATTTGAAAGGAATGTTCTTCACAATAGAAACAGTCAAAGTGTTCCACTGAAAACAAGACAAAATGACAGCTCAGTGATTTACAGAGTACTTAGCTTATCACTTGATTGACAGAACTGTGATTCTATGGGGAAACAACTGCCCAGAATTCTTGAGAAATCTTCATTACAAAACTAATATTCCTGCCTTTTTTAGTGTCTAAGAGTTGTAGGACATTTTAAATCAAACTCTTCAAAGTATCCTTTGATAGGGGCTGAAGAATGGTGTGTAGCATCATGTTTTATTATTTTTTCTATTAATAACAGTAGTTTTTACAATGCTGCCACCCTGAAACCAAGAAGTTGTGCTCTGAAGTTTAGTTTAACTACCTGAAAGACTAGAGGACTCAAATTAGTCCTTTATTATGTGTTATCGGTTCCAACATTTATGTTCAGGTACATGTCCAAATCAGTGAATGTAGTACTTCAGAGAATAAAATAGCCCATTCATACATACCATTTCACATTCACAGGCACTGTAATTCTACAGTACTACAATAAGATCTCAGACTCCTTGTTAGGACACTGAATGACCCACTGGGACTTATTTGCCATGACCAGCATCTTTCGGGACCTTCACCTACACACACATTGCTGTCACCCAGTGCTCTGGGGACAGGCATATTGCTTTGGGATCCTGGGTACAACGATGACAAAACAAAGCAGCTATTGTATTCAAAGCTTTCTTTTAACCTAGGCCCTCTGCAAATTGGGTTTTTTACAAAGCTAGCACCAAAGACTTCTGCAGATCAGGTAATTTTAACTAACATCCAACCCCCCCCCCCCTTCAGATCGTGTTGTTTTTACATGGGAACCCTAACTTGAGTTCAAAGTACACATACAAAACTCATTCCTCAGAAGAAGCAGCCAACAAGGGCATCCCTGACCACCAGGAGATCATGTTCCTGCCACTCCGCAGCTCCAGCCCACATCTGACTAGGACTTGCTACTGCACGTTTTATAGGCAGGGCACCATGTGGTCTTACACTTCTCTGTTCTGCAACATGTGTCACTGGTTGCCAAAGCACCTGGATCCCCTTTAAAGGATAAGTGAGTCCATGGCCAATGGCCATCCACGCCACAAGATGGTGCACCAGTGGCTAGGAGTAGGGGAGCTGGTCACAACTGTCAGTTGCTCCAGAAGTTTTGTTTCAGCTTGTGCCTAGGCTCCAAGCCATTACCAGAGTTCACTGTTAGGAGCAGCAGGAGCTGCTCCATAAGGGAGAAAAATTCAGAAGCCAAGGGTGATCCCAGTGCAGGTAGAGCAGTACCCTCACCAACCAGGCACAGTCCTACAGCACCCAAGGAGGTCCAGGGTGGTGATAGGACCCATCAACCATCAGGTGATCATACGATAGGGTAAACACATGCCTCTAATCTAGCAAGTTGAATGAGGTAATCAAGCAAAATGAATGAGGAAATAAGCATAAGGAGAGGACAAGGCTGAGACAGACACACAGTGTAGGGCCAAGGTCCATCTGGGAGACAAGCTGGAGATCAGGCTACCTGTGACATAGGTCTGAGCTGCCTCTAGGATACAGGGCCAGAAGCAGTTATACAACACAGCTCAAGCTGAGACTGAAGGTCCAGGCCTGACCTTAAATAGAGCCTCTGGAACAATGGTCATGGTGTATGTCAATGGAGTCCCCAGGTGAAACTGGCAGGTCTGGCCTTAAGAGCTCAGGCACACTCAAACCTTGACTACTTCTTCTGCATCGAACGTACCCAAAAAACCACAGTGCTGGTTAGAACTTATATGAAACAGCTGTGATGTAGAAAGTTACTTTTACTACTGCTTCCTGCTATTATGACTACTTCTTCCTGAAAAACAAGGACATACTTTGGGTTTATTTTAATCTTTGGGGAAAAAAAAAAAAAAAGACATCTTAAAACTCCCTATGTATAAAATACAAGAATATAATTCACTTCCTTGAGATCATGTGGCTCAGTGGATGGGACTTGGAAGGGCGTAAAACTGATCAATGTACATTGCTTTTGAACTATTCTATCTGTGCCCTCAGTGAATTAAAACAGTTGTTTTCATGCACGTGCATATGTATCTGTGTTTTGTATTTCTTCCTTTAGTAAGCAAGATGGACAAGCTTACTAAAGATTTTCCAATATTTTTCTTCTTTTTTTCTTAAGGGAAGAGCAATATGTCAGGAAAAATAACCTCTTTGAATGAAAACCCGTCTTTATTACCCTGATGTGCACCCACTTCATAATGCAGCTTTTATAATCGTCCCATTTTTGCTTCCGCTTCTTATAGACTCTGTGCTTTAAAACATGTAGTATTAGCACTAGCTATTGTGATTTGTGTTTTGTACAACACATTTAATTCTCTAGTTGCTTGTTACAAACACAGTGCAAGTGGTAGGTCATAAATTCAAAGACTATTTTCATATAAAAATAGAAAAGCCATACAGCTGTCATTTCAAAACCAAACAGCAGTTTGGTACAGGTTCAATCATATCTCCCAAGCCAATTTATAAGGCTTCAGATTGAAAAAATTCACTCAATTCATGATCAAAAATTAGCAACACTAAGGACCACTTATCAGAGGACAAAAACAGTATCACAAAAGAAGGCCTTCTCTACTTGCCTTCATAGGTGTCTGCCTCAGATTAACAGTCTATAAATGTTTTTATCAAAATTCTTTCTACAAGTATTCTAAGTCATTTTCAAGTAAGACATAAATTTGCTTTTGGAAAATCTTTTATTAAAGGTGTTTGTTGTATTCATCTAACTTTGGTTCTTTAGAAGTGGTTCCAATTATCTATCTTCTTTAAAAGACAAACGATACCAGATGCTTTGGAGCATTACAATTTTTGTTTGTCCATTTTTATACTAGCAAAAGGGACCAGGATATCCAAGAAATCCTGAAAACTGAAGATAGGGATAAAAGTATAAGCGAGCAAGGGTAGATAAAAGTGACTGAGGGCTGCATAATGTGCTAAAATAATAACAAATCTTTATAGCAAGTATATTTATAATCACGAGTTAGAAATTGCTAGGTGATTGACAAGCACTTGCATTCTAGTGACATCAAAACTTTCACAGAGTCATCTTTTTTCTAAAATTCATGTTTTGGAGCATTCCTTTTGCTATTTTTAAAAAGAAGGATGTATTTTTAATGGAAAGGAAGGCATAGGAAAATGACCTGTCCTGTAGCCCTTACCGCTTTGTCTTATCCACTCTGTTGTATTTGTGTACAAAATGCATACATTTTTCACTTACTTGGTACATCTTTCTGGCTACATTTCAAGCAGGACACTTGCCTGCTTATTTTTTTATTGAAATTTTATTCAAATATTACTTTTAATCACTTTATGTCAAGCTGGGTGGTACAGATTTATTTGCATAAAGGTAGTGTCCATAGAACAACAAAGAAAACTAAGAGCAGTGTTTGGGCAGGACACAATTTAACCGTGTTATCTCCTTAAATGGCAACTTTAAAAATCTTGCACAATATTTTACAGGGTGAGGAGACAGATTCATCAGCATAAGTTTTCAGTGTCAGTATTTCATGAAGATTGTTCATACTCTACTGGCTCTGGCTGTGATGGAGTTAATTTTCTTCATGGCAGTACACATGGTGCTGGTTTTAGACTGGTGACCAAAACAGTGTTGACAACACAGCAATGTTTTAGCTATTGCTAAGCAGTGCTTGCATGGCATCAAGGTTGCCTCCATTTCCCACTCTAGTAGGTCGCTGGGGAGCAAGATTTGAGACGGGACACAGTCAGAACAGCTAGCCCAAACTAAGCAAAGAGATATTCCATACCATACAACATCATGCTCAGCAACAAAACTGAGGCAGGACTTTTTCCAAAGGAGCCATTGCTTGGGGACAGGACAGGCATTGACCTGCTGGTGGTGAGTGACTGCTCTAGCACCACTTGTTTAGTTTTCTTTTTCCTTCAATCATTAAACTTTTTTATCTTGACCCATGATTTTTTTCTTGCTTTGCCCTTCCCATTCTCTCCCCAGTCCTGCTGAGAGGGTGTGAGCAAGTGACTGGCTGAGGGCTTACTTGCCAGATTAGATCAACCCACCACACATACAAAAAAACGTTGAATAAATGCAGTTTTCACGTCATGGTGATGTCATCTGCTGATGTAATCGCCTTCAACAGCTGTGGATCCTTTTATTAATTTAAGTGATTTTAAGGTAATTTTTGATTTTTGTAAAGTGTGTTTTAACACACCACTCTAGCTTTCCTTTAAAAATTATTTTAAAAGTTCTCACTATATCAAAGATAACTGTAGATGTTAAACTTGCAAGTCACTTGTCTCCTCTTCAGATTCATACCTCTGTCTTTTATTGGAATCAAATGAATATTTATTGAATCAATTAAACAATTTCAGGAAAAGAGGCATTACTTCCTCAGAAACCATTAAGAAAGAGACACGGCTTTCTCAAATAGACATGAAAAATTCTAAGAATATTTTAAAGTCATATTGTAAGTGAAAATTGACTCTTTTTTGGAAAAGTAATATAGTAGTTCATATTAGTTGAAAATGGACTTTTTAACTCTAGGTAGATCCCCAGTGAAACTAAAGGCAAACTGATAAGAAAGCAGAATTAAAACTTCCTGCTACAGTAAAAGTCAGTGAAATTTATAGATATATTAAAAAAAGTATGTACTAGTGCATGCACATCTATCAGTAGATTACACATTTGTAAACTGCCTACAGAGATGACTGACAGAGGTCCTGAACAAGTGAAAGAATAACAGTTGGTTTCGCATGCAGCTAAGACAGAAAACTGTACATTTTCCTCCTTTCATGAAATTAGGTGAAAGTGAGATCATAGAAATTCGGTGAATTGAGCTAGCAGCACACTCTACTCCCAACTGAACTTCAGAAGCACTTACACAGGCTTGCAGCTCTCCTCGACTTGTTTCTTGAAACAGACAGTGAAGAATTCATAGAGAAGTGTCAGAGAGCAGAACTTCTAGTTCAGATTATAACAATTCAACATCTCAGGAAGATACATTGTAAAGTACAGCCTAGGAACTAAATTATAACTCTTTCCCTGTAAAAGAAATAACAAAAGGATTCATCAAGATGGGTACTTGCCTGGAGTTCCATTCAGGTTTTGACTTTAAGAGGCAAATATGTCTAACCTCCGTTGCTCTTGCTGCCACCATCAAACAATAGGGATGGTGGTAGTAGGGTCAGACTAGAAGTAGCCCAGGAGCAGCATCAGGCGTATTTAACTGGATATTTGACTTACTGGGTTGTAAACCTCTGGTGACTTGTTTGGAAGGTGACACCTTCTTATACTTGCCAGTCTTGTAATGTTGTTTTCTTAACAGACAAACTAAATCTCCTTTATTACAAATTAAGCCAATTATGACTTATTTTCTGGTAAACAAGAGAAACCTGCTATCGTCTGTTGTAATCATTT
Source organism: Rissa tridactyla (assembly GCF_028500815.1). Taxonomy (NCBI): domain Eukaryota; kingdom Metazoa; phylum Chordata; class Aves; order Charadriiformes; family Laridae; genus Rissa; species Rissa tridactyla. The sequence continues at coordinate 87,627,163 of NC_071467.1, read as the reverse complement.
CACACAATGGAAATGCTCACGTTACACCTTAGTTGCCTATGTTCTAAACAGGACCGGGCATTTAATCTTAGTGGGGGTTAAAAATCTCTGTCCCTTGTTCAGTTACCTGGCTTCTGCGAGACATTGTTCAGGTTGTGAACTTTTAGGCCCAGGATATCAATTTAGCACTCTTGAAAACTGCTTTAGAAAGACCAATACAAAGAGAGACCAGGAAGTCACCTTGGTGGATATTTCCTGTGTTTAACTGGTGAAATGAAAAAAATAAAAATCTTACCTAAAATGTGGTTAGATTTAATACAGATGTAAAATTCAAAAGCCATTTGTTGGGGAAATAACAACAATTAATTTCAGCAATGTTAAAATATTGTTGAGCAGATGTATTTAATGCTAAAAACTAAGTAATAGCTTTATTAGAATGACAAAAGAATTAAAAAAATACCCACGCCAGTTAGAATCTTTGTCTTACATGCTGACAAATACTGACAAAACAGTATTTTCCAGCAAAAAAGGTTGCACTGATTTCTTTCAACCATCTTAACATGATTGTGACAGATTGCACAATATAAAAAGCAATTCTATCAGCAAAACACTTTACACACTATTTTCCCCCTTCTAAAGCATCTGTCACTGCTTTTAAAGGTCACATATTTCATGTTTCAATGTGTGTGGGAAAAAATAACTCCTCTTAACCTTAGAGATTAGCAAGGATGTTATACCAGCTTTGTTGTGCATTGGATAATTTCATTTATTATTCATACTGTGGCATAGCGCCTGGAATTCATTTTTGTGTAAAGAAGGACTTCCATGTGTACAATGTTTATGCTGCAATAACGGAAACAAACCGAACAGATTAATTAAATGAATTAGGTCTGATGCTCTGTCTCCACCAATTAAAATACCTTCCTCCTCTTTCCTATGGTACTACTGTGAAGCAAATATGGTATGATTAAAAGATCAAACCCTGTTTCTAATATTGTGAGAAAAACGTCTGTGCCAAGCATTTTAGAATTCATTCAGTCCTTATATTATAGGCTAAAAAATAGAGGAGTTAGCTGTAGGATAAACTTGCTTATGTCAGACTGGAGCAGCAAAGAAAAGGCTCAGAGGAAGGGATTCAAGAAGGGAACAGGTTTAGAAAAAAAAAGGAAAAAAAAAAGCCCAAGCAAACAGTGTAAACAAGAACAAAAGAAGGAAAAATGTATGGAAACAGCATAGGGCAATACATCTTAGCGTATTATTCAAGTCTTTGTTTATGGTCTCTGGAGAGAAATCAGCATTTTTTGGGATAATATACATTGCTGATTAATTTCGACAAAGGAGTCTTGGTCTTAAAAGCTTCAATTCTGCAGAATTCCAGGCAAGGAATCACTGCTGGAAGGTGAGGGAGACGCAGTGCTTCCTTTTCTTCTTAGGTACATCTGTTTTACAAGCAGACCCACTTTTCAGGAAAACTGAGTTCAGAAGTCAGAGTTCAAGAAATAAATGTATTTCTCGGTGTATTTAAGGAGTTAACGATCATGACAAGTTACATGACATTTGCCTTTTTTTTGTTTTGCCCTTTCTGACACAGGCTTTCACCGCGGCACCGGCACCGGGGCACCCACACCCGGTACAGGATCTATTTGTGAAATGAGGTGCCTGCTGCAGATCAAAAGATACGATTTCAGAAAGCCATGGCATCTAAAAATTGACTCCTTTTAATGTTTCATTAGCTTGATCTCTTAAAATTTCATTTAATTTGCTTCATTTACCTGCTGTTAAAATCCACTCAGTATGCTTATTAAAAGCCCACCATTGGGAAAATGTTCAGTGCATTCTGGAAGTCAAAAGGAAGCAGTGAGGCCAGCCGGCTTTCAACGTCTATTTTTAAATAATTTGTCTCTCTTAGCCTGGAGAACTTAGTGTCAGTCTAAGATGCATTACCTTCTTTTTCTCCCTTGGTAAATTCACCGTGATTATACTTACAGGCCTTGGCAGGGAAGACAGACAGTTAGTTTCAGAAGCATTTTATTTTATAAGCAAAGAGGTCAGAACGTCCTCATCTTGAACTCAGTCAATGTGAACTTATTGCCTAGAATATAGCAATGCAGTGCAGCTTTCATCTCTGATGCATGCCTTTGCTAGTTTAATTTTTCCTTGAACTTAATTTGGCTGGATACTTCTAAATGTTTTCTGTCCAGTTCTCGGTCTCAACTACTATTTCTTTTAAATCTGAAAAAGATGGAGGGGCAGGATGAAGCCTGTAAAAATTATGGTAGGCCTGTAAGGTTTGGGGGTTGGTATTGAAATGTTAGCCGTGGGATATTTTGGTAGAACTTGGTTTTACCTAATCAGAGAAGAGGTTTACTATTTGTCTTCACTTTGATCCTTTACCTTCCCATAATATTGCTACAGTATGATCAGGGGAAGCAATTTGTAAACATGCCTATTGGCAAGCAGCTGCCACAGGAGGTATGAACTTCCTTCCGACACTGAAGCTACAGGTCTCAGAGTAGAAATCTCATGCAACTATGGCCTGAAGCACCTTACTGGCAAAATTTGGTATATATTTGTTATTCTTGTCCTCTGCAGAGAACATTGACGGACTTCTTCACCTGCAAGAGCTAGGCAATATTTCTTATCCCAAATGATTAGAAGGACAGTAAGAAAATGTGATTCCCTCCCCCCCCATATTATTTCTTTTACAAAACCAGAATTAGTTTCAATGTCATTTTTGTAAGCATAGCTTTTGCTTACAGCAGATTGCTCTTGAGTAACTCACACAGATTGTCCTCAACTGTCTGACATAACTTTAATCTCCAGTTTCACTCAGCTGCTTTTACCACCAAATGAGAGCTAAGGGTAGATTTATGTGAATGTAACAAGTCATTATTGCTTTCTTCTTAGCCACCTCTAATTTTCACTTTATGGATAGTCAGTTCATCCTCTGTCATCAGAATAGCTAACTCATTATCCTATGTTTATTTTAATGCCCATGCCAGAAATTCTTATATTCATTTTTAAAATACATAAAGATATTTTACATTCACCTTGTAAAACTTCCCATGCATCTTAGTTACAGAGGTCTAATAGCATTTTACTTTTGGCCAAATGTAGGCAGAAAACACAAGATCATTTCGTCTTATTTTTACCCCATCCCCCCATTGAAGTTGCATTTTCTTAACACATTCCTTTTGTTTACCTTGTACTTCCAAGCTGGAATATGTATTTATACTTCTGTGCTTCAGGCCTGCCTGAAGGAAGCTGTTGTTTTGTGTTGGCCTCCTTTCTCTTCAGCTCCTCCTGCCCTCCTACATCCCACACAGCCACCCTGCAATGCCAAGGTAGAGCCCTGCGCTCTCCTGGTTGCCTGCCTTTCCAAGAAATGACCTTGTTTACAATTGCTTAATTGCAATGTGGAATTTTAATATAATAAAATTTAATATAATATAGTGTAACCACTATAAGATAAGGCCTGCTTAAGAAAGAATAAAATTTCACCACAGTCATTCTAGTCGTTAGCTCAAAATATTGGTGACAGGGTTGTGAAAAGCCTACTTACAGTACAGATAAACTATATACTCCCTGGGGGAAAAAAAACCCTCTTTATACTTGTTATATGTTGCTAAAAGGAGATAAATGGAGGCCATCTTCTGCCTCTACTTCTTTGTGGTTTTTTGGTCAGGAGTTGTAGCAGGGCACTGCAATCAGCCTTTGTTCAGACTTCTAAGCACTGCAGCCTTAAAAATGTGTTTTGCAGCAGTGAGAGGTTGAATTTGTAAGGGATGGATGTCACAGGCAGGGAATAAAAGTGTGCCCAGTGGTAGGGGGAAACATGTGCGCAGCGAACTTCCCTGTGGCTGTGAAAACCTTTTCGAGCCAGCCCTGAGGTGATGGCACCACTGCTGGAGATACCCTGCCAGATGCCATGGACTCTGTCCTGTCAGAGAATGGGGCACGCATTTCCAGGGAGGAGACGGAGCTTCTCAGGGAATTGCTGTCAGGAGCTGATGCTGTGCCTGCGCAGGGTCCGATGGAGAAGGGGAACGGCGGGAGCAATAGTGCTGGGGAGAGGAGTAGTGGTTACGCGGGGCACCCTGCCCACCTGCACTGCTGGCCACCTCCTACGAGCAATTTTAACAGTGTTCTCTGCCGTGAAAATAGGGGAACTTCAGACTAGGGAGAGGAAAGGGTAAGTTTTTCTCTATGTATGTGTTCTTTTTTTCCTTCACACTGTAATCAGTGCTGGGAAGTCTGGCTGTCAGCACTGAAGTAAAATTTCCCTGACAGTAGGCTCTTTTGCCCATATCAGGTGCTTGGGGAGTGCTTTTCTGAAGGCAAGTGAGTGTGTCTGGGCAACAGTCTGATACTCAATGGTAACAGCTGAGGACATTACATTGTGACATCCCTAAAATGCTTCTGTAGTCAGTCCAAAATGTTTTGCATCCTTGAGATGCTATTACATTCCTGTTAGTGGCTATAGATCCCGATTACAGTTCATCCTGATTATTGTGCATTACAGAAGATTTCAAATGCGAGGATGTTGTTATATGTCAGACTCTTAAGAAAGTTGCTATGAAAAGCTTAAACTTGTCAAGAAAGGATGGCTGGAGAGCTGGAAGCAGATCCCAGATTTAAATTAGCATGAGTAATTTTCTGGAAAGACATTATTCCCATGAACAATGAGTTGACATGAGATGTCAAGTGTGAGACTAACTAGGGAACTGCAAAGGAATTTCAGAACTGTCAGCTTTGTTAAACTTTCACACCAAAACCTGAAGTTGGGAGCATAAGGTCTGCTATTAAAACTCCTCACAGTTTGAATGCTTAGTTTTGTGTGGGTCATCTTCCCCTCCCCTCACCCCCACTTTCAGCATCCTCTAAGGTATAAGGTTCTCCTGAGAAATGTTAAGAACAGTTCTGTGTATTTCATAAGAAGCTGCCCAAATTCTGCACACCTTACCTTATACTTTGATTAACAATGGCAACAATTTTACACTCTGAGTCGGTATTTGATAATGAGACGAAATGAGGGAATTATTGATGTTAAGACATTATAATACGAGTAAACTATTACTATACATTACCTTTCCATAATGTCTGTAGAAAGAAAGAGCTTTAAAAATTACTGTGTGTCTGTCAGTTGTGCTTCACACTCACTGGACACTGACACAATAAGCGCACTTCTCAATGTTCAAATGGAAATGTACGTGGAAGCAATGTAATGTAGCAGACACGAGTAATGAATGTGAAGTATTCAAAAACGTAAGTTAATATTAGTGAAGGTGGAAAGGCCAGATGCTAAGATGCAATTTAATAATTAAAAAAAGGTATTTTCCAATGGTTTTGGAGAAGGTGGAGGGCTCACAAGGACTCTTGTCTTTTAACCTTCTTCCTAGAATTGCTGGGCCGTATCCAAATACCATTATTATTGATGGGATTCTTTCCTTGAACTTTACTCAGCTTCAAATGAGGTTTCCCTACATCTGTCAAGCGTTTCTGCTAGTCATGCAATCCTCCAAGAGACGTAGCAGATTTTAATCCCGTGTTGCAAACTTTGAAATGTATTTTCTAATTTACCTATGCTATGTAATAATTTGTTCTAAGAGTCACTTTAATAAATGTATGGTTGGACAATAATAGTGTTCTCTACAGAAACTATTTCTTCCTACTCATTTTTTTACCATAGAAGTATAGGGCACCTGTTTACTAGTTTGAAAAAATTCATATACATATCCACTTTTCATTAACATTCTTATTTTTTTGATTGATGAGGTTTGTTTTTCTTTTTTTTTTTTTCCTTGATCTTCTATGTGAGGCCAATGAGGCTATTGAGCTGTTAATTATAGATTTTGATGATCGTAAATCATGATGATAAATGATGATAAATCATAAATTGAGATTAATAATTCATCTCAAAAGGCTTGTTCTGGTAGTGATGTAACAAGTGTGTGGCTGTCATGTGGCCGTGACAAGGAATAATGGTAAAGAAATCTGGGAGGGACTTCTTCTAAAGAAATTTTAGCTACTTATTAGTAAGTCTGTGCTTCTTTTCAGCTCCTTTGCTTTCTTGATTTTTGCATCTTAGTGCTCCTCAAATCATTTGATGTAAGTTTTTAAGATCAGTGATGTGCTTGCTGAATTGTAAATTGGGGTGCGGGGGGGGGAAACATGCACAAAGTCATGTTATCCTAAGATAGAAACACTGTTTACTGATACTGAAGGTGCTGTGTATCAACCAGATTGTTGAAGTAAACGCAAGTCTATGTAGTCCAATATACTTTTAGTGGACTTCCACTGATAGGCCAGGCTTTGGCATAGTGAAAGAGACTCAAAACTTTCAAGAATGTTTGTGTACCCAAGGATACATAAATTGTGATATTCCTCAGAATTTGAGCAATTCTGGTAAACTCATATATATTTTGTCTTTATGCATGATCTGACACACACTGTCAAAAAAATATGCTCTCCTTTTTTGGCACTTCTGCTGAGCCCAAGTTTATTATGAGAAATAAAAAATACCCTATCAAAACTGTATTCCCCTAAATCTTATTTATCAATCAGAGGGGAAAAAATTCTCTGTAGTACGCATTCTTCCATAGTTCCTGTGTATCCAACAAGCTGATATGAAAAACAACACTAAAACTGCGTAAAATATATTTTAACTGGTGCTTTACTGGTCTTCCCTAGACCATGGATATTGGGTAACTAGCTCATGGTGAAGTCTGTGCTGGTGCTTTTTCACTGTGAAAGCATAAAATGTACCCACAGTACAATTATACTCTCATTTTTGCTACCAGAGGGAATGTTTCTTTTCTTGTTCCCTGACACAAAATTGATGGTTTTGGTATAAGATGGATTATCGTAATACTATCTGAGAATTTAGAACTCCTTTCCAAATTCTTCTGTTTTGACATAGCCCAAACAGGTGACTTCATGGCAAGATATTTTCTGTTAATATCTGTGGAGAGAATTATAACATTTTTATTCAGATTTAACAGCATGCTTAGGCTGGAATGGACTTTGCTGCAAAAAACCTACAGATTTATCAGATGCTGTCTGTTTGAAATTGGAAGCAAGATGCCGTAAAATGCTGAACCTGTAAATACAATGTAAGTATTCAGGTTTTTAATAGCCCAAATGAAAAACTGGGACTCTAACTATCCAGTGGAAATTAGGGCTATTAGGAAGAGGTGATCATTGACAAAAATATTTGTGGAGAAATATCTTGTATTTAAATACAAGTTTTTAAATACAATACAAGTTTTTAAATACAATACAAATATTTAAATACAAGTATTTAAATACAAGTAAAGACACAGTGGTATCTTTAGCAAATGAAATATTTAAAGAATGAGGAGAATTTATATCGTTCCACAGGAGAAGAAAAGGCAATATACCTTAATTTGAAGGAAATTTACCACGTAGCAACATACAGTTGCTAGCATGTAACAGAGTCACTCTTATTCTAGGTGTTAGATAGCAATGATACTTTCCCAAACATTAGTTCATCGTCATTGCCATGGCATTCAAAGATTCTCATCTAAAAGGCACTAACACATATGAAAAGTGCTAATATGGAAACAAGAGCAAACATTTAATTTAGGGTTTTTATTCAGTTATAGAACACCATTTGGCTGGAACTTCAGTACTATGGTAATGGGAAACATTTCAAAGCTAACTTGTCTTAATTTCTGTACCTAATGCGCCTCTCTCTCCTCTGTTTCCCTTCCTCTCCCCAAAATACTTTGTCTCCCATTTAAAGCAGCCATCTGCTAAAAATAGTGATTATATTACTTAATTATGCAAAATTTGAATATATTTTTATCGTTACACTGTCTTTCATTAAATATTATGTTTGTGGCTAATGATATCTTTTTCTTATGTGTTGACAGCTCATTTTGTCAGATTTATTGTGCAATAACTCCATATCTTACTAATAATGTATCTCTACTACTAAGAGTAATAATTCTCATAGGAAGCTGTTCACAGAAACATAGAAAAATGCCAGTGTTCATAATAGCAAACTCTTAGTTACAGAAGCATCCTAATTATACTCAGTTTCATTAAACTAACTGTGAATAAATTCCATATTCAGGGTGTATCTGAGTTCAAGTATGGCATGAAATTGATTTTATAGTCTAGCATGATGTGCTTAGCACTTTCAAAGTTCATGCACAGGACTGTTCCTCTGAAAGAAGCAGTAAGAAAACACAAATGTTTTTGTAGGAGTTCACCTGCAAATTTGTTCATCTGCAACATCAATAAGTCCTTTGATAAAAGTTCCTTTCTTTCACTAAATAAATAATACCTATTTCTCATATGCAGTTATGTGTGTCTTCCCCCTACATATTCAAGCATCTCTAAAATTTTTGATGCATTTAAAATGACAACACATCGAATGTAGTGAAGTATTGACATCTTTTTTTTTCTTTTGTTAGGAAAGAAAGCTTGTAGAAGTGAAGGATATTTGGGCTACAGCAACGTCTAAGTCTTAGGTACCAACATCCAGGATGGAAACCAGAAGCATGTATCAACACAGGGATAGATGTCTCAACATGGATTTCACAAGAAGCATGAACCAGCTGGTATCTGAACATTCCCTAAGTAATCATTCTGAATGTTCCTTAAGTACAGCTGTCTGTAGTTAGTTAATACAAACATTCTGAAGATTTATCAGGATTCATCTTAAATTTTTCATCTCTCATGCCTCACTAGATACTGTGGTGATCTGTCTGTCATGTGGGATGGATGGCCTAGGAGTTGTCTGCTATTTTAATTTCTTCCAAAGAACACACCTGGTCTCATACTTCTTCAAATATGGCAAGGGAAGATTTCCCTCCCTTTTTTTTTAACAGTGTATTGGTCAGAGACTTGGCCAGATGGTAGGAGATAGAGGTATAATTTCCTGCCTGCCTAAGGAACTTCAAACACATTCTGTTATTTCCCAGGAAAGACACTTACCTTACAAACTGTTCAGCACTGCTGAAGCTGTGTAACTAGGCAGAAGAGAATGAAAAATTAAGTAGGCCAGAGAGAGAGGAAAATGTTCCCAATGCTCTGGAGTGCTGATTTGTGCACGCAAAATGAATCTGTGGGATGAATGTGAGGAAAGACTTGCATGCAGCTTTCTATTGCGTGAAGTAAGCATACTATATACAATCAGAAATGACATACTGCTCAACGTTTGAGCCGGTGACAGAACTTTGTTGCTATACAAGAAGATATATGCTAACATTTTTCCTACCTTTTAACAAACTCTTTCATCTGTTCTATGCTAAACTCTCCTGTGCATATGTGCTCCCAACTATATCCCAATAAAGCACAGAGCTTTCATAGGTAAAGATGGCCAGAAAAAAAAAAAAGTTTTTTTCCACCCCTGCATTATCAGTTCTCAAAGTTGCCTTTCTGGATGCGTGGAAAGGTATCCACTTACCATTATGATGTTCTGGAGAAAATTACCCACTCCAAAGCATTAAAAAGTTACAAAGGGTTTATAAAGATGAAAGTAGTGGAACTGAAAGAAAGTCATGCTTAATCTACTTACACTAAAACCAAATACAAATCATCTCCTTTTCCTTTTCTGTCTAGATAGTAAGCTTATTTTCCAACATTGTCAGAGACTCAGTACTGTGCTCAGCCTCTGCAGGAGAGAATCCTGGAGTAGAGAGGGATGTTAGCTTTTATATCTACTCTTTTTCTTGGATTGTATGCAGTTCAATTCTAGTTTTCTACATAGATTATTGATTCTTGAGATGGTGCCAGTGCTCTCACTCTCCCATTATGATCCACCCGCTCCTTTTTAAATGTTAGTATTACTGTCAGGTCAGGTGCTTTCTCCTGCTCTGCTGTTTTTGACAAAACTAAGTTAACACCTGTCCCTCCCAAGTGAGACAGAATTTAAGTCCCAGGATGAAGCTGTTCGATGTAAATAGATCTTTTTTCAATTGTGAAAATCATCACTCATTATTTATACAAACCTGTGTATGGAATGAATATATGCAGCTCATTACTAGCTATAGATTGGAACCGGAAAGGATATTAACTGATTTGGCTCCATACTGTGTTTGGGACTGGCTTCCAGTACATCTTTCAGTTATACTGCAGCAGTGCATTTGTTTCTGGAATTTGAAGAAAAAATCCCAAAAGGATGTAAATTTTTATGGTGTTTTTTTTTTTCTTCAGAAAATCAAGGTTCATATTAAAAAGATTTTTAGACTCTGATCTTTTGAAAATATATTTAGTTCAGTGACAGCTAATCCCTGAAATCAAACCTTTTTTCTTTTTCCCCCCAAAAAATTAGAATCATAGAATATCTCAAGCTGGAAGGGACCCATAAGGATCATTGAGTCCAACTCCCTCCTCCTTGCAGGACTACCTAAAACTAATCTATACAACTTAGAGTGTCATCCACTGCTCCTTGAACTCTGACAGGCTTGGTGCAGTAACCACTTCCCTGGGGAGCCTGTTCCAGTGACCAACCACCCTCTCAGTGAAAAACCTTTTCCTAATGTCCAATCTGAACTTCCCCTGACACAGCTTCATTCCATTTCCTTGTGTCCTGTCACTGGTCATTTTACTCCTATAAGGCTACTCTACCCTCGAGGGAGTCCACAGCTCCTCCTAATTTAGTATCATCAGCAAACTTAATGTACTTTTGATTTCTGTGTCCAGATCATTTATAAAAACATTAAAGAACACTGGCCCTAAAACTGAGCCCTGGGGAACATCACTGGTTACTGGCAACCAGCCTGATGTAATACCATTTACTATAACACTTTGAGCCCAACCCGTCAGCCAATTGTTCAGCCAAGGTATTATAGACTTGTCTAGCTGTATGCTGGACTTTTTGTCCAGAAGGATGACGTGAGAGACAGTATCAAAAGCTTTGCTTAACATCCAAAACCACCACATCTACTGGTTTCCCTTGGTCAACTAGATGGGTGACCTTGTCATAAAAGGAAATTACGTTGATTAAGCAGGACTTTCCCCTTGCGAACCTATGCTGGCTGTGACCAATGAATGCATTGTCTCTCAAGTGGTTTTCAATAACTCCCAGAGTAATCTTCTCCATAATTTTGCCAGGCACTGAAGTGAGACTGACAGGCCTGTAAGTACGAGGGTCTTCCTTCTTACCCTTCTTGAAAATTGGGACATTTGCCAGCTTCCAGTTGACTGGGACCTCTCCAGACTCCCAAGACCATTCAAAAATAATGGAGAGAGGTCCCACGATGACATTGGCCAGTTCTTTCAGTACCCTGGGATGAATCCCATCGGGACCCATAGGCTTATGTGCATCCAGCTGGAGCAGCAAGTCTCAAACAAGTTCAGAGTTGGCTGAGAGTTTATCATCACCCCCAGTCACAGTCTTCCAACACAGGGTTCCGGGGTCCCAGGGGCCATCATCAGCATTAAAGACAGAGGTGAAGAAGGCATTAAACATCTCTGCTTTGTCTACTTCCTTATTTATGAGGTCACCGACCTCACCAAGTAACAGACCAATGTTATCCCTGATCCTCCTTTTGCTAATAGCATATTTTAAAAAGCCCTTTTTGTTGCCCTTCACAGTCATGGCCAGGTTGAACTCGAGCTTTGACCACATGAATTTTCTCCCTGCAGTGGTGAACAGCGTCTCTGTAGTCTTCCCATGTCACTTGTCCTTGCTTCCAACATCCAGAACCTGAGTTCTAGAAGAACTCAGCCAAGCCAGCCTCCTGCACTGCTTGCTTGACTTTCGACACTTTGGAAGTGCCTGCTCCTGCGCTCTTAAGAGATGTCTCTTAAAAAGTGAACAGCATTTATGGACTCCAATACCTTCAAAAGCAGATTCCCAGGGGACCTTACTGACTAGCTCCTTCAGCAGCCTGAAGTCTGCTTTCCCCATATACAGGGTCAAAGTTTTGCTGGCAGTTTTCCTCCTATTGTTAACAATTTCAAACTCAACTACTTTGTGTCACTGTGACCATGACAGCCACCAATTACATCTTCACCCATGAGTCCCTCTCTGTTTACAAACAACAAATCTAGGAGGGCACCTTTCCTAGTCGGATCTTTTAGTACCTGCACCAAGAAGTTATATTCAATGTGCTTCAGGAATTTCCTGGTCACGTTTGTTTCTTGTGTATGATATTCCCAGTTGACATCTGGAAAGTTAAAATCTTAAAATCCCTAAGGACAAGGACAACTGATTTAGAGTTAACCCTTAATTCCTTATGGAATAATTCATTGATGTTTTCATCCTGTCTGAGTTGTCTGTAGTAGACTCCCACAATAACATCTATTTTATTTAGTTTCCCCTTCATCCTTACCCAGAGGCTTTCAACTGTGTCGTCAATAACTGCAAGCGTCATACAATCCAACCCCTCCCTGACATACAGTGCCACCCTCCTGCCTCACCTGCCCTGCCTGTCCCTCCTGAAGAGTTCGTCATGGCACACAAGTCAAAGGATTTATCCCACCATGTTTTACTTGTGCCCACGATGCCGTAGTTCTAGGACTGGCCCAAAGCTTCTAGCTCCTCTCGTTTATTCCTCATGCTGTGTGCATTAGTATAGAGACATTTCAAATGTGCTGCAGCGTACTCAGCACATCATGGAGCAGACTGAAGGACCTCGCTAGCACACTATCCCTCAAACGTTGGCATGGTGCCCCCAGGCTTATCTCTAGCAAGCCTCGTTTTATCTCTTTCCCCCTTCAAATCTAGTTTAAAGCTCTTTCAATGAGCTCTGCTGACTCTTGCATGAAGATCCTTTTCCCCCTTTGAGACAGGTGTATACCATCTGTCACCAGGAGGCCTGATGTCATGTAGACCAACCTGTGATCAAAAACCCCAAAATTTGGCTGGTGACACCAGTCACAGAGACAGGTATTGATCAGCTGGATCTTCCTGTTCCTTCCCTCATCATTCCCTGCAACTGGAAGGACAGAGGAGAACACTGCTTGTGCTCCTCATCCCTTAACCAGTCGTCCTAAGGCCCTGAAGTCTTTTGATCACCCTTGGACTTCTTGTTGCAACTTCGTTACTGCCTACATGAAAAATCAATAATGGATAATAATCTGAGGGCTATACCAAGGTAGGAAGTTTTCTCATCACATCTTTAACCCGGACCCCAGGAAGGTAGCAGACTTCCCTAAGAAGCAGGTCGGATCAGCACTTTGGGCCTTCTGTTCCCCTCAGAAGAGAGTCTCCTATGACAATGACCCATCTTTTTTTCTTTACAGAAGTGGTTTTGATGTGGTGCATCAGCTGACTTAACCTTGCTGACACTTCCAACCTACATGGACCATCGTCCTCAGCATTGTTCGGTTCCACTTGCAGAGCTTCGTATCTGTTGTGCAAGGGCACTGGGGAAGGTGGGACAGTTACAGAGGAGATGTGCCTGCTGCATGGAGCAGGAACTTGTCACCATTGCCTCCTATCCCTTAAGTTACCACTTTCTACTGGGTGGAGACAGGATGGGTAATCCTCCATATCATGTGTCCTGTCTGCCTGTGGGGCCTGTCCCACACAAGGTAGGGTGCAGTTCCAGTAATCTCTCTTTCTTTCGGACTGCCTGATACTCCTCAACCTACTTAGTTCCTGCTGGAGTTCTGTTGCTAAGCTGAGGAGTTCCTCTACCTGGTCACATCTCCCACAGGTGTGCTCACTGCTGCTGTCTGGTTCTGGCCTAGCAGTAGGGCACAAACTGCAGCCTGACGCCTAGGTGGCAACGTGCTCCCATCAGAGCTCTGTCTGGGAAGCTGCATCAGTCATGGCAGGTGCAGAGTTTAGAGAAGCCATGGCTTTCTTCCAGGTGGATACCATTGCTCCCTGGTCAAGCCAGCAAAACTTCAGAGACCTTCCTGCATGGCCTTTTGTGTGAACTGCCACACCACACCCTGGCCACTAGCGCTCCCTGGGATTTCTTTTTTAGGTATGGGGGCTTGGCCACTGTTGCTCCTGGCCCTGTACAGGTCTTGTCAGCCACAGTCACACAAGCTGTGGGATTCCGGCAGGTTTCCTCGGTTCAGGAACCCTCCTGTGCACCGTGCTGGAGTGCTCTGCTCTGGGTCGTGCCAGCACCAGAGCTGCTCGCCTCAACAACTAAGACATATGTTACAAAATAATTGTTTATTCAGGGCTATATGGTACTTTTCTGAGGTGGGAAAAATCACCAGAATTTAACGCTTTCCTTTGAATGGTACTGACTTTGGCAAATTGACATTTTGGGTAAACGTTCCATTGGCAGATTTCTAACTAGCTATATCAATAGCTATTATAGAATAATAGAATAATTGATAGATTATTGTTTTTTGTTTCTGTTATTGTTTGAGAAACCCACAACAATTTATTGTAATTTAGACAATTATTCTATCACCTGGTGACCCCTCCCCATCTGGGAAAGGGAATTGGGAAAAAACAAGGAAACACAAGGGTTGAAATATAAACAGATTTAATAGAATAAGACTAGATAATTAACATTAATAATACTAAAGGACCGGTATTGATCCTGATGCCAATATAAGATATACAAGAATTATACTCAGCCAATTCTGTCAGCAGGAAGCTGTGCACTCCCAGCAGTGGACAGCAAGTGTCAGACACTGCAAGCGCTGAGGCTTCAGGAAGAAGGGAAGGGCTCAGGGGTCCGGCACCAGGGCAGGAGGTTCTCTGGACTGTTGCCATCAAGGAAGAGAGAAAACTTCACAGCAAAATTTCTGATTTATATTGAATGTTATGTTCATGGTATGAAATTATTCTGTTGGCCAGCTTGAGTCTAGCTCCTCCTCATCCCTGCACCGGGCTAGCTCGAAAACACCGAGACCTTGAATCCCACATAGCCTAGCTGGTTATGAAGTAAATATTTTCATGAATTCAGGCACTAGAGCCTTCTAAAAGTGCAGCTTTCCCAAGTATTAGAAGAGAAATTAGTCCTGTACCGCCCACACCAGGAAAATTTCTAATTTTAAAAATTCTTTCTGTTATCAGAAGATACAGGAGCTGTATTCCTAGGCTGAAGAATCTCAGGTGTTATATCAGCAAAGATAACTTGTGCAGAAATTTTGCCATCTAAATACAGGTGACTGAAGTACAGACCAATACAGATCACACAGGAATGACAAAAGATAAAAAAAAAGAAAAAAGGAAAAAGTGGTTTTGGTCAGCTTCCACGTGATTTGAGAAAGTACAGAGGTAACAAATGTAACTGTTGAAGATGTTGAAGATGTTCATGGAAAAGCAGCCTGCTTGCCCTTCATCCTGTAGTGTAGCAAAAATCTACGGGTTATGGCTCAGACAGTTCAAGAGTTCTCCCCTGCAGAAGGCAACAGTGCTCTTTCTGCCATCTCCTTCAGCCTTAGCTTGGAACCACATGAATCTGCCTTCCCCTATTGGACTGATGTCTGCCAGAATCTTCATTGAACTGTTCAGTTCACTCATCTGGAGAAGAACTGGCTGTGTGTTGTCAGGTTGCTCTTCTGTCATTTCAAGAAGCTGAAGCAGGTGGGCAACGTGCATCTGCGGTCAGGGAGGAAGCGAGGGCAATGAAACCAGTGCATCCACCTTTTTAGAGTGAAAGATCAATTTAGCCCAAGCTGTAATTCCTAACATCATGCTCAGTCCCTGTTCGTGCTGAAAACCTCTCATCTCTTTAAGCCTAACCTAACCTTTTCAATGGGGCTGTTGGTGGGCTTCACAGAAAATTATAGTTCTGTAGGAGTATTTTCAGTTTCCCGTTAGAAAAACAGGAAAACAGAACTTTTTTTTCTGTTTTCATGAGATTTCATATCAGTAAACCACAAAAAAATCTTGATGTAGCTTGCCTTAGTAGTAAAGCCAGCTACGTCCAAGCATTTCAGAAGAAACAGAAGTGCAGAGGAATGTGATATTTGAAAGAAATGAACTTCTATGTTGTGAAGACTCCTTACAGCTTCACAAAGTATTGAACAATCACAACAGTCTGCTCAGGACATTCATGGAGCAAGAACATTATTAATACCTAAATTTTGCTGTGACCTACACCCTTGTTCTTCCCCAGTTTTTATAGTCTTTTTCTCTGTAATTGAAGAATCACAGTACACACTGTTTTGTCTTGCACAATGACAAGGGGAGACCTGAGTAACAATACAGAGCTACTTTTCTCCCTTTGTATTTCTATACAAAAAAATCTGTGTCCTACCCATGGATACCTGAAGTTTTGTCGTACCTATTATTTGTTCATGAAAGACACCTCAGCTTCATTTTGTTTTATGGGAGTGGCTTCAAGCAGTTTTGATTATCTCAGGGCTGACAAAGATCATTGAAAAAAATTCCTCTAACAATATTTTCTGGTGTGCTGTAATCCATGCACAATGAACATATGAATCTTACGGGACAGTCACTTTCAAACCATATCTTTTAGTTCTAAATATCATCAAGGAAATAAAAATAAAACAAATGCAAATTTTTCAAGAAAATGAATACTTTATAAATTTTGAAAGTGCTTTGTTATGAAACTCATCTTTATAATGCTAGAGGCAATTTTAAATGGTTTTATTTCTATAGCTCCCTGACAGTACTTCTGGGTAACGAATGCCATGACTGGGAAGCAAAAATAGACTACTGTTCCTACTGTGAGGACCCCAGAGGTTAAACACAGTAAGCATTTACACTATGGCAGCCTATTTTAAAGTCTATAAAACCAGCCCATAGTGACTCCATCCTATTTACACACGATGGATTTTTTGTGATTGTCAACATCTCTAGTTGAAACATTAGGCTTATAACTAATGAGTATATTTTGTACACCTCATTCTGAATATCATTCTTTACCCTACAGCAATCATTGATGATCATTATGTGGCAGTTGAAGCAAAAATGTGCCTGAAATAGCCAGTCAGAATTGCTTTCAAGATAGCAGGAGAAAAAGAAAGTGTTACCTTTTCATTTCCATATCAGCCAGGCAATGCAATATAGTTTAGATTTGCTTTTCATCTTCTTGCTTATTACTCTAGAGTTCCTTTGTAAGTTTTAAGTCTATCTTCAACTGTTCAGTTTTCATCTAAGTAGTCATCTTGAAATTAATTTAATGTGAAATGGGAATATGAGCACCTACATAGCAGGTTGAAAACCAACCAATGCTGTCTTACATTTTGATCTCAAGCTTGAAACTAGGCATTCGGATACCAGCATGAGAAATACTAACTTTTGAAATCAGGGTGATTGGCAGTGTTTAGTGTATTGAGGCAACAAGCCCCAGATGTAAATCAAGGTATTGAATGGAACAGGTGCTGACCTACATTATAGAAAGAAAATTGAAGTGAAATATGCGTGAAATGTGACAATTGTTATAAAATAGAGCGTAACAAGCAAAATGCAGACTTCCTGAGGATACTACAGTGACATCTGTGGAATCTTTTCCTATTTGATATCTTCATTAATGACCTGGAAGAGGTGATAAACAACATTTTTGGCTACTATCCTGTCAACGGATTTGACTGCTGATAAGAGTAGAGGAATATCCTGAAGGTAAGTTGAGAATGAGCAACAAAATAACAATGAGCAAGCAGGTCAAAAGTCCCAAAATGCAACTCTGCTATATGGAGAGAAAATTAATGGGAAAAATGAATACTGGTAGTATGGTAAATTATGGTATATTATGGTAAATATGAAACATAGTCCACACAAGTGTGGGTCAGGAGGATGGCTCTAGAAATGATAATGAAGTTCAAGGTAGCAGTAGTCACTTTGTTAAAGGAGGTTTCACATACGTGGAACAAAATCTGAAGTTTTTATTTTTTGCTTTCATGTGCATGAAAATATGGTAATCATTCCATTTTTGTGATTTTGACATGAACATACCTAGAATACGCTGTTTGTTTGTTTGTTTGTTTTTCTTTGCAACAGAGGAATTGACAGATAAGAATTCAAATGGAATAGCAACAGATTATTTAATAAGGGAGCTGGAGGCATAATCTTATAGTGTGTTACTTGGTTAAGCAATGCCTGAAGGCAGGAAAAGGCATAATAGATGGGGGGGAGAAGAACGGAACAGGATTACATGAAATGCAATAACTAAGAGAAATGGCTATAAAAAGTAAAGCACTGGCTGGATGATAGACACATTTTTCTGAGACCGAAAGCAGTCACACAGAAAAAAAATTTCTTGAGAGAAGTAGTGGACTTCCTGTGCTCCAAAACACCCTGAAATGTGTCATGGAAAAAATACTAATGTGTATTAGAATTGCAGAATCTAATATTTTCACTTGAACTCCTGATTTTTATGAGTTACATCTGTTACGATAAGTGACTTTGCCATTATTTTTTTTCACTATAATTTGAATTAGTATGCTGCATGAAGCAGTCCTGTTAAATGAAAAGCACACAACATCTTGGGGGAAAAAATATCAAAATTTGTTTTAAAACACAAGTTTCTGCCAGTCAGATCCAGATCACCAGAATTCAGTGATGAGGTTGATTTTAATTGTCATTATTGTGGGATTTTTTAAATACTGCAGTCATTTTCAGAACCTCTTTATGTCAATTTCTTTAGTACTAAAGAAATTAGTCTTTATTTCGAAGGTGAAGTCTTTACTGTGTTGTTTGGGATATTTGTAGGAAGTATTTTAATACTATTCATCTTGAAGTTACTGGGGAAGAAAACAGTATTTCACGATTAAAACTCTAAAAAGTAATCATAAAGCATGTTGAGTTTGATCTTTAGGCCCTTATTTCTACACTAGAATTGTACAAATTGCATTTTTTGATGCTGTTAATACAACTAATGTGATACAACCACTTCTAGAATGAAGATAATTTTATGGGTTCACAGTTTCTTAGAAAATAGTCATCATTTTCCTGTGGAAAAGAATTATAGCACCAGAAAAATTTTAAATGTGATTGATGGAGCTGTAATAAGGTTCTTAAACAATAAGCCGTTCAGTGTGGTGCAGGATGAACCCAAACCATAAGGTCCATTGCCTTTTCTGCAAGAACATGGAGAATGAGAATGAACATGGACAGAATGACTGAATACTTCACCGTGTGTGTGCTCAGAAAATAGACTGTTTGCCTGAATATACCACGAATGATAAAATGTTCGGATGGATGGTGAAGACCAGAAGCTGCAGCCAATGAGGAACAGAGATGTGCCATGGAAAAAAGCAGGTGAAGAGTCCCAAAATGCAGCTCTGGTATGTGGAAAGAAAATTAAATACCTTTACATAGGGGAGGAGGATTTTGACTGAATCAGACAGAACTCCTTCCCAGAATACTTCTTAAACTATGTAAACCCACTGATCCTCAGCCACAAGTTCTTGTCCCCATTCTGTCCTCTGTGTTGACAAACCATATTTTGCATAGCTGTAGAAAAAGAAGAAAGGAGCTGATCAAGCTGAGAAAACAACCTTTTTTTTTTTTTTTGATGACAAGTAGAATTACATTTTTTCCCAAGTAAACAGTAGGTTCACTGAAAAAGAAAGTTATGGAGGACTACAAAAATACACATATTCATGTAAAGTCAGCAGTCTCGGAAAAAAGCAAAAAACCTGAATTTTGTTCTTCTTGACTTTTTGTAAGTTTTACTTTAGAATACAGTAGCACACGTGTTTAGAGTCATTATCCTTCAAGCAAAGTACTGAAAAAACTTACGTAAAATGAAAAAAGGCTTATTAAGGTTAGCAAAGAAAATATTCCATTTCAAGACAAACAACATATTTTGGTTAACTAACAAATATTTATTATTTTACTTCATGGAAGAAAAAAACCTGAACAAATACAGTACTATTTCTTTATTTTTTCCAGTCTGGCTTTTCTTTTCCCTTTAAAATTGTGTCCTGTTAAACTGCGGTAGGTGTCCTTCTGTTAAACTGTAACCTACACAGAGACCGTTCTTAAAATACTGCTCCCTTTTAAAAAAGCCAAGTAACTTTGATTTTTTCTGAGCTGACACAGTTGGTAATACTTGGAATTGCTCAGCATTAAGGTGATTTCCTGACTCTTTGTGTAAGGTAGTGTTTCCTTTCTAATTTGTATTTCACAAATAAAGGAAAGACATTGAATGGATCAAGTCTTTTCAGAGTAGTCCTTACTAAAGTAAGATTTGATTAATCTTTGAGTTTAGAGTTCACCCAAAGAAACCTTGTTCTTTAATAAAAAATATTAAACACAAGGAAGAAAAATTGTTTTCAGCGATGCTGAGAGAATATTCTGAATTGCACACCTGAACTGAAAACAGGCATGTAACTGCTTGCAATTTTGCCTGTTAAAACATGACATTATCTCAGTCGTCTGCTTTTGCACTTGTTATTCTGCTATGGAAGGGTCCTGTGAGGAATCAAATTATTTTTAAATATTTAATAATGACTGTTTAAATGGTATATATTTATCATCCATGGACACTAGTAAAGTTTATTGGAAGAATTCATTGTGCACTCTTAGGCTTTGGGACTTGGTACAAAGCCAGCTCTTTCTTGGAGGCCTTGAAATTGTCTGCAGATATACTTGCTAGATAGATTTCGAAGTTTTAGAGCCAGGCTCTCATAAGGCCTTTTTGTACCGCTGGTATATGTCAAAGTTGTTGAGGAAATTATAGAAAGAGTTCCACAACTCATAGTATAGGTTTGGAAAGATAAAAGGGTTTCTTTGGATGCCAGGGACAAAAATAAGGTGAGACTGTCAACAGAGGACTCAAATGAAAAGCTTTTTAAAAAAGTCAAAAGTGATGACTGCTCACTTCCTAGACCGGTACTTCTGATTTATGAACTTGTTCGGAATACAATGAATTGGATGTACTTTAGCTCTCTACTCCCACAGAGGATTCCTTGGTAGGAAAAATGAACTATATGGGTAAAGATAATTGCCTTCAGGAAAGAGCTCAGACATAATTCTTTTTTTTTCAGACCAAGTCCTGCACACTTCAGGCCAGACAAATATAGTTTATATTTATGTAGCACCTTTTTAAAAAAAAATCCCTAAATTTCCTTCTAGACTTTATACAGAAATTACTTCAATTGTCACTGGACTACTATAAAATTATTTTAATATATACATGCAAAATATCTCTCCTATTTCACTTGCCTGAAGTGCCTCATGCTAGAGTTTATATATATATATAAAATATATATAAATTGTCCTTTGAATTCTAAAGATCACTTTAATCAATAAATTTTACAAGAGGCTGATTTATGGCTAAATATAACCCAGTGCCTGGGAACTGTTGTCCAAATTTGCCAAGACCTCACAGTTCACAGCATGTCATGGTCTAATATTGAACCTAAGTATTGCCTGTGCAATTTTTAGTTTTGTCAAGTTACACCTTCGAGGAGAGTCATGGCTGTAACAGTGTCTGTAATTGCAACATTCCATCATGAGGCCAGAGTGCACGCTCTAAAAAGGCTTTTGATTTGTTTGAGTAGAAAAATAATTTTTATTGGCTTAGTAAAGGTAACAGTAAGCACTTAAGTTTCCTGTAGTTTTTAAAGGCTTTCAGTTTTTCATGAGTGTATGAAGTAAGTAAGCACGGAAATTGGAAAAGATCAGAAAATTCTATCGCAACACATAGGCAGAAAGTTTTGATGGTTTTTTGTCAGTAAAGACTATGAAGTTACATGAAACAGTAAGGTGACTGCTGCAGAGTTATCAGAAATACGTCATACTGTTACTTGTGATAATTCATGCGGATCATCTGATTGTCTCAGCAAAGGCTATAGGTGTTTTCTTTCTTAAAGGTTAAGTCATAGCTCTCCACATCTTAATATTTAGTAGTTTTTTTGTTGAGAAAGCAAGTAAAAATTAGTTGAAATTACCAGTTTTTATCTCAAAGGTCAGTGATGTCTTCAACCATAGAATTGCTATGTTTCTAAAAGAGATTCGTTATTACACAGCTGAAAGAGTTAATAATACATTGTTTGCTGGCTGACTCTATTCAAGGCATCAGTGAAACTGCTGTTTCAAATGTAGATGATTGTTCAATACTTGCAATAGCTAATACTGATATTAACCTTGAGAGTTACCATTCCATCTAGAAATTAACAAAAACTAGAATATTTTATTCCAGTTTTATTCTCAATTTAATTTCCAGTTCCAAATTTCCAAATTCCAGTTTCCAAATGTACACTACAGAGGAGCGACCCAAACCATGACAATTTTATATAGAAGATTGTTTAACAAGAGTTCTCAATCCCTTTTCCATCTAAAAGAGCAATTTCAGAAGACATTTCATTCCATCAGTCTTAAATTTATGGAATTGCATTGGCAGTTCAAACGCACACATCACTGAAAACATATATATGAAAGAATGATGCTGTTTCCTTAGAGATTTCAAGCTCTCTCTCCTTTTAGCATGGTTTTCCATATCTTTCACCTGGAAGAGTAGTCACCCAATGCGTAATATTAGACCTAATGCCTCAGTAGATTTTAAAGAGCAACATTTAGAACCTTAAAACTGTTAATCAGCTTTGGATCAGAGAGAAACTATCTTAAAGGAAATACTAACACAGTTCTGGGCTAAAGCAAAACTAAAAAGAAATCAATCTATTTTCTCTATGGCTTGGGGTTTTCACCTGAAAAAGGAGTATATAAATTTCAACCCTCTTGAAAAATACACTGAAACAAACTTGTCCCAGAGGAGTTTTATAGCTTGATGCATAAGTTGCTTTTTAGGGCTTTTGAGGGGAGGTGGGGTGGTTGTTTGTTTGCCTGATTGTTTGTTTTAAGTGTGCATGATCTCAAACAGAGCATAGTCTTTGTTGCCAACAAGGGCAGGTAGTTCCTTAAGGGAAGGGGAGCCAGAAGCCAAGCATGGTAGCATCATCAGAGGCAGTGGTCTCACCAGCAAGGGTCCTGCACCCGAGCGAGGCAACGGGCCAGGAGTGGTAATGGTAGCTAGCCTCATAGGAGAGTCCTGATCATCAGAAAGGTCCACAGTGATAAGGTAGGTCCAAGGTCAAGACAGAAAGTTGAGTCAGCAGCTCAGGATCAGGTCTGGAACAGTAACTGAAGTCAACCACAGCCCAGTGATCAGCTGGCACGTCCATAGCGATGAGGTCCTCATTCTACAGGTCAGGGTCTGGATCAACAAGATATGGAGTCAGGCACAAGGCTGGCTGTGATGCAACTGAAAATGTGGCATAGGCATGAGGCGAGGGTGAGAGTCTTAGCTTAAAAAGCAGCTTCCAAGAGAAGACAGGATGGCTCTCAGTGAGTCTTCTAGATTTAAGAGCAGCTTTATTCATGGTCACTACCTGTGCTTTTTCTAAATTGGCCCTAATCGAGGGAGACAAATGACCAAGAATGGGGAAGATGAACTCAGATCTCTGACAGTCTCTACTCCTCAATCAGAGTAAAAAGTTTGACCCCAGGTCTCCCAGGAGTCTGAAATTGGAATTGCTATTTTGAAAAGAAGCTTAATCAATCATTACACAGTTTTGTAGGTGTTCCTATATTCAGGAGAAAGATTGGAGGTGTGATCTTGGAGAGCAGAAATACATTTTTGCAGTTAAGAAAAAAGTTTCTTTTCTGGTCCTGGAGAAAAAGATTTAAAACACACTTCTTTCTATCCTACTTTCTGCTGACAGTGAGCTAAAAATATTTTAGTGAATCTAATTCCCTGATATGTAACTGTTCTAAGTTTTTTTTTCTGTCAAGGAAGTCATGGTATTAAATTCAGGTTTTCTGCTACCATTATAATGGCATGTAAGAGTTAGCTACTGCAGTTCTGAGGGTTGGAAGATTCATGGTCTTTGATCCATCTATTTCCTCTTCATTTGTTTGAATAAACAGGACTGGCATTTATAAGAAAATAGTTTACTATAAGATAATACCTCAGTCCATGTTCATTTCTTCTCCAAACTGAAAATAGCCATGCACAGATGACCCCATAAAATTCTCTATAGCAAAAGGATAATTCGGAAAACAGCATTATCACTTGCTACTTAGACTGTGTCTAACCCATGCACCACAACAACGTAGCTGCACGCTCGCACCTCTTTGTTAGGCTAATTTGATTTTGCTATATGTTTAAAATACTAATCTCAATTAAACTGATTTTATCCTGCCTGACTGAAAAACAGAGGAAGCACTGGCAGAAGGAAAGGCAACCAGAGGGTATCAGAGGTCCCTTATTAAACTTAGTGACACTAATGTTCTCCCATGAGTACAATTAAAGGTAAAGTGAGATGGTGGGACACTATACACATAAGCAAAGAATTGGCTGATAGGCAAGAAATCATTTCAGTAAAATAATGAGACCTGTTCCTCTGAGACATGCTGTGGAACTAACATGCATAATTTTTCATCTGTCTCAGAAATTTTGCAATACTAATAGACCATAGAGGAAAAGAAAATCATTAAGTGTCCAGGAAAGAGTCCTTGCCTATTTAGCAACATTTTGAACTGAAAATAATCCTCTTTAACTGTCTCATGTTTATTTTATTACAGTGATAGTCTTATTAGTATGCTAAACAGTCTTAATAATGTTATTTTATATTCAGTTTATTGTGAAATTGTGAATTCTGGTTTACTTAGTACAGTTTTAAAACCAAGTGAAATTAGAACATGCATTAATACTCAACTTCAGGTATGACACTTTGTCTCTGAAGAGTTTATGTGTAGAAGAGCCCAAACCAGGGCATTATTTCTATGAAAAAAAAAGAAAAAAAGAAAAGAATTAAAAAAGGGATATTAACAAATTATCCATGTTATAGGTCTCCATCCCCTCTCCCCTCCTTCCCCTTCCTTAAAGGTTTGCTTGTGTATTGTAGGTTTTTTAATAGATCTGTGTATGTATACATGCATATATTTATAATAAAAATAAAATACATCTATAAATGTAATATAAATTAATGTATTTTCCATTGATTGTCTCTGTGAGAAGAAATTCTTCCTTAGCACTGTAAACACTGGGTTGTACAAGCAAAGTGAAACAGTGCTTCTTTTTTATATTTACATTGGAATTAATCCGAATTTACACCATATTACTCACTGATGGAAGATTCCTTCAGTCCACCCCTGGCAAAAAAACTTAGTGACTCTACATGGATGTTTGCTTTCATATTATTCCATGATAACTTTCTGAAACAGAACAATTGTTCTGGTGGATCTAAAATTTTCCTGTCCTGCTCTCTCTGTGTCTTTTTTTTTTTTTTTTTAGGGAACATTCAGCTGGTGTCACTAGGGAAAGCATCTGAACTTCTGCTGGCTAGCTCTTCTCCCAGTCCTTTCCTTTCCTGGTCCAAGTATTACAAATTTTCAGTGTCAAGAAAGTGTCGGGTTGAAAGCCGTCTGAGTAACATCTGACAGTTTTCAATAGAATCAGTCAGCTTTCAGTGAAGACGGAACATAGTGAGATAGCAACACACTTAAATTATTCTTTCAGGAAGGTACTACATTTCACTTTCAGCATTAGTTATGCACTCATTTGCATACTTCTAATATTTCCTAGCATTAGGCACAGTACAGTAAGGAGTGCCATGAAGGTGGCTAGAATATTAGGTTGGTACACGATATGCAGAGTGCATCACGATGTGAAGATCTGTTTGGAATTATGCATGGAATAATCAAATTTGTTCCAGACATAAGGAAAGCAGAAAATTGGTTATGCTTAATATTTCAGTTGCATTCAGGTGAGTTTTTCAGAGACTGTATGTGTGTATAAATATTCTTATCCTACCACTTCTGGAAGAGACAAGGATAGTTAGTCCCTTTTGTCCTTATTTCTTGCAAACAGAGGATTATAAAGCATGCACATTTCATAAGAGAGCTCATTTTCAGGATCCAGTCAGTCTCACGGGATTGTTCTCTACATAAGAGTTGTTACAGGCTCTGAAAATAATGGTAGAGCTGGAAGAAAAAGGCAGATGTTTCAGCTAGTGGGAGCTGAGCCTTTTTTTCCAATATTTGAATCCTATCAGTACCACAACCAAAAGCTTCCAGATTTCACAAGTCAGCAATACCAGCTAACAGTACACAAAGTAACTCCCTTTTGAAAACATGTTGCTTCCACAGCAAAGAATTCCAATTACTCCTTGCAATCAGGTAACCACAACTGACATTCCTGGTCAGTGCTGACCGTATTTGTGAACTTCACGAGAAGACCAGTGACACCAAGCAGCAGCTGGGACTCCAGGACCTGTGGTCCCTCAGGGGGCCTTGGCATACCAGAATTATCATGGTGGCCCTGGATCTTCCTTTTTTCCGCAGCAGTGGGCTGTTAGTTTGGTTCATTCTGTCTTGAGAAATCACAGCCTCAGAAGAGGTTAGTCAAAACGTCTCCAAGCAATTGTTTTTTTTTCCATTGAAAATTTGTAGTTTCATCAAAACACGTTGCTATTAACAACTTGCCAGTTTTAATGAAGTATGACTAGGAAATCTTTCTCACAGAGAGAATGGAAAGGGAAAGGATAGGCAGGAAGAAAGAAGGGAAGGCGGGCAGTAAGGAAAACTAGCACAGCAGAATGAAAACTAAAACTCTCACAGGAGTTCTGTGAGAGTTTTATTAAACTCCCAGTTCTTTTGAGTCTGAGCTTCATGTAAAGCTATTTAATAATTACTGCTCCAAATGGAAAAAGGGAAAGCACTTGCAAAGACGTGTGTCCTATAACCTAGTACACTATTTGTATAGATTGTCCCATTCTAATTGGAGAGAGGTAAGACTTGAACACCAAAATCTTTCTGCCAAGCAAGTGCCATAATGTGCAGGTCAGTCGCTATTTTCTCACTCAGGTTGGTCTTGTGCTGTTGGCGAGGGGTGGACAGGACAGAAAAAAATCCACATCTTTTTTGCACACTCACACCGCTACAGAACAAAGACAACTGTTTGGATGTTTGAAATCTGTCATGAAATAGGAATGTTTTTTCTTGGGCCTATCTATCTGTTTTCCCAATAACTTTGTTTCTGTGTGTTCTTCCAGTATGTGGTGGTGGTGATGTTATTATTATTATACCACATTGTTTCTCCTTTCCACATTCAGTTTACCCTTTTCCCCTATTCCTGCTCTATTCTTAGTTCTCTGTGTATTTTGTCACCAGCCAGGCTTTTATCATTTTTCTCCTTTTTCTTCTTTTTCTCTCCTTTCTCTCCTTGCTGTCCATTCTCCTCCTCTTATGTATCTGCATGTTTTGAGGGAAGGAAACAATAAAGCAAATGCAAGTAAAAGCATACTGACGCATCTGTGTGGGACTTTGTAGAAGTAAATGCAATGAGCTTGTGATCTAAGGAAATAAAATCAATGAATTACAATTAAAATGCCAACCAGACAAAATGCAATATATTTTTCAATATTGTAACTCAAATATTTATTCAAAATGAATGAGTGATTACAGTATCTATTCCCCTGCATCTGTCTAGCTTTTAACTGTTACAAAATCCATTCATTTTCTTTAAATGAAAAAGGGATTATATAAATATAGTATTTCATTACTGAGATTCATTCTTTTGTGAAATAGTTTTACTTATTTGTAAAGTAGTTTCCTAACTAGAGCCACTTGTAAACACTATTAGAATAACACAAGTCTGAAAAACATGTACAAATGACAATGTACTGCTGCCAGTAGGCTTGGAGGGAAGATCCAGTGTGACTTGTATTACACTGAGAGATGTGATTCTTTGGAATTGTTTATATATCAGTTTTTTTACATGGATGTTATTATTCCTTGCACGCATTCCAGTCAAGACAGGAACTGTATTTACCAGCACGCCAATCAGTTGGTTTAAAATGCAAGTTGGAGTAAGATATGGTGGGTTATAAAATTGCTTCTCCACAGACCTGGAGTCAATATGTCTCTTGCCTTTATTAACCCTTATAAGTTAAATACCTTGTTTATTGGCTCCTGACATAGAGCAATCCTGACATTAACCAGTGACTTCAAGTGACAAAGGATTTGGGCAGAGGGGGACATCAGCAGATTTCTTCTCAGGTTACACCATTACGTTATTTTCCTCAATAGGTCAAAAAGAAACAAAATACTGTTTGACTTGAAGTATTTTTCTCATAGTTTTTTCACCATGATAAGAAATAAGGCATCTTGACATTTTGGTTTGAATTAAACTTAAACCTTACTTACCAGTCTCCAACCCAAAAATTTCCTCCATTGCTTTTGTGCCTTATTTTTTATTTCCTCTGCATTTTAATGTCAAGTACCTAAAGGGCAGAAGATATCTCCTAGCTGTTTTGTCCCTGCCAAAGGACAGAGAGATCTAGATTAAATACTTACCAAAAATATCATACTTTTATTTGGGTTTAGATTAAATTTAAACCTACTTTCTGCTAAGCATTCTAGTGCCTTCTTCAGTGTCCTGGCTTCTAATTTATAACAGAAGAGTTACTAGCTACTGGTTGTGGATTGCAGGAAAACAAGCTTCTGAAATGTTATGATAGAAGTATTGTTCCTTTTCATTCTTTTCTGTGATGAATAAAAAAAAACAACAAACAAACTAAAAAATCCTTCTAGAGATGTATAATGATAAAGGCAGCAACATATGCAGCTGTCATTCTTACTAGATTTCTTCAACCAGATTCAATAAAGAATAAATTATGTGAGCTCGTGTCTCTGCATTCTCCATTGAGATGCCAAAGTCAGGATGAGTGAGTACATGCTTTGAGAACACTCATTTTAGGGATAAAAATAGCTCTTGCTGGTAAGTTTGCAGATAGATACACAGGCAGAACATGAGCAAACGCATTAATGAAACAAAATCAAGCTTGAATAGAAGAAGCAACTTTCTGTATTAGGAAAGGCTTTGTTTGCAGAGTATTTGGCAGTTCCTTTGAAATAATGCAGTTACACTGGCTGGCACTAATAGGCATGGTCAGAGGAATTTCAGATCAAAAAGCAAATGAAGCAGAACAAAGCAAGTAGGACAAAGGTGTTGCCAAGTCCCCTCCTTTCAAACACAGGAGGATGTGTCAGTGTAAGAGTAATGTGTTCAGATCTGCTCAGCAATACCAGGAGAACCAAACTGCAGGTTTCATCAGAGACGGAGAAATTTTCCTTACTGAAAAGTTTGCTTCCTTTTAAAATTAGGACTGAGGCAGGTCACTAGCTTTAGCTGAAGGTTTCTCAGGCTATCTTGGTTTTTATACAGCTCCTAAATGTGTTACAAACCCATCCTCATAACAGTAAATGTCACAGTGAATGACTTGGAGATAAATTCGTTATGTTGTCAAATGCCTGCTTTTCCAAGACAGCCTGCTCATTCTTATAGAGACAGATATACTCAGTTTTGCGGGGTTGGTTTTGGTTTGGGTTGAGGGGTTTTTGTGTGTGTGTGTGTGGTTTTCTCCCTATGCCCATAGCTTGATATGGATGGTAAATTTACCTTGGAGACAAGAAAATCATAAGAGAGTGCTCAGAAGGAAGACATGGCCTCCGTTGAATCACCTGGGTTTTGCCTAGGATTACTGGTAGGAAAGACTTACAGTTTCTGAGGTTTCTGACCATTACTTTGTGTATGTTTGCATTTGCAGGAGTCCGTAACAACAGATGCACACAGTGCTGCCTTGGTTTGGGCTACGCAGTAAATTTTAATGTACTTAACAGATGGTACTTTACTCGTGGCCACACCCTTTACTTGCAAATGCAAAGCACTTCAACTTCAGGGTAAACACAGTCACCTTCCTTCTTTTCCTGCTGGTAAAAGTTCGACTTACAGCTAATGAAGTAACTTTCATGTGGGCCTGGATCTTCAGTTGATTAGTTTCTCCACCTAAGGAAAACCCAGCAAGACCCTAGCAATCATCTCTGCCTTTGACCTGGAAATTCTATCCCACAGAAAGTAAATAAAAGGGTTTTTCTTGTTAGTGCAAGTGAAATCAGCCACCTGGAGAAGGCAGAACCAAGGACTCTGTGGACAACATCTTCCCAAGACAGCTGTTTCTCCCCAGGATTCTTTCAAATGCTGTATATGTTAGTCTGTAATGCTAAACCAGTCACAGTTGTCAGCAGCAGGATATAATCACAACTGCCATTTTACAAGAAACACCCAGACAGTATGCAGAAAAGTGTAATGAGCAATTAAATATTTATCATCAAATCTAAGAAACATCAGTGACCATTCTCATTCATTATGTAATGTCTTTGACTTGCCTTTTAGGTTTTTTCCTTTGAAGAACAAGTTAAAAATTAGTCAATCATTGATAAAGAATATTAGTTTGAGGTTTTTTTGTTAATATATTTATTTCGGAAAAAATGGTGCTGATGATTACTTAAGGATTAAAAATGACAGAAATAGGACCACAGAGTTGTCAAAGAGTATTAATTCGCAAACATTACGGTGCTGAAAAATAAACCACCTCTGAAACAAGGGGATTCTCTCATATTGTTTTCATCACCGTATTGCACTAGGAGGTGCTGGTTCATTATGATCCTAGTATGAAAGGCACTCAGGCTCCGTAAAGTGTCCTTTAAAAGGGTGTTTGTTTGAGCTAACACTGTAAAGTAAGAGAGAATAGTAGAGATAATTTTATGTCCCTCCACATGCCAGGGACCCCGAGGTGTGCAGCTTCTAATGGGTTTCCAATCAGCGCGTAGCAAGCTGTGCAGACCCCCTCCACAGAAAAGTTTCCCCCGTTTTAGTCATTTGAGCTACTATAGGATTTTTCTCACAAGAAAATGTCTCTATTCATTATTTCAACTGTCAAAGAAAAATATATGTTTGCAGATTCTTTTCTTGCTGCACAAGGCCATGCAGGTGGTCAGTCACCAGTACCAAGTGGCAGCTGCCTGCAGGCTTTTATGTTCCAGTAGCTGCCTAGACTACAACTGTCTGCCTAGCCTTTAGTAAGG
Source organism: Rissa tridactyla (assembly GCF_028500815.1). Taxonomy (NCBI): domain Eukaryota; kingdom Metazoa; phylum Chordata; class Aves; order Charadriiformes; family Laridae; genus Rissa; species Rissa tridactyla. Next base: position 87,596,445 of record NC_071467.1, on the reverse strand, counting down.
CCTTTGACATTGTCTCCCGTAAGATCCTCATAAACAGGCTGTTGATGCACGGGCTGGATAAGCAGACAGTGAGGGATGGGTGGGAAAATGTCTGAATGACCAGGACCTGGTCACCTGCTGCTTAGTGGCACGAAGTCTAGTTGGAGGCCAGTAGCCAGGGATAGTACATTTTTACTCAAACATAGGCCTTGTAGGACTAATACCTTTTATATTCACCTTGTGAAGTGTAAAAATTTATATTGGGAACATATACAGCCTCCAGCAAAGCAGGATGCCTTGTTCTAATTGAACTTCTACATTCCTGAGCAATACTTAATTTATAAGAATGTGGAACTCGTTATGGCTAAACTCTTATATATTACTGTCTGGTTTTTTTCCTCCTCAGAGGAAAGGATTATTGAATAGGGAGAAAAAGTACAGATGTGGAGCAATATTTTGATCCTGTAAAATTACTATTAATCTGACATGATTTTGCATTTACTGTAATTTGCTCAGTGATCATTTTTCAGTGTATTCATTTTTCTTTAATTTTTTTCATGGAAAATCTGCTGAAAATTATTTGGATGATGGACCAAGTAGTTCTTCCTTGCAATGCATGCTTTCAAGTGTCCAATGGGTTGTTTGCTAACAAGAGCAAGAAGCAGTACACTTTTCCTGAGCCCAAATATGAATATAAGTGGATTTGGGGGGCTTTTCTTCTTTTGGAGATTTTATCAGGGCTGTTACTATATCAAATTTGGTCAGTGTTCCCATCAGTAAGAAAGGTGTAATTTTTTCCTTTTTCTTTCCTGCAAAAGTGAAAGTTTTGAGACTTGGCGTTGCCTTCCCTGTGTGGCTTGTGTGTCGGTCTGTCCAAGAGATAAAACTGTCTCACTCTACCCTGGTTTTGCACATTGCAGTAGCTTGGTCTTTCCTTAATTTAGCTGGAAGGTATGCAGACATGATATTGGTGTTCAGTTTCCTTCATAAAAATTACAAGTATTGTTGCTTCATCTGCTCTTTAAATACCTCTTTTCTTTCTCAGAATGAGTTACTAACACTTGAGAATTTCAATCTGCACCATTTGAGTTTTTTTCCAATTCCACATGGAAGAATGAATACTCAGTTTTCTTACTGTTTTGGAACAGAGTGGGGAGTGCCTTTCATCGATTTCCTTACTCTGCAAACTTTTGCAAAGCACGAGTTTCTATGCTAACAGGTCTTACTGGATCATTTGAATTTCTGAACAGTAGTTTATCACAGCTGTTATGCCATATCAGCAAAACACAAGTGTAGTTTCAAAACCTGACTTGGGAAATCAGTGGTGAAACAGTGCTGAAAACAAAACTCTCATACCTTCTCCAATGAATATTTCAGTGTTGTTCAGTATTGCCTATTGGTTGTATATAGTTAACTAAAAAAAATTCATCCTAATACTCCAAGGGTAAATTGCTATAAAAATGACTAAGGAATTGCTAGAATTAAATGCTATATATAAGACTACCTGCAGGGAAGCTTTGCTTTATGGAGTCACTTAGACATTGACAGCCTAAGATATGGGCAAAGGCATTCTTGAGTTTTGTGGTATTTTCAAAGTAATAAAATTATGCACAAATGGTTCTGGAGTTTCCTGAAAGTCAGTTAGTCTAGTTTTATTGCTTCTGGGTATCTGAGTTAAAAATGAATATGTATGCACTAGAAACAAGCATTTTAGGTTCTTATTTACAATGTTCAGGGATTTTTTGACACTTAAAAGATTAAAATGATTTGCAGCTCTCTGCAGATAAAGTGCACTGTGTACCTGATATTTTCTACACAAATTTTATTTGTACTCTAATGGCATTACACCTATAAAAAGGCAGAATTACTTATATTAACAGTAGCACACATTTCTTTCTAACAATATGTTAACCATTGTCTCAGAGATTTTTAAAAGATATTATGCATACACTCTACAAATTTATACATTTCTCAACATGTTAACTTTTTGTGGACATTTTAGAGCAAGGATAAATTCCCTTAATAACTCTGTGTCCCTTCATTTTAAAAATGTTGACTGTTTGTCTCCTGAATAATTGCTGTATTGGTGATTACTTACAAAAAACATTTACAACTCTGCAAAGTGAATAGATGGTAGGAGAAAATGTATACTAAATTATTTATTTTTTCAATCTCCCAATCTATGATAAATGATTTTGCTTTGAAAACAACCAAGAAATACAAATAGCAGAACACTATAGGATCAGTAGCAAATTTTTTTCTAGAATGAGTCTTTATAAATATAGCTATAGTATGGTCTGGGTTGTATGATTCAAAATCCTTTCATTTGTTGAGTCACCACGGAAAGGAAGTTATATTCATGTATCTCAGGTGGGGCTCTGAGTGGATTCAAAGACACAGTTTAAAGGGGCGAAAGTGTGAATCAGTTAATTCAGAATAACGATTCAGTTATATGGCATGGCTTGGCTTGGCAGGGAACGAAAACTGTGTAAGCGGTTGGGATGCTGGACATCATGAACAGATTCTGAACATTATGAGAACTGAACCAAATTGCTACAAATTGTAAGTGAATCCAGAGAGAACTCTTTGGGATATTTTTTATAGGTAAACTGCTTGGAATAATAGTAGCACCTATATATTACTGTTTATAACCCTATTATGGCCAACTAAAAATGAATGACTGCAAAATCATTGATGACTAGATGTGCTGGATAAATACTTTTGAAATTGCTTCACAGGACTTGTTATTATCTTCTTCTGTTTGCCTTTCTTTCATCATTGTGTTGTCTTTATCAACACAGATAAGAGAGGGCACCCTCTTATCAAATTATATGAAGTTACAGTAGCAAGGGCAAGCTACAATGTAAGTCTCTGAAACAATCTTGTTTAGAGGGTAATACCATTCTTGGAGTCTTGCTGAATGCTTTTATTAATCTTCAGTTGATAGTATAGGCAAAGGTTCAGAAAGTGATAGGCCATAGTGAGGCAGAGCGCAACTCCATCTGTTCCTGTGTCCTGCTTGCAACAATGGTCATTAGCAGGTTCATAACAAAGGATTTAAGCTGGGGCAAATGTGTTTCTTTTGAGTAATCTTTCATATTGTAGTGATGTGTGTCTCAGATGCTTCCAGATGTCGTACCTCTGTATTCAATAGTCCTGTATGAGTTTTATCTCTGTTAGTCTGTCTAGTCCTGTTTTGAACCCATACTAACAGTCAGTTTTACTACGTGATCTGGCATGAAGTTCCACATCTTAACTATGTATTTTCTTCCCTTTGTTTTGGACTGTGTGCCTGTTATTATGTGTCGTGACTCCTAATACCTGAGTTGGAAAACACAGTGAAGACCACATTCATATTCAACCTCTCCACTCATAATTTTGTATTACTTTATTATTTGCCACTCAGTCTTGTATTTTGTAGGCTCAAGAAACCTCATTTATTCAGTTTTTCTGTATATGAACCATTCATAGATTTTCTCATTATTGCTGAGCTTTACCTTCTGACAGAAAAGGACTGGAAATACACATAATATTCAAGATTTGATGTACCATGGATCTACACTGTGATACAATGATATTTTCTCTTCTTTTTCCTATTATTTTTATAATAGCTTCTAACATTCTATATTTTTGCCTCTACTGAACTTAGGTTTTCTTGTCATTTGACTGCATATTATAACTCGAAGAACTGTCTCTTCTGTGATATTTCAGAAGCTCTGAGCACATCATTGCACAGATAAAACTGAAATTGTTTTTGTCAGTGTGCCTCACTTTATATTTATCTACACTGAATCTTAGCTTCATATTTTTGCCCAGTTAGTATCATGAATGTAATTCCTGCAGTTCATTGCAATGAGCTTCTGTCTTCTCTATTGTGATTGCTTTTGCTACCTCTCTGATATTTCCATATCAATTATGAACATAATACAGAGCACACCTCGTGGTGATTCCTCTGGTGACTTTCCTGTGTTGTGGGAAATTATAGTTTGTTCTGTGGCTTTTATCTTTCAACCACCGTTTAATCTTTGTGAAGGCTTGTTATTCCTTGGACATTGAGCTTCTTCAAGAATTATTGATGAAAAATCATGTTGAAAACTCCTTGGAAATCCAAGTAGACTATAACAAGTTGATTTCCTTTATTCATGTAGTGACTTTTTCAAGGAACTCCATCAGGTCTTTGATGTGTTTGATGTGTCTTACAAAAAAACATGTTGACTCTTTCTCAGTGTATCATATCTATCCACCAAATTCTGCTCCATATTACGGTTTCAAACAATTTTCCTGGTGCAGGCATTACAGTCAATTGTCAGAAGTTCCACAGAACTCCTTGGATAAAGGAACATAACAAACTGGTGTTGCATTAGCCATCTTCCGACCTTCTGGTACTTGAAAAGGATCAAGGGAAAGGTTTTACACCACAGAAATACCTCATTGTTTTCAGATCAGATTTTTCTAGAAGTGTCAAATGGACATATAAATAGGCAGTTATCAGTCCCTATCATTCTACTCTTCTTCTATCAACTTAGTGTTTCTTTCTTCCTTTTTTTTTTATTCCATTCCTTTACTCCTTGCAGTATTGTACATATGCCTAACTTACTAGCTCTGCAAAGCTACATAAGTCCAACTTGATTTCTAATACATTACATATAACTAATAAAGCAAAAAAAAATATCTGTCAATAAGGGTGTCCCTAATTTGAAACTGGTCCAAATAAAACCCAGTATCTTATGGACAATAGTAAATAAGTTTTCAAATGACATCTATCACATCCACCACTCTGGAGGACCTCACATGAGAAATGTCACCTTCTCTATACCATCCCGGGAAGATATCATGAGAAAAAGAACCCACAAGGAAGGGTTTGGCTGATATGTTGAACTGCTGCAAGCTAAAGCTTAAGGCCATGTGCTAAACATGTAACCTCTCCTGTCTAGCTCCTGTCTTCTTGCCACCTTTTTGCAACCTTGCCATATTTCCCTTCTTTCTTATTTCTTCGTTTTCTGTTTAATAGGATCTGATGTATTCTGTGACCAGAAAAACAACTACATGCACTGTCATAAATAACCTGGCACAGATACGACTTTGCTCACTGCTGTTGAAGTGAGAGGAGTCTAGTGGCTGCCTCTCGAAAGCAGCAAGGTTACAAACACCAGTAAGCATCACAGACACAAATGGCATTTTACTTCTCTCTTTATTTTGTTTTCTGCCCTTTCCTGTGCACCTGTCTTCAAAGAAGTAGGATGATTTTTCAGCACAAAACCTGCTCATCTCCCCTTACTACTTTGCCTCAAAAAGGACAGTTGTTTTCATCTTTAACTCTAATGCGCTGCCAAACTGTTTTTCCCTCTGCAATTTCTCTGAAGTAGTGAAGGGAAGAAATCAAAAGACATTGTCAAAATAAAGACCAAAATACTTTGTATTTCAAGTCGTAACTGTTTTTTCCATCTTTCACTGTACCTCTAACAAGGACCTAGCCAACTGAGACCTGTATTCAAAACCCTGAATCTTGTTTAACTGTTCAGTGTTTTTCAATGACAAGGTTGTCTTTGCATCTCTATATGACACCCTGGGCCCAAGTGTTCCATCAAAGCCTACACAGTTCCTCACACTCTGCTTTCTTCTGGGCAGGCATCACACTTCATTGTCAGGAAACGAACATTTAGAGGCCAACTGCCTTCAGTAGCTGCTGCTGGTTTAGATTTGACTCTGCCACCCATTAAGAACAGAAGCTATGAAAATAGGAAGCAATACTCTATGAAGAAAATGTGCCCTTGAGGTGGTCTAGATTTCATATCCGGAAGCATCCTGAGGTATACTTGGGTAGTAAAATTAATAAATAAATAGAAAAGTAGACCAAAACTTCAGTCTGCCAAGCTTTCTGTTTCTAGAATGTGAGTGTGGGATCGAGGGAGACTATTTCTAGGAAAAGACATGTTTTACAGGTGTTTAAGTTCTATTTTGACTAATGAGAATAGCCAGCCTTTACTATATTAATCCTTTATATTTACCATATGCCAGATCAGTGTTGGACCACCATTTTGTGGGTATTGCAGAAAGATTTCTCAGTGAACTCACAACCTAATTAGGGAAAGACAAGCCAGAATCATAGATGTAATGAACACAAACAGGAGGAGAGGAAGGATGAAAGAAAACACAGCAAGAGCTTGTTTTTTGTACCACTAGACTTATTTAAATTCGAGATAAATGACAGCTTATGTGCTGCAGTGAGTGTAAGCAGCTGTTCTGCTAATTGTACTTCTTCCCATGTATGCTAGTGCTAACAGTATTGCATTGGAAACACAAGTAGAAGCAGTAGTCCATTTTAAAGAAGAATCTGCAGTAAATAGTGACGAAGTGTTTTGCCATTTCTTTCAGTGACAGAAAGGCGGGATCTAAACCTAGATGGTCAATGAAAACATGTCCTCTTGTTTTGCTGAATGTTTTCTCTGTCCAATGCATGTATATTATAGGAATATGGAGAATTTAGTATTTTACAAGGATTTTTTTTCCTCCTCAACTTAGATTTTTGTAGACCTGTACTGATCTGTATCATGATAGTAATTCACAACTATAAATGTATTTGTTTTTAAAGCCCTGTGATACAGAAAATTTCTCCATTTTATGGATGAAGAACAGATATACAGAGCAGACAGATGGGCTGCTCAGTCTCAGAGGAAATCTGGATGTGCAATGAGGAATACACTCAGGAGACCCTGGTTCTTAAAACTGCTACCCTAACCACTTGTCCATTGGTATTTTTCTTGTGCATATGATTGATACAAGCATAAAAATGGCTGAACTGAACCAAAAAACTTAATTGGTTGCCTTTAGAGTATGCAGCAGTAAGTAGTATGTAGACTTGAATGTCCTGAATATTTTCACAGTTTGTGGCTCAAGGTATTTGTGATTTTGAGCCACAGAAGATGTATTTGATACCACTCAGTGGAGTTTTCTTCCAGAAGGTAGTCTAATCAACCTTCAAACATTTGGAATACCCTGTAGAGATTAATCACAAATTTAAATGTACATTTCTGTTTTGGACCAGGTACCTTTAGTTTTATCTAATACTCACTACTTCTTGCTCTGGAAAATACTGTGAACAATAATTTCATACTCACTTTTGTAAGTCAGTTATAAATCTATTAATAACAATAACATGCCTCCTTGGTTACACCTTTTCCAGATAGAGTTCTTGTCTTTGTAATCATCCTTAAGGCATTATTATTGCCTTTCTCTGTTCCTGCTCCAGTCCAACTATACAGATGGGGGATCAGATCTGCTTTCAGTATGCACGATGTGGCCACATTATAGGTTTATGTTGTTAGTTTGTGCTTGTTTATGCTGCATTTCTTTCCTAATAATCCCTATTAGTTTTCTTGGGGGGTTGGGGTTTTTTTATTGTTTTTGTCTTTTTTTTTTCTCAAGTAGTGCAAGTACAGGCGATACAAGCAAGCAAACAAAGAAGAAACCACCACCCTAGGTTTTTGGATTCTTTTGTCATTAAAAAGTATTCATGGTACTTTGAGCACAATACCTTTTTCTTTTTTTTCTTGAAGAACTATATATGAACTGGAATTTTCTCATAATGAAAAAATAATGGTTTTTTCTAAGTTAGAACAACAAAGAATGTAGGTAATTTCCTAAGAAAAAGCAACTTCAAAACATCCATTTCATTCTAGAATCTCTCATCCATCCTCCCGCATAGTCACTGAGGTGAACCGGACACAAGCCTGTAGCTTAGACCAGGCGAGTTTTCAGAGCATGAAGAGGATAGAAAGGCAGATTAGCGTGCTTTAGAAACCTCCATTAAAATTGGCCTGTTCTGGTAAAACACTTCCCCTTTAACATTCTTTATCTTCTAAACCAAAATATTTACAAGAAAAATACTACACTAATTATTTTTTTTAATGAGCACTGTAAAATTATTTAAGTACATTTTCTAATGTTCTGTTTGTGAAGTGAAACCTCCCTATAATGTGTGACATGAGAAGAGGAGAGGAGAGGAGAGGAGAGGAGAGGAGAGGAGAGGAGAGGAGAGGAGAGGAGAGGAGAGGAGAGGAGAGGAGAGGAGAGGAGAGGAGAGGAGAGGAGAGTTGGAAGGGATCTACAATGATCATCTAGTACAACTGCCTGAACTCTTCAGGACTGAGCAAAAGTTAAAGCATGCTGTTAAAAGCATTGCCCAAAAGCCTCTTAAACTCTGGCAGGCATCAGGCATCTACTACCTCTCTAGGAAGCCTGTTCCAGTGTTTGACCCCCCTCTCTCTGAAGAAGTGCTTCCTGAAGTCTGAACCTCCCCTGGCCCAGGTCTGGACCATTCCCACCCTTCCCCTCCTCAGGAAACTGTAGAGAGCAATGAGGTCATCCCTCCACCTGCTTTTCTCCAAACTAGAAAAACACAGAGTCCTCAGCCACTCCTCACAGGACATTCCTTCCAGCCCTTTCACCAGCTTTGTTGCCCTCCTCTGGACACGTTCAAATACTTTAACATTCTTTTTAAATTGTGGGGCCCGGAACTGCACACGATACTCACAGTGAGGCTGCACCAACATTAAATACACATCACAGCTAAAACCACGTTGACATTGAGTTAAGGAGTAGGACCTAAAACCCCCAAAAAACAAAGACCTTGCCCCTCTGCTGCAGTGCAGGAAATACTTAAGCTAATGCCAGAAGAGCCGGCTCAGGAACCAAAGTAGAGTTGCTTCCAATCAGTTATGTTACCTATATGTTGTTCCGACCTATACCTACTGTAAGGTGGTAACTAGTATCAGTACATGTACCAGCTAGCTAAAGGCCAGCTGAGGATCTCTGCACCAGGCTGCATCATGATGCATTGTATCTTTCTGAACTTCCAAAAATAGAGCTAAGAACATGTACTACCGCGTTCGTTTAGCTGATTGTCTTTGGTTTGGTTTTATTCCCCTTGTGCATTCAGCTCTTCAGCGTGCTATGTATTCAACAAATGTTTTTTGATATTGTTTAACTTCTATTTACTTTTTTAGTCATAAGCATAAGTAATGAAAAAAAGATTATGCTTTTATGTCTGTATAGCACCTGGCACTGAGGAAATTTCCAGGGATCAGAGCAGCATATTGCCATTGATACAACTGCTCTTGCTACTTACCCACTGCGTGCCCATTAAAGTCTTTGTTTTCCCCCCTGATCTGCATCGTTTCCTATATAAAGTGCATAAAAATGACTGCCCCCCACAGTTAGTGGTTTAGAATCTGTTTGAGATAATCTGATGAAAAGTGAAACTGAAGAAGAAAGGATTGGTATTATTAGCAGTAATGTTGCGATTAGTTCGGTATCATTGCTATGAAAGAGAGCTTTAAATTGTTCTTGTAGTAGGAGTTGCACTTCCATACAAATACGAATGAAGTGCAGCTACTCTGGTCTTTGGCAATTGTGTGCATTTGATCAAATGAGCAGAGGAAACACAATAAGCATGATCTGGATGCTTTTTTGGTAAAATGCTCCCTTTCTCAAACACCAGGTAATTACCAAAACTTCACCTACTATAACTATTTTTTCTAAATAATTTCTTGCAAAGACTTTTAGTAAAAGTTAACCATGTTCATCAGCTCATTACTCTGTTACCGAACTATGAAGAAATTGGTTAATCGATCTTAAAACAAAAAAGCCAATATTCTATGCAATTTTGATTCTCATTCATTTATACATGCACGTAACTTGGTAAATCCTGTTATGGACTAAATTTATAGTATGCTAATCATTAACCATGATGAGTTTTCATTTTAAGGTTACGCTATGCCTTTATTCTACATATACTGCACGTATGAGTATTGTTTAATATAGTCAGTATGCACGACTAATTTTTGCCAAGTACCAAGTCAGACAGAATATCTAATGAATGGCTCTGTTTTTATTTACACTGCTGCTTGATAAAACCTCTTTATGATGCAGATCATCAGCCTAGCTGCAATTAATGATGGGAGTCTTTGAGAACAACTTCTGTGCTAGCAAAGCTTGTTGCAATTTCTAAATATTTTTGAGTAGTTGTTAATCTAACTGGTAAAGATGAAGTAAGAAAAAAAAATCCACAAAGAAAAACTACATATCTCCTGGGGCATTTCAACCTGATCTTCTACTGCAGCCTTCTGCCCAAAGAGTATCACTGCATGGAAATATGTTAAATGCTTATATATTTTGCTGGGTTCTAATATCAGAGTTAACAAATGTTGTTATTTGACTGTCAATACTTGAGGAAAATTCATAAATCAACATATTTCCAGCCAGTAAGTCAGCTTCATCGGGTGCCCAACTTAAATGCCTCTATGCAAACACACATAGCATGGGGGATAAACAAGAGGAGTTAGAGATGTGCGCACGCCTGCAAGGACTATCATCTTATTGGTATCATGGATATGTGGTGAGATGGCTCCTGTAACTGAAGTGTTGGAATGGAAGCATTCAGGCACTTTAGGAAGGACAGACAGAGGAGATAAGGAGGGTGTGTCGCCCTCTATGTCAAGGACCAGCTAGAGTGGATGGAGCTCCAACTGGGGATGGATGAGGAGGCAACCAAGAGCTTATGGGTCAGGATCAAAGGGAGGGCAGGGGCAGGTGACACTACAGTGGGAGTCTGCTACATGCCACCTGACCAGGAAGACCAAGTGGATGAGGCCCTCTATAGACAGATAGGAGCAGCCTCACATTCACAAGCCCTGATCCTCATGGGTGATATCTGTTGGAGGGACAACACAGCAGGGCATAAGCAATCCAGGAGGTTCCTGGAATGCATTGATGATAGCTTTCTTCTTCAAGAGATAGAGGAGCCAACAAGAAGAGGTGATATGCTGGACCTTGTTCTCACCAACATGGAGGGGCTGGTGGGGAATGTGAAGCTCAAGGGCAGCCTTGGCTGCAGTGACCATGAAATGATGGAGCTCAAAATCCTTAGGGCAGCAAGAAGGGTGCACAGCAAGCTCACTACCCTGGACTTAAGGAGAGTAGACTCTGGTCTCTTTAGGGATCTGCTTGGCTGAATACCATGTCGTAAAGCCCTGGAGGGAAGAGTGGCCCAAAAAAGCTGGTTAATGTTCAAGGATCACCTCCTCCAAGCTCAGGATAGATGCATCCCAACAAAGAGGAAGTCAGGCAAAAACGCCAGGAGGCCTGTATGGATGAACAAGGAGCTCCTGGACAAACTCAACCACAAAAAGGAAGACACAGCAGGTGGATGTAAGGACAGGTAGCCTGGGAGAAATACAGAGAAATTGTCCGAGCAGCCAGGGATGAGGTTAGGAAAGCTAAAGCCCAGATAAAGGTAAATCTAGGTGGGGATGACAAGGGCAACAAAAAAAACTTCTACAGGTATGTCAGAGATAAAAGGAAGACGAGGGAAAATGTGGGCCCTCTCCAGAAGGAAACAGGAGATCTGGTTACCCAGGATATGGAGAAGGCTGAGGTAATCAACGATTTTTTTGCCTCAGTCTTCACCGGCAAGTGCTCTAGCCACACTGCCCAAGTCGCATAAGGAAAAGGCAGGGGCTGGGAGAATAAGGAAACACCCACTGCAGGAAAAGTCAGGTTTGAGACCATCTGCGGTCCTGAAAGTGCACATATCCACGAGATGTAAAGAAATGCATCCACAGGTCCTGAGGGAACTGGAGTACGAAGTTGCTAGGCCACTATCCATCATATTTGAGAAAGTCGTGGCAGTCTGGTGAAGCTCCTGCTGACTGGAAAAGGGGAGACATAACCCCCATTTTTAAAAAGGGAGAAAAGGAAGACCTGGGGAACTACAGGCGAGTCAATGTCACAGCTGTGCCTGGCAAGACTGAGCACGGAGCAGATCCTTCTGGAAACTCTGATAAGGCACATGGGAAATAAGAAGGTGATTGGTGACAGCCAACATGGCTTCACTAAAGGCGAATTGTACCTGACAAATCTAGTGGGCTTCTACAACAGGGTTATTGCATCAGTGGATAAGGGAAGAGCCACTGACATCATCTACCTCGACTTGTGCAAAACACTTGTCACTGTCCCGCATGACATCCTTGTCTCTAAATTAGAAGGATATGGATTTGATGGGTGGACCACTTGGTGGATAAGGAATTGGCTGGATGGCCGCACTCAAAAGAGCTGTGGTCAATGGCTCAATGTCCAAGTGGAGACCAGCGATGAGTGGCATTCCTCAGGAGTCACTAATGGGACCAGTGCTGTTTAACGTCTTTGACAATGACATGGACAGTGGGATTGAGTGCACCCTCAACAAGTTTGCTGACGACACCAAGCTGTGTGGTGCAGTCAACATGCTGGAGGGGAGGGATGCCATCCAGGGGGACTTGGACAGGCTTGAGAGCTAGGCCCATGAGAACCTCATGAAGTTCAACAAGGCCAAGCGCAAGGTCCTGCAATTGGGTCACAGCAATCCCAAGCAGAGAAACAGGTTGGGCGGAGAATGGCTTGAGAGCAGCCCTGAGGAGAAAGACTTGGGGGTGTTGGTGGATGAGAAGCTCAATGTGACCCATCAATGTGCACTCGCAGCCCAGAAAGTCAACCGTATCTTGGGCCGCGTCAAAAGAAGCATGGCCAGCAGGTCAGGGGAGGTGATTCTGCCTCTCTATTCTGCTCTGGTGAGATCGCACCTGGAGTACTGCATCCAGCTCTGGAACCCCCAACATAAGAAAGACTGGACCTTTTGGAATGAGTCCAGAAGAGGGCCACAAGATGATCAGAGGGCTGGAGCACCTCTCCTACGAAGACAAGCTGAGGGAGTTGGGGTTGTTAGGCCTGAAGAAGAGAAGGCTCCGAGGAGACCTTATAGCAGCCTTTCAGTACCTGAAGGGGGCCTACAGGAAAGATGGGGAGGGACTCTTTCTCAGGGAGTGTAGCAATAGGATGAGGGGTAATGGTTTTAAACTGAAAGAGGGTAGATTTAGATTAGATATTAGGAAGTAATTCTTTACTGTGAGGGTGGTGAGACCCTGAAGAGGTTGCCCACAAAAGTTGTGGATGCCCCATCTCTGGAAGTGTTCGAGGTCAGGCTGGATGGGGCTTTGGGTAACCTGGTCTAGTGGAAGATGTCCCCGCCCATGGCAGGGTCGTTGAAGCTAAATGATCTTTAAGGTCACTTCCAATGCAAACCATTCTGTGATTTTATATTTTTGAAATCTGTTTCAGCTGATAACAAGCGTACAGGTAACTATTAGAAATAAATGAAATTTGCTGTGAGAAGCTGAGTGAACTATTTAAATTAGAAATATAAAATAATAAAAAAAAAGAAGTCTTCAATTGCTGGAAAACATCTCTAGCGCTGTGTTATAGAAGGTCTTTCTTCAAAGTCCTTGATGTCATTTGCTTTCTCTGTTAATAACACAGCTTTAGCCTTCTACCTCCATCCTTAATGCTGACTTTGTGTTCTTTCTCTTCTTTGGAAATCATCACTAATCACAGCCTAGGTAGGCATATACAAGCTTATTTCATGCTACCAGTAAGAAATTTAAGTGCAATAACTCAGAGTTCAGTGTGAGCTTCACAAAACTTCCCAGTGCTGCAGCATAGTGTCCTGGTTCCGGCGGGGATAGGGTTAATTTTTCCTGGTATTCCATGCCACGTGAGCCATGCCCACCCTGAGCTGCCGGGGGAGGGGGCAGGAAGTCGCTGCTTGGGGCGGGCTGGGGCGTCCCGCATCCGGTTGGTGAGCGGGGAGCTGCGGTTCCATAATCGTGTTTGTATATTCCTCTGTCCGTGTTATTGTTGTTGTTTGCTTGTTCCCTTTGCTGTTCTGTTAAACTGCCTTTGTCTCAACCCAAGAGTCTTGCCTTTTTCTTCCGATTCTTCCCGTATCGGGAAGGCCTGAGCGAGTGGCACGTCGTTCTTTGTTGCCGTCTGAGCCTAAATCCCGACACATAGTTAATAGGTGACTGAGGTTCATACTTTTATATGGAGATTAACATAGGGATCAAAGGTTGAAAGGTTTTTACTCTGCACGGATAATTATTTGCCAACTCCACAAAAAAGTCTCTGCAACTTTTTGTTTGTAGGACTGTGATGAAAGAGGGAAAGCCTATAACTGTGAAGGGTACAGTTAATTAATAGTCAAATATGTATTAGTGGTTTATATGGGCCATAGAAGAAGCTACTAATTGGCTCATACTGAGTATCATCCAACTCCATTTTTCCAATCATCTCAGCCTATGAGTGGTTGATTTTATCTCCCGTGGGTCCTAACTAGCCTTGCTCTCCAATATGTGATGAGTTGTGAGTTTTTGCTAGCCAAGGTTAAGACCACAACCAGATGATGATTTCCAAAACTATCACGATGTGCTGGTTTTGAAAATCAGCAATTTCAACAGTGGCAAGAGCCAGCCACTTTTCCTGGCTGAAGTGTCTTCTGTCATACCTCATACTTCATTTGGTGGTTAAAGCACATTTCCATCTATGTGGAACAATCTGTTGGTGAAATAAATGTAATCAGCTGTCCTATGAACTTTGTGAAGAAAATGAATTTCATCATAATTAAGTCACAAAATAAAAATTTTATTGGATTCTGTCATCCTGTCAAACAGGCATAATGAATACAGCCACTATGTCACCTTGTGTCCATGAAACAGATTGAGGTATTATACTCTAAAAATAGTGCAAACCCTGGAAGATTTTCCCCCTTCTGACATGGTAAACGTTAATGAAGCTCATTTGGGTGGTAATGTGTGAATCTGACAAGTACTACCCAGAAAGAATTTTTTTTTAAATTGATTTTACAGAGTATAAATAAACAGGGTAGTATATATCTTCAGGTTAGCAGCTTACATAACATTGTACCTAAATACAGTATGTCTCATACAGATTCTTAATATTTTTTTTGTGCCATTTATTTAAAAAAACAGTTTAGTCAGAGTTGCGTGTATGATTTCGAATCGATAATAGGAAATCTTTGCTTAAAGCTTGTCAAGCGTGCTATGTCATGACACTAACATGAATACACAGAGTGGATCAGAGGTTCATCAAAGAATGGTATTCATGTTGAAATACTAAAAAAACTTAGCAGTAATTAGATTTATAAAAGTTGAAACATTTTACAAAAATCTGAATACAAATTCTGGAAATTATTTTGGAATGTAAACATTTTGAAGCAGACTTTGAAAGTTGAGTTGAATTTTACTGAAAATGTTAAAACTCAATTGGAATTAAAACAATCAAATAAAACATAACTTCCCTGGAAATCAGTTTCTAGTTTTGAGAAGGCATGTTCATTACAAACAAGTAATTTGAAGGATATTACAAGCATCGTGTCACACAAAAGATATGTTGTACACATCTATACAAAAGGAGGCCGAGGGTATTTTCTAGTTGCATCTGGAGCTATAATTGTATTTCTGTGGGTAGATCTTAGAACAGCATCACAATCTTATCACCAAAAACCCTGAAGACATTTTTTCCTTTATTTTTTGAACGCTAATCACATCAATGAAGCAGTCCTGAGTAGAACAATTTCAGACAGTAGAATTATTAAATAATACACTTAGAATATGACTAGTAAGCAGAATTTTAAAAAATACATCTAAGATATTTCTTTCTCTCTATCTTTAATTAAATATAGTTATAAAAATGTTAAATAATAAAAATATGAAAATCCAAAAGGAATTGTCTGGAATAAGGTCAGCTGCATTAGTATTGAGGAGAGAGATACTTCTGTTTTAAAATACATGGCTCACACAGAAAACTGCAAAATGCTCCTCTGGTTTGGTGCAGGTAAGCCTTAGCATTAGGATTATGTTTTCCAGTGGAAATGTAAAAGCATGTGCTGTAACTATGAGTAACTGATACATTTTCTTATTAGTTTAGCTAAAGCTTTGCTAGCAGGATCAAGAAAGTTTCATTAAGCATTTTAATTAACTCAGGATTCAGAAGGATTTGAGGATTTTCAGCATTAGCCTACCTCCCTGTTCCTGTAGAAACAGCATCTTTTATCATCATGCCCATTCTGTAAAAAGGAAGAAGATTTAATCCCCCTAGAATTTTCTTCTTTGCTTATCATGAGTATTAACATGTTCTTTAGAATTATATGACTCCATTTCACTTTCAGAGACGTGTTGAAAGCAGGTAAGAAAATTAAGGCACTTCACTGCTTATATGGATGGTTATACTACAACAATTACATATTAGTAATACTAATTTGTATTACAGTAGCACCTGGAGACCCTTTCTGAAATTAGTGCCTTACTGTGCTAAGCATGGTACTAACATACAAAAGATGGTTCTTCCCCTTCGGAGCCTGCAGTCTGAATGCATAAGACTGACAAAGGCTAGAAAAAATCAAGAATTAATTCACCAAATTTCACAGATGGAAAACTGTAACACAGAGACGTTTAGGTCTGTTGGGTTTTGGTTTGTAGCTTTTTTTCTCTGACGAAGTTTTGCCCCTATGATTTAAGGTATAAATTTTAACTGAGATAGCTTAAACAATAACCAGTATAAAATCTCTGTTGAACAGTCATAATAAAATAACTCGCTTATTTCAGCTTAGTGGAAATCATTTGGGAACAGATTTACCTAAACCCAAATAAGACACTCTTATTCCTAAAGCATAAGGTCCACACAATCTTTTGCATTCACTTAAAATCCATCTTAACGATACAACTCCCATGAACGTATGCCTTAAATAACTTGTAAGTAGTCTTGCAAATAATCTGAAAGCACAACTGTGACTTTGACCTGGCAAGGCCTGTTGTTGAGTTTATTGTGCTGGGCAGGAGACCTCCTTTTTCTTTATATATCCTCACTTCAGTGTCAAGATAACTTTTTGAATTTAAATCCAATTCTCTTCATCAGCTAAAACAAAGTGTCAAAAAAGACTGCCCAATGCACTGGTCAGTCCATTGCTTAGCATCTTATGTGACATCTTTCCAGACTCTCATCTGAACTGCCAAATTAATTTGTTTCAATTTCTCATTAACTTTATAGGGGCGAACTCAATAGGATTGATTTCAGTGGAACTGCTGGCAGAGTAAATGCTCATGCAACTTAAGCATAAGTAAAGATGTGTTCAAAGTCTGGTGTAAAACTTAGAACTGAGCACAACTTTCAGTTTCTTTCTAGGGAGCATTGTCATTATTTTAATGTAAAGCTTTTTCTTCAATCAAGGCAGAAAAAACGACGCCCAAAACCCAACCAACAAAACAAAAAAGCCAGTACCAACAAAAATCTTCCAAGGGATTAGAAATATCCAAGAAATTGTGTGCATTTGTTTGATTTTATGACACATTAAGTTGTACAATGGTAGTTGTCTCTCTTTAAATAAGGGACCAGTAGTCCCATGAGAGACCTTAGACTGCTAGAAGCACTGGAGCAAGTCTGCAGATACTGCAGTCCAAATGAGGCAGTGGGCAACAAAAGAAAAGAATTGCCTTTAAAATGGCATTAATGCAAAATGGATTTGATGTTGAGCCAAGGCAAAAATGACAATTTTCTCAACTGGAGGTTGACGAACATCATTAAAAGCAAGATTTTAATTTTTCATATTCTGTGCTTTTTATCAGAGAAAAAAATTAAGGGAAGTGTTCTAATCCTGCTGAAAGAACATTAATCATCTTGGCAATAGTATAACATGTGGAACTTGTATCAGCTACTAATTAGAAAGGTGACATTTGATTTGAGGATTAGTTTGTGCGATATATGGCCAAGAGTTTGTAAGTGACTACTGCTTTTATACACCTCAAAACAGAATGGGGGGCCTCTCTTCAGGGTCTCTCTCTTTAGGATACTCTCTGATACTCTCAAGATATATTCTTGAGATGGATATTTTGAATATCTAGGTTGATATGTACAATCAAAAAAATGAAACTTACAGTTTTAAAAGTACACTCTTGTAATTGTCTTGTCTTTGCCTCAGTTAGAAGCATTTCATATTTTAGATCTATCTGTGTGGGGTTCAGACTTTGCATGTGACCACACTAAAATTTGATTTCACTGATACTTTCAAATTACTGTTGTTGCTGTTTTAGGAAGAACATCTCTGACCTTCTTGCAGTATGTACACATGTCACCAATAGCTGCACACAGACATAGCTGCAGAGATTTTAAAAGCTTTTTTAAAAACAATTTAGGTTCTAATTTGGACAAAAATGCAAGACAGTTTCTTATTGTAGTAGATCTTGCCATACTTTAAAAATGTGGTACTTACACTGTCATGAGAAGATTGAATATGAGAAGGGGTCATAGTACAGTCCTAAGAGATTTTTGTTACATTACCAAAAAAGAAGCTGCTCAGACTTGGGTCCAACTAACCCCAGAATGGTTAAAAGTTGTTCCATTACATGCAGTTACAATTTCAGTCCTTCTCCTGATAGCTGTTGCCATCTGTGTCTGACTGAAATGTCTTTCCTGGTCTTTTTGATTTCCTCTCCATTTGCACTATTCTGGGCTTATCTGGCCTCTTTTTTCTGGGTATTTATTTCCAACTGGCTAAAAAGAAGAGGAAAGTGTAAAAAATATTACTTGTCCTGAAGTACATTTAGCTACTTCAAAAGATTTTTTTTCAGGATTTCAAAAAAGTAAAGTATATTCAAATACCAGTATTCTTTTTACTTGCAAACTTTTTGTTGCATTCTGATTCTCTCCTTGTTACCCTTTCTTCTCTCTTGATCTGCCCATTTTCCAGTACTTGCTTTGTCTTCCCGTTCATATTTCCATCCTTTACATTCTAGCCTATACGATTTTTCTCTTACATGGTGTATATATATAGATATGAATTACCCCTCTATTTAGGGAAAACTTTTAACATCTGTTTCAGAAAGAATTCTAGTAACAACAGGTACCTAAGGGTTGGATCTGAATGCTTGAATGGCTGTGTTGTGATCAACTGAGAAAAAGAATTCTGAAAAAGGAAGATTGTGCTTTGGCTGATATTTTATATTGGTTGCAAATCACCACGTGTTGTCGAAGTGACTGATCTGTGCAATTGTGTGTTCAAGCAAAATGCACATATAGTTTAATAAGACCTGAAAAGGAGTCTGGGTTGGGGCATATACACCCATGATATTAATAACAACACTTTCTGGAATACAGACAAGTGTTGTGTTTCTTTTCATAGAATCATAGAATCGTGGAATGGTGAGAGTTGGAAGGGACATTAAAGATCATCTAGATCCAACCCTACTGCCATGGGCAGGCACACCTTCTTTTGATGTGGCCCAAGATACAGTTGACTTTCTGGGCTGCGAGTGCACATTGCTGGGTCACATTGAGCTTCTCATCCACCAACACCCCCAAGTCTTTCTCCTCAGGGCTGCTCTCAAGCCATTCTCCGCCCAACCTGTTTCTCTGCTTGGGATTGCTGTGACCCAATTGCAGGACCTTGCGCTTGGCCTTGTTGAACTTCATGAGGTTCTCATGGGCCTAGCTCTCAAGCCTGTCCAAGTCCCCCTGGATGGCATCCCTCCCCTCCAGCTTGTTGACTGCACCACACAGCTTGGTGTCGTCAGCAAACTTGTTGAGGGTGCACTCAATCCCACTGTCCATGTCATTGTCAAAGACGTTAAACAGCACTGGTCCCATTAGTGACTCCTGAGGAATGCCACTCATCGCTGGTCTCCACTTGGACATTGAGCCATTGACCACAGCTCTTTTGAGTGCGGCCATCCAGCCAATTCCTTATCCACCAAGTGGTCCACCCATCAAATCCATATCCTTCTAATTTAGAGACAAGGATGTCATGCGGGACAGTGTCAAATGCTTTGCATGAGTCCAGGTAGATGACATCAATTGCTCTTCCCTTATACACCGATGCTGTAACCCTGTCATAGAAGGCCACCAAATTTGTCAGACACGATTTGCCCTTAGTGAAGCCATGTTGGCTGTCACCAATCACCTCCTTATTTTCCATATGCCTTAGGATAGTTTCCAAGAACATCTGCTACGTATCAGTATAGAGATTTAGAAAAATAAGAGGCAATTCATGGACGGTAAAATTGATCAACATATGCCTGATCTTTCTTAGAAGACTTAATTAAAACTGTTAGAGGATAGGAATCATGTCTTCTTCCCAGCAAAAGCTCAAGAAATGGTATTAGTCACTTATAGGCATTGTTTTTGGAAAATCACCTCATATCTTGCAGGATTTTGGTGCTATCTAATAGCTGATGTGTGTGATGGGTGGTGGCTTACTTTCTCTTTGTCTTTTTCAACGAGGAAATACATGTAGAGAGCAAAGCAACAATTGCACGATCCCTCCGTTCAATAACACTTTCTTGACTTTAAGACCATTGTGTGTACAGCACAGCAAGCAGACAGAGCCAACCAAGTGTGCCAATGCCTTATCTCTCTCTGCTAAGCTCATCCAGGGCATCTGATGAAGTGCACTCAACAAGAAATAACAATGAAGATAAGGGTGAAGTGCTTCCACCCTTCAAGTTTTGCAAATCCCTTGCCATGGGACCGTGGAAAATGTAAAGAGAAATCCCCTCTTCCCCCAGCTTCTTTTGTTTTTTAGTGCAAGACATTTTCTTGCAAGACATTCCCTGTGGAAAAGAGGGATAGTTTTTTATCTGGATCTAGTGCGAAATATTTTACTGATTTTAAAATTAAAGGTTTCTGTGTTGGCAAGTCCAGAAAACCATACATCTCTACTTCATAAAAAACATAGTGTAAACTCAGTGAATCAAAGATGCCAATTGTTCCTAAAACACCCTGTAAATGTTTCTTTGCAAACATGGATATAAAGCCGTGCAAGGTGTAGAATGAAAGGCAGCCTTGTTGCCTGATCTTGGCAGTCAACATTAGAATAACGTACAGCTCAATAGCACATTAACATTTTCAAAGACGATGATTTCCATTTCTTATCATAATAAAAAAAAGCCCCAAAACATAAAAACATATTACAAATGAAGACAAAATGCAGAAAAAGTTTTAGTTTACTAACTACCTGAAATACTAAGTGGAGCCAAGTTAAACTTTTAGAAATATAAATCCCATCTGTTATACTTAAGTAAATCTCTGCAAAATTTTGCTTTCCTTTAAGCTTCAATTTTAATTTAAAAAGTGTTTCTAATGGTGATCATCTCTTTGATAGATGATGTAGGGCATGATTTGTAAATACATTTTGCAATGATCTGAATATTTGTACTTGAGGTATTGCAGCACAGACCAAAGAAAAGTGAGGTAGAGCAGAGAGTAACGATATTACCCATATTATCTGTCAAAGCTGTCATCATTTGGCACTGGTGGTTGCACCGTTCTTCCATTGTGGGCCTCTGGCAGCTGCTGTTCATTACACAACCCTAGCTGAAAAGATTGATACCAACCTTCATTTGAATAAAATAAATTTCTTTCTGAAAAATGGTTGGAATGTACTTAATCACGAAAGGGGAAACATCTAGACCGTGTGTCATGCTGATGATGTTGAAAAATGGGCCGTGTGGTGCAAAACCTATATGAATGTTCTTTTTGTGTTTCTTTTCAGTTGTAGCCAATATTGAAGCTAGGTTTGCATATCAGGACTTGCAGTCATACTTTTAAGTGTTAACTTAGCTTGTGGTCCAAAAGAATTTCAGGACTTTATTAAATTATTTCTGTGAAATAAAGTTGCTTGGAAATAAAAGTTAAGTGGAAAGTAAAGTGCTGCCTTACTTAAAGGCAGCAACCCAGATATTCCATGTTGAGTTTCCTATCAGTAAATACTGTTAACATATTCTATTGTATTCTGTTGGGTAAATTATTGACAAATTATTTACTTTCAATAATGTAAAAGAATGAGATTTCCATTAGAGGTAGAGAGTTAATAAAGATGTAAGTAATACGATTTTAAAAATCACAGAAAAAGAATATACAACTGAATATCCAGTAGATGGAGCTTCATACCTCTAAAATGTTTCATTTTATCAGAGTAAATTTAACTTTAAGGTGGCTGTTAAGATGCAGTCTAAAACTAAACATAAAAATTACAGCAAAGATAATATCAAAGTCAGCTAAGACAGTGGCAGGATTAAAAAGCTTAAGCTGTTTGTAAAAGTGCTTGATCCCTCAGTAAGGCAGCTAATAATGCAAAATAAGTGTATTTGATTAGAAAATACTAGTCAAATGGATGTTAGTATACTTTCCCCTCCGTTTGCTTTTTGTTGTTGTTGTTGTTGTGTGTTTTGGGGGAGGGGGTTGTGGTTTTTTTGTTTGTTTGTTTTATATCTAGATTTTTACATTCAAAGACCAAGCAGTAATTCTTATTAATTTCTGCATATTTTAGTACCAGAGAGCGCCAAGTCATATTTTTTGAGATTTCAGAAAGACATAATGAACAGTATGTTGAATATAAGTTAGAATGTTTTCATAGAATTCATGGAATTAATTAGCCTTCATTTCTGGTGAGGAGATATTGAGGAGAGAAAAGGGCTATGTCAATGAAATTTTTATGCAATATGATTATAATTTGAAATTAATATTTTTGAGGAAAGCTTGAGACCACTTGAGAACAGGTTAATATGTCCTTATTTATACTGTAGAATGGTATTTGAACTAGCCTTTAGTTTTGATGAAGAAGACATTTAGCCTGTTTGCTGTATATAGCCTTTTTTTCCAGAAAGCTTCAACAGTGACGTTACAGTAGAAAACCTACTTGGAGGAGAAATAGTTTTTTGGAAAGATGGGCTTTGCAAACCAAGGGAAGGTGGTTACTGCACCTTCTTATTTATATTGTAGGGGCATATTCAATCATTCCCTCTGCAATATTTTTGATTCATCTTCTTATGCTTGAAAAGATGCCTAAACCTCAGCCTGTGTTAACAGAATTCCACTTGGGGTAGGCATAACGCCGAAGACTTTGTATCAAGTGTCTGTGTCATTCAGACCTAGGTATCGGTAGGTATTAAACACCTCTTAAGCAATAATGGACTTCATTAGGAGTGACAAGAACTCAGTGAACTGTGGCTGGGATCTGTGAAAAGTCAAGGTTAGGTTTGATTTTGGTGGTGGTTGCATTGTAAATGATTTAAAAAGAAAAGGCAGTGAAAAAGAATATGTTTTATGTGGTTGCTGTGGTTTTGCATTAATATTACACAAGTATCTATGAAATCTGGTACTTTTGGAGTATATGATTCAAAGTCTAATTGCATTAAATACTGAGTACCTTACAATTTCTGTATATATCAACCAAGCTTTTATTCTGGTTTAGTCAGAAAGATAGAAGTCACAGGACAGATCTTGAGACCGTTATTAACAACCCAGATTTGCACTGGAAAACTGGAGAGAGGCAGAGGGTATTATCTTGGATGTAGCGTGACTTTGAATCTTGTAAAACAGGAGAGATTCAGTCCAATTCGAATCAGCAAAATTACTTTTGGACTGTCTGTGCCTATCAGTGTAAATGCGTTCTAACATTTTTCTGTCTTTTAAGCCATTTTACAGACTGGAAGCCCAGAGAAGGAGGGAGGCATCCCGTTTGGCGATGGGATGATTTATGAATTGTTTCAGTAAATAATGATAAATGATCTCTGACTTTGGCCTCCCTCCCCCAGGTTTCTTGTGAGCATGGTCATGCCCTTGCAAGCACAGTGTGTTTTCACGCAGCAGCACAAAACTGGTACGGATTTAAAAAGGCATCAAAAATGCAGATTTTCTTTAGGACTCCATTTCATGAGCATGCTTCCCTTTGCATTAATTCACATCCAATCATTACTGCCTTTAATGTTCCTTTTTTGGGTCTAAATGCCCCCTCAAGAAATAGGAGTTGCTCCTGACCCTCAAAGCCACCTCTTCCTTCCTCTAGAGAAAGCTGTCACTCTTCTCTCTGTCTTTTCTTTTCCTCTTCCTATTCTTCTCTTTCTCTTCACAGACAACTGTTGCTACACTGATGGAAAGCCCATGTTTCAGGGGATTCCCGTGGGGCAGACTAGCACCTCGAGGAAATCCCCTGTGGGTTTCTGTTCTCCACGTGAGGCCAGGCAAATGCAGAGGGAGGCTGTGCTTGCTGAGCTCCTCCCAGCAGGGGCCAGGGGAAGATGCTGCCAAGAGTCTTCCTTGTTCTGGCGCTGTTGGTCGTGGTAGTAATGGCACACGCTGGACAGCATATGGATTAAGTTCAGCAAAGAAAGCCAGGGCGACTGAAGTGAACATTCTCTGTTTCAGAATCTCTTGAGGTCAGCGATAGAGCTACAGATGCTCACGCCAAGCAGACATGAGCCCTCTTCTCTCTAATTCCTGTTCCTTCATGGCCCTTTATATCAGAGTGTTGTCAGAAATCGACAGAGTAAGTGGCTTTGAAGTTTGCAGAGAAAGATGCAGCCTAGAAAGAAAAGAGGGATGGACTTGTCAGTTGGAACTGGAAATACTGTACAAGCCTTCAGGGGTTCCTGAGGCCTCTGCTTTCAAATCAGAGAAAGAACAGCTCTATGTGAAAGAATAGGGGCCAGTTGTAGTCTGGAGTGGGAGAATGGGCTCCTAAGGCTCTGCTGAATGAAAGGGAAAATGAAAAGGCAGGAACACCGCTCAGAAACACTATTTTGTGTGCTGCGGAGTTCAGGTGTCTCCTACCAGTTCAGAGTAGGGGATTGTAGCATGACATGACGGAGGTTAAGGTGAGACCAGAGGGCAAACTGCATAGCCATAGGCATAAAAGTGTCTCTGTAAATGCTTTGCTCAGGATTCTCCAACACTAGATTCTCAATGGTGGTGATGGCAGGAGAGTGGCTATTCATGCCGTATCACTGCACGAGGTAGGATGCTTTCAACAATTTCTCTTAATGTGTGTTGAAGGAGAGAGGATATGTAAAGCAGATGATGTTAATAAATGAGCTGTTTGCAAAAAGCATCGCAAGATTTAAGGGATAGACAGGAAGGAGAGCTGGATGTTAAAGGAACCATTTATTCGTATTATTAACGCATAAAACATCAGAAATGTAATTGCTTAGAAAGCCAGTGACATATTTATTGTTCACATTCTTGCTTTGCATAAATCTTCTCTGTTACTTTGTTCAACATTATATACATAAAATGTTCTAGACATTTTTAAAAACAATATAGCAAACCACACAACAGAAAATGTAACCCCGATGGTGCATGTACTTCAGACAATACCATTTTATTACCAACATCTGAAAAGGAAAAAGCAGAAATGGGTCAGCAACCCATTTAAATGATTTTACAGCACACTCAACAGTGTACTTAGACGAAAGGAATGCAATTAACCTGACTGCTAAAGTTAACTGCAGGCGGCCATTTCTTACATGACAGGAATCTGCACGCTGTAGCTAGCTGTATTTTAGTGATGCAGCAGCATTAGATAACTTTCATTTTATGGAATGGACCTACATTTTATTTGTTTTGTTTCAGTTTCATTTTTGGAAACCTGCAATTAAAATACTTAATTATTTCTTAGTATGACCGCAGGTGGTATTTAACTGAAGGAAACTCACAGAACAAGAAGCTTCTGAAGCTATAAAGGGATCAGAATAATGCGGATATAGTAGTTAAGGTTTAGTGCAAAAGCAGTTCAAAGAAAGTAGGGTTGTGATTTAAAATAACATCTCATTAGTTGGTTTAATTACTCACTGCCAGCAATAATTGATTTTTAAGGATGGAAACAGAAGCACATAGCACTTAGGAAAAAGAAAAGATTTTTACCTCTGGTATGTTGGACGAAAGATGAAGGTTCCCTTGGAAGAGTATGTGATTCTGATTAGGTTTCTTAACTACTTTGAATTATACTGATTATACTGTATTTGGAAATTAAGTCAAATAGCTACAATATTTATTGTGTCTTTCTATAGCATTTATGTAACTTTTCCTTATTAGTAGCAAAAATTATTTAAAAGTAACTATTCTTAAGACTCCTATTTAGATAAGCAGTTTACTAGGTGATGATTTCATGTGTAATGTACTTCCTTCTATCCTAACAAACATTCTGAGAGAGTTCTCATCAATCCTCTGTCACGTGGTAGCATGTACATGTAGCTGTCGGAGACCATGGCACATAGAGCTTGTTGTTCTGTAACTCAGAACAGAAAGACCATCCCAGTTCCCCAAAATAAGATGAGTAATCTGCATAGAAAATGAGTAATAATGAGAAAACTACTTACTTTTGAGGTTTATTATCCCAGCATGAAATTTATTGTTTTTAATAATTTGACATATATTCTATATATATTCTACTGAATTTTAAAAAGATTGTACAGGGTTTAAATGCTTGATTTTTCAAGTGATGGGCATGCAGAAGCATTCATGCAGGCCCAGATCTCATACAAATATCTCTGAATTGTCATCATGATGTATAAACTCAGCATATCATGTAAAGACAGCTGTGATTGTGCCTTAAGTAGCAACTTTCCTGATGCACACAGGTATATGCTGGGGTTTCTGCTTCTTTACCCTCAGATTTCTCTGCATTGGCATTGGTTCTAGAGATGCCCAATTAAGCAAACACTGAAAAAACCCAAACAAAACTCAACAAATTCTCCATCACTTTAGTAAAAAAGCATCTGTCATTTAGACCTGATGTACACCATGTTGGGTTTGTTTCTGAATCATAGAGTCAACGGATCACAGGACAGTAGGGCTTGGAAGGGACCTTCAGAGATCATCTTGTCCAAACCCCCTGCCAGAGCAGGTTCACCTAGAGCAGGTTGCACAGGAACGCATCAAGGAGGGTTTTGAATATCTCCAGAGAAGGCGACTCCACAATCTCTCTGGGCAGCCTGTGCCAGTGCTCTGCCACCCTCAAAGTAAAGAAGGTTTTCCTTATGTTGAGACGGAATTTCCTGTGTCCCAGTTTGTGCCCGTTGTTTCTTGTCCTGTCACTGGGCACCACTGAAAAGAGTCTGGCCCCATCCTCTTGCCACCCACCCTTTAGATATTTGTAAACATTGATGAGATTCCCTCTCAGTCTTCTCTTCTGCAGGCTAAACAGACCCAGGTGTCTCAGCCTTTCCATGTAAGAAAGATGCTCCAGTCCCTTGATCATCTTCATAGCCCTCCTCTGGACTCTCTCCAGTAGTTCACTGTCTTTCTTGAACTGGGGAGCCGAGAACTAGACACAGTACTCCAGATGTGGCCTCACCAGGGCAGAGTAGAGGGGGAGGATGACCTCCCTCGACCTGCTGGCCATGCTCTTTTTAATGCCCCCCACGATGCCATTGGCCTTCTTGGCCACAAGGGCACATTGCTGGCTCATGGTCAACTTGCTGTACACCAGGACTTCCAGGTCCCTCTCTGCAGAGCTGCTTTCCAGCAGGTCAACTGCTAACATGTACTGGTGTATGGGGTTATTCCTCCCCACGTTCAGGACACTGCATTTGCCCTTGCTGAACTTCATTAATTTCCTCTCAACTCAACTCTCCAGCCTGTTCAGGACTAGCTGAATGGCCGAGCAGCCTTCTGGTGTGTCAGCCACTCCTACCAATTTTATGCCATCAGCAAACTTGCTGAGGGCACACTCTGTCCCCTCATCCAGGTCGTGGATGAACATGTTAAACAAGATTGGGCCCAGTACTGACCCATGGGGAATACCACTAGTTAGAGGCCTCCGACTAGACTCTGCGCTGCTGATCACAACTCTCTGAGCTCTGCCATTCAGACATTTTTCAATCCACCTCACTGTCCACACATCTAACTCACACTCCCTAAGCTTACCTATGAGGATGTTATGTGAGACAGCATTAAAAGCCTTGCTGAAGTTGAGGCAGACAACATCCACTGCTCTCCCGTCATCTACCCAGCAAATCATGCCATCATAGAAGGCTATTAGATTGGTCAAGCATGACATACCCTTGGTGAATCCATGTTGATCACTCCCAATGACCTTTTCCTCCACATGCTTAGAGACGACATCCAGGATGAGCTGTTCCATCACCTTCCCGGGGATGGAGGTGAGGCTGACTGACCCATAGTTTCCCGGGTCCTCCTTCTTGCCCTTTTTGAAGACTGGAGTGACATTGGCTTTCCTGCAGTCCTCAGGCAACTCTCCTGTTCTCCATGACCTTTCAAAGATGATGGAGAGTGGCTTCGCAATAACACCTGCCAGCTCCCTCAGCACTTGTTGGTACATCCCATCAGGGCCCATGGATTTGTGGGTGTCAGGTTTTCCTAAAAGATCTCTAACGCAGTCCTTCTCAACCAAGGGAAAATCTTCCTCTTTCCAGACTTTTTCTTTTCCCTCCAGGGTCTGGGATTCCTGAGGGCCGGCCTTAGCAGTGAAGACTGAAGCAAAGAAGGCATTCAGTAACTCCGCTTTCTCTGCATCCTCCATCACCAGGGCACCTACCTCATTCAGCAGCAAGCCCACATTTTCCCTAGTCTTCCTTTCGCTACTGATGTACTTGAAGAAGTCCTTCTTGCTGTCCTTGACATCCCTTGCCAGGTTTAATTCCAAGTGGAAATTAAATCCTTCCTCATTGCCTCCCTGCATACTCTGACAATGTTTCTATATTCGTCTCAAGCGGCCAGTCCCTTTTTCCACATTCTGTAAACATCCTTTTTCCATTTGAGTTTTTCCAGAAGCTCTTTCCTCATCCATGCAGGCCTCCTGGCTCCCTTGCTCTATTTCTTACTCACAGGGATGCACCAATCTTGACCTCGGAGGAAGTGGTGCTTGAATATTAACCAACCCCCCTACCTTCTAGGGCCCTAACCCTGTGATTTACCCCTTCTGATTCCTCCAAAGTTTTTTAAAGGCTGAAGTTAGCTCTCCTGAATAGATTTTATTAACTATTTTTTTTCCTCTTGGTCCAGAAATCCAGAACACCTCGAAACATTAGTTGTCTTTTTAAATTAAATCTTACACATTCTTTTCATTCCAGGTGCTGCGGCTTTCATAAGAATAATAAATATTCTAAGATAGCATGTGAAATCATAAGAATGAACATAACAGTCTATTATTCTCTCATAAGAAAATCTCCCAGATTGAGTCAAACCATGAAACAATGCTTTACCAGGTCCAGTTAGACAGAATATCTCAGAGAAAACTATGAAATCAATCTTTTAAGAGTTTTCTTTGAAAATCAAGAATAAAATTTATAATCACAGCTTGTCTAGTCCTAAAATGGTAGGTGTTTTTTTTTTTTTCCCAGCTGCCTCAGTTGCAGTGAGAGAGTCTCACTTTTGACATTGACCCCAGTCTATGTTCTTATACTTCCCTTGAACCAGAGAGGTCGCCTCTGAAGGCTTTCTTTCTGAGTTTTCCCATAGTATTTCTCCTAAGGTGATCTCTTTCTGTTCACTTTTACAGTTCTTTCTTGGTCTCCTTTGGAATCCATACATGAATCTGTCAGAGATTTAACTGGGGAGCTGAGAGTCTGGCTATGCCAATGCCATTTGGTTCTTTAACTCACTCCTGTCTTAGACATTAATTACCTTAATTAGTGGCTGAAGAAGATCAAGGCATTCATATCAGCTAGATGACTGAGGTTTCTAAGGATTCCTGTGCACTTTTTATTACTTCGGTTTGCAATGTAGGGTTTTGATTAATATCTGAAGTAGTGTAAAGGGTAGTCAAAATGTTCTTGTCAAACGTATTTGAGTTAAAACAGCTTTTAAAAAATTAATGAGGTAGGCGTGGTTCATTTGAGTGAACATTTTCCCCATCTACTTTGTAAAACAACTTTAAAAATCATGGTTTTGTTTAATGTTTAAGTTTGTTACATTTTGATACTTTTTCAAAATAGAAAGTATCAGAACTTAAGGATATTCTTAAACTGTATTTGTAGTTTAGACGCATTTACAGTTTTGAATGTAAACTTCCTGGCATGTTTCCTTGAAGCAAAAGAGAAACTAAAATAAAGAAACAAAAAGGAAACTTATTACAGTTGCTTCCTTAGAGCTTTTACATTCTCTGAGGCACCTTTGTGACCAATCATGGTATCTCCTCATTTCAGTTTTAATGAGCCAAAAAGATGAAAGTTGCTTCAGTTCCTGTTCTTCTAATTCCACCATTATGATTGTTCCTGTTCTTCAAGTCTTCTAAAGAGCTGAATTAAACAAAATGTAGATTTAGCTGTTGAATTGATGACAGCTGATTGCATTCCTACTAATAGTAGCCCTTTATGTAGTTGCTTATCTCTGTGAATTATGTGTAAAGTGAAAACAACGAAAAAAATGGGTTGCAAACAGATTCAGCATCCCAAATCTTGAAAAAAAGCCCACATTTAAAGTCACTGAAAGAAAAATATTGAGTGAAGTGGGAAGAGAGAATTTCTTCCTCATCCCTGACTTCATTTCTGTTAAAGACAGAATACGTGCTGTGACCTATATCTGCCCTGGATGTCGATGTCTATCTATGTCAAAAATTTTTTTTTTGCACTCTGTCAGCCCAAATGGCACAATTATACAGAACTGAAAGAATGAAAGTAGCAGCAGTTAGCCAGAAACTGGGCTGCAACCTCAAAAATTGGTTTAGAGTGGTACTAGAAATGGAAGTAGTGATGTTTGGCATTTGCACAATAGTCTACTTTTATCCAAACTCTGATCTTCTACTTTTTCTACAGCCAACGCACATGACTGTTCTGCTGGATATGCATAATCCTTTAAAGATAAGATTTAATTCGGGACATCTCTCAAAATTAAAATTAAGCATTTTTTTGGAAGAACTTAAGCCACTGTTAGCAGAAGGGCCAATTGAGAATGATGTTTTTTATTTTGAGAGTTATAAAGAAATTCTATGAAGGAGTTTTGGAGCAGGACCCAAGTGTGAAAACAGACCAAACAAAGACCCAATACCTATTTCTTCAACCCAAAACTTCCAGCTTCACATTCCTGTATTTCTCTATACCTTCTGAACAGCAACGACCCATGATAAATGATAATGGGACAGAGATTTCCCATCTGTATCCTATGGAAGAAATTTAGGCCAGAAATTGATTGTACTTTGTTTTGAAACCAGAATAATCAGAGGTAGACAAGATTAGATATCAATGAGAAAGAAGGAAAAGACCTGACAGCGGCTGCAGTACAGTTTAAATTTAAATTGTTTAAATCCATTTAAATTGTTTTTTCTCCTCCCCCAATCCAATAACAATTGTCTCAGCTCTTCAGGAGAGCAACTTTGATCATACTTTTTTTCCCAGCAAGCAGTTACTACGTCGCCGGTTTTCTAAGTGGCCTGTGCAGCTTTCTGGACAAATATATCCTGTGTCTTAAACAGAACTTTTTCTTTCAGGTTAAAAATAAAAGGCAAGTCCATGTGAACCACTTAAGTCACATTATATTGGCTGCAATAAAACATTGTACAGTTCTTCTGGGGTAAATTTTTCCTGATATGGCTAACCAACCTAATTTATTCTCTGACTTCAGTGAAATTTTCTTGAAATATTCTCGTTATTTTTTGTGAATCTCAAGATGATCATAAAATAAAAATTATGAAGCATAATGTATAAAGGTGCTATGCCTTTTGTAGAATTAAGACATGTTTGCTTATATGCATGACTATGTGCTTTGCCTCCAGTTGAGTATAAAATAAGCATCTCACGAGACAGCAAATGTATTACGATATTTTTTTCTGGTTGCCTTAAAGAAAGATAATAAGTCAATTTGCATTTTGAAATCTACTGAGAGGAGCTATGGATCGTTAAGTTCTTCTGAATTCCACCTGGTGGAGCGTGCAGAGGAGTCCCCTGCAATATCATATGGTGACACTTTCATTATCTGAAACTATTTCTGTATGCAGACAAAACTATTCCTGTAATATTACTGTCTCACTGTGCATTGTGTACATGGAAGACTGATTTGCATTGTTATTTTTGGGCCTTTATGGTTCACTAAGGGTTGATGAAGTCATGTGCACGCACTGTGGACTTTAGTGAGCTATATTATTGCTTTGATACAGTTTAGTGTATGAATATGTAAGGATAATAAGATACCGATTTTTGTATTCCATAACTTTCTGTATATTCATGAGAGAATTGTAGTATGGTACAACAAGTAAAAGAGCTTTTACGTTCACATTTTAAAATAAGTGACTAAGATAAGAATTTAAATTAACTCCAATAATTACTGTATGTTAACTACCAGTAACTTATGCAAGCAGGAGGAGAACGTTACATGCCTTTCAGTGTGGTTTTATATATAAAACTGTATTTGCAGGGTCTGTTTTAAACATCTAATTTAAAACTTAGAGAATATAGAGCAAAACATGTTTTTACTTATTATTATTGATGTCACTAGCAAAACAAAAAAAAAAAAGAAAATTGCACCCATATTGCATATCTTCAATATATTTATCCTACTTATACTACGTATATATGTATATGTAGACAAAGAATTACTCTTCTAGAAGTAAGCTGTTTGCACTAGTGCTGTCTGTGATCTAGGGCTTAAAATCATACCTACCAGGTATCAACGTGGGGATATACCAAAGAGAATCTTGAAAATCTGTCTTCCTGGTAAAATGAGCAAGACTGGACCCAGACGGACCGTTAAATCAAAACCCAACATATATTTGACCTTTTTCTTTTATTTTTCCTCTCTTCCCCAAAAAGAAACATGGGCATCAACATGCCTTTTAAATCTAATTCTACCCCTTACTTGTTTCAAAGGGTAATTACACATATAAATATCTTTTTTAACTTTGTTTCTAGTCCTTATTTATTGTGTGACTGCATCTATGCACTGCATCACAATATGCAGGTGATTTTTTCTGTTGCCTTCACTGGGACTAATCCCGTAAATAAAACTGCTCAGCCATTTTTGTGGGATTTTCTCTCGTCCTTATGAAAAGTATCAAAATATTTTCTGTAATTCCATTCTAAACCAAATGAGTCAGGAAAGGAGTGCTTTTTTACTTCAGTCCCTCAGACACAGGGAAAAATATTTGCTGCTTAGAAAAAAACAAAACAGAAGAGAGAGAATCAAAGCCTTAGAAGTAAGCCTCAAGCATGAATGTTTTTGAGTTAGCAAAAACAAGAGACAGTAAGCGATATTTTTTATCTGAGGTCACATTCTTTGTTTCTTTCTCCTAGGAATCAGCACTTGAATTCACAAATTATTTCCAAAAACAGTATTAAAATTTTAAATGGGGTACCTTGGGATGCCTTGCAAAATCAGCCTGCATTTTGTAGGAATATAATACCAATTCCTAAAGATAAATACCTGAAAATAAGTATTCTTTTTTCTTGCTTCCTTACTTAATGTCGTATTAAAATCGTTTCTTTTTAATGGAGTTCTTCCAAAAATGTTAAATCTACCTTGCATTCTCTTTCCATGTTGTTTGATCTTTCAAGTCTTCATCTAGCTTTTTTTTAACATACTGATGACTGAGTTAATGACTTTATTTCTTTTTTGTCAAATGCACTTGAGTTTTGCATTTGTTACTAATTAGAAATCAAATTAATCTCATTAAAGAGGTCTTGTAACCTTTTTCTACAATGAGAAAGGGCCAAGATTTCTCATCTGAAAAACTGTACGACTGTCAGCACCTAATGGGTTTGTCAATATTATTAGGAGTAAATAATAAACATAGAAAATGACTTGACATGAACTTTTGCAAGGGATCTACAATGAGCTTCACAGCACAGATCAATATATTTCCAGGAGAGTGACTATTTATTGAAGGCACTAAAAGCCTTGGTGAGAGAACAGGAACGTTTTCCTGTTCAATTAGCCTAGATCCCTTTCCAAAATGTGAAATGGATAAATGATGGCAGATACACAGCATAAAACAAATATGATATATTTTGGTAAAGTGTGTTTTTATTTTCTCTTGCTTAGATAGTAAAGACTATAGAGTAAATCAACTATATTTTAAAAAGCTATTTAACATTTTTGCCTGTGTCATTTTAATTTGTGGTCTTTCCATGCCACTAAATTCGCATTTCTAACTTCTCAAGAAATCTCCTCCTCTTCTATATGATGATATAATTATTATTTCATTCTGATATTTTCACACATTTGAATATCGTATAGAAACTGAATGAATACTAATTCACGTAGAAGTTCCTCTTCCCCCCCCCCCTTTACAGTTAATAACATATACCTTGTTAGCTTCAAGCAGTCTATCCTTCTAAAGGAACTAGGAACAGCTGTTCTGTTTTCAGAGCTGGTTAACACACCCAGAAGTTTTGGCAAAATCTGGCTTACAGCTTCAGTGGTGATACTGCAGGCAAGACTTTTGTAAGACTTTTCTTCCCACTGTCCTTGATCAAAGAATAGATGACTGCAGACTTGGCTCTTCGTACATAGAAAAAACATTACAGTTTTCTTCATGTTGTTTTGAAGATTGAAGGTCTTATGTAATTGGTAAGACTAAAATTATTTTGATGATACAGGATTTGAAGGAAATCAACTACAAAGAAAGATCAAAGAAAAAACTCCAGTGTGCTTTATATATTACAGGATCAGTTAAAAACCATACACATACAGCATACAGGATATATAAATCATACACATATATATCCAACTAAATTCATAGTGATTGCCTATAAGCAAGACAAAATAAGGCTGCTTTATTAGAAAAGTGTTTCAGTTGTTTATAAGCTGTTTACAAGTCTGCCAAAATTTAATTGTTTGGGAGGAATTTGAAGGCTGATTTTCTTCCTCAGGCGAGCTTTTTGGAAAGTTTCAGCAAAATGATCAAAAGGTTTCTTCTAATTAGTTTACGGAAATCACATTGTTTTTCATCTGAAAGAAGACCAAGAATATTCCGTTCCATTTTAAAGAACTGTGTACATCTTTGTGGCACGGACAGGAATATCAGCAAGCTGTCTCGTTTAGGAGTAAGGGGTGAGTTCTGCTATTCTACAAAACTTGCGCTTAAGTTGCTACCCTGAAAACTTCAGTTTGTATATGCCCAGTATTGGCTTGTGTATTGTGTGCAGGTCCTATAGACACCCCGTACAGAGATAAGCCCAGTTATGCCCCATCCCTAAAAATGGGAACAAAACAAAATTTGCATAGCAGCTGCGCTCCTCAGGAAACTGTCAAAGCGGAATGGGATATGCAAGTGGCCACAATGGTGCTGAAGTAGGAAACAGGAGGATTTTCTTTGTTTTAGTCTTTTCTTCAGTGGCGTTTGGCTAAGTGAAGAGGATCTTAAATATGAATGATGAAGAGACTGAAGAGGTGCGATTTCACATTGGTAGAGAAAAGGAGGTGCACAGGCAGTCTGTGGTGGCTGGACACAGGAGATGAAGGCTGATAAAGCTAGTGGGCATGAGCCAAATCTGCATATGTTGTATAAACAAGTACTTCACAGAAGATGCTGAACTGCGACTCAGAAAAGGAGGAAGGACAAAGATGCACATATTTATTAATAATGGTGAAATATATTAATTGTGACATTGTCAAACAACTCCATGCTTCATTTGCAACCTTACTGGGCTTCCTTTTTGTGTTTCGCTATAGGGTACACAGCTGCATTTTAATGGATGAAAAAATAAAAGTTTAGACAAAGTTTTCTAGTTAAATTTCAATATGGACATTCGTACTTACCAGCAGACTTTGCTCAGAAATGTTTTCAGTAGACGCAAAAGAGTACAGCAACAAATTTGCACAATATCTACTTGAAAAGAAAATTTGATTAATTGCATTTGTGGTTAAATCTTGAACGATAAAGAAAATGGGTCCTATTGGCATTCATCTCTTTTGAGAATGTAACTATGTAACAACACCTGTGCACAGCAAACTCCATGCGCAGGAAAATTTAAACATGGGCACAATAGTAGACATTAAAGCAATCCTGTGTACAGGATGATGTCATCCTGTCATCATTCCTGTCCAGAGGGAGGAAACAGAGGAATGAAAACACCTCACTGAACCCTTAATACGGGAACAAATAACAATACTAATGCTGTCCAAAACATGAAACTATTTTGTCTTCAATAAAAGACAATTATATTATTCAATCATAAAATTTAATGCACCCTTGTTTTCCTTAAAATGTTGCACATACAAAGACAATATAGAGAAGATATCAAAATTGCAAACTGAATTTTTTGAAACATAAAATAATTTTCAGATATACATGATCTTGCTGTATTCCCATTCATCTGTCACATTACCCTGATCAAGGTAACGCTTTCCTTTTTCATGTTTGAAGCAATGAGAGATTGCTTCAATTAAAAGTTATTATATGCTAATACTGAAAATAAGAGAAAGAAAACATTCTTTTATAATTTATATTTTTTTTGTATTAATGACTAATCATTTATAGAAAATGAGATTTTTCAAGCTTTCTGTTGTTGTTTGAGGTTTTACTGGTATCACATGGTGTTAAACCAGTGCCTTTATTAAATTGGAGGAGTTTAGATTTTTCTAAAACATATATTCAGATTGTTGTGAATCTCATAGTTCATTGAGTATTGTTTCTTCCATGTATTTTCAAACTGTAAAGGTTTCTTCAAGCCTTATTATGAACGAAACAGAAGGACCAATAACATCTGTCATGGGTGGCAGTCACAACTGACCAGAAAATTCAAATGTTAATCATCTAATATTTTTATGAACTCCTAATTCAAATAAATACTAAAAAAATTCCATTTATTTTAACAAATACATACTATTAACCAAAAAATAATAAATTACACTGAAGCAGGGAAGATATTTCCAAATATCAGCGGCTCAATCCTTAAAGCAGGACATCCCCAAAAGAAAGTAGTAATATGATGGTGAGAAAAAGGGTTTGGTTTACAGATGGGAGAACTATTTAAAATTAATGGGAGTGAATTATCTTTTAATTATTTATTTTATATTGTCTTTTAGGAATTATCACAAAGCAAGACTTTATTAAGCTGTGTTTTGTATTCAAAAGTGGGCAAGCTTCCCAGGATTTAAAGGTTTACTGTGATTGTGTAGTGCAGGCTTAACTGATTACTTACGATGGCATTAATGAAATGGAGAATGGTTTTATGAAAGTATTCCCCTATCTATTCTCAAAGGCCTGTGAATACTTTCACTTACAGAGCTCCAGTTAATATCTGCACTGTAGAAAATTAATTTATGTTAAAACTGCCATAGTTAACTATACTTTTCTGTAGCTACTGAATCCCTGGGCAGAGGGAAACATCTCTGTTTTCTAAAGATGGAAAGGTGTTAATCTTTTGTAAAGCTCTGACACAGCGTTATAGATACTATACGGTTTTTCTCTTCTATCATGTTTTTTTTTTTTAATAGATTGTTGCTTGAGAAAGAGTAATTAAATCCCTAAAGTCTTCAGTAAAATGTTACAACTTTACCAACCACTCAGCTAAACAAGCTGTCGTCTCTATATAGAAAATTTTAACTTTGCTTACCTATTTTATATTATACATTGACAGGCTATATACATGCTTTGGTTAAAACAAGAGAGATTAGTGCTAGGAAACAACCCCACAGCCAGGCTAGTAGCAATGAGCAGCACTGTCACAGCGTCCTGGACTTTGGTAGTATTTATCTCTTACCCCTGCACTTTGCAGGGGTGAGGAGAAGAGCATCTGCTTTTAATCCTTTCAAACCTTTCTATCTGTAACAAAAATGCTTAATAGGTACTAATTAAAAGTTCTGTGTAAGCTTTTAAAATAAATAAAAGGGAACCATAGGTGTGCACTTCAGTTATATGCAGATGTGAATAAAGAATGGGGAAAAGTGCTTTCTGAGGCTTCAAAGCCATTTGCTATTGGCTTGGAAGCTTTCAACTTGAAGTTTAATAAGCTTCATGAAGAGGATTTTTTAATTTATTTTTACTTTTACTCTGACTAAACTTTCTGCAGGGAGGAACTATTGACATTTACAGGTAGCAAAAATCCTCTAAACTTAAGAAATCTGACCCCCCTTAAAAAACACCCCATCCAAACTGAAAGGTCCATGAACAACAAAGATCTATCAGCTGTGGTTTTGCATTACGTAAGTTGTTCTCATGACACCCCAATGTAACAAGTAAATATTTTTAGTAACACGGCAACCATGAAGCATAATTCCAAGAAATGCCACAGCTTTGATTTCATCAAAGATTACATGGTGGAGTGTATAACAAGACTATGTCATATCTATGGGGAGCTATTCAATAGCACTACAGTTCACTGTACGAGGACTGACTTGTAACTTAATCACTGAGTATATAGATGAAACCATAGAGACCTGATTTATCTATAAGCAGAAAGCAGCATGATGGGCTGTCAACTGTATTTTTCCTGTTAAGACATTAATAGTAAGTCATGTCATCTTTAGCGACAATTATGAATGTTTTTTATAATCTCTTTACCAACTAATAGGACAAACTGTGTCAGCATTTTAGTAAATATTGGGTTAGACACCTAATATGTTGGGAGTTTAAAAAAATAGATCAGTGTGATAATCAGTGGTACATGGAAAGAGCAGAAAAACAACAAGAGAGCATCAATGGCATGTGTCTCTAAAGGAACAGATCTGGAGAACGCGTATTTGTCTGACCAGAGGCACCATGGTAGGCAATGCTGGTGATTAAAGTGCTACAAGACTTCCAAGATCATGTGGTAAATCTTTCAGACTCGGAAAAGGAAATCTGAAAGATAGATGGGAAGATTATAAAGCCATAAAAGAAGACGCAAATGTGAACGGACAGAACATAAAAATATACTGTGGCATTTCTAGTCTTCTCTTTTTATTCTCCTTAATCTAGGGCAGGGTTGTAAGTCTCAAGGAATATAAAAGATAAGAAAAAGAACCTCTGTTAAAAGGTGAGAGTTCAGGTTATAAATAAAGGCTGTTGAAGTGAAGTAAAGTATGAGTAAACGTAGCCTACAAAGACTGAACAACTGCTAGAATTCCACTTGAAAAGATGAATAATAAATGCAAGGATTTTTGATAGCTTTCAGTTTTAAGGAAGAATTCTGATCTTTTTTGATAAAATTTTAAAGTAAGGCAGGCAACACCTCCAGGAACAGCCCAAGCCTGTATAAAAAAAAAGATAATTTTCAATTCATTTGGCTAAATATTAAAAAATACCCGATTAGTAACCTGAGTGTCATAAAGTCTCGAGGGCTGTACCATAGTTGCCGTAGAATACTCTGTATTGGCATAGAACATGCATAGTCTCGTTTCTTTAGAAGAAAATAATCGCTGCATCATTCTTGTAAATTAAGCTAACAAAGAGGAACTACCTTGAAAAATGTGACCAAATTTGATCCTATTCCAAGTGCAAGCTGAGCATCTTCCCTTGTCCAAGACACACATTCCTGTAAAAATCTTACCAGAAGCAAGCCCTTCTCTCCATTCTTTTTTTTCTGGAAAAAGAAGTGTGAGGAAAAAATCCCAAGCCATCACTTGATTTTGACACATGTTCAGGTTCTAAAAAGCAAAGCATGTCAATCTGGGCAAAACTGGACAGAACCCCAGGAATGAGTAGAGAGGTTATTAAAAAATTTCCCGAAACAAACTGAACAGATTACTAATATCTGTTACTTTAAGAATAGCTTTACAGCAGCAGACCTTTTTTATAGTAAATCAGTAAATTCTCACCCATTGAGGAGTACGAGAGAACTCCCCTGAGTTCTGCATTTAGCCCAGAACTGCAAGACTTTGCTGAGAATTATTGCTTTGTTGCTTCATGATTAGAACGGTGTACAATTTTTGTCTCATTAGTATGTTAGAAAATGTGTTATGTCTACTTTTTTATTTTTATTGTATTCTTCAGTCTCCTTTAATTACAGAATTGGCAGAATTGGTAGAATGAGCTGCATATTATTGGAGAGTTTAAAAATATAGTACAACTTTTTCCTGGATTTCACTGGAATTTTCCACCAGGGTCAAAAACCAAGATCTTAACAGTGATGCTCCAATTGTTGCTTATGTATTTGTGATAAAATGAATTAGAATAGCCATGCTAACAGTTTCTAAAAGCATACCTTGGAGTCTTCCTGCAAAACGAAAGTTCTGAAGAAGCTAATCAGCTGAATATTAAACTATATAGATGTATGTATGGAAGGAAAAGCCGGTTCATTAAAGTCAAGTGTAAGAACTCTGACTTGATTGGGTGACATTTTCAAAGTACAGAGCTTTTTCTAATTAACTTTGCTGTATTTCACTTTACTCAATAAATAAATACCCATGATATACTCCTATCTATCAATGCTGTTAAATTCTATGAACTACAATAAATATAAGTATGGATAAACTATTAGTAAGTGCCATGACCCAAAAAAAACAATCGAGCAACCAAACAAAAAGAGATTGATGTACCATATTAATTTTTTTTTTACCATCTTCAATAGCTTTATTTTTTTCTACACTGTAAATTTCTGTAGGACAGTTGAAGGATGTCTGTTGACTTTTGGCATAATTCTGTGTAAAGTTCTGGTGATTCCATTTGTTTAACATGTATGATATTCTAGAAAGTTGATTTTGAAGCTGTTATACTCAGAAAAAGAACTGGATGTTGTGGATCAAATTTAAATTAATGTACAAGTAATAGATGTATGTTATACAAGTGCGTTGTTTCAGAACTTCCATATAGAAGTGATACCGTATTTTACATATTCATGCTACTTTGCATGGAAATTGTATTTGCAGGAATAGGAACTATCTCATGAAACTGTTTTGCCAAAAAGGAGATTATAAATTGAGACCCATGGATTCCCTCAGAGTCCAGTTCAATAAGAACGTGCCGTTGAGTTTTGTGGGACTGTACATGCTCGTATTTAGGTATGTTCTGTGAAACCACTCATGCTTACCTTTAGATGTACACCTAAGCACATGGACAAGTAAGAAGGACAAAGGACAAATAATGCATTTTTAACTGAGAATGATCTGTGAATAATACAGTGGAAGGACTCACACTGACTTTGTTATTTTTGGGATTAGGCTGCATTAACTTTTATGAACAAGAGGGATGATAGTGTAAAAATGTGTCATTCTAAAACTTTTTTTTTGACTAAGTAAGTTCAGACCAACAATCTATTATCTTGGCTTAAATACAAGCCACATGTTCTCATATATTAATGATAGAAAAAAATTGAGAGACTTAAATATTCTTTTCTTTTACTTTTAGAGTGAGTTAGAATATCTCTGCTTTGTCAGGGAGTGTTCTTTTACATCACTAGTCTAACATTACATTCCTCTTAAGAAATATAACAATCCAGTCACTTAAATCATTGTGATATGGGCA
This sequence comes from Rissa tridactyla, assembly GCF_028500815.1. Taxonomy (NCBI): domain Eukaryota; kingdom Metazoa; phylum Chordata; class Aves; order Charadriiformes; family Laridae; genus Rissa; species Rissa tridactyla. Next base: position 87,555,473 of record NC_071467.1, on the reverse strand, counting down.
ACTTAGCCTTAGTGAGGTTTTACATTGCATAAGAGTTAAGACGATCTTCGCCATTGGTGACTTCTTTCCAGTTTCTTTTATCATTCTTTTTTTTTTATTCTTTGTATTTCATTGGTATAATACCCGTCACTTGAGCTGTCAGTGAGATTCCTGATGCCGTCCCGTAGTAGGCCTACATCTTTGTTTATCACGCAAACAATAACAACAGAAAACAATGTGGTGCTTAAGGGGGAAACAAGAAATGTATTCATTCTTAGGCGAGAGAAAAACTCAAAAGGGGAATAGTAACATTTATATTTCACCATTTTATCAAGTTAACCCATTTACGTTGGGTAAAACATGAAGTACAGAAAAAAGCAAAAAGTACAGAAAAATGTGGGTTAGTAGTATTTTGCAGGAACCCTGAACATCTTTCAAGATACTTTGTTGTATAACAAGGTTAGTTGATACCTTTGAAAATCATGTGGTTTACTTGCAATTTAAAAACCACAGTGGTTTGCATCTAAACAAATATGCATGCATTGGTTAAGTTAGGCTACTGTACTTGAATAAAAGTAATTAAAGCTTCTTCGCAATCATGAATGAATGTTTCTTACTTGTCCACTGTATGCAAGGAAGCAAATTTAACAGGCAAAGGCTGTAAAACTAAGACCTTATCTGGCAGCATTTATGAAATTATTGGGTATGAGGAAATACATATACTGTGAATAAATCTAATTCTGCTATCTCACATGACCACAGCAATGCCTGTTTACATCTATGTGACACCTTTTATCCAATTAACAATGTAGGTGAAACTATTGCTGATACATTTTTTCACATTTGTTCAAGCTGGTGAAAGTTATTCTCTTCCTTCACAAGAAGGCATACCAAATACTAATGTGACCCTACAATGCACCCTCAGCCATTAAACACACATTTAACATGTTTTTCGTCATGTTTTTGTTCCTGCCATAAGCTTAAATTCTATCTTAGAGGCTGTCCACTTTCTTTGCAGCCCTGGCGGGGCAGAAAGTAGGTGAGGAGACAATAGGGTGTAATTTTGATATCTTCTGTCTATTCATAATTGATGATATCTTAATTAGAGTCCCATAAAACAGATATACATGTAGTCTACTTTTCCCAAATCACAGTAGAAATGTGATGGATCATTACAATTGTAATCTTTATTTTAACGGCAATCAAATTCTTCACCAACTTTCTGTTCAGCATTTCCATCTTACTGCACTGTTCCAAGTAAGTATGATGTATAATCTACTTTGTCCTTGATCAAATATTAAAAAGGTTCTGAAAAATGCATTAATGGTGTAGTCTTCCTTAAATCAAAAAGGTAAGTCAATAGTCATCATAAGCTACTGACACCAGAGAACAGCTTCCATGCTCTTGGTTTGAGATGTCTCATCAATAATATTGAATGTTTCTTTATTCATTAATTTCTGACCATCAGTCTGCAAGATACACTCAGTTACACTATTTTCCTTGATGTACAGTTCTGTGATGTCATTATTTTGATATCTGAGACCTGAAAGAAAGCTGTAGTGGGTAGTTCCCACTTTTCAAAAGGGGTGACTGACATCGTGTGGTGACGATAAAATTGTATTTGGAAGTACTTATTATGCATACAAAAGAGAGAATTTCACAATATTCCTCCCTCAGCTCAAATGTTTTCACCTAACAAAGCACAGTGAAAGTGCTTTCTGTGAGCAATATGTCTTTTTTACAGCATTGCTGTTATTAGTGTCCTGCTCTTCTGGATGTCTGATGAAGTGCAGTTTTAAGAAAATCCACCAATTTGAAAAATGATATGTCAATATCATCCACGCTCTGAATTTGAGGTCATTAGCTTTGAAAGGTCTGATTCATAGTAAAATTCATAGAAATTTAAAATCCAGGAATTCATTTCGTCTAATCAGAGCAACTATAGTATTAGACATAGTGGCAGAAATCTTCTGGAGCTATTTCATAGTTCATAGCTGTTAGTCATATAGGAATTTCTAAATGGTAAGCAACCATGATATCTTGCCAGACTGATCATTTAGACCATTCATGCACAGAATTACTATTGAATTGATTTACTAATGACTTCTGGGGTTGAGTCATTATTAGTTATGGATCAATAGACACTTTTCTCCAAAGCAAATCTGAACAAGAAATATCTATAAGGTCTTGGTGTTTGCCAATTTTGTCACAAAGAACTTAATAAAAATTAAACAGCTGTAAGAGTATTTGAAATAGAAAAAGAGAAGTCAGAGTCTGCCACTGTTTAGTAGTAACTTGAGTAACTCATCTAAAACTCACTATGCAAGTTGTTCCAGTTGTTTCAGTGTACACTGTTCAATACAATTTATCACATACCTATGCAGCGAAATATACTCCAGACACAAATTCAGGTAGGCTATAACTACATTACTTACCCATTAAATGTCCAAGAGCAGAGTGAATTCTGCCATCATCCTGGGGACTCGGCAGTGAGATCTCAAGGCCAGCTGTAATAGAGCAGCTGTTTGGCCTTGATGCTGTTTGATACAGGGCGTTTGAGAAGCCCTGGCAGTGGCTGTCCCCCTCTCATTCAGGAGCTGTGTTCATCCTGAGCCATTCAGCCTCGGTCCCTGCCTGAGCTACGTGGCATCCATGCCTATGCTTACCACGTACCCTGCTGATCTGGACCAGGACGCTGACCTGCAGCCCGCTGGCTTCAGACCTCCATCGCGACTGTGAATCTGCCTGGCAATCCCTGGCCAGTTAGCTGACCGCGGCTACTGCTCTGCTCCACTCTTGTCTGGGTACTTTGGTGCTGTGCCCTTGTCAGTGAGGCCACTGCCCTGCCTGCCATGCCGTCACCCTTGGCTCCCAGTTTGCCTTCTCTTACAGAGCAGAAAGCTGTCGGTGCTCCCTGATGCTAACTTCTGTATTACATTCTAATAATTTAAGATCCTGAACAGAGGACAGTCATACAGTTGCATATTTTATGCATACACACAGTAATGAAACACTTCATGTTTTCTCTAAAGAAGTATCCTTTGCCTCTTCCCAAATTACAGAAACCTAAAATACGTGGCACAGAAGATTAAGTCTTTGACTATTATAAGTCTGACATATATGAATACATGTCAAATATATAGATCACGAAAGAGAATTTCATAAATAATAAAGAAGGCTTCAGCATATAAGTGGAGATCTTGCAGATGGAGGATAGTTAAGCACAGAAGGAAAGATTTTCAATGTCCACTGCAGAGGTAGGAATAAAATCCAGATTTCATGAGTGTGAGCCCACAGCTGTGTTCACTAAGCACCGCAGCCTCCATTACTGCCCATGATCTGCTTATTGCTCCATTATATAGGCAGAATAATACCTTTCCAGAGTTGGCAGAAATAGCTGAGATCCTGAAGAATAAAAGACGAGCAAATAGCAGTGATGAATTTCAGCTAACATGACTCCACTGCTGAAGTACAGCCAGCTGGAGGTAAGAAAAACCATGCTGAAGACAAGGATGAGACAGTGATTGATAGCCTTGTTTGAGAGATGGATGAGATCAGTCTGACAGTTTCTGGCACAAATTGTATTTCCTGCTGTTCAGGCAACTTAATTTCATTTATGTTCATTTATGCCAGCTGGGTGTATCTTATTCTTCTCTTCCCCCTTCCATGTGCTGTAGTTTCACATTTTTTTCCTAAATAGCATCTCTACCTTTGGTAAAAAATGTAATTAAAAGACAGTTATTCACTTGATCCATCTAGCTGACGTTTCTTTAGTTTCCCCTTTTGTGTGCGCAGGAAAAAAGGAAAGCTTTATGTGCTCTTTATTATGATTCTACCTGGAGATACGCGATTCAGACCACAGGCCAGTGTCAGTTTATTGACACTGACCTGTGAAATATTTCCTGTCCTCTTATCTGTCTGTTTTTCTCTAGCTTTCAAGGTCTGCATTCCCTGTGACTCTGAAGTTATATATCAGCTAGCAGTGGGACTGCTGCCCCCTCTGTGCTGTACAGTAATGCATCAAGTATGCCATCATTAAGATAAATTATGTCCTTTTGTGAACATTTGAGTCTGTATTTTTCAGTACAAAAAAGCAGCTGTGCTTGAATTAGGATTTAGGATGTCACTTAAACGCTGGAAATAAATTGATTATATAGCACAATTTTGGCAAAGGAATTAAAAGGATTCAGGCTAGTGTTTTGTGTAACTTACGATATTTCTGTTGTAATACTAAAGCAGAAATAAAATAATAGGAACAGAAATCAGAAAAACATTTGAGATAAGCAAGCTTTTTTTGTTTTTATTTTTTGAGAATTTAGGTTTGAATTATAAAGTTACAACATGCTGATAAATCTGCAAACCTTTAGCAAAGCTGATACATCTTGCTAAATGTTATTGGTACTAAATCTGAGATGCAGAATGTAAGTGCTGAAAGTATTTTACAATGGCAATGGTAGGAAAAAACAATATGGAAGGAAATTCATGCTCTCAAATATTTTTTAAACATGCATGTTTTTACATACAAGATCTTACACACTGAATACGTGGACCCATGTGTGTATTTATGCAAGCACAGACTTATGTAAGTATTGCAATGATTGTTATCAGATTGATGAATATACATCATAAAAATATCTTCCAATATTAGGATTAGCACTGACAAATGAGCAATCAAGAATTCTGTTCAGTGGAACTTTGAAAGAGCAGACGAAATGTCTCTGAGTGGGGAAATAGACGAAAGACTAGAGTGTGCTTTATAGGTTACATTTCTATGATATACCAAGCGTATGAAATATGAACAACTGATTTTGAAAGTATACCAAAGAAATTTACAAGTCCAAAGTCATATCTTCAATTCCTTGTGAGGGGCTCCTATTATAGCATCAGTGGCCACAAAAATGGTCAGGAGAGGTCTAGTCACTCACACTTGTCCCTGCCCATGGGTATTTTGGCAAGGGAGGAAAGGGAAGCAGGGAATGAGAGAAGTGAATGCTTCCATTCCTTTTACTTCTCTTTACTCCTTAAGCCAGCAGCATGGCTTAGCCATTAGTCTCTCAAATCATGGAAGAAGTAGGGGAGAAGAGGGATGAAATGAAGAGGAACTCTGATCCACAAGTGACCACACTTGATCGGGGCTTGCCCTACGTGCGAATGCATTCCTGTTGTGGCTGGTATGTGCTTTCATTGCCTTCACCTATTGTTACAGCAGGCTCTAGAAGCAAGGTAAGCTTCTGCTGAAGTTTTGATACAAATGTAAAATTAGAGCAACTTCAGAGTCAAAAATTCTCATTGTAGAACATTATAGAGTTATTGGAAAAATACATTAGGGAGGTAATACAAAAAATTCCTGCTCCTTGTTCAGAGAACAATAAATAACACATGATTCAATAGGCTACCCCCTTATTATATTATGAATCTGTGAGACATATTAGTTTTCCAGCACACATTAAACTCAGTGCGTGACGCTCATATTATGAAATTCTGTCTGAAAAACACCTCAGTTGCAAAGCTACAGTGACAGCTTTGATGGTTTTCTCCAGATATTCTAAAATATGTTGTTTCCCACCTCAATCCCCATTTTCCCAGATTTCCTTTAAGTTTCCAAATATATTACTTGCTGTTTTTCAGATGAGTTCAGATTAATTCTTTCCCCTGTCCTTGCTAGCTATTATCTTTGATCCGTAGGAATAAATTGAGATTTTTGTCAGAGTGGAAGTACTCATTAAAGATTTCAGTGAGTGGGTATTTGAATATCACTAGAATAAAACTAGTGTCTCTGGACTTAGCATTCAAAGACTTCCGATTTATCCTGTCAGGTGCATGATAGTAATAGTAATGTTTAAAAAACTTTGCTTATCTGCTTGAGAGTTGAAACTAGGTATCTGAGAGGGCTAAAAACTGATACTTGTTGGGCTCTTTAGAGAAGATGCCATGCTGTCATCCCTATTATTGTGAGGTGGGTCAATTCCTTGCTCCAAATTAAGTAACTAGAGGTCAATTCTGGGATTTTGTCTTTCAGAAATTACAGTGAAAATTAAAATACTCCTCAGCTGTTCAAAAAAGAGTACTGGAGAAAGAAAGGAAAATCAGGCTAGTTTGAAAAACAAATTAGAAAATTCCAAAAAGTGAGCTCAAGACAGCATGAAACACATTGTTCTGTGAATCTGAAAATGTGGCAACACTATTTTTTTAAGTGTTTATGTGGCTTTCTGAATATTAGTTTTATGATGGCAGACTTACATATACTTACTAGAACTTGTTGGATTTGTCTCCCATCCTTACTTTTGAGTATGAAAACATCCCTAGATGAAAGTGAAGTATTCACTGATAGAGGATGTATTTGAATTCTGACGTGCCAAAGTAAAAGAAAGATGTTTGTGGTTACGGTGCCTTGCTTTGCTCCCCAGTTTAGTCGTGGCAAATTACTGATAACTTCGTATGTCGATAAACAAAAATATCTATGGATACTTTACAGATACTTAAAAAGAAGGAAAAAAATAGCTAAGTGTAAGCTTATAAATATAATCACAGCATTACACAAGATTGTGGAATACATTCTAATGGAATGAATAAAGATCAGAAAGTAAACGGAAAACAGGATAAAATGCAGCGTGGATATTCCACAATTGAAACCTTCTAGATCCCTCTGATTTCACTAAGAGCAGGTTTTCAAAGGAAAATAAATCAGGTCTAATATATTTCAATAAAGTACCTGTTATGGTGCCATATGTAAATTATTTATGCTGGAAAAGGTGGTGTTTAATACGGATTTGTAATCAATGACTTGGCAAAAACCAATGTCTAGAAAGAGAAATACCAGCTGAAGAACATTATTGGTAAAATTCTTTAAGGATCATTCTAGAGGCTGATTTAATATTTTCATTAATAGCCTTATTGCAAATGTAGTATTGCAGAAGGTATTGATGGCTGCAAGTAGAATGAACTGTTACAGAGAAGGATCAGAAACTTGCACAAGGCAACACATTTTATACCCTTACTTGGGGCAAATACTTGAGTACTGGAAATGTTGTGCAATGCAACTGTCCCATGGAACTTTAGGATTTTTGTTTCCTGTTTCTGTTTTATTTCTTCGTTCTTTAAAAAAAAACAAACCAGAACAAACCAACAACAAACCAAACCAACAAACAAACCAACAAACAAACAGACAAACAAAACTGAAAAAGATTCTGACATAATAAATATATGGGAAAAGAATTTTATTTTTTTTATTTGTTTTTTGTTTTTTTAAACCATACTCCTGGTAAACCTAAGAAAATAAAATAAAATCCTAGGCTGGTGACAGTCTTCTGCTTTGAACGACTGGTGTGAAACGCTGTTTGAACCACTGTTTTGAACTGCTATGAATTAGGTATATTTTTACAGAATTACATTGGGTCCAATGCTTTGGTGCCTTTGTTCACAATTTCCAGTTTTACTAGAATAAAACTAAGCATCAGCTCACAGGGGAAAATAGGTCAATGAATGGGTGACAGATGAACTTTTATTTTCTATGCTATTAGTCATAGGACGGAGCTGATACTGCAAATCATTACCAGCACCACTGACTATGTCTCTGATGAATGAGGAAATAGGGAAGGATTTCTGATGGCCCAATCTACTTTTCAAAGCTTAAAATTTGGGACAGCAAGTGGGACAGATTGTGAGCTGCTTCATCTACTACATTTCAGCTGAGAATCTGGACTGTGTGATTTGCTATGCCAGCCTTATATTAAGCACTTCAAAAATGACTAGGTTCATTGAATTCAGGAGGTATTTTTGCAAATATAAAGATGTTCACTTGCATAAATTGTTTGTAGATCCAGGATTTAAAGTAACAATAATAAGATGCTAATAGAATGTTGATATCTTTTTAACTCCATTTTCGTATGATGTAATGTTGAATGAATGACACATTGCCAGCATTTCCATGAAACGTTACTACTGCCATTTGGTAAGGTAACAGACATGGCATGCGTATGAGTGGACTTGTCAAAGGGATCCTCTTCGACTTCAAGGAATTCTGAGGTGCAGCATCAGGAATCTATTACAGATTCTGCATCTAATAGATGCAGCATCTATTTGACAATGCATCTAAATTATAATTTTGGAAACATATTCCATGTTTGAAATAAAACAGAAACATCTTTCTGGCAAAACCGCATTTTTGTACTGACCATTGTACTCCAAACAGTTTTAATTTTCTTTTCCAAAGTAATGAACGTGCATTCATAAGTATCACTGGCCAAGAACAATTCTGCAGCTGTTTTCGTACAAGATACTGTCTACTAAGACCACTAATAAATGCAGAATGAAGGAAATTCTTTTTCCTAGATATGAAAAGAAAATTTGCTAGAGTGACAGAACAAAAGACTATAGGATTTGTTCCATGTTCTGCCAGCTGCCACATTAAGAGAAATGAACTACAGATTCTATGAAATATTAATTGTCAGAAAGTAAAATCTAATTGGGTATTAAAAACTCAAGCAAATGTTATTATGTCTGACACGTTTAACACTCTCAAAGAAATGTAAATACTACTTCTACACAGAAAGGACAACTGGGTAGAAGAATTGCAAAAAATGGTTATTTTCTCATCTGATACTTTGCTTTTAATGAAATTAAAAGGCATTACATGCTTATTAAAGTTTTCAAAAAGGAAAAGGTACAAGTAAGGGAAGATAATGGCTATTTTGAAGCAAAAGAAAAGAAAAAATCTAAGACTGCAGTAAAGTTATAAGCCTGGAAGATGGGGAAGGCAGCTGAATACTGAACTGTGGCACAGAAAGAGCGGGAAAACAAAAGCTTAAGATTTTCAGAAAGATTTAGGTGTGTTGTCCAAAAAAGAGGCTAGAGATATCACTACTACAGCACTGTGTAAACCCTGTGCCTTGTCACCACAGCTACTTACAATTAAAGGGAACTTGGAGGATGATGGGTAGAGATGTTGACAAATTTTTCCCCTCCATTTATTTCTTCATAATCTGCTGTGGAAAAAAATTACATAATATGACTTTCACTTAAGCTAAACTCATCTCTGCCCACTTATGGTGCTCCAAATGCACGTAAACTATGTCCACGTGCACTGATCTCTGCATAATTAGAAAGTAGAAAGCTTAATATCATTTACCTCCCACCAGCAAATATACAAATTAACCGAGGACTTGAGGTAGCGTAGTCTATAACAGTGGTGTTCTTGCATTGCATTTGTGGGTCAATAAGAAAAAATATAAAATGTTTTAAATTCTACAGTTTGCACACTTTCTTTTTACAGTTGGCAGAAAATTGACAAGAAATGGTAGAGAATAGTAAATACATAAACAAAACTAAAGAACACCACATGTGAAATGTGGTTGGTTTAGCAACTGAACTGTTGTTGTGATCTGTTTATACTTTTCTGTGTCATATATATTTAGCATATGTAACAATACATGCTCAGTCCTAGGAACTTACAAGCAGCTTTCTGTGAATGAAGAAATAACTTTAAGGAAAGAAGTTCTGCTTTTTATCATTAAACTCAATCCAGCCATGGTATACATGAGAATCAGAAGCTACATCCATACAAGTGAAATAAACGTGCCTCGGATCATTCCTTAGTATTGAGGATAATTGGCACAAAACACTATGCACACATGCCATTAGCTATCTCAGCATGGAAAACAGATGGCTAGATGCAAAGTGTCTGGTAAGGACAGTCACTCAGCCATGCTGACGCCAAAGCGGTGCCAGTTTGGGAGAGTGCTAGCTAGTCAGGCTGGAGCATTCCCAGGCACAGTTGTAACAGCTTCCCAATGCACACAGCCAAGCTCCAGCTCTGGGAACTGTTTTATTTCCTAATGCCGGCAGGTGCAGAGTTCCTCTCCCCACCAGCACTCCATCTTACAACTGTCACTACGGGGGACAGAGTAAAAACTTTTTCTTGCTACGTATCTAATGCAGTGATTTGCACAGGGGCGTTGCTGGTGATGGCATTCCATTGAATGGAAATCTGTCTCTCACTGAGTAAAATTTCCAGCAGAATCTGTCAGACTTTTGTCAAGTGAACTGGATGTGTACAGCCTCCTAAACCTTGCAGTGCTAATCCTAAGATTGCTAAACTCTTCTGTAGGACGTGATCTTTCAAAGCACTTGAGCAGGGACATAAACTCCAGAAAAAAAGAGTATTCTTGTTTTAATTTAAACAGGTGCCTTTTTGGATGAGGGCCTAGAAGGCATATACATAGAAGGTCAGAGTGAGGCAGGCTTGCAGTGGGATTCTTGATTTAAACTTTCATTTGCAGGAGGAAATGACAATTTTAGCAAGCCCATAACATGTTTTCCTACTAGGTTATAAATTATGCAGTAGAGTAAAGGCTTGCTTCTGTTAGACAGAAAGGAACTGAATAAATAACTTAGATATTTTTTATTTTTTTTTTTAAGTTCTGAGCATTCATGTAGCATAAATTGTCTAATTATAATAACTTTTTTTACCCCCTTTGAAGTCATTGGTAAAATATTCTTGCAAGATTTGAAAATGAAAAAACATAAGGTTTGAATTTTTCAGCAGAAAAGGCTCATTAATTTTCTCTCAGTATAATAATTGTAAAAATACAATTCTGTTTCATCTTTAATACAAGGTAGAGAACTCAAAAGTGAATTTTCTGTCTTAGCAAAGAGATTACTAATAACGAAATTACTGTCTTCTTGCAAGTATCAATTTGCTGCTTAGTAATGTGCTAACACATTGTTTTAGACTTCTATGATGTACCGTACCAGAAGGGAGCAAATATGATTGTCATTTGAATTTCTGCTGCAACTCATCATGTTATATTACATGAAATGCAGGTGAAAAGCTTCATGTAGGCAGATGACGTGACACTAACAATAACAGCATCTACCCAAATCTATTTGCCTCGAAAAATTTATTAACCTGATATCTAAAAGAATGATCTCTGTTTCGGTCTGTGAAGAATCCCTTCCCCTCCCGCCTTCCTCCAAAATCCTTCCAAATGCTATTGTGCTTCTGCTAGATGTAGAAAGGTCTGTGAGGAATGAAGATGCCACGTAAAGATACCACACTCCTTTTCTTTAAGCCCTCTATTTTTAAGGAGAGCAGAGAGGCTGTGGTGGGCCTTTTAAGGTAAAATTATATGACAGCTCAGGATCTCTAGTACACAGCTGAGAGAATTGCATATACCATAGGTTCTCAACTAGGGTCTGTCAGTCGCCTGTTCTGAATTTTGACTCTAGGGGCGAGGGGAGGTGAGTGGGATGTGGAAGAAGCATACCAATGGAAACAACTCAGGTCCATTAAATTCTCTTCACACTCCCAGGTCACGGCTGAGAGAATGTATATATTAATAGAGTCAGAGAGATATACATTGGCACTTCTTCTTTAAGGCAGAAGCATCAGCTAGGACATTCATATTCTCCAGACCCCAAGATGAGCCTGTGAGGCCAGGAAAGACATGATCTGAATGGAGAAGAGAAGCTCTTGGCTTCTGTGACAAGAAAAAGACATGTAGAGTAATGGGCACAAGAGGAGAAACATCACGCATGAGAAATATTTAGAAACTTTCTGAATAGAAAAATGTTCCTTCATATTGTGTCATAACAAGTAAAGAAAATAACAATTTTATTATTGTTCTTTTCAAATGCCTTCACAATTGCTTTCTTCACAACAATTTTAGCATTCATCTATTATCCTCATTTTTTCTCATTAGTTGTCAGCCACATGAAGTTCATTTTGTTTCATGGCTCTTTCATTACTTTTTTGAGCCCAAACCATCAGATAGCAAAAAACTGCATCAAAGATGAGGCTTTTTGCTAGACTTCAGTTAGGCTTCAGTGCCACAAGCTACCCATTTTTCTGCAACACTTTAAGTGTTGAAATCAAATAAGCTGAAGTTTCCCTGAAACATCTCTCAGAAAGAATTTGCTGTTTATAATGGAAAATAAGTCTCTGCATGTCCTCTGCAGTGCATTTCAGACTTTCCCTAACAACTCTTTTAGCAGGAGAAATTTAGCTACTTGATGGAATGACATTTTGATATCTTATACATTATAATTGTGCAAGGAGAGCATAAAAATGGATTTAGAAGTCATATTAGCACTATAACCATATGTGGATGTAAAAGAAAAGCCAATTTATTTTTAACCACATTCCTTTTTGACATGAAACCAGTACAAGTTGGAAGCTTTATGATCAGAAATATCCAAATTAAGTTCTTAAAAAAGGAAGGGGTATACACGCATGACCATCCTTATAAAACCGATGACAATGAAATACTTTCTTTCTTATGACATACTAAGCAGTTGTTCTGGATTACAACAAAAATTGCTAGCACTGGAGAACACAGAACTTGTAAAAGTCAGGTTTGTCCACTTGTGGAAGACCTCCTATGAAATACATGTCATGATTTTCACAATTGTCTGTTCTATGTCATCTACATTAGTCCCCTTACAACATTAACATGCTAGGATATTTATTATCTTAACTCTGATAGCAAAAGCTGTTTGGCCAACTTCATCCCAATTCACATTTTATGCTGCATTGCCAATAAATTTGGCTGCAGACTGTGAATGAAATGAGCTACAAAATCCCAGTGAGGCTTAGAGATCTTTTTTACAGAAATACATATTCTATTTTATTATCTTTTTTTCCTGAGGTTTAACTGAAGAAAAAAAGCAGATCAGTACTGACCCCTTGAGATGTTATCTTTTTTTTTTTTACAATTCCAGTTTCATCCAGAACTAGATTGTTTCTTTAGTTATTATTAGCATACCAACATCTGTTTGTTTTATTTTTATAAATACATCTAGAGTCACAGCAATGCAGAGACTGCAGTTGCTGTGGTATGTGTTTCTGGATCAGGGAGCTGCTAGCCCTGAAATGTTCCAACATCTTCTACAAGCTGTCAAGTTCTTTAATAGCACATATATTAAATATTTTGAGCTATTTTCTTAAGCTGTTATGAAAAAAATACCTTGGCATCTTCTCTACATAATGTAGCCATTGTGTGAGAAAATGGGGCAGTTCTGGGAGGGGAATTAGAGAAGGGCTGCACAATTAAACCTAACACCCCAAAATCTGAAATTGTTTAGATAAACGGAACAGAAGAAAAGTGAATGTATAACAGATAGATGAACAGGTGCACAACTTGGTCTAGGTTTAAAAATGCTAATTATATTAAAATAATCCTGTGTCAGTAAACCAACTCCTGGCTTTAACAATACCCGTGTAGTGAAAACAGATTTCAGAAAGCATAGCCTTATTAGTAAAAGTAGACAGATGGCCCCTCTATTTACCATCATATCTTCCACTGATTCCCCAAACAGCCTGAGGAAACTGCATTTACCAAGATCTCCTCAGATAGCTTTAGCAAGCAGAGCACTACCCATCAGTATCGGAATCACAGTCCTCTCTTTCATATCATATTTTGAGCACATCCAGTAATCTGACCTGTCGCAGGCGCCAGCCAAGTGGAAATGACAGTGAATGACAGTAACAGACCAAATAAGATGGCTGCCAGGAGTGCAGAGAGACCCAGGGACCTCAATCAACTGAACCGCAAATCCATTAAATGATTTAATTTTGTGTATCCAACTGTGGGGCAACGTTTACAGCAGGAGAGAGAAATATACGCACAAAAAATAAAAGCTTGTATAGGAATAAAGAGCTTGAGAAATAAAAGTACTCCAAGGAGACGTTAACCTTACATGCTTGATTATTCCCTTTTTTTGGAAGATGATGAAAACTCTTCGTGCACGTGGAATAAGCTGTTCTGTAACATAACCTTACATTTTAGAAAATGATTCCCAAATTAAATCGGTTTTGACTGCTAATGCAGAAAGGTAAGAAGTTGCCATGTTCCATGGAAATAGAGCAGTCAACATGATTTTTGTTTGAAGTCATTTTCCTATCACTTTCACTTTCTGGCTGGCACTGCAGTGGCTGAAACGCAGAAAGAACGTATTTTTACTTGAATTAAAGGTACCGTTTCATTCACGTATACTTATTTGCTCCAGGCTCAGCCTTGTATCTCAAATGAAACCTCAAAAACAAAACTGGTGTAAAAAATAAGACACAATGTCATACACGGGCTTTTAGATACTGTAAAAGTTTGTTTTTCTTTTAATCCTTTTTATCAAAGGCTAGTTTGCCTCATTGTTTACTAATTCTTTCAAATGTAGTTAAATCTAGTGAAAAAACCTAAATCCCAGGACATACCTATGCTGTGCTTTCTGAGCATCTCATATAGAGGTAAGGTGAAGATCTATTGCCTACCTCCTTGCTGTGTCACTGGCATGGTTTTCATACGTGATGAACTTGGGCATTAACTCATGCCAAAATAAGGTGTTAAATGTCAGTGATGATTAGGCACTATTCATTCAACCACATAAACTGCTTGTAGCTAGAAAAAAAATTGTTCGTAAAGCATACAAAAGAATAAGAAGAGGTGTTTTACTTTTTTTTTTCCATAATCTATCCTATCTGCTTAGAAAGAAAGATGTTTTTCTTTAATGAATAACAGCCAGATGTGCCTAGTTGAAAAGAAAGCCAGCATGGTACTCTTTTATAATTCTTCGGGTTATAAGAAAACCCAGATCAAATACACCTGTATATTGTAGCTGCAATGCAACTGATAGGACTCTACAGAGCGCTCCAGAGAAGGGTATATTTTAAGGCTAGAGACACTCATTAGAAGAAGGCTGAACAAAGCCTCTGTAAAGACACATAACTGTGTGATCACACTATACAATGTGCTTTTGCTAATAAGCAGCACCTTCCTCTCAGTGCAAACTCATGACTACGTTGGATCATTGAATTTTCTCTTCTGAATAACAAAGGTAGAGAACTTTGTCCAAGAACCCTTGCCTTTAGCCAAGAAACTTGCAGGGAATAGATTTTTTTTTCTAGTATTTTTTTTTCTTTTAAACGATTTCATTCTCTGAGAGGAATTAATTTTTAGCAAGCAGCTCAAAAAACCCCAACCCCTATAGGAAAAATACCATTTTGTTTTAAATTGATCAAATTCCCAACTGCCAGCAAAAGGGTTCTCAGTCAGACTTTCTTACCTTTTGAAAGAAATTGCATGTCACTGTGATGTGTCAAATGGCATTCTGTGCTGCAATTTCATAATAGGCCACTAAGTCTAGGATGCATTTCTAATGTTCTAAATGCAGACCAAACCCAGCCTTCTGGGTAGACTGAACTGGGTTCAAGAATGTGCTGCATGAATATTAGTCTATGTTCATTTAGAGGCTTGAGATGAGCACGAGAATATGCTTCGAGGGGCAAAAATGCAAAATCAAATACACAGTTACTTGTAATTGATGAAGATTTATTCCATTCTTTGTACGCAGCCATGGTCAGATATGCTGGTTGCAAGGCTTTTCCTCAGCCGTCTGCTGCAAGGCCAGTAATACTCAAAGGCAACTGAAAATTGAACAATTTTTACAGCATGGTGGGTGTATCACACGGTCCTGTAGCTTGAAATGGGACATGAAGATCACAGACAGGAAGCATGCTGGGTTTTAGCTCAATCCTTGGCATGACCTCTTGTGCAAACAGAAACAAAACAACATAGGAGGATAAAGGGATGATTTTTTTTTTTCTCACATATTCTAGTTGTCCAATCTAGATGAAAACACTGCCTCATATATCTTTTTAATTTATCTAAGTATATGCAGTTACATACACTCAGATGCTCATTTATTTTATCATCACTGAAAGTTTTGCACTAGTCTAAAGGAAAGTTTTGCATTGGTTTAAAAAAAAAAACAAAAAAGGAAAAAAATTGTACCACAATAAACTGAGATTTTTTTCAAAAGAATCTTAAGGAATTTTGTTACTGATTTCTCAAAGTAAACATGGAATCTTAATTATAAAGGCTAATTCAAGTAGAGCCAACAAAACTGCTCAGTCTTATAGCAAAAGAACTGCAACTACTCCTGTTTTACTTGCTTCTAGTATGTTGCAAATACTGCCCTATTTCAACAAGCAACGTGGAGTGTATCATTAGATGCAGAAATACTTCCGTTCATGGATTTTTCTTTTTCAAGACCAGATTTGCCTGTGTGTGTTTGCCTGTATGTTTTCCTTTTTGTGGAACTATAAATTAAGCCCTCAGAATGACCATTTACACTTTGATGCATACTAATCAATACAAACATGTCATTTTATAATTAATTCTGAACTAATTAGTAGTAATTAGCTGTGTCTGTCAAAAATATCAGCAGTCATTTAGAGTATATTACTTGTCAATCAAATATACCTTAAATAAATTTTGATAGCATTTCTGGCTCCAATTAACAGAACATCAGAATCTCGGTACAATTTTCGTGGATGTTATTCTAACATATGTAAGGAAGCGACTATATGCATATTTATGGAAGAGTATTTCCAACTGTGTTGCTAATATTATAGTGGCTTGAATCAAGAAAAGTGCATTATCCTCACATAGCTAAATCATAAAGAGTTGAACTAGAAATATAATAGCCGGTGAGGGAAATAGAGATATATAAACTACTTTATTAAAGCCTAAACCAGAATTAGAAAATATAATTTCATTTCCCCCGTTTTTTCTGTAACTTTTATGATCCTACTGATTCTGTGGCTCATAAATCATTGCCTAATAGTCTCTTCAAATTAGAGTGTTTGTAGATGGCTTTAAATTTTAGGTACAAGGTCAGCAATGGAGTTGTACTTAGGTTAGGCTTCAAAGGAAATTTTCCCAACACGTGATTGTTATCAGTATCAGGCTGAGAATTTGATCCTTTCCATGTTGTGGTTAGAGTAGAAGCTTCATTAGAATTAGAAATAAATTATAAACACAGCAATGAATGACTAAGTATGTACAGTTACTCTAGATTTATACCAGCTCTTGTATGCCTGTGTAGTTAGGTGCTGTTAGCCAACATTCTGACTTCACATCTAAAAATAAAGCATCTCTTCAACAAATAAATAAGTATAATCAACTTTTTCAAAGACAGGAATTCTAAGAAAGTGAATCTTTTTCCAAGGAGCAGCAGTACAGCTATGGCGCAGCAGACCACAGAAACTTCCTTTCTAATGTGGAGTGACTCAGTGAGAGCCACCTACTATGCCCTTCCACAGCTATTTGTCAAAAAAGATGCTGTGAAGGAAGAAAAGAGATTAGGAAATGATTCCTGGGTCTGTAATCCATGCTCTAAAAGGGACAGAGGTGGAATGGGTTGAAGATCAGTAAAATTTAAGGTAAAAGCATTCCTGTTTTATGGACTCGAGAGCAAATTTTGCATGGAACTACACTGCTAGGAACACTTAAGGGGAGAGCTGGTAAAATCAAAATGAGAAATACATCCCAAGAGGCAGCTCTTGCCTTATTGGGCTTTTTGAAAGTGAACCTCTGGCTATCTCTATAGGTAAGAGCACATTTTGTGCTCCAGAACAAGCAAATGATTTTGTACATGAAAGTGCAGTTTTTTCTGGATGTCTCCTCTCCCACACTCTTTTCAGATTTTTTTATGAAAGGACAATGATGTGGTTTCTGACCATTGAGTCATTAATGGACATTAGGCCATCAGACAAATCAGAAAGGAAATTCCCTTTCAGAGAAGCAAAAGCAGTGACTTAGCAGGTAAACAGATTTGAAAGGCTTCTTCCTAAGATCACACAAAGCCAAAGCTGAATTACTGTTTTGTGTTTGTTATTTATTATCTTTTTCTGCAAAAAGTGAATCTCCTGGGCTATGATTCTGTCTCTGAGGAGACTACAATGCTCTAGAAGTTTAGATGGAGATAAATGCTTTGTTGATAGGTTTATCAGAAACCACAAGAGCAAAATAACGCACCATCCTCTAATTTCAACACTGACATGCAATGCCAGTGCTTTTCGTCAGGGATTTGCTATCAGAAACACGTCCATAAAAATGTGAAATCAGATCTCGAAGGCTGAACATGACCTTGGAATATAATTGGAAAAAGCTATACAGATTCTGGGAGAAAGATATTTCTGGAAGTAAAAAATACACTTTAGTGGAAACCTTTAAATATTTTTTTTTTACCACAGATCCACACTAAAAGACTGACTCTTTAAAAGCACATTCTTGAGCCCCTTCCTCATTCTTTTTCCATGATTTGAATGAAAGCTTTAATTAAATATTAAGACAAATTAAAAGAAGGGGCTCAGGAAAAAAAAAATAAAAAAATGTTTCTTATAGCATACTTATGCAGGAAAAAAAAAAAAAAAGTATCAGCCACCGGTAACAATTCCTTAGAAAACAGGCCAATACAACAATGTGAACAAAGAAGAGACCGTGATGTATCCAGGTTATCATGATGTGTCAGGTCTTTTGCACATTTCTTCCATGCAAAATACCTGGTTTTCTGAGCTTTCAAATGAAGATATCTTACGGCTTTAACTTGCATTTACTTAGCACGCAGTTCTGATAGTATAAGATGGCACTGCATGAATTGTATGTTATTACTTCTCTCCCTTTCCTATGTCCTTATGTTGATAAAAATGGTAAAATGGAACACATGCTCACAGCACTGTGTGGAGTACAGAGGCTCATCTTAAGCTACCCGTCTCCTCAGCCAACAGAGTTGTATGAATTGAGACTGCTTTCCAGGAACACCCAACTTCAGTACAGAACATTACCCTAGTGTATTTTCTGACTCTTGCTTCATTTCCTGCTATTTATTAAAAAAAAAAAAGAAGTCTACATCTTCAAGCTAAAAATAATAATACAACAAGCTAATACAGTCCCTGGAATTTTTTAATAAAACACGTGAATGTCTAAACAATTGCTTCTAGGTGTAATTAAGAGGTTAGATACGTATCCCATCTGCATGGCATCAATGCTGCTATGGTGGTAATAGTTGTTTTGAAGCTTAGTCACTGCTTCTCATGGTTTTTGTTTCATTAAAACTTGAGTATCATTATACATTGATGCACTGAGATGTTTGGTCTAAAACCAGTCCAGTCCTATTTCACTTGGAAAACCTGCTTTTTTCACTTACTCTCTTAATCTAGGAAAAGAGCCTGGATGAACATGTGCTTCGAAGCATGGGGAAGGGAGACACTGTTACCTTGCTGAACTTGCACTGATTTTCTTCTTTCATTTTTCTTAGCCCTATGCTGCAGACTACACAAAAGAAAAGAAACAATACTAATGATGGGACCTCTGCAGACTGTTAACTGACATGACCAATGAGCGAAAAAATGAATGGTGTGCAGGAAATGGTACCTAATGGCAGCTAAGCATGTGTCCTCACTCAGGCAGTGCTATGTCAGGGATAGATGAGGTGGCTACCGGAGAGTGGGCACAAATCCACAATGCGGTGCCGTGCGGAGGTAGGACTCTAAGGAACGAGGTTAAAGCTGGGTTAATTGCACCTGCCTCTGAGAAGGACTGAAAAGCAAGTGTGAGTACGGCGTGAGCCTAATATGGCTGTAATGCTTTCAGCTCAGGAGCTAACAGATAAAGTTATGTCAAGGTATCACTGCACACTGCTGCGTTCACAGTGTTGCCATATTCTCACAGTCTCAACCTGCTTTTTCTGACTAGAAGGTCTTAAACTCAAAGCCAAAGGTCTGAGCTATGGATCCTTCCCTGTGGATAAGAATGATAGGGACAGCACTAGAACCTTCCCCTGCACCCCTGACTCTCTTGTCTCTCAGTTCCATATTTCTCCTATTTTCCGGTTGTGTAATTACATACTGTGTAAGGAAATTATTCTGAATAGGCAATGAGTCATTATTTCCTATTAAACATATCTAGGGAAGTAGAGATAGTGTTTGCACTTTCCATAATGATAATTTCAGACTAAAGGTCTACATTTGGATCTAGATAAAGATTTGGTATTCTGTGTAATTATATCCTGCTTAGATCTTACTGAGATCATTTAAATAAGGAGCCATACAACAACTTTCCTAACTCCTCCTTCCTGCAGACAAGATATAGATTCTAGAGGGAACGAAAGCATTTTTGGTTCCCTCTTGCTTCTGAACACTTTGCCTCTGAAACCAAAGTACTTAATGTGAAAAGGGGCAAAGAACGGGTGATCACTGGTACAACACAGAATCTGATGTTAGGACGCCTCTTCACGGTTGTGATTCCCATTTTCTTCATTACATATTAATTTTCTGACAGGTTTCTCTTCAACGTACGGAACATTTTCTTTAAATGCACGGTAAACTGCCAAGGAAGTCTGTAATTTCCTTTAAATTCTTCCAGGAGCCAAATGTTTATGCTTAATTATAAATTGCTACCCTCTTTCTTTCCAGTTGAAATTCTCCAACTATTCTAATTAGGCTTCCCCAAAGGTCACAGAACATTAACAATCTGGGCACAGTCTGGCTTTTTGAAGTACTCAGAAATATACTGTTAGTGCTATTTGAGGAAACATAAGAGAACCCCAGCTGCCCTGGCTAGCATAGAATAATTAATAATAATAGCTATGTAGTGATGACAGATCCAGGTTAATTGCATACTAATTAAAGGCTATAGTAAAGCAAATGACTGTTTGCATTTGAAATAATGGCTCATGGCCACAGAAATGTGCCGTATCCTCTTGGCAAGATCTCAAATGTGTATGAAATTCATTTGAGACATGTACATGTGATCTAGTCTGAGAAGTCAAGAGCTTTGAGAGGCTATCTGCGGTGAGACAATGACAGTCATTAATGAAGAAGAGTTTGATACGAGCTGAAGTTCAGTTCTGAAAAAATGAATGGAGAGAGTGGCTGGCAGAGCTGCGAGTCAATCAAAAGATAATGGACAGTGCAAAGTATGAGGAACTATTCAGCATGAAGAATCAGATCTTTAGTTTAGGTGCAGAGAAGGAGCCAGGAGGAGAGTCCCTCAGTTAGCTGTTCCTGGATGCTTAGAAAGGAAATTTAGGAGCTTGTCAGTCAAAGAATGACTGGCTGAAAAAAGAGTGCTGGCCAGGTAAGAGCTATATTAGAACTCGGTGCTGTTCAGAAAACTAGTTTGAGGCTTTACCTGAGGGGTTTTTTAGTGTGCTGTGAGTGAGATAAAGTGAAAGGGATAACAGGCTGTTTCTGGGGAGGAAGAACATCTGATACATTGAGTAATCAAAAGCTAAACTGAACACTCTGAAGAACTTTTCATGTTAGTAGTTTTGGGGAAAGAGTAAAGATGTCCAGAAAGACAACTTGCAGTCAGGCACTACTAAGTACGTAGACTAATCGTAGGTTGCCATCCTGGATTTCTCCTGTGTCTGATTCTTATTAGACTTTGACCACATCCAAACTAGAGGCACTCCTTTGATGCGAGGAAGCAGAGGAATACAGGAACTGAGAGAAAAGAAGAAAGAATTGGGTTTCTATCTAGTGGTTAGATTCAAGTCTAGCTGCAATTCAAAGGGTTCTGTATAATATATGGTTTTATTTACAGAACAATTCAATAGAGAAATACAAAATCTGAAATAAAATAACAAAAGCAGTGAAATGAAATAGTGACCTCATTAAAAAAACAACCATTATAATGATACTTAATTGTGTTCACTTTTAGCCTACAGCCTCTATTGACATGCCTCAAGGACCAAATATCTCCCCGGGACCTAGTTAGAATGCATAGTCATGTAAAAACAATGCATAGAATGTATTGTATTTAAAGTAGGTCTGAGTCTTCCCTCTATAACAGTAAAGGATGTCAGGGAGGATTTGCCCTGGAATGCCTCCTCCTGGAAAAGATATCAGTATCCCTTCATTGTAGATACAGATGGAATAAGAGGGAGTTGACCGTAAACAAATTCTAACCCTAAAATTCTAACTTGGTTTCCTTTGTATATGACTGAAACTCTTAGAGCAGATGATATATGTGGGACTTTTAATACCATAAAAAATGTGTATATTGGATATTTCCTTATGTGTATTTTAGCGTTTCATTATTTGATTGAAATAAGGAAATAATAAATAAAACTATGTAAAATAATTCTGTATTACACTGGAATAGACAAAGTAATACCCAACTCAATAAGAAATTGTGAATATTCTAATTAATATATCCTGTAGAAAAAAAAAAAAATTGTGGCTATTTTTCAGAATTTCTTCTGATTGAGCAAAAGACTTAATCCACACTACGTTTTGTGAGAATGTTCTATTATTCTTGTTTTTATAGTCCAAACTAATGTGAACTTTAAATACAAATGTGTTTATATGTGGTAACAAAGAAAGTAATAACCGAATTAGAGCCATTAGAGTTTCAGAAGATTTGGCCATATAATATTGTTTAAATCAAAAATAGTCTTTAAAATAGTCAAAAATAGTATTTAAAAAGGTCTTTTTTAGCCAAAAAAACCCCACCTATATTACCTTATAAAGGGTCTAGAATTGCAGCTGATGTTTGTTGACATTGTAAATGGACTTCAGCAGTGTAATGGTGACCAGTATCAGTTGAAGAATTGGCCCAAGCTGATTAGCAAAATATTAAATACATCATGTGTCTTATATAGGTATGCTGTTTTGTCTGTAAAACTCTACAGCACCTACCTCACCTTTTTTGACTGTTTTATTATGGCCCCTTCTTTTTCAAGATAAAAAAAAAAAAGTGACTCAAGAATTCTCCTTGCTCTTGCAGTTGAGCTGCTGAGAATGTGTTTTAAAATCATTAATAACAGGATATTCAGTTCTTTTAGCAGCCTAAGTGCACTCAAACTATGGGGTCAGAATTTGAAAAAGGAAAGATGACTTCATGCACTTTGAAATCAATGTGCAAATCTGAGAAACCTTGAATAGGCAGAAGCAGCTAATGGGGCTGAAACTTTGCAGGACCTGAGCTAGATAAATGACCGGCAGCCTACAAAGCCACTCATTTTCTAATATACACAGTGACAAAAGATGAGGATATAAGTGGCAAGCTTATTTAAGCAGAAGGGAAAAGTACAGTTTTGCTGTTCAAGGCATTTGAGGTATATTTTTTTCTGGGGAATAATCTGTTCACGAAATAAAAAAAAGAAAAAAAAAAAGAGAGAAACCTGAAACCCACTGAGGCAAATGATGAAGGGTAATCAGTTACTGCTGATATTAAGAAACTGCTTTTACAGTACAGGAATTTAAACAGATCACATCTGAAAGACTCAAAGAAAAGCAATATCAGAAAACAATTTAATGATAGGGTAAAACAACAACTACTAAAAGCAATGATTTAGAAGTTAGACATATGTGCTGTACCTTCTCCTCCTTCAGAGAAAAAGACTTACAGTGCCAGAACCTCAAAAATGCTTTAAGGGATGAGTTTAACAACACAGCTCTCATTTTCGCTATGTAAGTAACAAACAGACCACTAACCGATAGATTTGATCCCAGAAGAACTTTCATACAGAAATTGGTGCTTTAGTGTGAATAAACAAGTCCTACTCATGGCATTGAAGCAACACTACCTTAGTGAGATGGGAAAAGTAGAAGGGCCACCTGTTCTGACAGACAGAGGAAACACTACGTTAAGTGTAGGGACAATGACAAATCTAAATTTCTACCTGAAACTAACAGTGAGTCTGAAATCCTTTGACTGTTTAAACTTTGGGGGGAAAATAATAAATTAATCTCAGTTGGTGACATAACGTTTTACAGCTCATGAGGTAAAAAAGAGATATCCAGATGTTCCTGAAGACACAGAAAACCTGTCAACACATTGTAAAAGCAAGCTATCAGCAGAAAATCATGCCATGAGTATGAACACTGCCGTTAACTATGATGCTTGATATGTGGAATATGAGTCAGTTTAGTGAATTGACTGATAAAGATGACCAGTGAAAAGAGTTTCCTCAATAGAGTAGAAAAGAGAAACATCAGTCAAACTGCATGCTAGCCCAGAAGAAAAAAAAATAGAACAGTAATTTTGAAATAGTACAGCATCGATACTCCAGGACTGCATTACTAGGACAGCCTTAGCTCTAAATTCATGCAATGTATTAGACACTTGCTCAAGATACTTGCCAATCGGACTGCAGCAAGTAACCACAGGTAAATACTTTCACTACACTGCTCCTCACTAGAATTTTGCAAGGCTGCTCCTCAGTGTATCACCTGCACAAGGAACATGTCAGAAGCATATCAGGAGAACTAATAGGATGCAAAGTCACTGGTTGTAGATAACACGAGAGACATGTAAAAATTCACTTCAGAGAACATAACAGCAAATTGAGAGCTCTCCAGGAGAAATCACCACCTATTAGTGATCTAACAATCACCTTTTGAAAGCACTCACATAAATGGCACTTTAACGTGCAAAACAGAATTACACCACACCAGGACCATCTTCACCAGGTACACCATTTGTAATGAGATGCTTTTACTGGACTTAATCAGAGGGATTTTTTTGAAAGTAAGGGCTTGTCCCTAGAAGTTTGACTGTTTGCATTGGCTTCAGCCTATCAGACTACCTCAGAAATATGTGCAAACCTGAAATAAGAGAATACCAAGCCCCACCAGGATATTTAAGATATTTACCCCAGTTCATTAAACTAACAAAGCATGCCTGTGAAACCCCAGGCTATACCTCAACTTAAATTAATGAACTGCTGCGTGGGCTTCACTGCAGCTGCTAACAATACTGAGCCTTCTCTTAGAACCTTCTGTTGGACCTGTGTAAAGCCTGGGTGCCTGATGCTGCTTTGAATCAGCAGAACAAACCAGACCATAGAAATTACACGAGATAATTTAAGAAACTGC
The DNA here is from genome assembly GCF_028500815.1 of Rissa tridactyla. Classification (NCBI taxonomy): domain Eukaryota; kingdom Metazoa; phylum Chordata; class Aves; order Charadriiformes; family Laridae; genus Rissa; species Rissa tridactyla. The sequence continues at coordinate 87,530,836 of NC_071467.1, read as the reverse complement.
TGAGATAAAAGCCACTTTGCACTGCTCCTGGTAGTGCCACCCAATGCATAGTAGAAATACAATTGTTAATGCTTGTACAATAGATAAAAGTAACTATAATTCTGTTCAAAAAATTTCTTTAAATGTGCACTAAAGGGTTTAATGTACTTCCAGCACAGCATGTCAGGCTCCTGCTTTGTTATGCCTTTTGAAAGAAAGGTTTTAGCTGTTTCCTCTCTCACACCTGACATATTGTGATTACTAGTGCAGAATTTGAAGATTTCCATCAAATACTGGCAAGTCCGATGCTTATGAGTCAATACTGGATTACTTGGTTATAGTTATCACTACCCACAAAACTGATGCTAAGCATTTGTGAATCCAATCTGAAATAGCGCTTAATGCTAGAGAGAGGATAGTCCAGAGTTTTACAGAACACAAGGATAAAGCCTCTTTTAATAGAAAGCATGCTATTGGCTAGATTTTACACACGAGATTTTGAACCTAGTAAAGAGGTTAAGGAAATACTGTCATTTGATTTCAATTTGGCTATTTTGATTTAGTTTCTGTGGTAGGTTGGCCTTGGCCACCTGCCACACACCCTACCAGCCACTCTCACTACCCCGCCTCGAAGGACAGAGAGAGAAACTAAGATGAAAAGGTCATGGATTGAGATAAAGACAGGGAGATCACTTATCTGCTACCATTACCGACAAAACAAACATGGCTTGGGGAAACATCAAGTTATTACCACTTAAAATTGAGCTGGATGGTGAGAAACAAAGACAGAAACTAAAACACCTTCCCCCTAGTCCCCCTTTTCCACGGCTCAACTTCATTCCTTGATCCCTGACTCCTCTACCTCCTCTCTCCCAAGCAGCACAGGAGAACGTGGGTCTGTGGTCGGTCTGCGGTCAGCCCACGGCAGCTCCTCTCTGCCGCCCTGCCCCCTCACACGTTCCCCTGCTCCAGGCCGGGCCCTTCCCAGGGGCTGCAGGGAAACCCCCGCCCCAGCGGGGTCTCTGCCGGGGCCGCGGGGGCATCGCCGCGGGGGCGCCCGGAGCCCCTCCTCCCCTCCTCCCGCTCTCCCCTCGGGGCTCGCAGGGCTGTTTCTCACCCGGTTTCCCTCAGCCCTGGCTGCCGGGCAGCGTTTTGCCCTTTCTGAGCCAGGCTTTCCCCGCGGCGCCCGCCCGTGGCTGAGGGGCTCAGCTGTGCCCTGCGCTGGGGCCGTTGGAGCCGGCTGGAACCGGCTGTGTCCGGCACGGGGCAGCCCCGGCCCGGCAACACAGGGGCCGCCCCGCAGCACCCGCCGCCGGCACCGGGGCACCCGCACCCGACACGGTTTCAAATCTATTTTCTGTTCTCTATTCAATTCATAGATTGGATTAGATCTCAGCCGCAAGGTTTCACAGAGGCATTTACTAGATACTGACTTCCACTGGCTGTTTAAAACAGACATTTTCTTCGATCCGGGACCTACGGATCAGCTGAGCCCCGCAGGTCTGCGGGCCTCTGGAATGGATGACGACAGGTACAGGTCTTCTTTTTGAGCCTGTCCCCTCCGTAGCCTCCTGAATATAAATATAAACAGGGAATTTTTAATCTCCAGTGAGTTTGAAAATCAGCTGGATCGAGATACTACATAATAAAACTTATGCTGAAGATGCGGAGTCTTACGGTAAGTGGTGTTAGCTTTGCGCATACCTGTTTCTGTCTGGGCCAGTAATGGTTACAGTTATCACGATACAAGTATTTCTCTTTACGTAAAGTGCTCACTAAGAATGTATTCCTCCAAAATGTAGTAACATTTTTTGTTCGTACTTTTTACAACATATACTTGGAAAACTACTTCTATAAACTTTCCTGATAAAGAATGTGGCCTGCTCCTACCTCAAGGTATTGCTAGATATAGCCAACTTAAACCTTGTTAACAACAAGAACAAAGACAAAGAGGTGGAGGGAAGATACTACAAAAAATTAGGCAGTAAAACCCAATATTAGATTTCCTGACATTCAAGTGCTATGTAACCAAAAATGACTTTTGTAAAGCTCTCGCAAGGTGGAGGCAGGATTTTTTTCTAAATAAAGCATTTTTCTGAATAAAGTATCACAAGCTCCAATCAGACTTTCCAATTAAGTGCATACTTCCCACAGTCAAGCCTGACTATTAATTAGAAACTTAAATAGCAGAGCCAAGTTTACAGATTATTTCAAACTCCTGACAGAATACTGCACTGATGAAATACGCTTCTGGGCAAGTGGACCACTAAAGGTGGTGATAGAGAGCAAGTATTATTCTTTGTTCTTAGGGTAGAAGTGTTTCATGGTTTGGAAATAACCTGCTCAGAACTCAAGCTAACTCATCTTCCCGTTCCATACAATCATGGTCTGCAGTTTTCTTTCAAACCACTACGTTTAATATTAACAATGTTGAGTACTGTGCAGCACCTGCATTTTTATTCTCAGCACACTAATGCGAAATAGCATTTATTTTAGGACAGGAAGACTGCCGAGAAATACGCATCCTTAAAAAACAATGTATAGACCGGTTAATTTTTGAAGTGTTTTTCATACACCCTTGGGGTACGGGAGCATATGGGTACAAACTCTGTGTTCTAGTCTACATCACTCCAACCCCCATTAGTGGCTGTTTCTGAACCATATCATAATCTGTTTCTTAACCTCTTGAAGCAGAATAAATAGATATGATTTTCTGCCAAAGTCAAGATCTCCAATGTATTTTCCTAAGAATTTGTGCCAACTACCCAGCAACTCAGAACCACATAGCAAGTACAGCTCTGACAAAACTTCAGTCCCTTTGAATATCCTTTTGTTCCCTGCAACTAACATAGTGTGCTAAAACACTCTACAAAATTTCCACATTTTTTAGGACTGACTGACATCTGTTTCATCACTCTGACAATTTTGAATCATCAAAAGTTGCAAGGTATTTCTCGCTCATCTGTCCCTTGCCAAAAAAATGCTGGTTAATCTCAAGTCAGTCTTCTGTTTCTTCTCTGCACTTACCATCGTTGCCCTCTAAACTGAGTCTTGCAGCATCGATGAGGGGTGCACTGCTGCTCCAGGTACCCAGTTCCTGTATTTTTATTAGATACGACTGTTCTGACTCTTAGCTCTTTGGGACTGAGCTTGTCTCACTGATCCTAACTGAAAACAAGAACTGTCAGCATAAAACAGTGACCCAGGCTGGAGCTGTTAATACACCAAAATATCTACTGTTTGAATGAAAAGCAGCTCCATAGCGTTTTTAAAGAAATTGCTGATTCATGGTGTAAGCATGCATCTTCAGTGTTAATATTCCTGTAAATGCTTGTGGAACAGTGAGAATTATCCATTGCCCTTTTATTATGAACCCCACGCTTCTGTTGAGGAAGAAAATCAAACAGAGAAATTTTTGTCTTTTCTTTTTACTAGAGAAGGCAGAGATAAAAGATAGATTTTTTAGAGAAATACATTGGAAAGCTTACAGGAGGTATTGGATCTTCTACTATTTCATCAGTATTTCTAGACCAAAAAAGTCCGGATAAAATTTTCAAAGGAAATCCTCCAGATTTTGTTTTTATTTTTTAAATTGCCCAGCCCTAAGTTAACGTCATTTTTGTATTCATACCACAAAGCATTTTTCCTGTAGTTTTGGTAATCCCTCCTTCCTTACCTTTACAAAGTGACACAGAATATTAGTTTTGCTTTAGGAGTTACAGCAGTCAGCACTGCTCTGGAAGTACATTGGTATATTCCCCTTGAATTAGTAGATCGAAAGCTGAAGGAAGATATATCTGCCAGAAGTACTGATAGTGCTTCTTTTCTTCTCACAGCACTCTCTCTACAATTTGGCTGAAGTAGAAGGGTTTGCCAAAGAAGGGAGTTCTGATGAGTATCTTGAAAATACATAGATAAAATTGGGTATATTGTGAGTTCTTGCAAATTAAACGACCTCCCCGCATGTTTCACTTGATATCTTCTGTCAACAATTCATCACTACTTCTCTTGCTCACCTGGACTTTTTGGCATATGTCAGAACAGTGGAGTACAGCTGTATCTTTCTAGGTGGTGAATACTTGAAAGAGTTGCTGATGAGACTGAGCTTTGATACACTGAGTATATTAAAATTTTCATAATAGAGGAATTCAATAAATTAGGTATAGAAATGGAGAAGGAACCAGTAAAGAAATCTGAATGCACAGATCAGATTTTCACGTGCATGTGAATTAGATGATTTAACCGTATGCATTTTTTTTAAAAAAGATCAAAACAGTTAATACTGTAATGTAACTGTTCTCCAGTTGTTTTTGTGTCCCAGAAGATAGTAATAATCGGCTAACATCACCGTGTGATCCTCTTAACCTTTTTTTTGCCTGACAGATATATCAGATGCCTTGGGAAATGATTCCATTCGTGGTCACTTTGGTATTCTTCGTATTTTAATACTGTTAGGGCTTTAGGTTGCCTGCACTATATGGATTTGACAAACTGCTCAACTTTTCATTAAATCAAAACAGAATGCTGCACCTTCTCTGGATTGCATATAATGTCCTGTTGAAGAAAAAAGTACCTTCTGAATAAACAATAGGCAAGGTTTTGTGCAACTGAAATCAATAATACAAGTGAAATCAATAATTGCAACTGAAATCAATAATGTGCAACTGAAATCAGTAATTGGGTTCAGATGGAATAGAAAGTTCTCTACATAGCACTTGAAAAATGTTTGAACATAAAAGTAGTAAAATTTCCAGATATGAATAAATAGATGTGGCAAAAAAAATCTAGTGGAAATACTAAATTGAGCTTGATTTTGTTTTTTATTGGAAAGTATGTTGAAACTATGCATACAGAGAAAACTAGTAACAGCATTGTATTAATGTACAGTCATTGATGGATGAATATATCCAACAATTTGTGCTTTTTGAGTAGGCGATAAAGCAGTAATTCAGCATCTTAAGCAAAATGCAGCAAAATGTCATCTGCAGTGGAAAAATGTTATTTTAATGAAATTTTTATTTAGTCTTTTTTATGGTGCACATTTTTGCCAAAACCAGACCGTTTAATGATCAGAATAGTTTAATGAATCCTCTCAACACATCTTTCTGCTGTCTATAAAGGGGCAGCTAGGCTGACCACTTACATCTACATTGTACGTGTGGGAAGTTAGATGAGAAAAAATTCACTTTTTGCATCTGAAATGCTTACAGGAGTAATGAAGATGGTCTTATGTAGCAAACGAGGCAGGCGCAATGTATAGGCTGCCCACATATATAGCTGGCCACAGTATCCAAGGATTTTTCTATAAGTTAGTAAGCAAGCAAGTAAGCAGAGGGTGATTGCCCAAGACAATACTACTGGAATATATTTAGCTCAGTCCCTGCAGCCACAATAGCTGGGACAATTCAAAAGGAATATAGTCAGCATCGGGAACTGAGTTTGTGTACCACAGGAGCCTTGGTTTGGCAGAATAACAAAACAGTACCAGTGGTTTTGGTGTTTATACAAAGTGCTTACGGACACAGCTACAATTTTCTTCCATATTAGAACTAAGTTGAAAGATATTGATGACTAGTTTTAGCTGTCATCATAATAAGATCAGTAGGCTTTTCACCATATTATTAAAGTTTGTCTATGAATTCTGTGTCTTGGTCTTGAGGGTACCACCAGCCCTGACTGTCACTGCCGAGTGCATGCAGCCCCCCCCTCACCATGCCCAGGGCCCAGCACCTCATGTCGCCCCCCCGGGGCCATCAGCCTCTGACCCAGCAACGCCACAGCAGGGCCAGTCTCCAGCTCTCCACAGCCCTGACCTGCCCAGCCACAGGCCCCCCAAGCTGGACTGTCCTACGTGCTTGGACTTGACCCATCCCCATCTCCATCTCCAGGGAGGTGCCCGATGCCGGGGGGCTGATGCCTCTGGCCACCTGCTCCTGGCTGGGGCGGTGGGATGTGACCTGGCTGATGGGCCCTGCCATCACCCACCCAGGGAGCTCCTGATGCTTACAGTCCCAGTGCCCTGATGGGATTTCAGTGTCTGGCCACGTGCAAATCAATTAACTACCATTTCTGCCAGCCCCCACAGAGTCTCAATATTCTGTGCTCTCATTTCAGTAATTCCTCACATCAGATATACACCTGTGTTTCACCCCTCACTCCCCCCCCCCCCCAAATCTTGCTCAAACTAACTGTGCTGTACACCTGAAGCTTTTAAAAGCAAATGACAAGGGAATGAAAATAAATGTTGTCTTGTCAAATGAGATCCACAAAGCCACATGTTAGTTTATCTTTCTTAAGGCAATGCATCTAATTGCTGAGCAGTCAGTAAAGCATTATTTAAGAATTGTCCTAAGTAATTAAATTAGGCTACTCCAGTTTGCTTAAACACACATTAATCTTTCATAGTGACATCAAATTTGCAAACACCTTAGGGAAAAATTCTGCAGTAAATCATTTGTAAATGTAATAAACGTTTAACCTGTAATATAACAGATGAGGTAGAATACCTCAAAGCAGTTCTGGTTTACTTATTTTTTTCCTTGATTAAAAAAGTGAATCAGAGCTGCTTAATAATTTCATTGTATCATTCACACACAAAGTCTACTGTGTTGTGTTTGATTGATGGGAAAAGGGGCAATTTGTACATGTTTTAAACATAAACATTTTTTTAACAGTTCAGATTTTAAAAGTTCAAATTCTCCTCATCGTATTCAGTAAAGTGCAGAGAAGCTGCCTTGTTTTCCCACTCCAATTTAAAAATGGGAGGACCTTCATTATGATTGAAATAATGGTTATTGGCAAAAGTATATAGATTAGAAGCTATAATGCAAGAAATACTAATTTTTGGTGCCATGGCCTGAGGCTAGACTTAGAGACATGACTAGTTTTGGAAGGTAACTTAGCAATATCACTTCTAATACTCGTGTTTAGCCTGAGTTAACTTTGTATGCAGTTTCCTCTCGGTGTGAGGCAAGCGGGGACATTAGAAAGTTACACAGCAAGTCTCTGCCACTCCTGTTGAAACTTGGCAGTGTGCACCTGGGCTGTACAGTGTGTGAGCTTTCTCTGACAAGTAGCTGAGCCACAGCTCTTCTTAGAGGAATCAGTAGTTGCTGTGACTGCTCTGTCAGGCGGTGCTCATCATCTCACTGAATTAGATCCTCTGTGAGCAAGAGCATCAAAGTGTACCAGAAACTGAAAATGCTACACTGTGTTCTAGAACGAGGCAAGTGGGAAATAAATGCTATGGGCATGACCGTACATTGAAGTGAGGTTCACGATTTGCATGCATTTGGTTTTCTGCGAACAACTCCATGGAAATCCCTTTTCATATCAACTGAGTACTTCATATGAATCCATCTATTTTTGCTTCTGTAAGTCAAACACATTGTTTTGTACTGTATGTTTTATATCACTTATTTGCAGAAGTGATGGTGTGAAAAAGTGAGCCCGCAAATGACTATGTCTGTATCCAAACTGAATAGTAGATGTGTGCTACAACATCAGCTGAGTTTTTCGTTGATCAGGGGATACTTCACATACTCTGTGACAAGCCCAGACCACATTATAACATCCTTTTAACATATGCTAAGATTTCTTCTGTATAAGTACAAGGAAGCAGGGCACAAACATGATCTGGAAATGAGAGGAACTTTTGTGTCCTGCAAGTCTCTGATTATGACTACAGTAGAAAACAGTTTGGACAAGCAGAAGTAGATTTGTAGCACAAATCTTGATGCTGAGAAACTGATGTCCACTTTGTAGCTGCCTAGTAGAGAGTGAAAAATCTGACATGCATGTTATACACATTTCAAATGCTTTCTTTGATTTTATTTTTTCAAGCTTCAAATGAGTTCTAGACTGGTTCCATTAAGTGGCATTAAAAGCACTCCTCAAACACTTTTTGGCTTAAAGCTATCCCTAGAGTGAAGCAAAGCGTAGTAAATAGGAATTATCAGAAACTTTGATTCAGAAGCAGTCATGATTTGAGCTGCTGTGTTCATGTAGATACATTTCCAGTGAGCAAGGTAGTGATACACAACTAGAAATTAGATTAACATCCCATGAAGAAAATTTCCTTTAAAGTTAGGCAATACAATCTGAATGAGACAATAGAGCTCCTCTTACTGATTTTCAGGTGTATAAAAGTTCATTATCTAGTTTACCTTAATTGTTTAGGTTTCCAATACAGGTAACAGGAACAGAGATAAGTATGGTGAATAAAAAAGAGTGGGTGTATCATCATTGTCTTAGAATGGATAAAATCAATTTTTGTATGTAACAAAATTCTTTCATTGACAATAGAGAAGTCTAGAGCAATGACAAGATGCCTGATTTTTAGTCAGCTCAAAGAAGATGGTGTGAGTCACAATTCTAGTAACACCTTTTAAGAAACAGCATGAGCTTTAAGTTCTCACTTCTTTTTGGTGATTTTTATGCTGAAAGATAGATATATATATACAGACATATATATGTAATTATTTTTTTTTAAAAAGGCTGTGGTTTGCAAACGGCGTTGGCAATTTCTGATTTTCAGAAGAAATTGCACCCTTTTGAACCTTGAGGAAAATGGATGAAGCCAGCCAGTGGTTCAGTTGCTCAGCTGGTGTGCTAGAGATGTTTACCATAGTTTCACAAATAACTGAGAACTAAACTGAGCTTATGGGTGAAGTGCTATTATTAACTGTTCACACATATAAGTGTTTCGGGACTTCAGATGGGATGGAAGGCCAATGTGTCAGGTTTCATACAAAGTTAATAAAAAACAATAATGCTAAAAAAAAAAAAAGAAGTATGAAGAAAGCCTTTGTCAAAGGAGACTTCCTGGGGCATAGTTTTCTACTCACAATAATGTATAGAGGATTTTGATGCAGTAGTTCATTTCCTATTGTGCACACGTTCTCATTTCAGTGACTGTTAATCAGTCATAAAGGGAACACAATGCTAGATCTCTATAGGACTCCTCAAACCAGGTTATTGCACCCGCGCTTAAGAATTCAATGATTAATCTTTTCTTTTCTGCTTCCTTCTGACAAAAACTTTATCAAAACTGATGTGTCAGAATGTTTCAGCTTCAGTGAAACAGTATTTTTTCCAGTCTGACCGGCTCTATTTATCACGTTCGTGTCAATGTTAAATTTGCTGATGAAAAATCCAATGTGAACTAGTGTGAAGTTTTCTGAAAAGACCTGTCCGGAATTTTTAACTTAAGAAAAGCTTTGCTTTCTGTAATCCTTCCCATTAGCAAGCAAAATCTGTTTTAGGGACTGGGGAGACTCCAATACTACTCATGGGACTATCCACTCCTATGTCCAGTGGGAGTCTATAGTGAGACATTCCCAACAGCACTGCAAGATCTAGAGCGCGCAAAGAATTTGCAGGAAACAGAAGTAATTCCAAGGGAGCAGGACTGCACCATAAGGGAAGACTAAGAAATATCCCATATTAGGAACTGTCTTTTGGATATGTGTAGAATTTGCAGGAGGATGCTTATGAGTTCTTTTTGGCAGTGCATGTACTTTACTGTCTTTTAGGTCTTTTGCTAAACATCACCCTTTCACCTGCCATAAAGAGTTCAGAGCAAGCATAAGAATCCCACACTTGCTTTTTATATTAATTTTTAGACTCTGATGATTGTATTAAACTCAGTAACAGACCTCCTAGTTTTTCAGCAGGATAAGGATATGAGTATTTTACTTTCCTATGAATTTTGCTTGAATATAGAATCCAATAAAAGACTCTGCATTTTTTATGTTAGAAGCCATAAGAAAAATTGCTTACCCAATTAGAAAGAACTGAGAGAAAATGTTCATTTTCATAAATATAACACAATGTTTATTCCTTGATGACAAAACATTTTCACTACCGTAATAATGTGTTTTATACTATTTTATTATCATAAGCCTAATAACTTCAGGGAGAGGAAAGCCATTTTCTTCAGCATGGGTAACGTGCTCTTGCACTAAACCACAATACAATTGTACGTCTCAGATGAGGATTTGATAATAATTGTGACAGACAGACAATGGCCCGGTAATAAATGACTATTTCATAACCAAAGTGCATAAGGAAAATTTCTTTCAACTTCAGGGAAAAAAAAATCATCCCAGCCAGATGATTTAACTTCAAGACCAATGAGCGGACAGGCTCATAATGAGAAAATGCTTTATAAGTTATTTTCCTTGAGAGCAACTCAGCTGTTCAACAGTCTTTCCTAATATGCTGAGATTTAACAATCAGGCTGACTAGTTGTGGAGAGTGTTCGAGTCTGTTCTTTTGCCTTCATCTGTCTTCCTCTTGCTCCAAAAGAGTAGTAAAAGAAGTTGTGTGTATATCTCTGCTGAAATGTCACTACAGCTCTGTAAATGATCTACAAGCATTCTGTCTAACTTAATTTGGTTTATGGGCAATGTAGTTCTAGTTACTTTAAGCAAACTTTTTGTGTGAAATTCTTTCTTCCTCCCTAATCTTACAGAATATACTTTTGAATGGCTGTATCAAGCAGTTCATCCCTAAGGAAAAAGGTTCACTGGAGAAAAGGCCAAAAGATTTAATGGTATATTAGTCTGTTAGCTTTGGGATATGGTTCCCTCAGGTGAGAGTTCAGATCCTTTGAGCCTTTTGAGTTACTGCTAACAAAAAGTAAATTATTACAGTATCACCTGTACTGCAATGCTATTAAACCTTTTTGACAAGGCATTTGAGGGATTTCATAATATTGCTGTGGAAGGCAAGAGTCTCTTTTTCTGCCCATATCAGTGCTCATCTTGCAATGGTTATGGGGGCAGAGCTTCTGCTTGCGTCAAACATTGTTCCCTGGAGGAGGTTATAGCAAAACCAACACTGAGCATGCTCGAACTTCATTGTGATTTCATGTGCTGCTATGTTCAGACAACCTTCTCTTTGTCTGTTACTCTTCTGAGATCCACAGGAGTTCTGCCCTGGCATTTTCCTCAGAGGAAAATGCCTTAGCACCACCATCTGTTTGGGGCTAAAATACTTCCAACTTTTTCCCCTCCCCAGCAGAGAGGCAAAGCAAGTATCAGTATTATTGCTGCTGTTCTGGACACAGGTTATGGGTACCAGAGCGTAACAAAGTAAACTGAAGATGAGAAAGACTTAAGTTCAAATGCACTGGGCTGTACAGAACAAGGCACAGCACTAGTATTGCTACAGAGAATGAAGAAATGTAGTAATATTCGCACCTAATAACTGGTGTCACAAGCATCTAAATTTACAGTGCTATAATGACATAGGCATATTAGCTGTTACCAATGCTATGATGAGACATACCTTTGAAACTGTTAATTTAATCTCTTGGGCTTCTGTTTTATTTGCTCTTGTTCAATTATTTACTCTTTTAATAGTTAGATCTCCAGCTACACTATTTCCAATTAGCTCACAAAATCCTGTCTTTCTGACAATTAGATTGTACCATTTTGGTTGCTTACAATAAGGGACAATGAATTTACAAGATGTGCAGGGAGCTTGAGCATATCACTACTGTATCTCCGTCAGGGAGACATTTTACTCCTCATCCTTGCACGCAGCAAGGCATTTGAGCTAGTGATGAGATATCTGTTTTGGGACATGGTGCACCCTTGTGATCTTGAATTTGTCCCTGGTCCTCTCTGCCATTCCATTCAATCTACACGTGAGCTATACAAGGAACTTTCCCACTAGCTCCCTAAAAAGCTGAACAAAATTGCCCTCACCATCATATATGGCTAGACATATATGTCTGGACAGGGCTGACCCTAGTTTCTTATTTGGGGAACTGCCTCTTAACTTTTGAAAATCCTTTTCTTTTGTTGTACAACTGGTAAATCAATGATAGCAAAACAACAAAACAATCCTTCTAACCAAAAAAGCCAACCCTCCAACAGCTGAGTAAATGCCAATATTCTGATATTTAAAGTTTTTGCATGTTTTGGTTTTCTTTTTTTTTTTCTTTCTAATCTATTGCGGGATTTTCATTTCGTTGCTGAAATTGGACACATAGATAATTACAGCTCTTGGTAGCTCATTAACAGCTCTGCCTTTAAATCAAAACACTTAAATAATGAGTTGGTCTAATTTGATTTCCCTGTTGACTGTCAACAATTGCTTTTCTTCCCTCTATTAATGAATAATTCTCTCCTTTAATCGGGAAGCTAGTTCCTGGCCTAGTCCAAGAGGTAGATCTTTCATGATTGCATATGCTTATGCACTTTTTTTAGATTTGTCATAAATCATTATGTTATGGTATCTTAATTTTTTATTCCACTATAAGCTTTATGGAACTGAAATTTCTGTTTACACTTATGTATTTGCATGGATATATGTTCCATATGTTTACTGTGAAATTTATTCCAAATAGTGATAGGGAGGCCTATAACAACCTTTTAAAATTGTATGTGAGGTGAAACATAATGATTGGTATGCAATATATAGGAGTCACAGTAGTGATTAATAATGTTTATTTTAACTGATACATAAATTGTATTTCCACAAGCATTGTATTTTTTAAGTTCATTGCTGAAAATTCTCAAGATGCCTTTGTGAAATATGAAGACATCCTTTGATACTTGTTAGAGAAGTCAGCAAAAAGACGGAGCGATGACTCAGCAGCCCTGCATGTTTAGATGTTTCAGAATGTCCTGGTACAAATATTTGGAGTTTACTAAATCTATTGTTCTGACTGAGGCTGCCAGAAATATAGAACACACTCCAGTAAATCTTGCTGCAAGTTAGAGATGTTATGGTTCCCCATTGTTTGGGTTGCCTCACTTCTGAAAATTATTACCTGCATCACAGAAGGGGCAAAAGGTTGTGCCTGAGCCATTTCAAGTTGTCTTTTCAGTGTCTGAACTTAAGTCGTAGATGATTGTGAGTTTGAACTAAAACAGTAGGCTTAGCAGTGGGTAGAACACAATTGTTCTGCTGCTGCTTTTGCTAGAAAAGCTGCTACTAGTGAAGAGTGTGGACAAGCTATAGCTACAGCAGAGGGAGTGTTGCTGCTTGTCTACCACTGCCAGTAGAACTGATCTCTATTGTTATATTCTACCAAGATGACAAAGCTGTGGGGAAAGAAAGCATATGCTCTACTTAATGCAACTGTGCCTTCAAAACTCTTGATGTCAGTGCAGCTTTACTGAGTGCAGAGTGCTTCTGTTGGTTTAACTGTTTGTGCTCTTTCAGGAAGATGATATAGCTAAGCTGGCAGGACAACTGGAAGCACATATTTCCTCTCCAGTAGCAGGAACTCTGCTGAGAGACCTATTTTGTAGTCTCCAGTGTAGTCATGTATACTTTCAAGTGGTGTGTTTTTCTGTCTGTAGAAACTTAAATCAGGAGTGGGATTAATACCAAAATTAAAGTACAAAATCAGATGTAAAAGTCCTTATGGTATTATTTGATAACAACCTACTCATGTCAGAGAAATCACAGCAGCAAGGAGTAAAATAGAAAAAATGCAGTCTTTCTCATCTCTGTAGCAGAAGCATGGTTTTGAGAATTTTGTCTGTAGATGAAATAAATGTTTGAAGGTGCCCGTTAATGATCTCTATTAGGACAATATCTGTTTCTCTATCTATTTCTTAGAGTTGCCTCCTGACAGTATGAGTTAACGTGTTGGCATTTAAAGTACCCTCTCTCTATGAGAAAGAAGAATACAGTGAGGAGGAAAACAAGCACTGTAAATGTAGGAAATAAGGAACTGCATGCAGCCTGGAGTTGGGATATGGAGAAAAGCAAAGGAAAAGATTGGAGAAATGCGTAACTCAAGAGGGGTCTCATACTACGTCACTGTAGTGTGTGCAGAATGGGGGAAGAAACAAAATGTGCCACCAATAGAAATGATGTGTATAGTGGCACTCATACACATTCATGACTGGCAATAAAATGGTGCAAGGCACACGAAACTCTTTGTAGAAGACTCCTTAGATCCCTGAGAATAAGGGCCAACAAACCATAACCCAGTGGTTTTTAACATCAATGTAAGAAGAATTACAAAGACTTTAAAATCAAAAATAAAAACAAAAACAAACAAAAAACCCAACAAGAACAAGACACCTTAATAATATGGTTGGGAAGGGCTTTCAGGAAAATGTTTGCTTTTTAACTGAACAGGAGGGAAAGTAAGAGAACAAGTTCTGTTGATGAGATGCCTTTGGATTTGCCTAGTCTTGGAGATAGGTTGTAAAAACCAGCAGGAATCCCATACAGGATATTCTTAATGAAGCACTAGAAATATTTTTTCTAGTTTTCTACCAGTGCCAAATGCAATTCTGAGTGATAGGTCTTCCAGACTTCTCTGGTTGATACAAAAGAAATACAGTGATAGTTTTATGCTTTGCGCTACCCATTGCTATTCAGTGGGTATGCCCAGGCTGTGTAAATTCTAGTGATCCTCAGCAGAGTTGCCAAAAATGTGATCATCAGACCCACCTGCGGCATATACTAATATGAAACAAGCAGAACCTGTGTGAGTTAGAGACAGAATTGTAGAATCATTTAGATGCTTTCTTCAGCTCTTTCTCTTTGGTTCTTCAACAACTACAGTTCTGTTGAATTTGGTATACAGCTTTCACTACCATAGCTGATATAATTGAAAAATATCTAGTAGTATTAAATTCTTTAAAGTGGTTTGCTGTGTTAGTGCAGAGTACTTTGTCGTTTTACACTATTTCAGGAAACTTTGGGGGGTGGTTAAGTACATACTGTTATACTCCCCTCAGAGAAAGTAGAAGCTTTTATTTACATTTCTCAATTCTTAGTGCTTTTCATGGGAGGGAAGGGTTATTTTTCAGTAACAGTTACTGTAAACCCTTTTGAGACATCAATGTGTTAATAAGGCATGGGTTCTAACAGGATCTAATGAATAAAGCATTTTGCACTGTTTCCCATGACATGCTGTTCAAGCATATCTGCTCTTGCTTTCATGGAATTATCTTTTCATAGGTCTCTGAAAGCAAGCTGCAGTGGGAATGTGGAGCTGAAAGAGTGAATGGTTGGTATGTGAAGAGGTAGGTTTCAGTAGGCCTATATGTCCAAATACTAACAACATACATAGACCATGACTTGTTTCTGATTTAGTGGAGTGTTAGATTGTTCCTTTTCCATCAGGTACTTGCACTGTGATTGAACTTTTCAAACCTGACCTGAGGATTTAGCCACACAACATTTGTTAATTTTAATAGGAGCTAACTCACATAAACTCATCCTATCTCTTTGGGGTTAAATTTTGTCTTCAGTTACATCCATATAGTGTCACTTTCAAGTTCCTGAAGTATTGTCAGGAAGAGAGAATTGTGTATCCAAGGCCAGATTTTTGTGTAAAGACAGACTTTATCTGACAAGGGTCCTTAACTGTAAATGAACTGGTAGTGTACTGTGCAATATCTTTAATTTACTGACAGAGGTAAATTTGCTTAACTGAAAACAGAGATCCAAGTATTTATGTGTAGTTGCTGTTTAAGACAAGAAAATATATATTAGCATACTTTGTTCTTTCTTTTCTGATAGAAAGTGGAGGGATCATTTTCCTAAGTGAAAAAACAAACCTGTTTATACCATCGCTGTAATAATGTTGCTGTGACTAGGATTTAATTCAGACATGTTCTAGAGACCTCACAGAACTTAATTTATCTTAAATGTTTACTTTTTCCTAGATGCTTAAGGAAAACAAATTAATGTATAAAAGGATATCATCAAGAAAGAAAGTCTTGATTTGAATTCAATTAAATGTCAGCTTGTCATATATTAAGTAGCACCGTGGGAGGACTGCTTTGTTGTGTAATTTAAATGGCTTATTGCTAAGAAGAAATATTTACAGAGATATTGAAATATTAGCTGGGATTTAAGCATGTTTATAAACTGGTCTCTTGGTACCTTCTCCATGTTATTTCCTCTAGCAATTGTATTCATTCCTATAAATTTAATTCAGATTGCTAAAATCTGTATCTTCACAGAAATAAATGAAAATAGGTTTACTTACTCCAGTTTCAAAATTGGATGTTCTTCTGGCCTTTCATCTACAGCATCAACAACAAAACAACACAAGTTTTGAAACCTTTGGGATATTGGAAACTAATAGGAAACTCTAGAATCATCTGAAGTGTTACCCAAAAATCTATCTGTAACTAAGGCATGTCTAACTAGAAAGAAAAATGGTAAAAATCCTAAATCTCTTTGCCACATAAAGCATACGTATTTGCTCAATTTCTGTGAGCAAATGCAGGTACTGACTTCAGTTGTGGCAAAAATAGATGTGGCAAGAAGCAAAACAGACCAGAATGTGTCAGGGCTATTTTCAGTTGTATACAGGATTGCAGTAAGGTCCTGGATAGAGCTTCTGCATAGCACAGGAAATATTTTAATATAAAAAGTCATAATCAGTGTCACAAGTATGGATAAATCTATCTAATATATGGATAGGAAATACAGACCTTACAATATCTAGGAAAAGGTATCTAACAAAACCAGGAAATTTGTTCCACTAGGTTTTTTGTTGACAAGCCACCATTATTTCTATTTTTTTTTCAGGCTATAATCTGTAATCATATCCACATGTTAACATTTGACTCTACTTGTTCTTGAAGACGAAAATCCCTTCCCTTGGACGTGAACATGACCACGTTAGCTTTGTGAAAAATAACTGTTGTGATATTTTTTCTGGGACTGAATGCTTCATGGGATACTTAGCGCACTGTGGAAGTGCTGCAATGCTTGAGACTGTGTTGCTCTTAGACATTACCAAAGGAATTAGGAAATATGTGTAATTAATTTTCAGCTCCTTAAACAAATGCCCTAGTTCATCAGAAGAGACACGTAAGCTTTGCATCTTGCTATGTGCAATGTTGCTTAGAGATACTGTAAAATGTGTCAGGAAAGAAAAGTCCTTGAATTTCTTCTGCTTCAGTTGCAAGTCTATTAATAGAATGGGCAGAGAATTGTAATGCTTCATTGCTTTTGGCTGATGGAGGGGAATACAAGGACCTTCCTACTTTCAAAGTGGCTTTGAAATAGTATTACCAGCAACAAGGCATCAGAGGAGTTCAGCACTGTAAAGGAAAAATGATATTTTAAAAAAATAGAAAAATGCAATTTTCTCCTTACTTTTACTGTATCAGCAGGAAACTCAGATAACTGGCTCTGTCATTTCCCTCCTCATCTTCTGCAGCTTTAAATGAATGGGGTCATAAAGATATACTAATAAACATAAAATTTAATAGTAAAAGCTTTCTGGTAATCATCTGATTAAAGTGGACACTGCATGACCCTGTAGAATAATCATGATCAATTACTAGCCTAGTGACTAGGAATAAACAGCTGATTATATGATTACAGAAAGCTTCAAAAATTTCATAGCAGCTGAATCCCCAGTCTATCTGAAATGTTTGGCCTGACCTTGTGTGAGATATTATGCAGTGCCGTTCCTGTGGGCTGCTAAGGTCCTGCGGTTTTCCATTACGCTAAATGAGAAAGTCTTGACCATCACAATTTGCACCATTGGGTCCATTATCTTTTGCCCTACAGGTGATTTGCTATATGCTTTATTACAGAAGACAGAATAGTTGAGAGGGTATTGTCCTGCGGACTGCAATGTCAAAGCTTATCCATGTACGAGTACAATGATACTTTCCAAGTTATTCAGTAGAGAGTACTGCATGATTGCCATTAATTGTGGTAGGAAGTACATAATTTAATATCACAAATTACTCTGAAAAGGAGTTAGAATAATTTTCTTGAGGAAACGTAGCATAAAAGTGCATACAGACATTTTTAGTTGCTTTAGCACAATGTCTTTGACCCTAGAAGAAGAAAGCAGGTCTGTTATAACTACTCACATAGCTAAAATACGCTGGCATGTGCTGGCAGACTAAAATGTTCATGCGAGTGTAGCCAATATATTAAAATGGCTGCAGCTGTACAGAATTCCTCAGAGCAGTTCTAAACAGCGTTTCAACCGGCATACTTACTTCTTTTCTTCTGACAGGTACTAAGCATCTCAGTATTCACTCATGAACTGTTACTCTGTGAAAAATGTTGACGTGTGACTAGCCTCACGTAGCGCACTCTGACTAAATTCTGTGCCTTTGTGTAGCAACGGCAGGGCTGATACCAGCCAAGGTGAGGAATGTTTGTTAGTTAATCTCCTCAATAGCCAGCAGGGGAAGCTGCTGCATTGGTTTTCAGTGCGACTCATAAATGCTGGTTATTTTTAAATCCGCGGATGAAAAGGTGGAGTTATCTTAAAATGAGAGACAGAATATGTATGTTTGCATGAAGGAGTTTTTGTCAGACTACGCTTGGGATGACTAAACTACTCACAAGTGAGAAAGCAGGGAATGAGCGGTGCGTGATGGAACAATCAGGTGCTACTTAGTGTCTAAATTTAGTATGTCCTACGTATTTACTTAGACTGCTAAATGCAAGAGACTTCAAAAGCTGGCTTAATATAGATTCAGTGATTTAAGCAATTATTAGATGACTGTAGTCATTGCTCCATGTGCATAAGAAAAGTGTTTCTGTAAAAAAGATACTGGACTAGAACAAGCCTGGGTTCTGTTAACAGGCTCGTCACAAGTGTCACAAAGTCATTTGGGATCCATTCAAAATATTTTTCTTAAGCATATGCTTATGGTCTTCACAGAATTTGGCTTGTAATCCATCTGATGTTCAGACTTTTATCTTTAAAGAAAATTACAATACCTTGTCCTTCCCAACTTTTTCCTTGTATTAAAAAGAGGTCTGTTTGATGGCCAAAAAGCTATAGTCCTCCGGCTGGTCTGAAATAAAAATGAAGTTTTAGCACGTACTTTTACTTTATCCTTAAAACATTATTGGGACCTCATGAGACTTCCAACTTGCAAGGACAAATAACATGAAATTGATTATTAAAGACAGCTGGAAACCAAGAAATGTTTGCCAAATTTGTCAGCTGAATTTGAACTAACTGTGTATATGATCCTAAAAGCAATACTTTAACTATTAGCACATCTTTTCCTCTCAGTTTCTACCAGAACAGGATTTGTATGGGTGTTATCACACTACTAAACTGGCAATATTTCCTTCATACCTTATTAATAATAGATGTGTCAGATACTGTGGCACAAAAGAGGTTTTAATTGGGCACGTATAGAAGCTCTGCAATTAGAAACGCCATTGTCAGTTCTAGTATGAACTGTGCCTTGAGGTTATATTAATGACCCATGAAGAAAGTTTTCTCGTGAAATCTAATACTCTTGTTTTTTTCCTAACTAATGATATAGTACTAATTCAAATTTAATTCTAATTCTAACCTTTCTACTGGCATAAATATCCCTCAGTAGGAACCTGCAAGTTTGCTAAGCAGCTGAATGAAATTTATTATTTCATCTGTTGGAAATTTACTAGTTTAGGACCAACTCTTTCCTGTCTTCAGTTTCAAACAAATGGATTTTGTTCTCCAAATGGAAGTTTGGTTTGAAGGTGCTTGTAAATGTATAGTGGGGATTTGCTTGTGATTCTGTCCAAAGTAATGCCTTTGTATAGCAAATATCAAAACACTGTGTACTCAGAGGTTATGTTGCTCATGACCATACATGACATATGTCCATAGATATTTATAAGTTCAGTTCTACGCTAGTAGCAACTGAAGGAATGGGCACAATTTATCCCTTAAAGTGACAGAATCAGTTTGTAACTGGTGAGTAATAAAGAGAAATTCCTACCTCATGCGATTATTTTTGTTACAAGCTCTTATACGAGCAAAGATGATTTGTATTACTCTTTTATCATCAAGGAGATTAAACTTTACTTTAGAAATCGATTCAACATGTATTCCAAATCTAAAAAAGGCTGCATATTTATGTTTCCAGAGGAGTCAAGACACCCAGAGGTACTGCTATAGAAAGCTTAATATTTAATTTGTCTGTTGGGGAAAGCTTTACCAAAAAGGCTGAAAAAGAAACGAGTGAACGTCCAACTGGTACAGCTTGAGAGAGTCTACTAGGCACAATTTATTGCATCTGTTATCTTCTAAGCTGTTTGCTCTCATTCAAATAGCTAATGCAATGCTGGAAGCAGTAAATATTAGATGCATGATGGCAGAAAGGATTTCTCCCCAAGAAAAGATAGACACCATTGTTGGAACACTGAGTTATGGGGTAGACTCAGTGTTCAGGCTTCAGAATTAAAGGCAACTTTAGAGGAACCGTAGTTGTGGGAAAAATACCTTTATACAAACTATTTAAGAGACACAGCCTTTAGTCTAATACAGAGAAATGAGCAAGATATATGTCTTGATTACAGCCCATAAACACCTCTAATGGAGGAAAGATTTTGACAACTTATGTCTTTTGAAATGTAGTAAATAGTAGCACGAAAGAACTAAACCTACCACACAAAGCTTAAAGATAAAGATACAAATTCAGGGTGAAAATAGGGGTGACAATATCTTAAACTATGTATGAGCCCACAAGATATCACAGTTCCCAGCTCCAAGGTGTCCTGTGAACTTCTCAGAATTTTTCTCCCAGTCATTTTTGGTTTTGACAGTGGTATTATAGATCGGTAGAGACTAATTGTTTTATACAGAAAATCAGAGAAGTATAGTAAGTCACTCCTCCTGTTCTTACAAGTCACTGAACATAACAGTAAGATTAGCAAAAATACTAGCATTAGCCAAATGATGTTTAGAAACAATCCTGTCACTAATTCCTTACAAATATTCCTATTTCCTCATTCTACAACAAAAACTGGTATTCCTTTTCTGTCTCATTATAAAACTTCTCCAGTTTTCATTACTACTCCCTTCCAGTATTCATTGACTTTCTATCACCTTTCTAATGAACTATCTGTCCAACACTTCCAAGACACATATGGACGTGCCAGTTCACTATCTTGGATGGTTTCAGAAAAACAACCAGAAGTATTGCTTTGAATTCACTTCTTTTTTAACTTCCACATTATACCATATTTTATTTATAACGTACCATTTGCACTCCGAAGCCAAGTGCTTATATTGATTTCATATTGCTTACAGGAATATATTAGCCTTTCTTATTTTACCCCAGTATTCATCTGTTTCCTCCCTGTGCTTCTAGCTACATTTTGTATAACACTAAAAGTGAAATCTCTGTCATATGAAAATGCTGAAGTACTCAGGTACCCATTATACTTAGTAAAAAAATGGTTTTCACATACCCTTACATAATTTTTATCCTTTTAATTTTATTTTTTTAATGTTTTACTTTTTTTACTAATCAGTTGAAGCTGCTGACTGTTGTAGAGGAATACTGAAGGTGGTTTCTAAAACATCATATATGTAGTCAAGTTAGGTTAAATATGCATCCTTTCTTCACATTCTTCAGTAGTTTTCTTCCTACCTTCTGAGTCTTTTGACAGGAAGATTTTATTAGAAGAAATTTTAAAACTCATTTTAAATAAATGGTGAATGGTTCCATTTACAGAGCAAGTGTTTAGCCAAATACTGAAAACTTTAGGCAATATGAAGTTTTCCTTTGGAGCAAGAAGACCGAATGTCTCACAGTGAGGAAAAAAAATTGTTTAATTTCAGAAAAGGAACTTGACTCTTTCTGCTAATTTTGAGCATTTCATATCTATAGGTTTCTTTAAAAAGCCTCAAATTCTTACTGTTTGGCTAACATAATTGATCCCAGCTATGCCTCTGGAATTAGTTCCTGTAGACTTGATTTGGAAGAATCACATGACTACAAGCAGGACTACACCCAGAGTCAGTAAATACCAGATGGTAAAATAGCGAAATACGTTTGTAAACAGCTCCCTAGGCTAAATCTCTGCATCAACAGCTGGAAGAGGGTATTCAATATGGTTAGTGCCTTTTTCTGTGTGGATACCAACTGTTACTGGACATTTGCTGTGTTTACTGAATACTGGGAAGAACCTTGATGCATATGAGGCTTTATATATATTTTTTAGCTTTTTGTACATGGCAGATGTTGGCTGAAAACAATTAGGCAAAAAGCAAGTAGATTAAAAACTTCTTCAATAAATTATAATATAATTTAAATTAGAAAATTTACATTAGACATCTTCTCAGAATAATTATGAAACAATTACCTAATAATGAAGCTTCCAAGCTTTTTCTAACAGATGGTCAGAAGCTGAAATATATTGGATCATAGATAATCAGCAAATTTAATATGCAGGATAAATGCAGCAATCTATCATCCTGCTATAACCCACTGTAGTATGATGAACTTGTTATAACTCCAAGATCAGAGGAACATTCCAGGGTCTCTAATCTAATATAGGGGTGATACAGGGATTTGGAGACAGCGTTTCAGAAAGTTGTCTGAACTTGTAGCTTCACAGAGCTACCTTTTGACTCACCACATGCTTAGTTATGTCACCTTAGAAACAGTCTTCAGACAACTTCAGGACTCATTATGTTTCACATCCAATTACTATTGGAGTACAAATTATTTGCTGTATGTTGTCATTCTAGACAATGATAGCTACTTCTTGTTTTATATGAATTTTATGTTAACTCTTTTATAAAATGCTGAATAAAAAGTAGGTGTGTGTATTATATATTAGCCAAATAAAATATATAACATCATATAGGTGTATAGCAAAGTCATTTTCAGTCTGCTACTGATCACCTCACACAAATGAGGAGTTCTTATGCCTTCAGTATGTCTCATGAATGAACAGGACGTTGCAGAAATGTTTATCTAGAATAGTTATAAATAGTAACTAACTATAAATAAGAATATTTGAGCAAACTTCTGTTTCATTTTATAATCTTAGTCTGTACCAAGCTGAAGTTAATGTGGTAATGTGATTCTTTTACCTTCTGTATGCTAGTGTCTTGATTTGATATAGTTTATACTTGTTATGACTAACAAGCAGTTTGAATTTCGGTGTCTGATTCTGTACTTCAAAGCTGATGGTAGTAGTGTGCGAGTGAAGACAGCAATACATTACAACTTAATGAGCAACTGTTCTTACTCTGACTCATGCTAAGAACTATCGAAGGCAGAAACTAATAAGAAAGATGAAAAACAAAATTCAAACTAAAGGGCTTTTAATTCAGTATCAGTAGCATTTCTGAAAGAAGGTTAAAAGTAATTTTTTGATAATTTGATTTTTATATTTTGGCCATTTTAAAATAGCTTAGGTTTTCCCGGCTCAGCTATACAGTTTAAGAGTAACAACACAGTGTCATCCAGAAAACCTGAACAGCTTAGTTAAGCGAGCTGACTTGGAAAGTATGCCATATATTTCAATGGCAGTTTCTGATGCAGAATTGAAACAGTCACAGTTTTTACAAGGAAATTTAAAAACATATAAAACTAAACTTAAAAATTCAGTTGAAGTTATAGTTTCAGCACTAAGCTATTAATTATTACAAAAGATCCAATCAAATTAGTCTTGGCCTTATTTTGAACAGGATCACATATGGTTGTTTTATAGGATCTTCACGAGCAATGGGGACTAATTCCACTTATGAATAAAGCAGAAAGAGCGCATACAGGATGACATAACAGTCTGTGTAAATCAAGCCTATGTAAAGATGATCTACCATTTCCTAAAGTTTACTTTCCTGTAAAACATAGTCAGAAACCTTAGCGTGATTTTTGATGCATCTCCTGCATATGCTGATAAACTGTCAAGCCTACACTTGAGGATGTTCTAAATCAGAAGTCAGAATAACCCATTATTTAGTAGTAAGAGTAGAGTCAGCTTAGCAAGGTGAACATATATTAGCATCTAACTGTATTCAGATAATACTGAGGCTCGATCCCCTTGAACGTGGCAGCAGGGCTGGACATAAGTAATCGAATTGAAGTGTAGCTGGATGGCAGTGCTAGTAACTAGTATCTTCTGGTTAAGAGCTGCACAAAGAAAGTATAAGTAGATCAGGACTAAAATCCAATGTTCAGTCATGGTATGATATAATATAAAAATAGTAAATACTTAATTGCCTTGATTTATTATCAATAAAATATGTTAACAGTTGATTTTGATTTATTAACATTCTAATCTTGTAATATTTATGTAATACAAAATTACACACATCAAAATCTGTCATTTACTGATGGGAAGGTTAGTAGTTTTATGTTTTCTGCATTATGCAAGGTGCTATTCTACTCTGGCTGTACAGTCAGTCACATAGTAAAGCCAAAAGGATAATCTAGACTTTTGATTTCCATATTTATTAAAAATGTGACTCTTAGTAAATCCTTGATTTTATTTTCTTGGTAAATTACACTTATTTCCTGTATGGTATTATAACCACTTCTAGCAGGCATCTCATTATTGTATTTGTAGGTTTTCTTTATAATATCTTAGGTCTATGAAAAAAAGATTCAGAAGTCACACTTCCTGAGTGTGCTTTTCCATGTATATGTAATGAACAACCGGTGAATAAGTCGTTTAATGTACAGAACTATAGATGGCTTCAGAAAGGAGAAGCCACAGTCAAAATAATGATGTGGATGGCTTAAACAGAACATAGGTTGGCTTTAAGCATGTACATCCAAAAAGCCATCTAAAAAAAGTCTCTTACCATACCTCCGCAAGTATCCCAAATTTGTAGGCATCTTATTTTCGCTTTTTGTATATCCTCTGGAAGTTAGCGATTTTCTTTTCTTGCCCTGAACTGCCTTGATGTGAGCAATGAGATGCCTTTTCTGATGTTGAAATACAGGAACCAGGTGGCATTAATTCTAAGTCTCCTGAGAGCATCTAGTGAATGCATTCAAAGCGTACCTAGCACAAACTATTCAGATACAGCTCCCTGAAAATGCCTTTAGAGTGACTTTATTTTTTCAAGTGAAGATGGTACATAACTTCTGTAGTGGAGAAATCACGTGATTCAGGAGGTGAATGGTCTATCTTGCAGTTCAGTAACTAGGACACCTGGTAGATGAGTCCTGGTTTTGCAGGACTATTGTTGCTTTAGCCTGGTAATGCTTTAATAGAAAATTACCATCTATACATAGGTGAGTATCCCAACCATAATGATACAGAATTATTTTGTTCTATATCTTTCTGATAGTGTGAATGTTGCCTTTCATTCTTAACACTGGCCTGGAAAAGAAAACAATGAGTAATATACGTCTGTTGTGTCAGCTTCATGAGCTTCCATTCACCTCTTCAGAAGGCAAAGATGTATATAGAGAGCGCTGCTTTTCCATCTAAATCCTCATTCGTGCAAGTGTGCGTTCTTAATTTGGAGATAGTGTATCACTGCTTTTGTATAAGAGCACTGCTGTCTACACAGTTGCAAGATTGTTTCGCATTACTCCTTCACTTGACTGATACAGTCGAGAAATACAGTCCAGCTTTTCCATAAACTTTCTGACAGTTTTAAACATGCTGGAAAAGCACTACTGAAGGACCTCTATTGTATATTCTGATGAAGGTCACCACTTCAGGCTAATCTGAGTTTTGGAGCTCTTCTTTTCTTGCTCAACACCTTGTGAGGCAGCTGGCTTTCGGCACAGCACTCCTTGCAGACCACAACCTTGCAGAACCTCTGACAGCCCCTTTTCTAAGCACCCTGCACTGTGTCCTGTCCAGCTGCCAGTCACTTCTCTCCTCTGTAATCTGTCTGCACAAAGCAATCCCAAACATAGGTTAGAAATGACCAGCTCTGGGCCTGGTCATGCTCTTCACAGTCAGAAATCCATTTACTTCACAGAGGCACCTTCGGTAGAGACCTAAGCCATGCTGGGGTAAAGTCTTTCTACTGGTCATGTAAAATTTTCAGCAGATGTCCTCTTACAGCCATGTGTCAAGGACAAATCCTGATTGCAGCCAGCCTGGCACAGTTGGGTAGGATCTAGATTAACATTTTTGTGCATTTTTGTCCTCGAGATGGGAGGTTTCACAAGCTTGAAGACAGCAGAGCCAGGAGGAGACACAGATGAGACGATTTCAGGAGAGGAAATGCTGAGCCCTCGCCCCCACCACAGGCACACAAGCACACCCGGAGGTGCTGCAGCGTGCACAGAGCAGCAGCCCATGGAGGCAGGAGTGAAGCAATGTCCTCACAGGAGCAGGGAGAGAAGGAGGAATTGGCCAAGGAACAGTCACACATGTGCCTCAGGAGAGTATGGGACCCCCCTGCCCCTGCTGGCGTGCTGGTGCCAGTGCCCACACCAAGGCCTACACTCCTGTAGGCCCCTCTCAGCAGGGGTTCCCTGGTCCCCAGGGCTAGCGACCACCCTCTTGACTGCCAGGACTTGTCCGCGGTGCTCAGAACGGGGGTGTCAGGGCAGCTCCTGGGCTGGCGTCATGTGTGAGGGTTTGCCGGCCAGGGATGGGTCTAGCACAGCGGTAACGTCTGGGGAGCACCTAGCCTTGCATGGACCCCTGGCCTCCGTGGCACCCTCCTCACCCTGGCCGCTAGCCCTGATACCACCACTGGCTCCCCATTGCCCTTGTATCAACTACTCTCGACTAATTCTCCATGTGGTGGCAGAGAAATGCCCTAGTCCCATGTACCACATTTGGTCCCCATTCCCAGCGCACAGGACCAGGTGACTTTCTAGTAGGGGCTCGGTGCTGGAGGTGGGGGGGGTCTCTCCTCCCTGTGTAGCATCAACAGCACCAGCACCATGCTAGAAGTCCTTCTGCCCTGTGAGTAAGACCTGCCCAAAGGGATGGGAGTGCTCAGGAAGGGTTGAAGTGCCTTCAGATAGAGAAATGATCAATAAGAATGGTAGACTGGCCAAAAAGGTTTTACATAAACAGAGACATCCTCAGCTGAGGTCATCTAGCCTAGCTCCTACATGGCCAATGGAAAAAGATATCCTGGCTTGTGCCAAATATGGATGATTGGATCCTCTTCAAAACACCATGTATGATGGAAACAAATCTCACCTTGTGGGGAAATACTAGAAAGGAACCTTACAAGGCCAGTATAGGTTACATTTGAAAAGGGACTTGACAAGTGTTTAGTTTATATCAGCTTCCCTAAACTAAATTCAACTGCTTGATGGACCTACCCATCACTGGATTTCTAAGCAATGGTAGCACTGAAATTCTCTTGAGTACTGAGAGTCTGTGGTTGGTCTTGCAGAGGCTTTGTAGTCCTAGCAGTGAGTGTCACAATTGCTCATATCCTTGAGCAGTAAAGTGTCACTCCTGTATTGATTTATGTGTGTTCTGCTGAGGCATCATGATGGAGGAGAAAAGATGCAGGGGTAAAACATGCTAACCTGGAGTTTTCAATTTCCAAATGTCATTACACTGGTATGTTCAAATCTATCAAATAATAAAATGAGAGCTGTAGAAATTAATTACTAATAGGCAGCAGTGGCAAGCAATCGTACGGCTGGTTTGTGTTTTTTACATAGGTTACAGCCAGTTGTTAGAGGCTTGCAATGGCCTCCGTGATTTCACTCCTTTTCCCTGTACATCATTACTCCCATAAGAATGATGAATATAGTACAGGTGATTTAATGCTATTACTTACTTCTTAACTGAAGGGGGAAAAAAAAGAAGAAAGATTTACATAGATAATGAAGTTCAGTTATTCAATTAAGCCTAGCTGTAACAGCAGAGGCAAATGAACTGAGTAGCAGAAACTGCTGCTGCATGAGAGGAAAGGGGATGAGCATGATGGGTTGAGCACTGCAGAAGCAAGCTTGGTGCACGTATTGTAGTCAGGGTTTGAGAACAGGAGGGGAGAGAGATGTCTGTATGTAGCAAAGGTTGACAGTTTTTATGAACTGGTAGAATAATATCTGAGGAATTTCAATGAAAGAATAGCATTTAAATTAGAGAATAAATTGAATATTCAGGCACAAACTCATTTGTGCATGGAAGAGCAAGTGTTAAGTGTTCAATTAACACCGGAGGAGGTACTTAATGTTACTATCTGCGAGGCATGTGGAAATAGGCCTTTTGTTGCAGAAGCGGTAGTTCTCCAAGTCAAGTAGCATTGTGAAACTAATGTAAAATGTAAAACACCTTCCTCTGTATGTATATGGAGAGATAAAGTATATGTAGCTGCATACAACTGTGCTTTACCCAACAATCTAAAAAGTGTAAGACGCATATTCTCATTATTTTAAGTGTTGTTTTCATTTTTAAACAACAATTATAAATTTTGTACTGATCATTTTTTTATATTTAAATTACAAAATATTCTGGGTCATGACAGTTTAAATGCTTCAGGTTGTGTTTTGTACTATGCTGCTGAAAAGATGTTTTTGTAGCTCAAATATCAAATCAGTACTTTAATAAATGCATATTTTATATTAATGAACATATTATAATTAATAAAAATATAGATAAGTCAGAATACAACATTCAGATACTTTCAATTAGAAAAATTCCTTTTTGCCCCTCCCTTACGCAAAACCTTTCAATACTGTGGAAATCACATTATTTCCACAAAATAGGACTTTGCAGACATTTCTTTGTCTGTTCCTACAACTTCTGATCCTTCGTTGTTCAAGAATAAATAGTTATTTGCAATCCTTTTTCAGAATACATTATATGAAATTGTGCAAAAGTCTTAAATTTCTTATAAGAAAGATCTCAAGAATCAGCATTCATTAATAAATACTCCTTCATGATGTACCATATATTGACATTCAATGCAGAAATATCAAAATGTTCTCTTTTTCTATCAGTCAAAATGCCTCTATGAACTTCTGTAGATATTAATATCCTTCTATGCATCCTTAAATAACTGTGACTATAAAATCCATAGTGTATGCCTCTAGGTAATTTGCAGAACATGGTAAAGGGCACTTAAACAGCAGCCACATGTCAAATCATAGCACTTAGGAAATCTCTTCCTGATGTTTTTTAATAAGAAAGGGTGCATTCAGGTGTTTATTTTGTTTATTATAAAGCTTTAAAAAAACAGTGATATTGTTATCATAAAGTTTCTGTTAAATTCATAGAATCATAGAATGGTTTGGGTTGGAAGGGACCTTAAAGATCATCTAGTTCCAACCCCCCTGCCATGGGCAGGGACACCTCCCACTAGACCAGGCTGCTCAAAGCCCCATCCAGCCTGGCCTTGAACACTTCCAGGGATGGGGCATCCACAGCTTCTCTGGGCGACCTGTTCCAGTGCCTCACCACCCTCACAGTAAAGAATTTCTTCCTAATACCTAATCTAAATCTACCCTCTTTCAGTTTAAAACCATTACCCCTTGTCCTATTGCTGCACTCCCTGATAAAGAGTCCCTCCCCATCTTTCCTGTAGGCCCCTTTTAAGTACTGGAAGGCTGCTCGGAGGTCTCCCCGGAGCCTTCTCCAGGCTGAACAACCCCAACTCTCTCAGCCTGTCCTCATACCATAGGTTCTCCAGCCCTCTGATTATCTTCATGGCTTTCCACTGGACTCGCCTCCAACAGGTCCATGTCCTTCATGTGCTGAAACTCCAGAGCTGGACACAGTACTCCAGGTGGGGTCTCATGAGAGCAGAGTAGAGGGGCAGAATCACCTCCCTCGACCTGCTGGCCACGCTTCTTTTGATGCAGCCCAGAGTGCGGTTGGCTTTCTGGGCTGCAAGTGCACATTGCTGGGTCACGTTGAGCTTCTTATCCACCAACACTCCCAAATTATTGAAATTAATTCCATTGAGTTCAGAAGTAGATTCTCAAAACACATCAAAAGTGCAGTTAAAAAACTAAAAAAATACCCCTCAAAAATGGAATTTATTCCACTGCTTCACAACATAATTTTATTTCATTTTTTGTGTTTTTTCTTTTTTATGAATCAGTGCTTGAAGCAAGTAAGAACCATAATTAGCTAATTAAGATTCTAAGGCTCAAATATTATTGACCTTTTCTTTTTTTGTAGCATTGGTCGGCAAGCATAAAAATGTTGTCTTCTCCTCACCTACTTGAGGCTCTCCAGGGCGTGACTTCTAATTGCATTCTCAAAAAACATCACCCCCAGTAATTTGAATATAGGGCACATACCATTATTTCCTCCTTGCGTGCCGTTTGCTGAGCTAGCAAGCAGAAAGACAGAACTGGGAAGGCTTGTGAATGAATACTAATTGCATAGGGACACATCTTTGTACTTATTCTCTCTATTGATGTATGCAGGGGAGGAAAACTGCATTTGGTATTCCTGATATTTTGAGAGGCGTGCAACCTTACCATAAACAAAGCAACCACCTCCCACCCTGTAAAAAACCCCTTAAACAGTGCATCAAAAACAAAGTAGAGACACAGACAGATGTTTTTCTCCCTTCACAGATCACCTTTGAAGAAACACTTTCATTTTGACTACTTTATTTGAATTTTTTATAAAATAGTATTAAAGTCCAGTATTATATTACTGACGAAAGCTCAACAGCGTACAGCTCAGGCTGCCGTTTAGGCACTGCATTGCCTCTAAGGCAAGCACACTATTCCTACTTAAGAGCTTGTCTAACTTGTTGCAGAATCACCTGTAAATGATTAGTAAACCCATGGAGCTTCAATCATTTTCTTATCTGTTCTATTGCCCGCAGGAGAGTCATTACTGCAGTATTTACAGCTGCCACAATAGTTAATATGATCTAGGCATAGCTACTCGTTTACCCATTGATATGATGTGACAGTTTAATAATAACCATCGTAATCATGCGTACATAAGACCAGAAATATTTTTTTACCCTATGGAGATGCTGTTTTCGTCTTCTACCGAAGGCATTCTATCCAGTCCTTTAAATTATTCCACTTCACTGGAGGCATTATAGGGTATTTTTAGCTTTATCAGCAACTTAAAAACACACTGCTTTGTCTGTTTCCCCAAAGAGGAAGAAAAAAATGGCAAAGACTTTATTTTTTTTTCAGATGAAATGGGGTATTCAGTAGTAAAATGTAAAAATGAAAGTTCTCCCAAAAGGTGAGAAACAAATAAAATCAGCTGTAAGGGTGTTAAATCCTAGAATAAGGAAGAAAAAAAAATGATGACACAAGGATTTACTGTGGCAAAAAAGCAGAACGGTTTCCAGCATACTCAAATGCACTCATTTACTGCTACATTTACTTAGCATTTTGTCTGTTTTCTATCAGGTTCAGATTAAATGCATGATTTTCAGTCGCAGTCTGAAAGGAAGACGCTTCGGTGACCAAAGGACAAGGTTCCTATGGGTACAGTTTCAGATATTTTGTATGACTGATCCCAAATCTCCTCACCCCACCTGCCTTTTAATCACATACACCACTCAACAGATGAGAAAATGTTACGCAGTGAGTCAGTCCTTCATTTCTCTTTCATAGCACGGTGAAGCAAGAAACTCTCACATGGTAACAGAGCAGACCATTGCATTTGTTAAGCTCTTAATCTTAGTGTCAACTAAAGCCTCACCAGATGAAATGAAGTTTGTCTCTTGCAGTTGTGTGAACATTTGTACTGTAGAAGCTCACTTGAGATACTGCAGTTGGATCTCATGTCTATCCGTGACTGGCACATTAAAAAGCCAGAAATAAAGCCCTTGTGTGGCTACTCAGTGTGAATGAATTGACAGATCCATCCAGGAAAGAATTAAACTGAAGGCTTTAAATGAAAAGGCAATGAATTTATAACAGGATTATACAGCAGCTTGAATCAAGTTTGTACAATGCTGAGCTGAGAATTCAAAGAAAAACAAGAGACAGTACAAAGTATTGGCATTTATAATTGGCAAATGAGACTTCAGTGACCAGGAATTTTGCAGCAGCAGCAGATTCTCACGTAGTTAGAAAGACTGAAGAGGATTTTAGTTCCTGTGCTTCACCAGTTAGCTTTACTAAAAGACAAGTCCCCCAGTGGCAACTTCTATCTAGTTTTTTCTGCTCCTCAAGACTTGCAGATATTTTTAGTCAGAGTATTTTTTTTGGCTGTTTATGCGCATCAAGTCTGCCATAAAATTTGTGACCGTTTTAGACCACTAGGATAAAGGCTATTATCAGCTGGTCAACAAGCTATAGCGGAAAGCTATCAGAAGTTTCCTAAATTAGGGGATTTTCATACCCAGAATGTTTACCTTCTTGTACTTTATTTTAAAAGCGAGTTTGGGGCTTCTTTCATAATTCTAGGAATAGATTAAATAAAATGTTTTATATAGAATTTTGCATACAAACCCAATCTCATATGATACAGTTACCAAGTTCAATGGGAAAATATAGCAAAGGGAGACATAAATTTAGAAGTAGAAGTTAGGAAGGACAAAAGCGCTTTCAGCCAGGATATAACATGAGATGTTGATGAGGCAAAAAGATACAGGAAGGCAGGCTGTTATTTCAGGTATAAGGTACACATTGCTCCAATTAAAAAATAAAATAATTTTTTTTTACAAAATTCAGATTTTATTTCATAAGCTTTCAACCAGAAGTGTTTACCCTTCAGTTGTCATCTCAACTAACTATTCACACACTGTACTACACTATAAAATCAGCTCTCTGCTGCTGTAGAACATTATAACAGAAATTAGACCTTGGGCTCATAACCTCTTCGGTTGTTTCACAAAAATATTGCATAAAAAAAGCTTTCCAATGTTTAATGTAATAACTTTTGGATTTTCTATTGCAAATATATATATTGATATCAAATGATTGGCCCTCTGCTTTTGGAAATGTCACTGCCACGTCAGTCAAAAGTGCGATTTGGAAAATAGTAGTAGTTGCACGTCTAGCAAGTAATCCTTGCTAAAGAAATTACATTTAGGAGCAGGCTTTTAATCTTTAGTTTTCATTCATCTATAAGCATCCTGAAGAAGATCCATCTTTGACTACTTTTGACTAGTTCTCACAGCAGGCATCTTTGAAATCTCATTTTCCATGGTCTGTGGTGCTTCACAGGGTTCTTCTAAAGCTTTATGTTGCTTATGGGCAGTTGCATTTGCTCAGGTTGTTTGAGAGTTGTTTGGAAGAAGGAGGAGGGATTGAACATCTTGGGCTTTGCAGAACAGTCTCCTGTATCCCGATAGCATCTGCTACCCCTGAGGTAAATCTGTCCTTTCTCCTTTAACAGCACGGGCCACAGGCAAAACCAGAACCCCAGTGTCACCACCACACTCTCCAAACTGATCTCCACCTTCATAAGTGCTGCCTGGACCACCCTCTCCTCCTCTAACAAGTCACATATGAGTTGTTTCATACAGCAGTTTTAGGGCAGATATCCCATATTTTCCTCCTGCACCATGAGTCCAGGTTGATTCACCATTTTACCTTCATTTGCCTCCCACCGCAAGCAGCCGTGGTCTGACTCTTCACCCTTTCTTAGACGAGCAGCTTCTCTCACAGGATGCTTTTTGTCTTCAGTGAGATTCCTGGTCTGGGAAGCAGCTGCAGATCACACTCTCTCATTACAGTAAGTTGCAAGTAATCAAAGCTGGTAAATGGAAACATATGCTATTACATTCTGAAAATGCACGTCATTCAAAACGCTGGAGTAACCTCACCACCAGACATTTTTTGGAAGTATTTGAAGGTATTACTATAGATAACTTAAAGCTGTGGCAGTTATTTTTTTCCCATTTTTTCCTCCATCCCCTCCCATGCTCCCAATTTTTCAGAGAATTTGTGGTGATTTGGCCACTTGAAAAAAATGACAGTCACGAAACCTGGGCATAGGAAGTGCATAAATGTTTTGTTAAGTTCCGAGAGGAACATTTACCCAAGGAAGTTAAGGCTGTGTTTAGAAGCAGTTAAACCTGTCACTTTAAACTGTACGTACTCTTACTTTGACACTGATAAGGAAACTCCTGCTGCCTAAGTGTTTTGAAAGAAATCATTCTCTTGAGGAATGTCAGACACACTGCTTTAAATGTGGCTTCCTACTGCAGTGTTAATGAAAAGTCTGTTTGCCAGGACTATAAAAAAAATAATAATCCATGTAGTTCCTTTTTCTATGGACTTACATATCTTGAAATCTACCTGTATTTGCAGTTACCATATTAATAAATAATAAGTGATGCTTTTCTTTCACTAATGGCTGCATCAAACTTATATCTGGTGGCACATCAGCAAATAAGCTTCAGTGAAACCAGTGGCATGTTTCAGACGATTCAGTGACATGAGACTGAGCTTCAGTAATTTTATTCTATGTCAGGCCTAAATGTTTAACAGTTTTCATAGCAGTCAATCAAGCCTGTTTCTTTTTAGCGTGTTCTTTCTTTTTTTCTCTCTGGTGTAAATTGGGAACAATCCTCTCTGAATTCAACGGAGTTATAATAGTCTAAGCAGAGAATAAGAACACACTCGTGCTAGCTTTGCTCTCTGACAACTGCCTTAAAATAAGCAAGTAGAGAATCAAAAAAAACCAAAAACAACCACAACCCAACAACCCTAAACAATACTGACAGGGTATGATGAAGGCAGCCAAACTGTTGAAAGTCAGAAACCCTGCCACTCCGTGTGATGACAACTATGACTATTCTTTCTCTTTGGCCTGATACATGGTCATTTTATCATGACCTCAGGTCACTGTTCTTGTCTAACATGTACAGCACCCAGAGGTATTCACACCCCTGTTCTATATCCCCTTCACATACGCAATTCTCACTGAGTTACTTGGGGAATTATTTTTTAGAGTTTTGGTGTAGTATGACTACTAATTTTGAAAACTAAAAATTTGTCACTCATAGTTTTGTAAATAAGTGAATATTATGAGATAATACTATTTTTTTCTTATAATTCTTGGTATGGTGACTCCTTGTTTATTTTTAATACAGTTAGTGTACCACGGGCACTTTTTCTTCTTGTGCATGGTAGATGTATAATGTGTTTTGCCATGTGATAGGGAAATGGAGTAGGTGACCTTACAGGGTACCTATTTTTCATGCTTCCCTATTTAAAACAAAGGGAGCTTCTCGGTATATGCAATCCAGTTGCATCCTGCCTTCACTGTGTCTGCATTAAGGTGAGGTAATAGAGATATGATAGGAATTGGGAATGTTGTAATGTGTAGGTGTTACTTGTTTTTGTGTAGTATAGCTGAATTTTAACCAGCTTAATTTCTGCTCTTCAAAATCAGAAATATGGGATCTTCAATTACATCTTTTACATTTTCTAATTTCTTTTATAATTTGACAGTGCAAGTGCTTTAATTCTTTAATTAAAGTATATATTTGATTAAATTTTATTGGCTTGTAAGACATTTTTCATTGTTAATCTTAAATGGATTTATTAAATGCTCCTTTGGAGTATATGCATCCTCTACAGGTTCTGCTTTTCCTCAGTGGATTAGAAATTGAGTCGGTCATTTAAATTACCTAGTGTACTGAAAAGAAAGAACTTTTCCAGAAAATTGATGTAGTACATAAACCACTTGCCTATGAAGTACGGTTTAGTCTTCTTTTTGTTATAACAGTGTCACTTTTTGTTCTATAAAAAGATAGTATGGTAAAAACATCATGACTATCTGATTCTGATACAGCGCTTAGGTATATGTAACTAGAACTTGATCCTCCTTTAACTGAAATCTCTATTTTGTCAATCTTTTGCACTGCTGCAGGCAAAGGAAGGAATATGAAAATAACCCCTCCATGTTGTTTTTTTTTTAAATTCCTGAGGTTTTTTTAGGTTTTAAACTTCCGTGTGAAATTTGCTGCACAATATCTTTTCAGCAAAAAGTCAGTGTCAGTAAGCTCAGAAATACTTAGAAACATTTTTGGTGCAATGACCTTTTGCTAAATCCAGGTGGTCATTCCAAAGAATCTAACTTAGATTCTCGGCCTCGTGCACTCTAGTACCTAGTATTTTTCTCCAGGGCTGACCAGCTCTTCACTTTCAGCCGCTTCCCTTTTTTTTTGGTGTTCATAGAAAATCTAAAAGGAAATAATTTTCACTGGGCAGCTGACAGTATCAAGAAGTTTAAAGTTTGATGAAAATCATAGCTTAAAAAATGCAGATAAGTCCGATGGCTGGTCTGCTCTTGTGCTATGCTTTTAATAGCAATCAGTAACAGATGCTTCCATGTAGGTGTAAGCTGCTTATAGTGATCCTAATCATAGCGCTGTCACAGGTGGTGAGAGCCTTGCTATGTATCTGGAGGGATCAGATCCATGTTCCGAATCACAGACAGTGATATCTTACTTGTTGGTTCTTCATAAACTTCAGAAGGTCTGGTGTGGTTTTTTTTCTAGCCCTGTAATAGGAAAGTTTCTGGATTTTTTTTTTTAAGAGGTGGAAAAAAGAGAAGATAGTTTCCAACATCACTTCAGGTCAAAGCAATCCTGTTCCATGGACTGCTGTGAAGTCAGGGGCACAAGAATTTCAGGGACAACAGCATCCTAGAAATACTTGAGCTGCTCATCTTCAATTTGTAGTTAAAAATAGAAAACAAGGTAAGAAAAACTTTAAGTGCTATTGGATGAGATGTATTCTGGTGAATGTTCTGTCTTTGCTATTCAGGGTGCTTTTTTTTTTAAAAAATTGGATTTAGTTATTAAATAGTATTTATTGATAACTAGTTTTTAATAACTGTTTAGTTATTAAATAGTTAATATAAATATACTCCTGTGGTACCCACTTTGCAGAGATATTTAAAATAAATTAATCAAATATATGTCAGCTATAACTTTTAACTTTAGAAATGAACTAAAAAGAAGTCTACTATGAGGACTAAATGAATGTGTAATTTTCAAGTGAAAAAAATTGCAACACCTTTAATTAGTGCTAGTGTTAACAT
This sequence comes from Rissa tridactyla, assembly GCF_028500815.1. NCBI lineage: Eukaryota > Metazoa > Chordata > Aves > Charadriiformes > Laridae > Rissa > Rissa tridactyla. The sequence goes on along the minus strand of NC_071467.1, from coordinate 87,494,266 downwards.
TACAGTATTGTGAGGTAAGAATGGTGTTAAAAGATTAAAGAATTAAAAATTATTTCTAGATCAAACCCCATAATTTTTAAATGGATTTTTAAAACTATTTTTGAGCTTTAGGCCTCCTAGTTTCAGATTTTTCTGAGTAATTTTCAGATATTTTTAAATAAAGTTTTGTACATTTGCAAAAATCTGAGATTTAAAAATGCACTAAATTAAAAAGATTTAGAATGAAATATCCAGTGGTGGCAACAATGGAGTTTCAAGCTCCTATCAGCATCTCTTATGCTTGTAAAATTTTCTTATGCCTTAGGACTTTTAATGCCAGAAGCAGAGATTGTTAGTTAGTTTCGGATTTAAAAATTTTCATCCTTAAGGTAAAAAGCAGTTAAAAGAAGGTGTTTGTGATACCGTACTCAAATGAAGCACTCTCTCTCCAACAGTGGGAGATGTCCCTGCCCATGGCAGGGGGTTGGAACTAGATGATCTTTAAGGTCCCTTCCAACCTGAACCATTCTATGATTCTATAACATGCAATTCACCTAAGAAGTCTTTCATTGACTATAGCGTATCATGAAAATATGAACTTCCGTGAACTTCCAGAAAATAACAAAGAAGCCTGAGGAATCCAGAGTGCTGCAGCTGCTGAGTTTATTCATAGCTCGGTTGAAAGGCTGCATAAAAGGTAGGTTTCCACAGCTGCAGAAAAGGCGGACCTTGTAAGGCTTTTGTGATCCTCAATCTGGAGAAGGGCACATGTTTATAAGGATACTGGATGAAGCAAGATTTACAGGTTCAAGGAGACGTACTCCTGGTTTAGTGGTCAGGCTTCAAGGGCTGTAGTTTATCTATGATGTCTCTCAGTTTTTTGGTCTCTCAAATCTGATTTTTTTTTCTGTTCTTGAAAAAGTCTGAAAAATAGAGAAAATTCAGAAGGGCCATAAAGTTTTTGACCAGTTCTCCTTCAATTACTGTTTAGAATACCTATTTTTCCTTTAGTGATCAAAGGACCTACAGGAAGGATGGGGAGGGACTCTTTATCAGGGAGTGTAATGATAGGACACAGGGTAACGGCCTCAAGCTGAAAGAGGGTAGATGTAGATTGGATATCAGGAAGAAATTCTTTACTGTGAGGGTGGTGAGGCAGTGGAACAGGTTGCCCAGAGAAGCTGTGGATGCCCCATCCCTGGCAGTGTTCAAGGCCAAGCTGGATGGGGCTTTGAGCAGCCTGGTCTAGTGGGAGGTGTCCCTGCCCATGGCAGGGGGGTTGGAACTAGATGGTCTTTAATGTCCCTTCCAACCCAAACGATTCTGTGATTCTGTGACTGTTGTTTTCAAACTATACAAAATAAATACCAAGTGATGCAAATTCCCCTGTGACTCTTAAGATCACTGCACTCAGATTAATCCTGGAATTAGAAGCCCAGGAGATAAATTCAGGTCTGTGCTCCAGACCTGTGCAAAATGGGCATATTAGTCTGGGTTAGTACAAGTTTGGGACGTTGTGCTTCATTTTACTGAATATTTCAGTCTCAGGACTCAAACTTCAAATATATTAATACTAAAAAAATACTGAAAACTTGAAAAATAATATCTTTATAGCAGAAATTGTTTGAAAACTTACATTTTATAGAAACGTGTTCCATCATGGTTTTACATCAAAGGATAATAATTAAAGATACACATAACTCTAGTTAAGTCTTGAAATCAATACATAACATTAGGGTTTGTATTAATGTCATAAAACGTACCATACAATGCTATTTCTTAACTTCTAATGTAACCTTGCTTGGTTAGCTGTGCCATTTCTCATCAGTAGGGGGAAATATTCAAATAATCCTTACAATAGCTAGACTTGTATAGTGGATGTCCAGATTACTCACTCTCTGCCCTATCTTTAGGCTGTTTTGATTTGTATCTGAGTTTGCTGTAGCTTCTGAACTTGCTTCCAGGATCCATATGTCAAAGGCAATGTGTACCAGAACCTGAAAACAGATAGAAATAAGTAACCCATTCATATTAAACCAAATCTGATGAAAATGAATTTTATGTAGATTAACCTTGTTAGGTAAACCATCCTTAGATTGACAGATTTAGGAGGTTTTCAGTTTCGTTTTAATGTGAGGGTGTTCAAGCATTGGAACAGGTTCACCAGAGAGGTTGTGGAGTTTCTCTGCTCAGGGATGTTCAAAATCTGACTGGACATGGTCCTTAACAAACCTTTTCTAGTTGGCCCTGCTTTGAGCATGGAGGTTGGACTAGATGATCTTCAGTGGTGCCTTCCAACCTCAATAGTGACTTTGTGAATGCCCAAAGTTTAACAGGATAGATTTGACCCTTTGATGAAAAGACATTAAAAGGAGGTAAAGAGAATCCCTTTCAGAAACTTACCAAAAATCATCTTAAAAACCACATAATTTGCAGGGTGGGCACACTATCAATATATAAGGAAAATACAGAAACTATTCTAGACATTATCTGCCGTAATTTTCTCAAAAAGCATTTTTAAATGAAAAAAAATCTAGTTAATTTAAGTCAAAACATCTTGCTGAATTGTCTCCTGTTTTCATGGACTTTTAAATAAAACAAAGATATGGCTCTGAGATATGGGTGCCAGTCCAGGTCTGAGAGGTGAGTAATATATCCGGATCTTCTGCAAATTGCTGAGCTCTTTAGTTCTTATGAAAACTGCTGACAAATCCTGCTCCCTTTAGAGATTTTGGGGCAATGGGAGACTTGCAGAGAAATCCATGAACAGGACCTAGTTACCTAACTTCTGCCAAAATGAATGGGAGATAAGAGTGTTTGAAAATTTCCCTGATGTTTATTTGTGTCTTTAGGCATGTAAGTTACTAGCAACATTGGTCTTACAGAATCTTAAAAAAATAATAAAAAAGCTCCAAAGATGTAGTTTTCTCCTGTTAAGTAACCAGTAAAGGTCTTTGAAGTAAGTTGAGGAAATCTCCCCAACAACTGAAATGATCTGTATACAACCACTAAAAAGATGAAAATAAAAATGTATCCATTATTATGACAAGTAATAAAGAAGGGAAAACTAAAGTGGGGGGAGGAGAGGAAATGTTCATTGCAAAATTAGTAATTTTTCATTGAGAGAGCCTACCTGCAGTCTTGCCTGGATTACTGCTGAATTAAAAACTCAGAACAGGAGAAGTTTGGACCCTCTAGTATGCAAATACTCATCTGGGGCAATTACACCTGCACGTTATGTCTTTTCAATGCAATGGGTAACTGGTTTAATTTAGTTAACAGGCTGATGCTTTAGGCATTCTGCTCCACTGCTTTGCACATGATTCCAGCCTTAATACTTTCCTAAAGTTTAAATTAGAATTTTGACTGCTGCTGAACTTTTGAAATTACTTTATCTGATATATAATTCCAGAAGCTCAATGCCAGTAAAAATGCTAATTATTACTTAAGTCCAAGTGTAAGTTGAGTTTGTGAAATGCAATAAAATCAGATTTTCTAAGTATTTTTATAATGTCCTTTTGCAAATGTCATAAAAATTTAAGATACCAATAATTCTACTACTTGACAGCATTATGAATTATGAATAAAGTGTATTCTCCTTTCATTCCCCTTTTGAAGGATGTTTTTAATGCAAGCAATAAGCAAAAGTTTCAAGTTCTTAAAATGAAGCTTCCTTGGTCAAAATGGCTTTAATAAAATCAAGGCAAGTCCACTCTGAGCTCTCCGCGTCATACATTGGACGTAAATGAGAAAAAATAAATTGACAGAGAAAGAGAGGAAGAACGTAAAAAAGTTGGTATTTTTAATTAATGACAACTCTACTACTGCTCTAGTTTGCAAGAAACAAGCCAAAAAGGGAATCAAAAAGCAGGTGATCTAAATGTGGCTCATAGTGATTTTGTTGTTACCTTCTTTTAAATTTTGTGCCAAATTAGTTTACCAAACAACGAGTGAGCCATGGCAGTGATGGTACTAGACAGCCTTCTGCTGTCTGTATTAACATATTTATTTCCATTAGACCTGTTCTGGGCTGCACAGGAGCTCATGTTGGTGTATTTCTGTGTGCGCTTTTCTAGTTTTCTCAAAAAGTGAACTAACATGCAAAGCGCTGAACGAGCTTTATACCTCACAGAGAATGCTGATGAGCAGTAGTGGACAGGTTGGCATTTTTCTGTTTGGTTCAAGGACAGTGGGAACATCTATCTCAGATCTCAGGCCAATATTGACTAATTTTTAAAAGAAATTTGTATTCCTTTTATTTCTGTCTGAAAACCTAGTTGAGCTTCAGCTGTATGTCTGACCAGTTTTATTCAAGTATTCCTCATCTTCCTCCACCCTAAAAAAGCATTGCAGTGTTTCTTAGTTCACTGCTTCAGAATGGCTACTAATCATTCTGTCTCTTTCTGGGACTTAGGTTATACTGTCAGATTCAGTGTAAAGCAATGCCTTTTCTTGGCATGAGGCACTCGGCAATCTCTCTAACCTCCCAGAACACAAAAGCCTCTGACTTTGCCTTCTCTCTCAATTAACTTATCACCACTTTCCCCACCATCCCACCAACAACTTTTGGGTACTCCAGACTTCTCCTTTAATCCGGAGGTAACGTGGCAAGAAAGTAAGGAACAAAAACTTAGCAAAATAAACTTTTCATCACATTTCTCTTTAATCTGTTGAGAGTTAGACAACTGTCTGACCCTTCCTGTTCAATCTTCTCAGCATTTCACTTCAGACAGAAGTCTCATTTTCACTTCCCTGTATGACATAGACTTCTGCTGCACCACCCAGCAACCCAAACTGTAAACCAAAGCTCTATTGCACAGGGCACCGTAAAAACACAGGCCTAAAAGATGATTTCTAATCCAAAAAAAATGATAAAGAGACAAACAACTAAAAGACTGTTGTAGACTTTTTACTTGGTTTTGGATGCTTTGTAGGAGCATATATTTTGTACTTTGGAGATGACGAATGAAAACTTTTACTTGAAAGGGGGCCCAAAAAGATATTCAGGAAAGCAGAATGAAAGAAAACTAAGAAACTGTAAAAGAAGTGTCCTTTTGACTGAAATAGCTTGAACTAATCACAGACAAAAAAATCAAGACTACTATAGAAAACATCCTGGTTGCAAAATTAAACTAAAAATTGGATCTAATCTTCCCAAAGACATGCAACAAGTTAGAGATATCCATTTTCCATTTAATATTAAAGCAGTCTTATTTTACTGATATGGAAATAAAAGAATGACTGAGATAATGTTGCTCATACTCAATTCCACCTGAAAGAGTGATGATACCCTTAATGTTTTTGCCTGTTAAGAAAGAAATCATCAATTTGTGGTTTTCAGAACTTGGCATTAAGAATCCTTTCTTTCTGTTAGATCAGTAATATTGTATTTTATTTTGTGTTTATATTGTGTGGTCATTTACTGTATTATATAATTAATATTTTCAGAAATCTTTGAAAGTATTTCTTTGGAGAACTTGGCTTCTTTGGATAAATTCCTGATATGCAATTCATGTGAATAAATCAGCAATGTGCTGCTTCTATATGATGGCAACTGTCTCCTTTCAAGAGCTGTGCCCTAATTTTCTCCCTGCCCTGGATGATCTGAGTCTCTCCCTGTTATTTTTTTGGGCTTTGAAGAAGCCAAAATGTCCACCATGACATGTGACTGGGTTTGTAATCAAGAAAAACTGCTGAGGCACTAGATTGATTGGCATTTTCCCAGTGAATGCTGTAGAAGGGGTTATCAACAATAAGCATGCAACATAAGTCTGTATTGTTTACATTTAAATATGTTTTCAACATGAAGTTCAAAATGGCTGGTTTAGAACAAAATGAAGTTCCCAAATGTGATACAGGCTGATCACAATCAGTCACAACAATTAATGGCAGTCAGATGCAAAGACAATCTTAATTACTGAGTCAATTTCCAGGAGAATTCCTGAAAGAGGAAAAATTAAATCAATGCCTGGCAATACTCAGAATAGGCTTTAACAATGAAGAGTAAATTATCTGGACACCGGTAATGTGAGGTTTAGATGGAGATGAATTAGCAGTAAATTAGTAATTAAAATATTTCTTTTTACATTTAAAGTGTTATTAAAGTTGTTGTTTTGATACAGAATGAGGTTGTTGACATATCTCTTATGAAAAATCAGTCATAAATATTACAGCTTTCAGTTCAAAGGTGGTATGAATTTGATTGTTAGCCTTCCTTTCAGATTACTCATAAGTGCTCTTTAAAATATTTATTTCCATTAACATCTTTCAGGGCCACTGGGATTAAGTTTAGGTCAAGCAAGAGATTGGAGTTTTTGATATGGTTATCATGAGAGCTGCTTAGTTTCTGATAATTTGTAGTAGATCTAACACAGTTTCATAATCCCTCAGACTAGAAGAAAGAACAGCCTGTGACAAGGTAAATTGAAAGTTACGATTTAATGACCCGATAGATGCGCTATAATATCAGTTCCTATTTTCATGCCTGGAAGAACAAACAGATATTTTTTCTACTTTGTTTTTAATACCTAAGATGTTTATGAACTCAAGCAGACTATGTATGCCCCAGCTAATATTGTTTTAATATCATAAAGCTGCCCTGGAGTGAAAATATCCATTTCAGTGGCAGCTTACTGGAAAATTCTAGTCAAAACCAATTATCTATGGTTATTTTCAAGCTTGTAGATCATTCATTATTAATGGATGAGTTAATTAAATTAATTTCAGTGAAAATGTTGAGACAGAGCAATTCGTGTTGAGGTGATATGCCAAGATATGCCAGGAGATGTCTACTTCTTCATTAATTTTGTCTTGATTGAGGTTAGGTGAATCCCTCTGAGAGTCTCTTAGCAAGCCTTAGTCCTTTAGGTGAGAATCAATTTCTACTAAAGGCAGTCTTGTGTGTAGCGCTGATTTGTTTTTCTCTTAGCTCAAACAAGAAATTGAGAGTTACATTAAGCCTTCCTATATACTGACTGCTTTTAATTTGGTAAGCATGAAGATTAAAGTGGCCTCCTTGTGCAAAACGTGTCAGGAGCTGCTGGCCTTGTGTTTTCTGGTGAGTGGAATAGATTTTATGACCTTGAATTAGGTTTGATGGCTGGGTGCATATTTTACATTTTCAGTAGCTTCTGTTTCAAGAACAGGTAAGTGGAAGCAATGCAGATTTTTATTAATAGGAGGGGAATTCTCCTAAGCTCCAGCTGCTCCAGGCCATCAGGAAGGTCTGAGCAGCGTTGTGCAGGTATCTCATGATACCTATTAGAGAGCTTTCACTAGTTAAATTTCTCAGCTTGCCTTGTACATCTAGGCATTATGACCTAATTATTTTTTCATATGTTTCTCCGTTCACCAGGAAAGACACACACAGCAATTTAATTAGATGTTGAAATACTTTTTGGTAGTGACCAGAACTGGAGATGTGCACGGTGGCAGAGATTTCCTGCACTCCTTGATGGCCTCAGCCTGTGTATGGATTGGAATCGTGGTCCCTTTTTTTTTTCTTTTTTTTAGTGAATAAGGCTTTCCATAGAGCATGCTGGAAGTCTGACTATTTGACAGACAAAACTTAAGACTATGTGGACCTGTTATATGATCCTGACAATCAATACAAGGAGCTTTAACTCTTGTTTGTCAATGGAGGGGATGGAAGAATTTCCTTTTTTTCTGAGCTTTCTCCAGCATAGAGCCTGCTGGAGAAATATGTCCTATTTTGGTGATTACACTAAGATCAGTTTTGGTAGCATAATTCTTTTGTGTCACAGAATCACAGCATGGCAGAGGTTGGGAAGGACCTCTGGAGGTCATCTTGTCCAACCCCCTTGCTCAAGCAGGGCTGCCTAAAGCTGTCTGCCCAGGACCATGTCCAGACGACTTTTGAATATCTACAGGGAGGAACACTCCACAGCCTCTCTAGGCAGGCTGTGCTAGTGCTCAGTCTCCCTCTCAGTAGGAAATAGTTTCCTGATGTTCAAGAGGAACTTCCCGTGTTTCAGTTTGTGCCCACTGCCTCTCATCCTGTCACTGAGCACCACTAAGAAGAGCCTGGCTCTGTCGCCTTTGCAATCTCCCTTCAGGTATTTGTACGCATTGATAAGATCCTCTCTGAGCCTTTTCTTCCTCAGGCTGAGCAGCCCCAGCTCCCTCAGCCTTTCCTCATAGGAGAGAGGTGCCAGTTCCTTCATAATTTTTGTGGCTTTTCACTAGATTCTCTCCAATCTGTCCATGTCTCTCTTGAACTGGGGAGCCCAGATCTGGACACAGGGCTCCAGGTGTGGCTTCACCAGTGCTGATAATATAATGAAAACTGTGTATGTTTAATTAATAGTGAAATGGAAATGATGGTGAATTAATTTGCATGTGGCCAGCACTAAAACCTTGTCAGGGCACCAGGGGGGCCAGCGAGTGTTAGGGGCTCCACTAGGTGGGTGATGGCAGGGGCCGGCAGCCATGGCCCATCCCACCGCCCTGGCCAGGAGCAGGGCAGCCGGGAGCACGGGGGCAGCCCCAGCCCCGGGCCTCAGGCACCTCCTTGGAAATGGGAATAGGCTGAGTCCAGGCTGGGATGTGGACCTGTGGGTGGGCCTGGCTGTGTGCGGCCCATGGCCGGACTGGGCAGGGCCCTGGGGAGCTGGAGACGGGCCCTGCTGTGGCATCGCCGGGGCAGGGACTGGCAGCCCAGCGGGCGGACGTGGGGTCCTGGGCCATGGGTGAGTGGGGGTGAGCCCTGGAGGTCTGTACAGAGACAGTCAGGGCTGGTGGTGCTCTCAGGGACACGACAAATCCTTGGAGTTTGTTGTATCTTTACACTCAGTTTGGTTTTACGTGGGACTTTGAGACTGGCACTCTTATCTAAAAAAAGTACAGTGTGTTGACAGAAATTATTATATGCCACAGTTATGTGTTTATTATGTAAATATGTTTTTTCTTTTTAAGGAATACCTGTCAATAATGTCTAAAATTGCCCAAAATAGCACTGTGAATCTTATTTTTCTTGTCTATGTTTGCCATATTTAACTGTTTGGCATGGGGCTGTTTTGATAAGGTGGCCTTGCCAGGGTGACTTTTGATTTCTCATAAAGAAAAAAATGAAGAATAGGAGAGGCTCTGCCCAGAAAATCATCTTGCACATATCTTATAAAAAAAATTTTTACACCTAGAAAGAAGGACATAAAATGTAATCATCTTGGTATTAACTTTGACTTTTTTCTTTTTTCCTCCTTTTCTGAATGAAAAGACAATAGAATTTATTTAATATGTAAGCCTGTGAAAACCTGCTGCACACAAACAGTTAAAGCTGATAATCAAATATTTTGAGGTTTCAATCTGCATTGGCCAGACGCTTGGATGTGAGCAGGATTTATAGGAGACAGGCTGGTGGCCGGTGATGGCTGCTTAATCGCATGACAGAAGTGAAGGTGACAAGGTGTTGTTACAGGAATTAGGGCAGAGGCAGCGTGGCTTTCTCCCTGATGACCTTTGCTTAAAATAATATTGTTTAAGAGTCAGGCATCTAAATGGGGAAGTATTTTTTCCATATTAATAATCTGATTAAAACTTGCACGTGCACACAAACGTAATGTCAAATTAAGTTTATATTGCTCCTGACTGACTGCAGGATAGACAGGATACATAGAAGCAGCACCTACTCTGTTTTCTCCTTGCTTAGGTTTTACTCCTGCATTAGCCCACCTTGTTCAGACTCAGCTCTCAATAATGAAGTATTAATTTCCTCCTGCAGTTTTCTGATGTCTTTAATAGTTGAATTTCAAATGCTTTGGATGGATTAATTTGTTTTTACTTTATAGAGGGGAAGCAACAGCCAGATTGAATTCAGAAGCTGATCTGGGAGTCTCTATTACATATACACAAATATGAGGAATTAAAGGATTATTTGTGACAATATAGTTCTGGCACTTGCTACTTTTTCCATTGTTTGGAAAACAATGTTCTGTAAACGTATCTATTTTGCACAAGATTTCCTTGGGCTCTTTATGCTTTTTTTCCATCATTGTCTGCTAAAAGCATAGGAGAAATGTAAAATAATTTTCTACTTCTTTAGAAATCTAGCAAGTGTCTGTGGGAGCTATTTATCTGTTTAACAGCATACTACAGCAGAAGTGGTTATAGAATTAAGTGAACTCTTCTAATTGCATTAGCCTTCGTCAGAGTTTGTAGATGAGGAATTTCATTGCAGTTTTAAATGGTGTGATGCATTTCTGTGTTCACTTTGAATTACATATAGATGAGCTCTTTTCATATAACTGTGAAATCAGGAAGTAGCACATAATGCCATAGTATTAATTCACTGAAGAGGAGAACTTCCCATCTGCTTTTGAATACTGTTGCCGCATGCTCAATTAATATGGAAGGGTTGTAAACATGGAAGCTAACCATGAAATGGAAGGCATATAAATGTGTCAGGTTTTGAGATCTTCACTGTGAGAATGTGTGCTGCTGCTTTACATTTCAGTCAAAATCTCTGCAATTAAGGTATGACATGCTTTTCTGGGGACAAAATTTTCCAAATTGTGTTAGAAGGATATGATTCTCCTACAGAATAACATGATTGTTTGAGCCCACTACTTATATCCTGAAGTATCACGCTTGAATTAGTCTGTTCATTTCACTTTAATTAGAAAATCACCTTAATGTGCAGGTCCAGTTTTAATGACGAGGAGCCTTCAAAGCTTCCATTCATTTGGTTTTACTTATTCAGTAGTCAGATGCATTTAGTTTTAAAGCTTATTAATCCATTATCATTTAGGGACAGCAATATTAATCAGTTAAAAGTCTACTGTATGTATTAAAAGCATTTGCTCATTCAGATTGTTTAGTGTTTTATTAAAATCTGTTTTAAACTGATTAATAGGAATTTATGTATGAATTTGTCCATGTGAATGTAGATAACATGTAATGAAAGTAAAGCTCCCAAACATTTAACCTAGATAAGGAGTCACTTAATGAGCTTCTTATAAAAACCAAACTACTTAGCATAAATAATCACATTATGATTTATTGCACTTTTGCATAGTTAAGGAAGCAACTCAAGAAGTGATTAATTTATGTTCTTAACTTTAATTTCTTTGCAAAGTAAATATTTTCACATTTAAAAAAATCAGTATATTCTTACATTGATTGTTGTAATTATTTTTCATACTACAGTCACAAACTCCAACCAGTCTTGTATCTTGGCCTTTAAAATAAATGACTTCAATAGATAAAAGCAGGTAACTGCATTGGAATAATGGATGTTATAAAAAAAAAAAATAGAAACAGTCACATCCATTTAGAGAAGCTATGCTAGTATCTGGAGCACAAACATAAGAAATCTGGCCAAGTAATTTGCTCTCATGGGTATGTGATACATTAATAGACATCTTAAAACATCTGAAAGTCATCCACCTCCTATATAAAACCTTGCTTGTGGTAGCTGAAAGTGTTTCTTGTCTGCATTCTCCTACCTACAGCAACTTCACATTTCACAGAGGCATCTTATGTAAACTGGAAAGCTTACTACAAATTCCTCCCTAGTGATTTCACAGAGTCATAGAACGGTTGCTGAGTTTGGAAGGCACCTCTGGAGACTATCCAGTCCAACCAACCTGCTCAAAGTAGGGCTAATGAGGGAGTACATTGCTCAGGACCATGCTCTGTCTTGTTTTTAGCATCTCCAAGGATGGAGTCTCCAAACTTCTCTGGACAACCTGTTCCAGTGTTTGACCACTCTCATAGTAAAAATGTTTTCTTGTTTTACAGAGGGAATTTTCTGTATTTCAGTGTGTGTCCATTGCCTCTTGGTCTTTCACTAGGCATCACTGAGAAGTAGTCCATCTCTGTTTTCTTTGCTCCCCCCCAACTGATATAAATGCATTAATGAGATGTCCTCAGACTTTTCTTCTTGAGGCTAAACAGTCCCAGCTCTCTTAGCCTTTCCTCATGTATCAGGTGCTCAGATCCTTTTAACATCTTCATGGTCCTTCACTGGATCTGCTTTGGTATGTCAGCACGGAAAAGAAGCATCTAAAGGGCTTGCCATTGTCTATGTTTTGTGCCAAAATCTATCAGTATTGTACAGGCATTTTGTGTTTCCTCATTTTTAACCATTTGAGTCTGAAGTAGCTTCTTATTATTGAATTTTTAAAAGTTTAGGTTCTGTTGCACGTGATGCTTTCAGAAGGCAGAAGTTACCAAAACCAACTTTAAATCTTCATAAGCAACTTTATTTTGGTATTATTATTATTTAAAAGATTATTAGTGGTTTTAAAGAATAGCTCAAAATCAGTCTATGTCAGTGAAGCATTTAGTTTATATAGTGTAATTTATAACTGTGTTATCATAGATTTGTACCTCTGTAGGTACTGACCTGACCTAAGTCCCACCACTGTTTCAAATCACCTATCATCTACTAGAGACAGAGTGAAATAGTCTGATATAATGGGAAATAACAAATGTGTTAAAAACTGTGATAACAACAGTCCTACGCTGTCAAAGAGCTGTAATTGACCTTTGATGCATATGTGCTTGCTATGTCCAATGTTACTTTTACTTAAATTATTCAGTAGTTGAAGGTATACCCCTAGTGAGTTAAATTCCAAATCCCCAAATATTAATTTATGACAAGGATCATCAACTTTAGCTCAATTTAATTTCAAATCCCAAAGTGTGCATTGAAATTTCAATGAATATTTCTCGTGCTAATTACTCAATTTCTATATTTATAAGGGAACTGGCACCTCATAAATATCACATTGTGCTATTATCTCCATATGTGCCTGTTCCCTCTAAATATAGAAAATCAGCAATTAGCACTAGAAATATTCATTAAAGTTTGAAGGTAGATAAATAACAAGTAGGAATGCCATTTATTTATTATAATTTACAAAGCAAAGAACATCTAAGTGCTTCTCATTTGATTAATGTGCCCCATACCACCAGTTACGCTAAATACTTAGTCTGAACTACCACTAGATGAAATTTGTACTAGTTAGTAAGACAATATGCTAAATAGCTTGTCAGTTTTGGCATGGCACACCACCTTGTTAAGTTTTGATTAGCCTCACCCCTAATGTTAGGATTGCAAAACCATCTTAGATGTACTTTTCACCCCCACACATCTATGACTGTTCTTTTTTCAAATCGAAAACAAACCCATGAAGTGCACCAGGGCTATACTTTATGTCAGGAATGTTGTTTCTTCTTTTTTTGTTTTGAGAAGCTGTCTGTCAACTTGTCACATCAGTGAGCCACCTGTGCTGAGAGCTGAGTCAGGCTGGGAGGTACAAAACTGAGAAAATTGGCTTCATTATACAAGATAATCTCTCCAAAACACATTCTTATCATAATTTCTGTACCACGAATAATCTGGCTTGTTTCTCTTTGCACATACTAAGTGTTGTTCATTTGGTGCTGCACTGCTTGCTATGTACAGCAGATGATATAAAAATTTTTCAATATCTCTCCAGATGCCAGTCTTAAGTTTAAAGATGATTGAGTACAGAACTGTAATTCTCTCTAACAGTATTCATGTCTCCCTTTGCACAAAAGCTCAGGGCAGGTGAAAAGTCAAACCAGCATGTGTGAAATAACCCATAAGCAAGGGAATCTTAGGGTTAATAAGCTGCCTTTCCTACTCTTTACCCTTACCTTTTCCTTGACAGTGCTTTGATTTATGACTTGGATGTTTTTCTACATAGCCTCAACTATTAGTGATACATTTGAAATATAAAATTATTCTTCCCTAAGCAATTCATTTTCCTTCAAGCATGCACTCAACAGAAAACACTGCAGTATTGATTTTATAGGTTCTTGGAAATTATTATTTTATGAAAACAGGGATAAAGAAATATTTAGAAAATCCTACTGTAATTTCAGAATGATTTTCATACTGTCTTAAGGTTTGTTTTATTTTTTGACACTGTTAGGGCTTAGCATGCAGATATTCACACGTTTCTGAGGAAATCATTCAATTTTAGTTTCAAATCTCATCTAAGCCAATATATTAAGTGGTATATGGCTGCTTCGTTTACACTGGACATGATTTTTTCTGTGTGTGCGTAAAATGATTGTGTGTGTGGTAAAATTATTATAACACATTAAAGGTTGTACATTTTCATCTTTAAAAAAAATCTTTTAGGAATAAGAGTATCTTCTGATAATAAGCTTATCTGTGTTGAACATAGATGATACTTATGGCTGGAAGTATAGGAAAAAAACGTTACCCACTGATTATTATAACAAACTTCTTTACCCAAATGAGCCTGATTGCAAGTGTCTGTAATGATAAAACAGACTAGAGATTGGGAGAATGGGAATTGAACCAAAATGATTTTTTGTGAAACTTTGGCTACATTAGTTATGGTTTTAGGCAACATTGTCTGCCATCTTACACCAGCAAAATCTCTGATATATTACTGAATATTTTGTTGTCCCTCATTCTGTGCAAGAATCCATTTTGGGACAATTGCTTTGAGAATGTTTGTAATTTTCCATAAAACCATAGTAAAGCAACATCATCATTGACTCCGTGATTTTATCCAGCTAATTTGTGTGTAAAAAAAAATATGGAAAATGAGGGCATATTTTCACGATTCACTAATGATCTGAGGTACCAAACTCCGCCTCCAGATTTTGACAGAAACAGATAGCCTCGCTATCTCCCAGTGTGGGAGGCAGTGAGTGTGCTCCAAAGACCAAAAAAAGAACCTCGATGGCACAGAGAGATTAACCAAAGGGGAATCCATGGCTGTCACTTACTACATAGGAAGGAAGAGAAGTGATTTGCCAATAACAAAGGAAAATACAACACCTGGGACTGGAAGACCAAAGGGAATAGAGATCAGGATGGTTTCAAAGGGCCCCAGTAGCAGCTCAAGTTTAATTTTTGTATAATTCTTAAGAATAATACAAGCATTGCTACAGATGTCTCTGTTAAATTTAACTGCTTTTTATTTGTAATTGACTTTTGCTTTCTGAAGTGCTATTTTATGGCATACATCTGATAAAGCATAATACTTGCATAAAGCAAACATTTCCATACAAAGATTTTATTTCTATGACTTATCAACCTTGTACATGCATGCTTAATATTCTCAACAGATATTCTCACCTCAGCTTTTGGGAATGTATAATGCGCTTAGTATTTTGAAGTAGGATAAGCATACTTATAAAACGGAGGAAATTTGAGCATTTAGTACCAGACTGTGAAGCTAATCATATTTAAAGCGGGTGGTGACAATAAAGACAGTTTTGCTGCCTGAACTAAGAGTAGAGTCTACTCCAAAGGAATACTGGATACGCTTTCAGAAGCTTTGGAGTGTGTAATGATGTATGGGTTCAGTCTACTGCAGTGCTGTCCTTAAAATAAAGATAGACCTTGGTATAACCTAACATTACAACTTGAAAGGAAGTAAATACTTCGAAGCACTGTGTAACTTTCACCCTTACATGTACTTCATGCTGTTGGCACTAGAGTATTTGATTGTGCATCAGATAAGACTGCCCCTTGACTTTGCTTTAAATTTATTGTCTTTTTTTTAATGCACTGCTGAAGGTGAATAGATGTCAAGAATGATACATTGGCTAATGTCTAAGTGTATTCATATCAAGAAATTGAAGGACAGTTAGTTAAATGCAGCTGGACGGCAGGAAAATAAATGACAGAGTTCTCAGAGTGTCACTTAAAATTTCATGGTTGTCAGTCATCAGAATAAATTCAGTGTGCCTATAAGAGGGACTCTAATTATATACGTAAGAGGAAAGCTCGTTTTCTATTTTAGCTCTTACATTAAAAAAAAGTAACAAACTATTTCAAGATTATCACTTCTTATAACATTTTTATATGCATAGGACTCATTTGTACTAAGATTATCATATCTGAGCACTCTAAGTATGAATGCTCATATTTAAAATACTGCTTCAAGTCCATTATATAGTTTAATTATTATTAATAAGGGTATTCTCCGGTAATACATGATGAGTTAGACTTGTTTAGTCATGATTCTGTGAGAAGATTAAATTAAATCTTTTCATTTTCAATCGCTTACTAATAAATGTGGTTATATTATTACTGGCATTTACTACATATTTCTTCTACTCTAGGTGCAATGTTAATTGCATTCAATCTCACAGATGATTGCGGTCCTACAGACTGGGTGTGTTGAACTTCCTGAGAGGATTCATCAACAGTTATTAACCTAAACGTCTCTCGCTGAAGTGACTTAACAGGTAACAAACTGCTGCCTACAAAATGTTATACACCCTTATCTCTCTTTCTGCTGATCACTGCCTTTGCCAGGATCTACTCCAATTGTCTCCACTGTGCCCCAGTCCATAAAGACTGCAACTGTACCGGCCGCCCCGGTGCCGGCGGCGGGTGCTGCGGGGCGGCCCCTGTGTTGCCGGGCCGGGGCTGCCCCGTGCCGGACACAGCCGGTTCCAGCCGGCTCCAACGGCCCCAGCGCAGGGCACAGCTGAGCCCCTCAGCCACGGGCGGGCGCCGCGGGGAAAGCCTGGCTCAGAAAGGGCAAAACGCTGCCCGGCAGCCAGGGCTGAGGGAAACCGGGTGAGAAACAGCCCTGCGAGCCCCGAGGGGAGAGCGGGAGGAGGGGAGGAGGGGCTCCGGGCGCCCCCGCGGAGATGCCCCCGCGGCCCCGGCAGAGACCCCGCTGGGGCGGGGGTTTCCCTGCAGCCCCTGGGAAGGGCCCGGCCTGGAGCAGGGAAACGTGTGAGGAGGCAGGAGCGGCAGAGAGGAGCTGCCGTGGGCTGACCGCAGACCCCCATTCCCCGTCCCCCTGCGCTGCTTGTGGGGTGAGGAGGTCGAGGAGTCAGGGGTGAAGGAGGGAAGCTCAGCCCAGGAAGAAGAGGAGGGTGGGGAGATGTTTTAGCTCGTCTTTTTTTCTCGCTATACAGCTGAACTTTACTTGTTGATAAGTTAATGTTCCCCCATTTTCAGGGCTGAGGTCCTTCAAGAAGGACCTCCCTCAAGAAGCTCTTCACCATGAGGGTGGTGAGACACTGGAAGAGGTTGCCCAGAGAGGTGGTGGAAGCCCCATCCCTGGAAATGTCCAAGGCCAGGCTGGATGGGGCTCTGAGCAACCTGATCTAGTGGGAGGTGTCCCTGCCTGTGGCACGGGGGGTGGGACTAGATGATCTTCAAGGTCCCTTCCAACCCTAACAGTTCTATGATTCTGTGATGCAAAGTTTTCATCTAATGAAAGAGCTTGATGACACTGCCAATGTCAGGGCTGTGAGAACCTGCAAATTCAGTTGTCAGTACTTCACTAGGCAACAATACTCACATGGGCATTGCTGGTGAAGTTGGGATATGGTGCGGCAGCAAGTCATTAATCTGCTCTTGCAGCCAGCGGTCAAACTGCTGGTGTCATGTTAAGATGGTCAGGTATTTCTTGGGCCACTTATCCTACCTCTAGTAGAGCTCCTGACCATACTTAGCCTCCAAGCAGAGAGGTCATTCAAGGAAATGCTTCACTGGGTTGTGGCAGCTGGGTTATTTCTCTTTCACAGCCCCCTCATGAGTCAATTCCTCCACAGACTGGTAGCAGACATGATGGATCTGCAGAGCATTGGTCAGGAGGACACATGCTGTCCCTTGCTAGGCTTTCTGTGAGAGAGGTAGCAGGGGGTAGCAAATCTGCACTGCTCCTCTTCCCTTTTCTATCACGTTCTGTAGCAAAAGTGGAAAATAAAATGGCTGCTCCTAGCATCAATAGTTACATGATCTACAGGGAACTGCTGAAGGCTTGAAGTTAGGTGGTTGTTGGGCATATGCTATTTAGCAGTATAGCCTGATCTAGCCGCAGGCACAAGCGACTGCCAGATTTTTTCACTGGCATCCTTGCAGCAGTATGGTCAGGTCAGAAATATAGGAGCTTCCTGGAAGTGTTCAAGGCCAGGCTGGATGGGGCTTTGAGCAGCCTGGTCTAGTGGGAGGTGTCCCTGCCCATGGCAGGGGGTTGGAACTAGATGATCTTTAAGGTCCCTTCCAACCTGAACCATTCTGTGATTCTATGGTTCCTTAATCTAAAACTGGTCTGACTGTAACACTGTTTTTCTATGCACTATTCCCCATGTATTAATTTTAGTAGGTGTTGACAACTTTCAGGCGGCATGAATTTTTAAGTGTTTGACAAGATACATTATAAGTTGTCTAGTCCTAGGGTGGGGAAGTAATTTGGAGTCTGTCCCTGACTGGCAATGAAACAGTGTTACAAAGGAGGAGGTGGTATATCCTTTTGTGGCATAGTTTTTTTGTAGGGGGATTTTATGTGAGAATGCAAAGAGGGAGAAAGTTGTTGTGTGAGAGAGTGTTGAAAAATGTATCAGGCAGCCAGTAGTGCTTCGGGAGAACATCTGTGCTTACTGAGGCTGCCTGAATAGGGTGCTGTGGAAAGGCACAGTCTCGACAAGTCCTGAGACGCTGAACTGCCAGGTTAATAGAAAGCCCATAACTTTTTACTAGTGGTGGAAAAATCAAATGTACTGGCCCACATCCCTTAGCACACACAATGGCCTCTTTCTACCCAACGGCTTATGACTTAAGTACCTTGTTTTTTTCAGTGCTTTTGATGGTTATGACTTTGTAAACAGACATAACTGAGCTAATGTTCTTAGAGGGCAATGCCAATAAAGATATTTAGGCCTATACAAAAATTGCATAGTAATTCTGTTTTGAATTCTACAGCTTCATTCTAGTGCAACAAATTTATAACAGGAAGTTCTGTAGCAAATTAATGTAGAACTCTTGAAAAAAATATTTTAAGCCTTAATTAGAGCTTTGAAAAATGACATCTTTAAGTTAAATATGCTTAGCTTTTATCTTCCTGCAGAAATATTCAGCTCTGAAGTAATTTGGTTGATTTACAGTGCACATTTTAATAGTAAACCTATTATCATGTCAATCAGGACTCTCCATGTTTTCTTTTCTTTTAAGCAAATAAAACACTCTAAATTAGGTCTACTTAAAATAATGGCTGTAAAAGGTGTGATAAAACCTTGAACAACTGCAGTTAATACTAAAAGGCTTATCTTAAAGTTTTCCAAAGTTATTGTTCAAAAAAACTTAATTACTTCATCTGAGCACTTCTGAGGTTGTACGGAATACAGTGTTCAACTATTTCTTCCCTGTAAAACTAAAAGACAAAACAAAACAAAGACCTGGTAATTTTACTTCATTGACATTAGAGTTAACACTCATCCCCAATTGTGGTATTTTTGTACTATCCTGTCAAAGTAAGTGCACAAATATTACTGATCTTATCAGACAGTCTGATGAAATGCAGAAAATTGTACTACTATATTAATAGTAGTAGTACCTTTTTTTCAGGATTGTTTCCCTATCTTGTACTACTAACTTTGTGTGGTACACCCAAGGTAAACTCATGTCTCCCTTTCTTAGCTATGAGAAGGCACAGAGGTGTGCTTCAGCACAACTTATTAGAGGATCATGTCCTAACCATGTGTTGAACTTGACTTTGAAAGACAGTGGACAGTCTAACCTGCATCTAGCCAAGAGTTTAGGCAGATACTTAAGATAAAAGCTTTGCTCATTTTTCTAATGTAGTTTTACATTCTGTGATGTTTTGGGTTCCAGCAACTGGAAGACTCTCAAAACTTTACAGTAGCTAACCCTTTAATATTCTGTGCTCAAGGTAACACTTCATTGCCAAGCAATTCGATTTTATTTTTAAATACAGTATTCACTGTGCACTTTTGAAGCACTGCTTTTATATTCAAGTGGGGAAAAAAATATGTTAAAAGTTAATGGGCATCTTGGATATGTTTTTAAATCTTAATTTTCATCATCTGTGCCCCTTGGGCTCACCATGACTTTGGCAGACATTGTTCTGTTTTGCATTTTGCTTTTGTTTGCTATAGTGAACTTTATGAAAATGCATGGCTGACTGAAGAACGCAAACTGGTAGATGCCAGTTCATTGCAGATGCAAAACATTTTACAAAACGTAAACTCAGATATTATGATCTGATCTTGTTTTCTAGTTGCAAGGAGCAATTTTAGTGGAAACAAAATGTGCTCCATCTGGCTTCAAGAAAAAAATAATATATAGAAAGGCTTAATATAAACACATACTTAATTCCGCTCAGATGGATGATCATTCTAACTTTTTTATCACTGACAGTGGTCAGTGGTAGATGCCTAAGGAAAGAGAAGACAGGGCAACTGCATAGTAATAGTTTCCCAGGTCCCAGCTGTGCAGATGCAAGCACTTTCTGACTTAAGAACTTCCTAAGGTCATATCCCTGTTGCTGTTTTAATATCATTAATAATTTTCTTTCCCTCACTGAATGTATCTAATTGTTCAGGTCAAAACTCCCAATGGTTTCAAAAAGGTTATGGCTCAAAGGCATGGTCAGAGAATTTACATAATAAGCACACACACTTGCTTTGTATGAGTATGTCAAGCTAGGAGTTTTCCTGGATTATCAGGGACAAAGATAGATTTAAAACCAAAAAAATCTAATTTTATCAAAAGAAAAACAGCTTATTTGTTCAACACTGTAATTTAGAGCTAAGAATCAAACAGCTGGTGCATAATATGCTTGTGATAATTTGATTTTCTTTTACCTGACAAGATTTTTTTGGGGTGAAGAGAAACTTAGCTATTCTTTCCTATATAGTCTCAGTGGAATCCAAAGCAAAATGGAAATGGGGACATTTAGCTGGAAGATTTTTGCATACAAAATAAATGGCAAAGTTTTAAGGGCACATGCATTTGAATACTATAATCAAAATGTCATTTAATGCAAATTCCAAAAGTAGTATCAACACAGAATTATAAATTTGACAGGGAAGTGCCTTTCATGAATAAATAGTTAAAGAAAGGTTATGATATTGCTGTCTCTATCATGCTTCTGTTTGCTCTTCAGAGTTCTTGCTATTTCAATTTGTTAAAAAGTAGGTGGTGGTGTAATTCTTTTTTTTTTTCTTTTTTTTTTTTTTTTCCCTAGCTATAGGCCACCAGTTTTCAGTATTCTGCAGATATTCCAACATATCATTGTCCTCTTAAAAGGGAGAAATCACCATCCATGTGAAAATATGCAGTCAGGAAATTACACTTAGCCATTAAAAGAATATTCAGTCAAATCACTTTAAGTGGGAAGTGAAAGAGGTTTTATTTTTAAGCTTGATAAAGTGTGTATTTTAAGATGGGAAAAGCAAAGTAGACCCATCTTAATTTTGTGGTAATGCATTCACTGAAAAAGGGCAATATTATAAGATACATTTATGTGTTCCATCTGTGCTGAATTTTCCTCATTTGATAAAAGATAAATGATTCTATGATTGATTTATTTTTAGGTTGGAAAAGACCCTTAAGGCCATGGAGTCCAACCATTAACCTAGCACTGCCAAGACCACCACTAAAGGATGTCCCTAAGCTACACATCTTTTAAATACCTTCAGGGATGGTGCCTCAACCACTTCCCTGGGCAGCCTGTTCCAATGCTCGATAACCCTTTCAGTGAAGAAATTTTTCCTAATATCCAATCTAAACCTCCCCTGGTGCAACTTGAGGCCTTTTCATCTTGTCCTATCACTTGCTGCTTGGGAAAAGAGACAGGTACCCACATCTCTACAACCTCCTTTCAGGTAGTTGTAGAGAATGATAAGGTCTCCCCTTAGTCTCCTTTTCTGCAGACTAAACAGGATAGGGAATCCTCCATGTTATGTATCCTGTCTGCTCGTGGGGCCTGTCCCGGGGAAGGTAGGGTGCAGTTCCGGTGGTCAATCTCTGCCTCAGACTCCCTGATATTCCTCAACCTACTCACCTCCTCCCAGAGCTCTGTCACTAAGCGGAGGAGTTCCTCTACCTGGGCGTACCTCCCACAGGTAAGGCACAGCCCTGCACCTGGGTGGCGGCCTGTTCCCACCGGAGCTCTGTCTGCAAAGCTGCATCACTTGCAGTGGGTTCAGAGTTTGGAGAGACCATGGCTTTCTGCCGGATGGGTACCATTGCTCCCTGGCCGAGCCAGCAGAGCTTCAGTGCCCTTGCTGCACAAACCGCCGTGCAAACTGCCATACCACGCCCTGTTTGCCCGCCCTGGCCGCTAGTACTCCCTGTTTGTGTTTTTTAGTATGGGGCGGGGGGGCGGAGGTGGGGAGCTTGGCTGCCATTGCTCCTGGCCCTGCCCAGGTCTCATCAGCTGCCATCGCATGAGCTGCCAGCTCCCGGTGGGTCTCTGTGCTCCCCTGAGGTTTCCCTGGTTCAGGGATTGGCAGCCAGCTAAAACATTATCCAGGGAACTGCCAAAGAGCTTTTGGGAAAAAAGGAGTTGGCTTGAAACCTGGTATAAAAGAAGCAGGATAATTTGTTATGAGCGCAGAGAGAGAAGAGGGTAACAGAGTAACAGTCAATCCCTGGTTTGACACTGGGGGCAGCCACCCCCCAGGCATCGCAATCTCTGTTTGGGGCTGACGGTGCAGCTTCCCCATGGGGTGCCGGGAGCAGCCTACACCCAGCTAGGGCAGTGAGTGTGGGGTGCAGCAAGTGAGGACCCACATCTCAGGGTGTGTTTGGGCAGTTGTGGGGATGCTCCCTCTCCAGTATGTGCGTTAGCAGGTGGTAGGAAGCAGCAGAAGTACGCACAGAGCTGGAGCACCCATGTCTCCCACAGGAGGGGTGTGCAGTCAGGGAACCCGCACTTTTCCCCAGTAAGGGGGTGTGCTGGTAGACCACACCACCATGCGGATGCTGTACACATGTAGCTGTGGGACTAGAATTGTTTGGGCTTAGCTATAGAAGGATGCTGAGGCATTTTCACTCTAAAGCAATGACACAAAGATCAAAACAGGTAAGAATTTGCTGCTGCGTAGGTGTGTTTTTAGATGCAACTCATGTATCCAGCAAGAGCTGGATAGTATTGAAACCTTTGTCACCACAAAGCATTCGTTACTGTTGTAGAAGCCAGTGATGAATTTCTAACCCTGTTGAATATGTAGCCTTCTGGACTTCAAATCTTTTACACAGCTGTCTATGAGAATCTGGACTTGACAAACTAGAATCATAGAGTCATTGAATACCACGTTGGATGGAACCTCAAGGATCATATGGTCCAACCTTTTTTGGCAAAAGCATGGTATAGAAAAGATGGTTCAGCACTCGGTCCTCCTGAGTCTTAAAAGTGTCCAATGATGAGGAATCCACCACTTCCCTGGGGAGATTATTCCAATGTCTGATTATCCTCATTGTGAAAAATTTTCCTCTTGTGTCCAATCAGAATCTCCCCAGGAGTAACTTTTACCCATTATCCCTTGTCATCCCTTGCAAAAAGGGCGTCTCCATCTTCTTTGTAGCCACCCTTTGAACACTGGAATACAGTGATAAAGTCTCCCCTAAACCTTCTTTTCTCAAAGGCTGAACAAACCCAGTTCTCTCAGCCTTTCCTCATTATGGCAGACTTCTCAGTCCTTGGATCGTCTTTGTGGCCCTTCTCTGAACCCTCCTCAGCCTGTCCACATCTTTTCTTGTATAGTAGGGACTGAAACTGAACACAATATTCCAGGTGTCGCCTGACAAGCGCTGAGTAGGGTGGGATAACGACTTCTTCGTATCTGCTGGTGATGCCCTTGTTGATGCAGCCTAGCATCCTGTTGGCTTTCTTTGTCACAGCAGCACACTGTTCACTCATACTGACCTTGTTGTCTACCAGGACCCCCAGATCCCTTTCCACAGTGCAGTTCCCCAGCTGTATAGATCTCAGCCTGTGCTGCACTCCTGGATTATGTTTTCCCAGGTGCAAGACCTTACACTTGTCCTTCTTGAACCTCATAAGGTTCTTGTTATCCCACTCTTCCAGCCTATCCAGGTCTTCCTGTCAGAATCACCTCCCTCATCCTGCTGGCTACACTTCTTTTGATGCAGTCCAGGATATGGTTGGCTTTCTGGGCTGCAAGCACACATTGCTGGCTCATGTTGAGCTTCTCATCCACCAACACCCACAAGTCCTTTTCCTCATGGCTGCTCTCAAGCCATTCTCCACCCAACCTGTATTTGTGCTTGGGATTGCCCTGGCCCAGGTGCAGGACCTTGCACTTGGCCTTGTTGAACTTCATGAGGTTTGAATGGGCCCACCTCTCAGGCCTGTCCAAGCCCCTCTGGATGGCATCCCTTCCCTCTATCATGTTCACCCCACAACACAGCTTGGTGTTGTCGGTAAACTTGCCTATAGTGCACTCAGTTCCGCTGTCCATGTCACTGACAAAGTTGTTAAACAGCACTGGTCCCAGTACTGATCCCTGAGGAACGCCACTTGTCACTGGTCTCCACTTGAACATTGAGCCATTGACTGCAGGTCTTTGAGTGAGGCCATCCAGCCAATTTCTTATCCACCAGATGCTCCATCTGTCAAATCCATGCCTCTCCAATTTAGAGACAAAGATGTCATGTGGGACAGTGTCAAATGCTTTGCACAAGTCCAGGTAGATGATGTCAATTGCTCTTTCCTTATCCACCAAAGCTGTAATGCCATCGTAGAAGGCCACCAAATTTTTCAGACGTGATTTGCCCTTAGTGAAGCCATGTTGGCTCTCATTGATCACATCGTTATTTTCAATGTGCCTTAGTATAGTTTCCAGAAGGATCTGCTCCATGATCTGGCCAGGCACAGAAGTGAGACTGACTTGCCTGTAGTTCCCTGGGTCTTAATTTTTTCCCTTTTAAAAATGGGTGTTACGTTTCCCCTTTTCCAGTCAGCGGGAACTTTACCAGACTGCCGCAACTTCTCAAATATGATGGATAGTGGGTTAGCATCTTAATCTGCCCGGTCCCTCAGGAGCTGTGGATGTACCTTATGAGGTTCCATGGACTTGTGTACATTCAGGTTCCTTAAATGGTCTTGAATGTGGTCTTCTCCTACAGTGAGTGGTTCTTCATTCTCTCCCTCCCTGCCTTTGCCCCCTGTGACTTGGATAGTGTGGCTAGAGCACTTGCTGGTGAAGACTGAGGCTAAAAAGTTGATTACCTCAGCCTTCTCCATGTCCCAGGTAACAACCAGGTCTCCCATTTCCTTCTGGAGAGGGCCCACATTTTCCCTAGTCTTCCTTTTATCGCTGACGTACCTGTAGAAGCTGTTCTTGCTACCCTTGATGTCCCTGGCCAGATTTAACTATATCAGGGCTTTAGCTTTCTTAACCTGATCCTTGGATGCTTGGACAATTTCTCTGTGTTTCTCCCAGGCTACCCGTCCTTATTTCCACGGTCTGTAGTCTTCCTTTTTGTGTTTGAGTTTGTCCAGGAGCATCTTGTCCATCCATGCAGACCTCCTGGCTTTTTTACCTAACTTCCTCTTAGCTAGCATGCATTGCTCCTGAGCTTGGAGGAGGTGATCCTTGAATATTAACCATCTTTCTTGGGCCCCTTTTCCCTCCAGGGCTTTATCCTATGGTACTTTTCCAAAGTTGACCTTAACTGGAGTCAAAGACTAATCTCCCTATATTTTCAATTAGTTTCTACGTATTGACAGAAAAGCTATGTAAAAGAAAAACAAGCCTAAAGATCAAAACTTCCACAGGTGTTTTAAAATAACCTCTGTTTGAGCTGAATGTTTTGTTGAATGTTTTCCGATTCAAAATATATGTGGGGTTTTTTGACTTCTTTTCACCCATCACTCTGTATTTCTTACGATCTGTACAATTTTATTTTTTTGTGTTCCAGTGTATACCCTTTAAGAGTTTTCAAGCATATAACACTTTTTTCTATTATACTTCAAAGAAAACAATCTTTGGCCAACACCCAGCACAGGCTAAGGTCATAGAAGGCTTTCCATTTTCTGCAGCCAATGCTATTGTGAGTCTTGCATCACAATGTCTCAAAATTTCAAGTTCTGATTTTATTGTTGGGTTTGGGGACTCTGCTCCTTCCATCACTTTATGATGACATGTGTGTGGGCATGTGTCTCTAAAGTTTTAATACTGAACAGTATTTGCTTCACACTAGTAAATATGATTCTGCTATGTTGTTACCTTTTTCTAAGAGAACATGTCCTGAGTGGTCCTGCTTTCCCCCAAAACCAAACATTTCAAAAAGTCAGAATTTGTTGGGTTTTACAAGAACCACGCTTGAATTTTTTTTATTGGCAACTCATTGTTTTTCTGTTAATATGATGATGCAGTCTACTTTTATACATTTGCCTTGCAAAAGATCTGGTAGGTGGTGGTAGAATCACTTTTTTTCTGGTCGAACTAGGAATGCTAACACCCAAACATGCATGGCTGCAGGCCCAGGAATGCTTTAATTTCTGTTCTTTTCAATATTCCATAGCAACAAGCTAAACATTTTTCAAATACTGGCAAGGGAAGATGAGGGAAGTATTTGAGGATGTTAAGTCTCTAAAAGAACATAAAATGAGTTATTGAGAGAATCTTGGTGTTGGAGGCATAGAGAACCAGAGAGAGGGTGAATGTCAAGGTTCTGTCCTTTGATCAGAACTGGTAATTGAGCAGTTTTTAAATCATGTCAATATCATAACTAAGTGCCATATAGTGGAGACTTTAGCATCTTCATATTGATTGCTAAGTGCTTGAAAGAGGTGAGGAAAATGAAATTTCATAATTTCTGTAGTAGTCTGTGTCTTAGAACAAGCTTGGATCACTAAGAAATGCAACTTGCAGGAAAGCTAATGGCAAGGACCAACTAACTTGAGTGATCTTCCCATTGCACTATAAAGTACAGTCAGTGTCAGAGACTGAGGTAAACAGTGAAAGAAACGTAATTTACCAACCTGTGCTTTCTCCTTTCTTATCCATAAAGAGCAGAACAACAGAATTGTGTTCTTATGATTCTAGGAGGGAAGGTAGAATAACTGACAGAATACTTATGACGGAATTTAAAAAATGAAGTAAATGTTTTCAAAATAATTTTACATATTTCTGTAGGACATGCTATGTCAGAAATTCTCAGACCTTTTCTCTTTAGAAAACTAAACCCAGTGAAATGTATACATTCTGAGGGTTATTTTTATGTGTTTTAAGTTGGGGGAAAAAAAAAAACCAAAATTGTAAAAATGTTAACATATTCTGCCATAAGATGATGTCCCAAGAGGTTTCAAGCTTCCTGAAGAGGAATTTTGAATAAGTCTGAATATCTTAAAAATAATTAAGTTTAAATCTTCACATTTATTTACAGCTTTTCATTATCACTTGACTATCTTAAAAAAGCAGACAAAAAACCTGAAAAGTGAGAATTTTGTTACCCATCCTTGTGTAAGTGTAGCCTGCTCATGGCTCCTCTACTTCAGTATTATAAACCATGCTTCTGTTTGAAGATGAATGTGGTATCTGTACTTACTGAATGACATTACATTAATCAGAAGATAGAAAGCAGTGTTTTTCCACCAATGGCACATACTTCTCTGGAGACAAGATACAGGAAATATGCTTTGACAGTGATGAGAATATGGAATTCACCTTTATCGTAACACATATTCAGCTTGGCCACTCAGTTCTCATCTTGCCGTATTCTTATCTTGTTTTGCTTTTGTTGAACACTTTTCAAGTCCTCCAGCTTGCAGGAGAATGTGATTTTACTTTCATGCCGCTAGACAGAGCACATAGATGTCATGCAAACAGGAAAATATAGTTTATATATTCCCAGAGCAAGTGTGATAAATGGAGGGCTAAGAGAACCCTGAAGTTCCTGATAGATGTTTTGGGAATTCATTCTCATTAAAACTTGGTCTAACACAAAAATGTTGGTCTTTCCTCATGCTTTAGCAAAACTTTAGTATCAGAATGCTCTGGTAAGGATCCATCGTGACTTTTTTTTTTTTTTTCCTAAAGTTGCATAGTTCAGCTTCTTTAAAATTAGTAGTTACCCATGCAGCTTATACCAACATCTTCAGTCTTTGCAAAACTGAATATAATTTGTGGTAGAGGAGTTGATAATTCTTACAGGAATCACCAGTTCTTACCAAGGAATCACAGTTGTAGATTGGGGCTATACTGTACTAGTCACTGTGAATAAAACCTAGAATAAGAGGACAGTCAAATGTGTAGATAAAATGATACATACAACTGAATTTACATTGGCTTTTTTAATGTTCATCTAGACTGATGTCCTTATCCCATTATAAATTATGGTAAAACTCTCTCTGGTATAATTAAGTGAGTGACTGATCTTTGCTTATTGGTTAGTTAACTTCATTACTCATGGTAGAGTATTTGATTCTATTAGGGATGTCAAAGAGTTTAATCATGGCGACAGCATGTATCCAGGGGCTTCGGGGACCGGTCTCTATGGCAGGCCCACTATGTACCTCTGTCTTAGTTTACAGAGCTTTAAAAAAGATTATAACATACAATTAAAATGAAACAGCATTTATCAAAAGAGATTGAAAGTAAGATATTTTTTTTTTATTATTATCCTGTTGAAGAGGATGTCTGGTTACTGTATTCTTCTTCCTAGGTTTTCTGAAAAGAAGAATTTTCCTAACAGTTAGGAAACAGCTTCAAAGTACAGAAGGGAGAAGTGAGTGGAATGATCTATTCACCATTTATGCACAGGGCTTGCATGTAATCTGTTAGTGAGTTTGGAACCACACAGGCACTAGAAGACATAAAAAATAAGAAAAAAATAATGTTGGTATAGTTGGATAAAAGGTGTTCAAGGAAATGTTTAGAAATTCCACCTCAGTATGCCTTTGTAACTTTTTCTGGTGGAGAATTTTCAAAAGAACCTAAACAATTTAAATACTTAGCTACAGCTGACATATTATAAAACATAATAATCTTGTTTACCAGGATTGCTTTAAAATATCTTCCCTAATAATTTTAGCTGGTAGTGTTTAATGGTCTTGATGCTTGTACATCGATGACATGCTTTAAAGATGGTATTTTCAAACTCTGGGTTTTTCATTTCATTAGTTAATGCACAGTTTTCTGTATGTAGAGTTTAAAGATCAATAGCAATAATAGGCGGTCTTGAAGCCTGATTTGAAGGTAATGAAGCCCCCATTCAAACGATAAACAAATATATCCTGTGCCATCTTTCCAGATAACTTATAGGCTAAATGCTGTTGACAGCAGTTGCCCAAATATATCAGAAAGCTGGTCAGAAGCATATATATTTAATACATCTAGTTTTATTCCACTTTTCAAATTGCATGGAGTACTGCAGTTTGTCAGATTTTACAGTTAATAGCAACAGATCTTGGCTTTTAAAAGTAATGATTCTGTGATTATTGACAAAATGAAAGGGATCACTAATAAAACATTGTCAGTGTTCCACCTCAAGACACAATTTAGAAACGTGTGAAAAATCCAACAGAATGCAACAAAATGTGGTGCCTGTATCATGTGTTCATATACGTGTTTCACAAAAAAAAAGGCTGAAAGGAAGTAATTAATTACAATATATCTGCGGGGAGTGAATCACTATCAACCTGTCACTCCAAGTATGCAAGACTGCTGTACTTAAAGTACTAGAAGTTCACAAAATCAAAGGTAACAAAATGTGTCTGTGTTTCATCATGTTATGGTATGTTCACTGGTAAAACCATAACTGAGTAATTTAATATTTCTGTGTTGAAAATAAAGCACTAATTATTAAGCCTACATTTCTTGACTCCTATACCTGACATACAACAACTCTCCATCACGGGTATATTCAAATCTAGTAAATGATGGATTTGATGTGAAAAATAAAACTGTTGAATTTAGATCTATAGGTGTTACTCATCTCAAAACTCATTAGTATATTTTCAGCTGAAATAATAGATGAGATAGACTCATTTATTTTGTCAGAGTTGGAAAGTATATTCATGTATATGCTGCAGGAGAAGAAACAGAAGTATAAGGAAGTCCTGTTTCCACTTGGTTGAAGGTGGATGTTCAGTGACTTGTCACAAGCTATATATAAAGACCATGGTAGCATCAGGAACATGGATGGATTTCCTAGCTCACAGCATGGTTCAAGCTGCATCCCAACAAACTTATTGACCTAAAACTAAGTCAGACAATAAATAAAACACAAACCTAAACCACAATCCAGCTAAAAGCCAAGGACTGTGTAAAATAAATCAGTCTGCAGTTGTTAAACTTCAAGAGTGTTTCGATAATTAATATTAATTAAACAGATTAACTATGCTTTAATTCCAAATGGAACATGCTAAGCCTATTTACGACACTCAATTTAATGTGTTTACCTAATTGAATCAGTATATCAGTGCTGGTCTCCCAAGTGTAAGGAATTCAGAGATGGAGAACTGAGTAAGAGTGAGGCTTTGTTCAAAGCTCAGGCTGCTTTCATGCTCAACATCCTTACCTTAGAGTTAGCAGATCCTGGTTCCATTCTTCCAGAGGTACCTGAGCAACTGCATCACACATTTCTATTGAACCACATAGTGAGTCTTTGAGTCCTTCTCAACTTTCCCTGAGGGGCAGGAAATATTTTTGTTTAAAGCTTTTAAAGACGCTCTGGGATGATGGCAATGGCATTCACATAAAGGCAGGATGCCTGGATTTAGTAGGAGATTATGGAAAAGAAACCAAAGGATATCTGCTCCATCTTCACAGGCCCATATATTTAAGTACACCATGGTCTAATGGTTGAGGAGCTTCCCTACAGGGAACGTGTATGTTCAAACCTCAGATGGAAAGCAGTCTCCTACATTCTTGACAAATGCAGTAAATATCAGTCATAAAAGGAAACCAAGCCATCCTAGAATACTTGGAGGGAATTTTGATAAGAAATAAATTATTTTATTTGTATTTCATAAAACCTGCATAATTTCATTTCAATTTTACAAACTTAATTGGTTAATGCAAAGAATGTAAAAGAAATTACTTGCACGGAGTCTGTTTTTCAAGAGCAATGAAAAAATAATTCAGGCTGGTAGAGGCATCTGGAAGTCACTAGACTGCCGCCCTTCCCCCAGCTAAAAGTTTTCATCTGGCATATTATTTTTCTTTTGTCTGTGCACTTATCGCTGAAATAAAACTTGCATTTGATTTCAGAGAATCCACTTATCATGGATTTTTTCATTTTCAGCTGGACTGGTTTTTACAAGTCTATTGTTCTTTACTGCCTGACTTAGTGTAAGGTCATTAAATGGAATGAGATCATAACCATAACCATTTGAGATTTCAGAGAAAGAGTGCAGTCAGGAGCCTTTTGTTTATGTTTAGAAATCCTAGTATGGAAAGCAACATTGATGTCATAGGTAGACATATTTAGATACCAATGACATAGAACACTATTCCAGGAATGTTCTTGTAGTCAGCTCATGACATTTACAATTTGACATAGACAGTATGTTTATGACTAAGTTATTTCAGGAGATCCTCAGAATATTAAATGCTTGAGCCCTAAATCACCACTGTTCTTCAAAATATGCAGTAGTTTACACCAGAGCAGCATGTTAATAAAATGTTACCGTTCCTATCTGAGAGCATTATATGCTTACTTTAAATGTGTTCCTGATGCTTGCACAATGCCCATAGGAATGATGATGAAAAAAGGCTTTGCTGCTAGCTGTATTTGTAGGCATCCAGGACTGTGGGCTTGCATAGTATATGCAAAGAGTTCCTTCCAGACCACACACAGACTAAGAAGTGGTTGACAATTTCTCAACAATTCTGAATGACATGTAGGGTTTAGTAATTTCATATACGCTTGCCCTGGATAATTCAAACTCAGAAAAAATAGGTCCAATCCATAGCAAAATTATTAAGTAGGAATTCTTCTTTTCAAGCTGTAGCTTTTTTAATTACTGATAAGAAAACATGCAATAGCCTCAGACATTACTGTGCTTAGCCTATCAGTTTCTTACAAAACCTGTGTTTGTGTCCGAGTAATCATTTTGTTCAGTCATTAGTTCCTGGAATGTATGAATGTCAATTTTTTTACACAGAAAAAGGAAAATAAAAAGTCAAAGGTGAAACTCTTTTAGATATGATGCTAGCTAGTAGGAAGGAAGTGATAGAGTTCACAATCCTTAGGAAGAAGAAAAGCAGAATAAAAATAATAGATTTCAAAAAGGTAGACTTTAACAAACTCAGGACACTTAGAAACAAATTTAGTAAAAAATGAGTCAGCTGATTCCTAAAGAGACAATATTAAGGGCATAAGTGCAAACTATCCAATTACAGAGGAAGAGCAGGAAGTATATTAAGAGATTGAGTGACCTAAACCGTGAAAGGGATCATAGAGACTATGGAAACTAGGTCAGATAGTAATTTGTAAAGAAAAGAAAAGTAGCTCACATCGGTAGGAACAACACCAGAACAGATATAGCTCAAGAAAATAGTGTTAGGAAGTGACATGCAAGAGTGCTGAGAAATCATTCTGCAAGTGCATTTAAAGAAAAAAGAAAGCCAGGGATGGCAATGGTCTATCAACAGGGGAAAGTTGCCTTGTCTTTCTATCAACATTCCCTGAAATGCTCAACCGCAGGCATAGCTGATGTCAATGACAAATTCTTACTGACAAACAGAGAAAGAATAAGCTAGAGTATACTTGGAAAAGATGAGTCTGCTCAAATCTTTTGGCCCTGATGATAAGTACTTTAAACTGCTTTAAGAACCAATTAAAGAATTGTCAGAATTATTGACCATGATTTTTGAGGGTGCATGAAAAATGAAAGAGGTGTTAGAAGACTGAAAAATTATAGAGGAATGGGAATAAGAGTTGGGAAATTATTCCTAAATGATTTCAGTTTTCTGTTCTGTTCCACTCTTTCTTCTCCTCTAAAATATTGTCACAAACAATTAGCTGATTTGTAAGATTTTAAAAAATAATTAAGTAACAGCTAATTTGGATTTAATATTTTATTTATAGTAAAGAATCAAAAGATACTATCTGTTGTGACCTTAGTAAGACTTCTGACAGAGTTTCACATATTTTCATAATTAAGCTTCACAGATACGGTGCAGATGAGACCACCATAGGGTTACAGTGAAACTGATCACAAGATGGTATTGAGAAAGGTATTATTAATGGAAGGAGCTTTACTTTTGAGTAGAGCTCTTCAGTGGATCCTACTTGAATTCTGTTTTATATTTCATTAATATCCTGGGTGATGGAATAGAAAGTATGTTTATTATGCTGTCCTGGTATAAGCTGCAAGCATATTGTAAGTCTGTATTATAATTCAAAGTAATTTTAACAACAGGTGAAAAAAAGATTTTTAAATGTGTGATTGAATTCCATAAAGATGACTACAGGCTTCTGCTTTTGGGTTGTAATATTAGGTGCATGAATACAACTCTACATGAGTTGATTAGATAGCAATTCAATATCAAAGGATCTGAGGATAATCCTCAGCAGATCATAAGCCACACATCAATCAGTGGTGTCATGCTGCTGTAACGGAGAACATTGTACATCATGCTGGGATATGTAAATGAAGTACAGCTCACAAGAAATGCCATGTAATTCTTCTGCTTTCTTCATCATATATGAAACCTTAGCTGGAGTATAATAAGCTGTTTTGGGGAGCATTTGGACCCATCAAGAAAGCTATACATCAATACTGCAAACAATTCAGAGGAGAAAAATTAGTATAATCATAGATCTGGGTAATTTTTCTAGGGAAGGGAAACTACAATTTGGGATTGGTTCTTAGAAGGAAAACTGAAGGTTTAAGAGTGTTCAAATATGTAAAACACTATTTGAAAGAGGAAAGTAGTTGTCAATTCTCCGTGGTAGTAATGTTAGGACAACAGGTAATTAAGTAGGTTTAATAGCAGTTTAATTTATGCTGAAATAATAAACATAATGATATATTGGAATAGGCCCGTTTCAGAGTCTGCGAAGTCTCCGCTGTAGAAAATCTTTCAGAACTGGCAAGGAGCATCTTGCACATAATGATACTTCTTTCCATATTGAAGCAAAGAGATGGACCAATGGCTTCCTGAGATCCCTGCTACAATTCTGTACTAATTATTTTCCAAATTGAGAGTTTATAAATACATATATGTATTTTATTTTTTTTTCTATGCAAATGAAAGGCAAGAAAAAAGTGGTAGACCAAACTTTCTGGTATGATTATGACACTCTAAGAAAATGAGAAACTGACAGTTATTTCCCCAAAGAGCAGGTTTTTAAGTTGTCTAATTGATCTATATTTTCAAAGAAGTATAATTAAATCTTAGGGCAAATATATGCATTCAGATCCTCTTAGAAAATAATGGGATTCAGGTGTATAATTTCTCAACTCTTACACACAGCTTTGAAAATACCCTGAAGTCAAAACATAAAGGTATCCACAGTGACAAAACCAGAGTTTAAAAACAAACATTAAACAGTTTTATATCTGTTCACAAAACAAAATGCCACATTTCATAAAGACCTGCTTCAGGGGTAGAAAGAAGGGGAGCTATTTTCATATCCAAGAGTCTTTCTCAACACCAAACTCAATAAGCTGAATCTGCCCTGAAGCAGATGACACTAAACTTAGCAGTCACTGTTCAGTTCAGTGGGAGACCTCAGCCCACCTCTGGTTGTTAATTAAAATGATTGATTAGCTCTGTTTAGCATAAAATAAATTTTAGCACTGTAGGAAAAAAGTGAACTATCAAAAAATCTCACTTTTTCTCTTGTGGTGTCATGGTTCTGTGATTGAATTGATCCATCATACACTGCTGAATGGCATAAATCCATAGAAATTAATAGCAAGTGTTTAAGTAATGTGGTATTTACATGAATTAAATCAGCTAATTAGGCAAACAATTAAGAAGTTGCAATATTATCAAGTAATTGTACAATAGACATTTATTGAAGTTTGTCTGTAATTTTATGTTATAGGCATTTTAATGAATTTCCTAATTGTACCAACACATTACACAAATTAGAATCAGACCAAAATGTGGAAAAAGCCCTGGACAACACTAATTCAAGCTTCTTAAGCACTTATGGATAGCTTAAAACAATTCTCATTGATTTAACTAATTATATTTGCTACTTAATCTAAATGGAATACTTCATTGCAGCCTGAATCACAAGTTTTATTGGCAGTTATAATACAAAATGTTATGCAGATAATTGGTAGTTATAGAACTGTTGATACAAT
Organism: Rissa tridactyla; assembly: GCF_028500815.1. Classification (NCBI taxonomy): domain Eukaryota; kingdom Metazoa; phylum Chordata; class Aves; order Charadriiformes; family Laridae; genus Rissa; species Rissa tridactyla. Next base: position 87,459,248 of record NC_071467.1, on the reverse strand, counting down.
AAGACTTACAAAAGATTATATACAGCTTTTGTAAAGCTTTAAGGTTGAATTCAGAAGAGATAACTACTTTTTTGGGTCACAGTATTGAATATTACAGTACAATTATCAATGTTTTATCATAGAGTTTAAAGCTTTCATCTTAGCCCTTTGATCATTTTATATCAACAACGGATTCATTACATCATGGAAAAAAAACCTGCAGGTTTTATGTCATAGGAAAGGGATCATATTTCTGTGTGCTAATGAAGAAATTATAAGGTATTGATTTAAGAAAAGAAAAAAGCAAACCCTACCTCATCTTCCTCAGCTACTTCACTTTCCTCTTACTACTGCACTGCTGATTATGCGTTTAAGAACAATGGCACCTAATTTCATTATTTTTTATTTGGAAATTCAGCAGGTGGCCTGTTGTTTGCATGATACGTTGTTTGCAAGATACGTTGATATATGTTGTTTCTATGATATCTTTTCATGTAAAAAGATTACATGAAATTAAAAAGTGAAGTAACTCCTGCACATAAACCATATTTTTTTAAATGCATATATTTGAGTCTGCTTGATCCTAACAGGTTCCTGTCTAGTAGTAAGTAATTTTCAATATCAGATTTTTTCCTATATCTTGCATTTTCCTGTTCTCCAAAGAATTCAAGAAATAAGTTTCTCATAATGCTAATATTACTCTATTGACAGAACATTCTAGCCTATTTGAGGCACTGGTGAATATCAAAACAAACCATACAAGCATTTAGTTATTTAATTTGATTTTAAAATAGAAATACAATATTACGTATTACAATACGAATACAGCATTATGTACAAGTGCCTAAACGATCAGGCAGTTGCCTGTTGGGAGGAATGATACTGAAGAACTGTTTACATATAAACTATAGAAAGCACTATAGTATGTGAGAGGTACCATGTCAACGAAAGGAACACTTGAACAGTGACTGGAATATGTTTAAAGAGAACTCATGGCTTCCCCCTCTCACGAGAGAGGTCTGCTCTGTAGAACTAAAAAATTTAGCAAATAAAATCATCTGGGAAGGACAAGTGCCCCATCCCCCACAAGAGAATAGCTATGCTTAGTGTCAGGCATACTTCCTGGAGATAAGCGACTTGGGTTTAATTTTTCTCCCAAATAACTCTGTTCCAAATAGCTCTGTTCCAATTTTCCCTAATTTGTGCTCAGGGTTTTTATCAATCAACCTGTCATGCAAAAGGAAGCCTTTGGAGCTGTGGTTCATATATGCAGGGAGAATAAACGAAAGACTAAAGCTCAACTGGAGTTGAAACTGGCCAGTGTTTTTTCAGATAATAAAAAAGGCTTTTTAAAGCATGTTAATAGCAATAGGAGGTCTAAAGAAAATATTTGACCAATACTTGTTGGATATGGTCATGATGGGATGAAGAAAAACCAGAGGCATTCAATGCGTTTTTTGCCTCAGTCTTTAATGATACTGGCAGACGTTGGGCTGTCCAGTCCCCTCAGGACCACAAGTGTGGGAACAGTGACTTTCCATTTGTGGACACTGAAATTGTAAGGGACCAGCTGTATCAGCTGAATGGTCACAAGTCCATGGGGCCAGTTGGGATTCATCCAAGAATTCTGAAGGAGCTAGAGGATGTTATGGCAGGACCCCTCTCGATAATCTACCAAAGGTCTTGGGAGCCTGGGGAGGTCCCTGCTGGCTGGAAGCTAGCCAGCGTTATTCCAATCTACAGAAAGGGCGTGAGGGAAGACCCAGGGAACTACAGACCTGTTAGTCTAACCTCAGTTCCTGGAAAAATTATGGAGAAGATTATGGGTTCACAAAGGGTTCTGTCTAACTAATTTGACACTAATCAAAGGTTCCTGTTTAACTAATTGCATAACCTTCTATGATAAGGTCATCTGCCTAGTGGATGAAGGGAAGGTGGTAGATGTAGTTTTTCTGGATTTTAGTAGGTCTTTTGATAGCGTCCCTCACGGCATCCTTCCAGACATGAAGATGAAGGCATGCCCCCCTCCTACGTTCTTTAAAACACGGTTCAGATGACCCCCTCACAGAAAAGTTCGTAGCACAAAGTCCTATGTGGACAGTTTCACAGACTAAGGTATTCAAACAGCAGAGCAGTAATATGCAAAATTATAACCTTGTCTCCTAGTTCTGCTACTGTGTAGTTTAGATGGGACTTCACTCAGTAGCACTGGCTGTGCTGAACTGTAATCTGAAGTAGTCACCATATATTGTGAATGGAAGAAAAATTAAGGTTTATGGATGGTACATATGGCAGGCAAGCACATAAGTTACAGGAGTTACAGGCCTACCTGCTGAGGTTCATTAGTTCCTTTCTTCATGGGAACCTAATTTTGTCTGGTGTCTCTCTTCCTTATCTGTAAAAAGGGAATTAGAAACAAGCAGGGGAGGTTAATCTGATAGGGGCTGGATCAGGAGTAGTTGGTCGACTGCGTGACTGCCTAGGAAAGACTCTTGCCTCATTAATTTCTTGAGCTCTCCTCTAGGAGAGGTTAAATATCAATTTTATGAACTCTTCCACTATGAAGTATAATCTTATAGAAAGTTTTCCATTCTCTTCTCTTCTGCTTTTCTTTCCCTTACCTCTTTCTCTGAGAGAAATTGTGCATTAGACAAAACTCTCTAGTTCTTTAGAAAGAAAGAACTGTGTTTGCATCATGGCTCGTAAAACACAAAAATGTCTTTTGTCTCACTGAAAAAAGTATTTTTGTAATTAAATCATATAAATAAACTTTATTTATAGGCTGATGATTGATTTCATAATTTGGTTGTTAATGAGGTTGTTATAGCTATAACATCTTCAGTATAAAAGAATTACAATAGAATGCTGGAGGAAACAGCTTCTTAGGAAATAAGAGGATTTGTGCTTGATTCATTCAAACTGTTAACTGTCTAAAAGCAAGGAGTTTGTATCAAAACATTTTGAAGGATGTTATATTTCAAAATAAGACTTCTAAAGGGACAGATATATTATAGTTAGTCATGGTCGTGGATGGTTGTCAATACTTTGCCTTTCAATGAATTTCAATCTGTATCACTCATACTGCAGATAGCTGCTATTTTATTGTTTTTTATAGGAATTGGCTCTGTGTTTTTGTCCCAAAACTTTATTTTGGCTTTGAGAAGCCTTTCTAAATGAGAATTTAATGGAAGAGAAATAAGTTCTTGCAAAGTAGTTCGGTTTTCAGGTACTGAGAACCCTTCCACTAAAAAACAATCCAACAAATAAAACCTTTGCCCAAACCTAGTGTAAATGCTTGGAAATGTTGACAAGCAAATGGGGTCTGGAAGAGCTACATTTTTGAAAGCTTTATGGTCCCTTTTCCTGGTCAGACAGTATTTGTGCAGCTTTAACATTTACAGTTATTCTTATATGGCAGAGGAGGCTCCATAGTTTCAAGGGACATGAAAGCTCCCATTGGCCATGCCTGACATCCCAAACCAGATTATCAGGCTTCTGCTCCACTTTGCCTTAAAGAGAAAGTCACTTATACTTCTGGCAGTGTCAATAATTCAAAATCCTGCAACTCTTTCATAAAAGTTTGAAAGATTTATTCTACTTAATAAAACTCTGAATCATACTGTCTGTTTCATGCTAACTACAGCGAATAGAAAGAAATCATTTCAGAGTCATGAAAGCTGAAAAAAACCCTCACCTCAGAAAGTGATAATAATTAAATATTTAAAAGGCTGACCATCAATACGAACCAAGTGAGCTAGATCTTAAAGTTCAAAAAATATGTAACATTTTGTTTTACAGAACTGTAAATTAATGCCTTTGGAATAGCACTTAAGAATAGATGATAGGAAAGGGAAATTGAAAACCATATTATTTTATGTGAGATGTGTCATTTCGCTGGTCTGTTAATACTGACAGAGGCATAGAATAGATTTTTCATTTGACATTACTGAAAAACATTTTAAAACTGAGAGCAATTCCACTTAGGCTACGTACGGCATGTAACCTGCTTCATCAACAGAAAGCAGTATGATACAATTTATTGAGTGGTAAATATTTTCACTTGTGCGTCCGCCTTCACAGGGATTTATCTTAATGTTTCAGACCTTTTGGTACAGGGCAAAGCTTTTATAAGTCTATCTGCTCAGAGGAGAGGTATTGATTATGCAAACTTGCTAAATGTTGCTCACAGTTACAGGGGTTCGATAATAACAGCAAATATTGGCTGTTTAGTTGAGCTGATCTTTCAGTAAAGGTTTGATGAAATGTTAAATGTTGGGGCTATTTTAAAGTGATTTATTTCAAAACCAGACAATGAAATGGAGTTCTGACTACAGACTGAACTTTATAAATTGACATTATATCCCATTTATATACCTTATAAATTGAAAACAGTTATTTTATTTCTTGAATTATTTCTAAATGTTGTTTGGCATTTCTTTTTAAATATGAATCTTTCTACTTGACTGAGACTCTTATCATTGGATATAATTTTTCTACTCTATTTGACACACAGTGACATTTAGAGGAGCTAATATCAAGATTCTTAATAATTTAATACAATAATTTTGGTCTCTCTGAGTTGTCAGTGCCTAAGAGATACATACTGCCAGCTAGGGGTGATTTTGTCTGCACGTTTTGGTGGTGTGCAGGAAATAGTGTCAAGTATTAAGACTTCCGCAGTTTCAAAAGAAAAAGAAAAAAAAAAAGAGAAAATGAACTTTCAAAATGTCTACCTGTAAAGTTACAAACAAGGTCGCTTGGTCTAAGGAGATGGTCCTGTCATTGGATCTGGAACTGTAAATCTATTTAGTGGCACTGCTGCTCGTTTTTATTCCTTGTTGATTGGCAAGCTGCAGACCGAGTAGTGGAGCTTGAAATATCATCCTGCCTGAGAAATATACAACAGAACAAAATACTCAAGCCTGTCCTAAATATTTTTTTTTTTAAGTCTTTGTTGAAATTCAAGGTAGCATATTTTTTTCACATATGAGACGTATGGATGACTGTTTCAAAAACTGAACAACCCTTTTGAAATTCAGCAGTTTTGGATGCTATACATATTTTCAGATAATAAAGACAGACATTAATTTTGGAACTTCTTTCTCCCCAGTAGTCCTGAGGTATAAATCCTTTATAGCCTCATTGTTCTACCTCCAAAAGCTCCTTATCGCTTATTTCTGTGTCCTGTTGACATTTATACTTACTCTCTGAAAGTATGGACTGTCTCAGAAATATTAAAGTGTGTGGGTTTTCTGAAGTACGGATATACAACTGTGTATAATTATTTTTAGTGCATTTTTTTAATCTCTGTATTTACACGTTTAAATTATGTGAGAGAAGGGGTGAGTTTATTTAAATTGGCACCAGTTGGATTATAACTAAGACTAACAAAGTGAAACCAAATCTAGGATTCATAATAAGTAACAGTAAAATAACTCATATTATGATATTCTCCCTAATGTAAGAAGTTGTCCTTCGTATGAACAAATAGTAGTGTCCTGGAAAATATTCTTTAAAAGGAAGTCTTGTGACAAACCAACTACATTATTTCTTCTCTAATATTTATAATTTACTATACAACACTTCATTTTAGGAATCTTCACATCTTTTGGGTCTAGTTTGAGCTATCAGTTCCACCTATACAAATTTATAGATGTCATTTTATAATACGTACCAGCACGAGTAATGTGGAACAGTGAACCTGGTTGTAAAGCTGACAGTAGGAATGCACAAAGATCCATAAAGTGTGGGACATGAGCACTTAACTGAATATACACTACCATGGTTGATGTGTTAGCAGTACTGCTGAATTTCAACAAAATGCATCATTAAGCATCTCATTTGTATATCGTGAGAAGTATAAACAAATTCTACTTTTTGTGAGCATCTATAATACTAGGTACATTTAGAAATGCAGATGCTATTTAGAATATTGCAAGTGGTTATTGTTGGGGTTTTTTTTTGCTTCCTTTAATATTCATTTTCAATATCAATCTAAATTTTGATTATAAACGAAACCGTCAAAATTATTTTTTTTTTCTCTAAAGCTGAACAACCCCATATAATTTCAAACAAATACCATTTGTGTCCTATTTTTATACAGAAGAATTTAAAACAGCGTTCATTGTATTTTAAGCAAGTTTCAGAAGGAAAGTTAGAATAATCTTGAAAGCCTTCTAATTCTTCAAAATAAAATAACTCCTCTTGCACAATTAGCAGTCATGACTGCATGTTGGGGATTGTCAGTGCTTTAGGAACAATTAATTGAAATTTAAAAGTGTATGCTGACAATTTTCGAAGGACAGTTGAATAAAAAGTATTATTCTCTTTGTATTAGAATCCATTAGCTTCTTGGTTCTCAAAACCACAGGTAAACAGATGATGGAAAAGCTTTAACAGTCTTTAGAAGCAAAACTGTGAATAAATAATCAGCAGATTATATCAGCTAGAACATTCCTGTTCAGAATGCAAGTGTTACTGGGTTAAGAAAAGCAAATCTATTAATTTCTTTACTCCTAAAGATACTGCTTAATTGTACTGCTTTTTTCCCATCCTCCTTCATCTTGTCACTTGGAAGCTAACTATAATTATGGAAATATTAGGGCAGTTAGAAGTTGTTAGTTTGTGAGACCCACTTCTGCTGCTGGTCTGAAAGTGATTATCAGCTCATTGTTTTGTGGTGCTTGAGGCCAGATGCTGCATGCACTTGGCTCCTGTGGACTTCAGCAGCGTGTGTGGGAGCACGCTGCTTCTGAGGGTTGGGCCAATGCTGTATTGAAAAGCCTAGTATCAGTATGACCCTGTTCTGTAAACTCTCTTGGTTTCAAAATCTCTTCCTTCAAGTTCTTGTACAAATGAGTACGAGCTTGGCTAGAGGAGTGGTTGCAAATGAGTTTTCAGATGGGATAGCTGCCTTGTCCTTTGGAAAGTATGAATTATAAATGAACCCAGAATCAGGGTTACATGCTGCTACCCATAAAGAGCTTAATCTTGACATTTTGCTTTTGACTAGCATTTTTCCTGTAGGTCCTGCTGTTGGGAGACAAGTCCAGTGGAATCATTATTTTGTAACCACATGTGTTGAAAAGAGATACAGGAACATACCGCTAGTGTGCCCTACTGCAGAATAAGTCCGTCATAGGGATATTTCTGTATTCTTGCTTGCAAAATAAAGGTACTGTTGCTATGACAGGTTGGACCAAGTCCTGAGTGAATCCCTTCACTAGCTATGACAAAGCCACAGACATATGCCACCTGCATGCATGTTGAAGGTAGCAGACCTCTTGGATGAGCTGAAAGGAATGGTCTTGACATGCCAAAGTAGCCTTTGAGTCTACTTTGTCCTGAATTTTTATCCAAAGCTGCTGTTGTGGTTTAACACCAGCCGGCAGCTAAGCACCACACAGCCACTCGATCACCATTGCCTGGTGGGATTGGGGAGAGAATTGGAAGCGTGAAAGAGTGAAAACTCATGGCTTGAGATAAAGACGGTTTAATAGGTAGAGCAAAAGCTGTGTGCACAAACAAAGCAAAACAAGGAATTCATTCACTACCTCCCATCGGCAGGCAGGTGTTCAGCCATCTCCAGGAATGCAGGGCTCCATCAGGCATAACAGTTTCTTGGGAAGACAAACTCCATCACTCTGAATGTCCCCCCCCTTCCTTCTTCCCCCAGCTTTACGTGCGGAGCATGACATCATATAGTATGGAATATCCCTTTGGTCAGTTGGGTCAGCTGTCCTGGCTGTGTCCCCTCCCAACTTCTTGTGCGCCCCCAGCCTACTTGCTGGTGGGGCGGTGTGAGAAGCAGAAAAAAGGCCTTCCTGCTGTGTAAGCACTGCTCAGCAATAACTAAAACTTCTTTGCATTATCAATGCCGTTTTCAGCACAAATCCAAAACATAACCCCATACTAGCTATTATGTATGAAGAAAATTAACTCTATCCCAGCCAAAACCAGCTGCAATTTTCTTATCTTTTGAATTTTCAACTGTATTCCTTCAGCTGACCCATTTATCATGCAGAAGAGAGGAGGCAATGTTGAGTCATCTAGCGCGAGTATGGCTTCATCATGATGCAGCCCCAAGAGATAAACTTTCTTTTGTAAGCAAGCTCTGTGGGCACAGAGCAGTATCACACATTCAGAAATTCCCTTTTGCTTCATCAGGACACATCAGGACACATCTGAAAGAAGTTTTAAATACATTTTGTTGCATGTTATTGGCAGCACCAGGTGACCACCGTGCCCCTCGCGATTAGTTCATTGTCTTCGCAGTTACAGCCTACAAGCAAAACAGCTTGAAATGAAGCTCTCCGTTATGGCATTGCTGATTTTTTCAAGTATAAGTAGTTGAATGTAATGACGACTTGTTTGATATTTGTTGAGGAAGATGTAGAAAGTATTTTTAATTACATAGAAGACGTTTATACTGAAACAGTCTTTTAAAATTATTGTTACTGTTGTGATAGTTCCTATTGCTGTATTTGAGGAAGGCCATACTTTGGAAATGTGTTGCAGAAAATACACTGTGCAAATGAAGAGTAAAATAGGGTTTTTTGGGTTTTAATTATATTCTAAATAAAAATAGCATTGCTTTGCAACAATTATGGAAGTATAGCCTTTCCAAGGCAAATCGTAAATGAATAATAATCTCTCTGGCATCATGTGAACAGCTACAGCCCTCATACTGCACAGAAGCAAAATGACAAAGCTAATTAATCACCTGTTGCATCAGGAGAAGGCATCACAGATATTATTGAAGCATTCAGATTACATCCAGCTAAACACAATTCCAGTAATTAATGTAAGTGTCTAAAGTAGTATCCAAAAGATCAGTAAACAGAAGACTACATCCTGATATATGCAGTGTCCAGAGTACAGGCTGGCTGACAGCAAGGATTCTCTAGTCATTTGAGGAACAGTAGAAGTGGGTAAGTAGGAGAATAATTCTTCCATTTTGCAAAATAAATAAAATTAGGTGATTTTTGATATATATTTCCTATTCCAGAATTCATACCCCTACTTGAAAGTAAAATAGTGGAAAATCCATTGCTAAAATTTTAGATACATGTGAAATCACAGTTCCAGATGAAGCACTGGTGGATTTACCATATTTATCATGGGAATTAACTCTTACCTTTGCCACTTCTCCTACTGTGTTTGTTATGTGAGGAGAATTTTTTTAGTTCTCAACAGGCTCCTGAAGATTTTTTTGTTTCACAAGTGACTCTTTAGACTTTTGCTGTTAAATGAAATAAAGAGGTTCACTGTCATATATGTGAACAAATTGCAGCTTTGGTTTAGGCACAGCAGAGGTTGAAAGAATCACTATATGTGTACTGGAGGCCAGTATATTTAGCTTATAGTACATTAACATTAAGTGTATTAGAGAAAGCACTTCAGAGGGCACAGCCACATTTAATTTAGAGTTTGATGTATATTCTGTAGTGCATCTCATTTACATGAAAGGCTACTGTGCTTGAAATTCTTTGCATTTGGCATATTTTTTTAGTTTTTAATTCTGAACTATCTACATGTATAACTTTAAGCTTCTTTCTGTATCTAGCATATGTAGGATGCAGTATCTCATAGCTCTGAGCAGCACATCTTGGTAATTATTTGGCTTGGTAATTCACATCCCACTTTTAAAACTTTCCATAAACTTGAGTAAAATATACTATAGAAACACAAAGTAGGCCATTGCTTACTACCATGGCTAATCCCATTTTCTTCAGTGGAATTATTCATACAGGCAAAAGTAGCATTTCTTGGTCTCATCTCACAATGAACCATAGATAGATAAATTTGGCAAGTTTTAAGGATGAAAAGGGCAACATAAGTGAAAAAAAATAATATTACTTTATCATCACCACATTCTCATGGTCAGGGGTTTGTGTATGTCTGTGTATATTACACACAGATACACATGTGTATGCATTTTTTATCTTTAATAAATGCTAGATTTTATTAGGAATTACAGAAAGAAGACATGCCAGGGTTTCCTACAAATAGGTAAGACAAGAAATATTAGATTTCCTAGTTCCTAAAGTAGCAGCTCTTGCTGAAAGGAAATAACTGCTTTAGGTTTGAAAACAACTCAAAAGCCAAAGTGATCAAGACAGAATTTATTGTCTCTTCCAATCTTTCTACTCACTCTGGTAAAGTATATTTGACAGAGAAACTTCTATGCTAACCACATAAATACCGGGAATGGAACTGCGCTCCCACCGGCATCAGTCACTGCAAATCAGTGGGGAAAAAAAATGTTTCTTGTAAACACAGTAAATCTCAACATGTCCTCTGCTTCTACTCTTTTTTTGCTGTAGTAGAAGTGGAGGGCATGAAAGATGTCCTATGAATCAAAGTTTGAGTGAGTTCTGTAAACAAGAATGGTGAACTGGCAACAGAAACCAAGAGCACTTGCCGCTAATTTTTCTGAAAACATAAGATAGTGTTTGAGTATTTCATAGACCATTCTGGAACAGAGTACTATAAATCATTAACGTGCAATGTGATCTGTAGGATAAGTCTAAAAGAAAATATTCTACTTATTTGAAAGGGCTCAAAAGATGAAAACTTTAGTATCTTTTCAGATCATTCTTAGAATTTGACTAATTGTTTTTCATGTAAGGAATACAAAAGCCGGCTTTAGACATATTGCATTATTTCCAAGCCTCAAAAACATCGCTTTTCCTCAGCAAAGATGTTACATGTCACTTTTGCTTTACTTTCTCTCTACTGATTTAAATTTCCTTTAGCTTGGTTTCTCCATAGTTCGGTTATACTTGAGGGGAGATCGCTACTAGGCCAAGTGTCAATCGTGTGAACAACGCTTCATGTCATACCTCACTTTCTCACTCCAGCAAGGTTTTGATGAGGTGACGTATTCACTACTTAACCACGTCAATAAAAATATAACAGCGTTCACCAGTTGTCATTACATTTTAATATCAAATGGCTATGGGACATGATTGCTCCTGGAGAAGAAAAAGGGACAATGGTTTCTTTCAAAAATACAATGTTTTTAGGCAGCAGTCACATCAGAAGCTCTGGACTGTGACACCTGACTTTCCACATCTGATTGCCTGAGTATTAGGATAGGAGAAAATGTTGCTAAAATCATTCTTTCTCTTGTGTTTTGGGTAAAACCTGTGAAAGTCTGCGGCAAGGTCTCCTTTGCCTCCTGGTTGGGTAAAGGAGGAAGGCAGCTCTCTATTCCTGCAGAAGAGCCAGTCTAACTTATGGTTCCTCTTCTTTTCTGAGAGGGTAGAGGGGGGTTCTCTTGTCTTCTTTTCTCTCCTGCGTTTCTTTTCTCCCACTACAAAAGAAAATAAATAAAGAAAAAAAAAGAGCCAAATAGTGGAATTATATTGTGGACATTTTTCATTCTATTCAGAGGCTAATGTTAACCCAAGGACTGGGAAGAAAAATGGAGAACAATGCATTTCCTAGTCATGCTTTTCCTGCTGTTGGTTTCCTCGCTTGATTTGCGTTTTTCATCACTCTGGAAAGGCAGAGAATTGGGCTGCTAGGAAAAAAAAAAAAAAGGAGGAATGCTGCATTTCCTGATAACCAAAAAGAGACAGAGAAAAGGGAGTCTTTCTGTTCTGGTCATGGAGGAAGTGGTATACGTTGCCACAGGAGTGACAGTGTGTGTTAGGGACCGCTAATTTCTGGTTCCTTTTAGCTGATTGGATTGATTTTTCCAAAGCCAAATCCCTGTTGTATTGCCAGATCAGTAAGTAAGCCTTCGATGCTTTGTATTACATATTTGCATTTGTAGCAAAACAGACCTGCTGAGCGTGGGGATCTGTCAAGACGCATCCTGTAATGTGTAGGTCACTTTTATTTTATTTTACTGTTTTCCAAGCATTTTTACCTTTATGGGTATGGAGAAAAAGAAGTTGAAAATCCCCCATTAGTCACTGTTCACACCTCTGCATATCAATAGTGACACATTAATGTTTCTTAAAAGTCAAGCAAGAAAGCAAGGTACCTACACCCAATGTAATAACGTGAGCTATTATCCTTCGATAGATGTTACAGTTCTTCATTTAGTCTGGTCACCGTTGTCACATTTGCTGCATCTTCACTTCTTGTCATCTTGAATGTTTGTTGTTGTTTTTTTTTAACTCCCGCATTATGGTAAATGTCAGCTTACATCTATGTTTGATTTAATTTAAATGCTTTGAGCACTTTTTGGCACATGTTGCCCATGGAATGTTTGCTTATGTTTTGTTGCTGGAATAGGAAGGCATGTTTCTCAGGATGCTATCACCTTTAAGGTTGGTTTCCCCCATGGCCAAACAGCTTTGGTAGTAACAGGGGTTAATTAGCATTAACTTCTTTTTAATTCTTTTCCAAAGAATCCCATATAAAAGTTAATCAAGGGGTTTAGCACCACAATATGGTAAGAGGATGTAATTACCCAGTAGATCGGTAAGATTTGAAAATGTTAAATGTTACTGATATTCTCAAAATACGCAGTCCCAATTGTCTGTTCCGTACTGATAGTTCAACAGTATGAGCAGTTAAAATGCAAACTCTCTCATTGCAGAGGGCCCTTGCTGATTTGCTCATCGCTTCTTACGACATTCATGACCGGTGAGCATCAGTGAGCGTTGGCTGCACTTGGCCCGTTGCCATACTCGCCACGTAGCCCATGAAACAGAGCTCGCCACGTAGAAGGGAAAATGTCCACTATGGGATATCTACCCAGAAATCCTGATAACCACACATGACCACATCTGCTTGTCCAATGTCACAACCCCCGATATCCTCAGGATGGTAAAAGCCCCACTTTCATGAGCAACTTGTTGAAAATTTCTGATGCTCATAAACATAGGCAGTCCTTTGACTGTCTATGTCCTTTATTGCAGCCAGTTTGGAGTCGTTTCAGCTGTCTGGAAAGAAGAGAGCGGACGTGGCATTTTGGGAACGCTGGCTTTTAGCCACAGAGCAGGAACAGAAGAAATTAATGAGAGATTAAAAAGAAACAAAGTGACCTTCAAATACTTTTCCAATCAGCAGAAACACCCTGCGTGCGTCCTTCTGAAACTGCTGCTAGAATTTCTGTGCTGTCTTACCAGATTTAAACAGAAACTTACTTCCAGCAAACATAGTATGACTAATTTCATAAAGTCAACTGGAGACACCACCCATTAGAGAAGGCACCTTTTAATGTCAGGTTTGTGATTTATGTACCTGTTTTGGGGGCACAGGAGCAGAATCTGAAAGTACCCTGTCTGACTCCGGAGGTATGATAATCAGACTGGGTGCCGGACGCACACTGTTATACATAGCTATCTAATCAGGTTGACGCGTGAAAAATAGCCATGTACGATGATGTATATTCCTTGTTCCCTTACCCAGGGAAGCAAACTAAGTTATGAGGTTAGCGTAACAAGCGAAAAAAGGTATACATTGACCTTTCCATACAACTGTTTTAGAAGGCACTATTTGTTAACTGCCACTGGGATTGAGTGCTCCCGAGCGTGCTAAGCCTTGCCAGCCCACTGGATTCACTTCCCCGGATCAGAGGCTGAACATGACAAATATGCCTATCAATGTATTCCTTGGAGCTACATGTGTTTCTGTATTTTCAGGATCAGCAAGCTTGTTAAGTAAAAAGTTATGGGAAGTATGTACGCAGGATGTTGTAACAAACTATCGTTGCAATATAAGGTTGAATGTTTCATTTATTTATTCATTTGGGGGAGAAGAGAGGACAATTTATATTTTAAACAGCTCAGCTATAAATATACCGTTGCGCCAAGACAAATGGTTAAAACATCGGTTATAAATTTTATTTTGGCATTGCAGTAGATTGTGTATATTCTTTCCTGAATGTATGTGTGAATTAGCATTTTTATATATTCATAATGTGACCTTTAGGTTTTAAACTTTCTTTAGCAAATAGTCCCCCTGGAATCTGTGAGGTCTGTGACATCTGTCCCCTGCAATTTAATCCAGTATTTTGTGCAGTCTTAGAAATTCTAATCCACCATCTTTTTAAATTTTCTGTCAATGCTCCTTCAACATCAAAATTTTTTTTTTTTTAAACACACTTGTCAAATAGGGAACTACTGTTGCTTATTTAAAAAAAGAATTTTACCCTGGGAGGGAGTAAGGGGTGAATCAAACAAAAATCTTTTTTTGTTTGGTTTTTTTTTCTGTTTTTTTTCCTTTTCCAGGTTGATTTGGCAGTGTGCTGTTTTGATGTGCACATGGTTGTGTCCTCTTTTGTTTGTCTTCTGTTGGCTGGGATGGATGGAGTAAATCCCCAGCCTTATACACGACCCCACCAGTACTCCACACTGAGCTGCACTGTTATGCTTCAGAAAGTGAAGTGCGCTTTTCACAGAATATATACTAATGAAAACAGGTAGCTGGACTGGACATTAATTTCCTTACTGCGTGTCATAAATCTGTCACAGAAAGATAACTGGGCTAACATTTATCTTTAGTGATCTTTGTTTTTACATTAAACATATTAATAAAAATAATGGAGCTTAAACTGAGCTTCATTTCAGGGTCCGTCAAACAATCAAATGGGAATGAAATGAATAGAAGGGTGATGGTGGGGGGTGTTTTGTTTTATTTAAAAAACACAAACAAACAAACAACAAAAAACTCCCCTAACGTAAAAATCTTTATTATACTAAAGATGTGGTTTAGGAATCTTGTTCTTTGTGTTACATGTGAAACACATTTGAAAGGTCACGTGTATTACTGATGAGCTCATTGTTTATCATTAAAAATATTTGTCAAACTGTGAAACAAATGCTTATTTGTTTTCAGCATATTAGATAAAACATTAATAATTTTCAGCTATTAGAACATCCTAATGAGGAACTAATATTAATTCATCTAACAAAGTTCACTTTTATTTGAGACACTCATCGAGGTAATTAGTAGACTCCCTTCATTCATTAACATTTCAAATCTCATTAAAATGTAAATGGTGGGAAAACTTTTTGCGTATTAGAGGGTATTTATTGGCATTCATCATAGTAAGTAATTTGGTCTTCATTAATTATAAAGAATATAATAAATAGTCATTTACTTTTGTGAAAACAGCTGGTTAAAGGTTGTTGTACTTACCTTTTTTAGTGTTGCAATCAAAATGGATGATTCTTTGTATAGATATAATTAATTCTCAGCACTGCACTAGATGGCGTACAAAGTTGAAGAGACTCTGCAAAGGGTTCCTGGTCATCATGCAGCCATATGTATGTGCAGAAGTACCTTGAAGTCAAGGGCTTCTTCTAAGCAAAAAGATACAACCCTGCAGATTTCCTCCCACAATTTAGACGGGTAAGGTTATCACAGGATCTTTGGAAATGACTCTGATGCGCACATTCTGCTTGTAAAATGTCAGTTCAGAAAATAAGAGAATGAATTTTAATAATCATATCTATTGAAATGTTTTCATATGGACACCCTTTACACCTTTCTCCCCGCTCTTCCCCCCCAGGCTAATATAATCTCTACTATATTTTTGTACCTTTTTTTTTTTTTATTTTTGAGACTTCTATGGTTGGGAGCATAGGACCAAAGAGCAGCCAGGACTAGAATAGTGCAAAGTGTAATTAAAAGACGCATACATTAGGACTAATCTGGGCTCTGATGCTAAATCGGGGACCAGAAAACAGTCATCAGCTCCCACAATTTGGACACACTGAGTCTCTGTGCGCTCTGGTCTGGGTGTCAACGTTGTACTGACCACCTATTTGCCAAGCTGTTGGAGGAATTCTGCATCAGTTTTTCAGTCTGGGTCAGATCACATAAGATCCAATTTTTAGGCTAAAATTTAAAAGGCTTCTAAAATAAAACAGTTTCTGGGTATCAGTTTAATCTAATAAAGAAGCAAGGTTAACTTTGGCATATAATGTTTGATCTTCACACACATAATGTACTTTTTCCTGTCTTGCATGTATCAGGTAATTCTTTATCAAAGCAACCCATATAAATATAGACATGAAAGAAGAAGAAGATAAACAAAAGGAACAAACGGAAAGACATAAAAGCGTTAAGAAAGTGATGTATGTACATTTCTGTAAATACAATTCCAAACAGAACTGTTCTTTTGATAGCATTTTAACACGCATTCTGCCAGGTTTTTATATATATATGTCCAGAAAGTTTTGGTGGATGTTTCGTCTGAATCATTTTATATAGGTATAATAGTTGGATCAAATTTGGCCAACACTTACTAGAATAATTTGATTTTTTTAGAATTTATTTAAGGTTAGCTTCTATATAAATAAGCATTTCATTCAAAGCATGTGGCAATAGCAGGCACTAGCTCTTCAGTATAATTTATAGAAAATACTAAGAATATGAAAACTGATGTCTTTCCTTTTTTCATAACAAGTCTTGGAATGAAGCATTTCCTTGCACATTTCTTAGGACACCAGCTTTTAGATGTATTCCGAAATGCCATCTTCAGACAAAGGATTTATAAGCCAATTGAAGGAACAAGTATACTATAAAATAAATTAGTAGCTTTTTTTATCATGGAAGAGCACAACATGCCTTTTCATTTGATAAGCACAAAAAGAATCATTTGGAAGGCATGACAAATGTGGCAAAACACCAACCTGTGAAGCTTACCTCCTGAATGACTGAAAGGTAAGAACAAATAGCATCACGATCTACTCGGGTACTATAGAAAAGTATAAATGAACGACTTAAGTGCCCAAAGTGGGATTTAGTGAGTTCAGGTGCTAACATGTTCACTCCTCAATGTTCATTCAAAACTCCTGCCCAACTAAAGTCCAAGCCTTAGAGCGTCAGTGCTCCAAAACCTGCTGATTTCCTTTTTCTTTCAGGTTCTCCAAGCACTTTGAGTTGCATCTCGGCTTATCCCTCATAGTGTCCCAGGCTGCGTGGCTTAATACCAGGTTCATCCTGATGGAAAACACTGGCATTTCTTTATCCTAGTGTGCCAGTCTCGAATGTGTCTTGCAGCAACCGCGTAGGAGACAGTCTGCCACAGAACGCTTTTTTGGTCAACATTTTTATGCCACCAAAATTGTGGTTATGACTTAGTCTACCTTTTGCTTAAAAGACCGGTAACGTGCTCAAAGACTTAATTCCAGTTGGAAGGAAACTTATTAATCAGTAGCAAAGTTCGGTTTGGTTTTGGTTTGGGGTTTTTTCGTTTGTTTGTTTGTTTTTTAAATGTCAGCACAGCCTTCAAGAAAGGGAGAGAAATAAAACAGCCAGTATTGATTGCGTCCTGGAAGTTAGGGCAATATCTGGTTAGGAAATATGGATTTGAAGTACCTTCAGACTACTAAAGCAATTGTAGCCAGGTCTCTTATTTCCTCAATAGGTGTTTTGCCTGTTAGGTGTGAAAGGAGGCAAGAGGTGTCTGGGTTTCAAGAGAACTGTTTGAACTCTACTTGTGTCCCTGAAGGAAGATGCATAGACCTGTGAATCCGGAGGATGGATCACAAGCGCAGGATTTTACACTTGTTCTCATACTTTTAATTTCCTTGTGGATAACACCTGGGTGATGCTTTGCTCAACACAGTGGCTCCTCCAGATCCCATGCAGACGTTTACCCCTTTGTAGGAGCTGTGTGTGCCGTGCAGACAGGCTTGGCACCAGCATGGTGTAGTCTACCCTGCGGCCAGCGTGCAAAGTTTGGAGAGTACAGCGCCTAACTATAAGCATTGAGTTATTTAATTGAATTTGGATCTACTGCCATCTTCAGTGCAGAGTTCCTCAAGGTCTCCAGTGAAATGCCTTTTTTTTTTCTTGTTTTCTTCAGGAGCTTTTTTTCTTGGCCTTTGTAGGTCATACAGTTAGCAGCTCCTAACTGGGTTGGATGGGTACACTGAAGAAAACTTTTTTATCGTGATTCAAGCAAAGCGTGCACTATATATACCCCAAGTGCTCTGTTCGCCTTTTCAAAATATTTCTTATGATGAACCTGCCTGTGTCAGAGCAATCACAATAACCCTACTTTTAACTGTTTTCTGTCCAGTCTGTTGCTTAACAGCCTACGTTTTTATCCCACCTTTCCATCGGGCATTGTTTAGGGTAAAGATTTTTTCTTCTTGTGTTTTCATAAAATAATAATGAGATGGGGGCTTTTAAGTATTCTTGTAAAACAGATAAGGATGTTAATAGTTAAGATACTGCAACCAGTTTTATGCCTGAGATAATTACTGAAGTATCAACTTGAGAACGAAAACATCTCTGGTATACTTGGTTAAAATGATATTTCAATTAGTGACTGGGAGTACATGGCACTTACATAGAATCAGTCACTGAGGGACCTGCCATAGTTTCAACAACACATTGACGATTCCCTCCCCTGAAGGAAGGGTGTTGTTAGAGGAAAGGCATGAAGTTGATAATGAATCCCCCAAGTACCCCTAGTAAAGGGAGATTTCACGTCTTTGAAAGAATCCCACTGGTACTGTCTCACTTGTCCTTGTCAGGAAAAGTCACTAACTTCTCTAAGTAAGAGAGTTTGCGAGCTGACTTAGAGGGTGACGCTGTGTTTGCAACTAAAAAGGATGGAGCAGAGACGCATTTATGTTTTTCCACTAACGCTGAGTTTTCACCACATTTCTGTTCTGCAGTAATCCTTTCTTTTCCTTTAACTTCCCCTGATGTACCAAATACCTTGGTTACCCATACTGGATTTGGTGAAATACTTCAGTTTCACATAATTTGAATGGCTATTCCAGCAAGCAAATAAGTGTTCAGGAAACAACTTTAAAAAATTTCTCACTAAACAGAATTTTTGGAAAACAGTGACAATAAAATACCTGCCTCCAGTCTGTAGATCAAATCTATTGGGTTTTTTTGGTTTCTTGAGTAACGTGAGGCTAGTGACTAATTAAGCTATAGAAACTCAGCAGGGAAATGCTGTTTGGAAGGGTATGTAGACAGATTCCCAGACCTTAAGCCTAGCCCAGGCCCCACAGGCTCCAGCTCCCAGTTTCTGTAGCAAAGAGCCCGAACACCCTGATAACTTTAGTTCTTGGTGACTCTCCCAGTTCTTCTAAGCCCATGGCAAAGCTGAGAGGCGAGACTGTTGCAAACGTGCGCTCCTCACCCTGTGGCATTGAGATCGTGTGGGTGTTGCTCTAAGATGAAAGTACAGTTATCTCCACCCAAAGAAAGCAGGGCAGGGCTGCCCGAGATAGCCCCCAGGCCCTGGAAGTGCTAAAGGCATTGCAGTAGGGGCAGTTTGGTCGGCAGGTTTGGGAGAGGGATTCTGCAGGAACCCCGACTTCTGATTTGCCGTGAGTAGTAAGTTAAATTGGAGGTATTTCAAATGCAACATTTTTGTCCTTGAATAAAGTGACATCTTTTATAGCGGTTGTTTCTCTGAACGTTTTCGGCTAGTTTTGCATCTGTGCATCCCTTCAGAAGCGCGGTGTTGGGATGGTACGTTGCAGTCAGTCAGTAGCTGATGTAGAAGGAAGAAGAAATTACGAAGAGCTGCGATAGAGAGGTTGTCAGGTGATGTTTTCTATGACTGGGGAAAAAAGGTGGCATCTCCTTACATCCAAGACTTACATTCCACTGACAGTTTTCCATGGTGATGAGGCTTGGACAATCACAGAGGATTTCTGTCTGCCTACCAAAGGTACCATTCAGGATATCATTTACTCCTTGCATACTCTCAATGCAATTTTGCTGTATTTTCCAAAATTACTGATGGATTCTCATGTCACAACTTGATAAAAGTTTGGGGGATTTTTTTTTTTAGTTTTCTTTCTCTTCACATTCAGTATAATCCTTGAAAAATTAGCAGTTCTGCCTGATTTGTTTCTCTCTGCGTTTGTTTTGGATGGAGGTCCAAACTAGGTTTTTTTCACACTTTGGTGCGAAACCTTTAGATTTTGCATTTGACTCCCAGGACTCCTAATATGATCTGAAAGCAGGCTTATCCTTGCGTGATTGCTGTTGTCAGTCTGTAAAAAAATTAAGGGTAAATCCCATTCTGCAGTACATGCGCGAGGGAAGCGGAGCATCCTTCTTTCCCTATGCAATCCTGGTACGACCATTTTCTGCAGAACAGGCAAGGAGGGATAAAAGAATCAATGCCGTATAGTTCCTAAGGCCGAGAATCAAAACACTTTGTCTTGCATTTCCAGCTCTGTCACTGACCTGCAGTGTGGATTTGTGATCCTTTCTGTAAAGGGCAACCAACCTAGCGTGTTTGCCGTCTGACTACCTTTGTGTATTTGTCAGCAATCTCCGCTTCTGCCCAGTGACAGGTTGCTACACAGAACAATCACATCTTTCTCCCAGGCTTAGGCAGAGCTCTTCCTCTTTGCTTTTTGATTAGAGGCCTTTTATGTTTCCTGAGCTTCCTCTGGGACAGAACTCCCAGTACAGGGCCGTACTTTAAAGGGCATAACATAATTCTCGATTTTAAAACGAATGTGATTTCCCTCTAGCCAAACTTCTCAATATCCTGACAGAGCCCAAGAATGTCAAAATGAAACCTAACAGAAAGAGAGCAAACTGCTTTATTCAGACAAGCAGGCTCCAGTGTAAAGCCAAAAACAATGTGTTGTGTATTAGCTTTGGTGTGTCCTTTGGTGTGAAGAAAAGCAATTTCTTTTTATTAAAAAGAATTAAAAGGATAATAAATAGAATAAAACCCCCCATTTTTTAAAAGCAGCTGAAGCACGTTTTTTAATTCACTCATAGAGAAAGGGAGTCATGAGGTGAAATCTGGTTATAGTTTTGGTTGTGTTTGTCTATATTACATACAGTATACACAACTTCTTCTTGTTTGGGAAAGCAGGTATCGTCACTCCTCCAGCTGTCTGTCCTTACTAGCACGACAAGTGTTGACCGTCATCAGATAATATAGAAATTTTTAGGTAGAATGGGTATAAATGAGAACATACCACGAACTTTTATTGGCAATGAATTTTGCTTAAAGCATTCCTCATTTAACGGATATAAGTGAGTTTCATTTTAAAGTACATTTTGGATGTTGACACGGCTTATAGCAGCTGGTTCTTTGTCAAATTGGATGATATTCAAAATGGGATTTTGTTGTTCTTTTCCTTCTTTCCATCTGTTGCTGCTGTAGACATTTTTTCAAGAAGTATCTTCTAAATGAATTAGGTCATATGGTAAATGTGTTCTTTTTATGAAATGTTTAAAATTAAAAGCATAAGGAAAATTACGGTGTGGCTTAATTCTATAGTATAACTCAATTTATATACCAATTTTCTATTAAAAAAACCAAGAAACATTTCTTTTTAGATATGCATGTTCAACTGATACAGCTGGTGACTTAATCTTTTAAGAAATCGGATCACTTAGAAACCTGTAATTCAGTTTGCTATTTGAACACCAGGTAAATGATATAGAAGATATAATTAGGTGCTGAAATATAATAAAATAAAAACAAAGGAAAAATATGATCCTGAAATTTGTTTTTGTTATACAACCTGAACCTTATTTCATACGTGACTTTCAGCCTCATTGAACAGAGTAGATAAATTACTTTAGACCCTGGGCTCAGCAAATCTTACCAGCATATGTGTCTCTAAGCATGCAAGTAGCTTTTGTCACCTCATTTTACCGGACTTGAGTGCCTGCATGATTTAATTATGTTAAGGATCAACTATTAAATTATACTGGAGAGAATTACACATACAGAAAACTAGAGGTTTTCATGTCTGTCTCTACTACAGCTAAGCATTTTTTTCAAATGGAGAGATAGGGTTAGTCTGGATATTTAAGGTCTGAGCAAATATCTTGATTTCATCTTTAGAGCACAGAGTGCCCCGAGCCCTGAATGAAACACAAAGATGCAGAAAAGGTAGGTGAACCTATTGTTAAATACGCTGTCACGCTGCACAAGTAAAGAGTGAGCCCAAATCGTATCTGTGCTTTCTCCTTTTTAAACACTTGCCATTGCAACTTTAAACATGCTTTTACTGTAACGTTAACTATGAAATATGTAACTAAGGAGACAAGATGTCTGAGCATTGTACGCGTGACCTGGGTCAACACCCAAGGCTGCATTTATAATGTTCTCTGCATACAAAGAAATACACGGCATGTGGCAAAGCCCCTATGAGTTGCTACTCATTTGCAGCACCTGATAAATGTGATAAATGCCATTAGAGCCCTCGTAAAAGTTGACGCATTTTCCAGATGTTGATCAGTGGTTGGCAACTAATTGTTGTCTCAGCAAACAGCTGGCTGAAGGCAGAGTTTCATTACACGGGCACACCTGTGTAGAAGACACAATCAATGTGTTGCAAGGGCAAAAAGGACCAGCCAGGGCGAAACCTCCTTTAGCCAGTATTTCCAGCCACGCTCCATTCAGTGAAACTACCGCTTCCGTAGCGGTAACTAACATTTCTTACCCATTAGTACGTGTTAATTGTCATAGGCCTTAAATAAACATGGGCAGGCATCATCTTGCTAATTCCTGGTTAATAGTTAATTTAGAGATGAGGGTTGTTTTTCTCCTGCTTAAATAATTATTTGATAAAGTGGTGAAGCGTCAGGTGAGTAAAGGATGTTAGTGAGCGTGGTGTTGTATAAAAGTGCAAGAAGGTGGGAGGCAAACTGCTGACTCCCGGCGGCATCAACTCAGAACAACACCAGAACAACGATACCTTAGACAGACTCATTTGCAAGACCTATTTTCATTGATTACAGCCTGAATCCAAAAAGACTCGTTGAAGTCTTGCGCTGTTAAGCAGCAATTTTGGAAACGTAATGTCAGGAGACCTGGATCCTAGTGTTCAGGCTTTAGGCAAAGACAGGTAAGCACTTAAGCCTTAAGATCTGAACTCCAAAATAACCTAAAATGAAGAGTGCCTTGGGTGAGGTTCAGTCTCTTGCTCCCCAAGCTTCCCCCTCAGATAGCTTCCACCATACATTGGTGAAACTACAACTTTAAAGTGCTTTGTGGGGTTTTTTTTGCTTCCATTTTTCCTGATGGAACACTTTTACAGGAATTTATTCCTCTTGTGGCTGGAAATCATGTTCCAATTATCAGCCTAAGTTCCTTATGGCCAATTTATTCCCATTTGATGTGTATCAGTGTTGTTCTTTAGCTTAAGTAGTTCTCTCTCCCTGGAGTTTTATTGCCCCAATCTATTTATTAGATTTAGCCTCTTCAGTCTTTGTGTTGCTTACTAATTTTCATACGATAGCTTCCTTATTCCCTGATGATCTTACTGGCTTTCCTCTGTATCCTTATGAGTTTGAATTATTTTTTTTTGCTAAAAAATGATCATCACTATATACCAAAATTACATCAGCCTGTATTCCGAGGTCTGCAGTCCTAATTTGAACAGCAACACAAGAACTCAGCAGCGTATGTAGTTATACTGATAATACAGCAAATATTTTACAGGTTGGAGATGGTGAGTGTGTCAGTCCACAATGATTTGGAGTTGCATGTATGCACTAGTTCGTACTGACTTTTACCAGTATCTTGCACAACGGGATCAGTATTTTCCTGTTATGCTTGAAACATGCCACCTGATTCACTCCTGTATATAATCTTACATATATACACACACATATATTTTATAGATAAGTAAAATACACACATATGTGCATATGTATATATATATCTCTATACAATTACAATTGCACCATGTTTCAGATTTGTAATTATACTATTGCCAAGGATTTTTCATGGGTTTTCTTCATTCTCTGCCACTTGTAATTGATGAGCTCTGAGCTTTAGCCGCAGTGTTTCTTCTTTGTGCATGTGCACACAGTCTTCCACCTTACACTATTGAATGCCATCCCGCCTGCATCACTTCAGTCTTCAAGGTCATTTAGTTCTTTCTATGTGGTTTTTCTCATCTGCTTTTCCCACTGGAGGGGGCATCCCAGCCATGTGTTGTCAGCATATTTCATTAGTCTGATTATTTTTCTGTGCCATGGCCATTAATGCAAATACTAAAAATGAGAAGTTTCAAGGCCAAAACTTCAGGATTTGTCCTGGTCACTGCTTGCTGGCCAGACAGTTACCCTTTTACCACAACCTGACTCTCCCTAGCTTATTCCGCATTTTAGAATTCTTTTGCTAACCCCCAATTTAACTAATAATTTCCTACGAGGAATCATATCAGATACTTTTTGGAAGTCCAGATAAGTTAGATATATTACATTTCCCTTTGTATTTTATTCTCTGGTGGAAGTCAGCAGCATATTGGCAGTGTGGTCCTTGTACACGTCTTACTGCTTATAGAAGTGAATGTATTTTTATCATTATTATTAGATGTCTTTTTACTTTGTTAATAACCCTTGCTGTTATAGGTGTCTGGTGCTCTGGGAAGGATTTCTTGTGTTCCTGAAACGTTTGATAAAG
The DNA here is from genome assembly GCF_028500815.1 of Rissa tridactyla. Lineage (NCBI taxonomy): Eukaryota > Metazoa > Chordata > Aves > Charadriiformes > Laridae > Rissa > Rissa tridactyla. The sequence goes on along the minus strand of NC_071467.1, from coordinate 87,434,929 downwards.
TCTGTTCTTTATATAATATTACCTTGCCAGTTCAAAGCAATCAGATCAGAGGTTATAATCAGGGGTAAGAAAATATAGCTTAGAAATCTTCATTTGATTTTTCGAGGCTTAAGTCTGCAGTGTTTCCAAGTCTTCTAGTCTTACTGAGGTAGGAAGCTAAGCTTTTTTCAGACAGAATTAATCTTTGTAAGAAATATTTGGCTTCTCAGAAACCAGTTATTTTATTTGAAGTTCTTAGAGACCATACCGCCAATTTCTGTGTCTCTGAAATATTTTTTTCATCTGCAGCTGAAGTCTGCCTACAATGATATGCCTAGTTAGTTCAAGGGTTTTGGTTGTTTGTTTTGTTGTTGTTGTTGTTTTGGGATGAGGGCTTTTTGGAGGAGTGGCGGAGAGCTGTTGAGATTTTTTTGTGGTATTTTTTTTTCCCCCTCCTGAAGTGTAATTCTTGCTTATTGACATATTATTTCATTACAAAATCCCATTCCCCCAGCAGGGCTTTGCACTATGTGAAAGCAAAATTATTATAGCTATAAACTATTACTGATGGCATAAGGAGATACAAATGGCTTCTACCAAAGATTTTACTATTATGGAGAATAATATTATTTTTAAGAGCGAATAAAATCTATCATCTTCTTCTGCGTCTGAAGTGCACCAATAGCCACTGTAAACTTTCAGGGCTGATGACTAAATGAAGCTTGGAAGATCCAGCCCGGCAGACTTCAAAGTGCGCAGAGCAAAGAAAGCTTTCAGGGCAGAGAGGAGGGAGGGATAACTGATTTTCTGCACAAAACCCTAACCCCAAAGGAATTTAAATAAATAAATAAAAACACACACACACGTCCACAACAAAACCAGGAATTATACAGAGGTTCCGCACATTTTTTAAAAGAGACGACTGGTTTTCAACCTGATCCAGACCATGCACCATGTTGAAATAAAATTTTGAAGAAACCAGAGTGTGCATATTGTTGTGGAGGTGATTTGATTGCTGTAATTTGCTTGACGGTGAATGTGCTCATTAACCAATGATCATGCTCTTACTAACAAAATCTTTATTCCAGTCCTCTGCTGCAAAATTCAGTTATTTTTCAAGTCCTCTATGACGACTTTGGACTTCTCTGGTTAGTTGGTAGACTCAAAAGACACTTTTGAGTTGTCAAAACAGACACTAAGGCCTATTGTGGTACCTTTCTTGTTAGAAGGCTTAGTCATTAAATAACTGCATATACATATATAAAGAAGTAAATTATGTTTCTGACGGATTTATTTTTCAGTAAGAGACCTGTTTATTTCCATGTTTTTAAACATAAGGATAACGAGTAGATAAACTAATAAAAATTATCAAAGTGAACAAAATAATGATGTAGAACACAATAAAATGAGAACAAAAGCAGATATATTTAATAATTTTACTTTTCTCAAGCTCAAGTATGTAATTGATTTTTCATTCATGACAGTATTTTTTCTAAACTGCAAATGCTGTTATGTGCTGGATTTACTTTTACGGCTGTGTGCAGAATTAATGCGCTAGTCTCCATGAAGTCTTCTTACACAGCTAGCTCATCGCTCACGTCTACATGTGGATGGGTACACGTGGTGATGGGTACAGATCTGAAGCAGCCTCACAGCTGGCTTCCTATTACATTTTCTCCAATTTAAAAAAAAAAAACAAAACAACATCAAAAAAAGTTCTTCTCTCTTATTGCTTTTCCCCTGAATTTCTAAACACTGCCTATGGCAAGACACATGTTGAGACATCAGGATACGTTTAAGTGGGGTCATTCTGAATAACTTCCCGTTATAATTTCTTATTCACAGTTCTTCATCATAATCATCATTCTTTTTGAGGGGCAGGAGCGCTGGTGATTGAGCTACATCACAGGTCATTTCTGACAGGAAATTTTCAGTGCCTGTGGAGCAACAGATACGAAAATATTTGAAAGGATCTATCTTCTCGTAGCCAGACTGGTTATTTGGCAAATGCATGTCTATGCTATTGATGTGACGTGCCACTTCTCTGACTTGTCACTTCATATTTATGATACACAGCAGTATGCTTAATCGTTTCATGAGGAGTCTTGTCATGGTAAATCAATTAATACAAAATGAAATTCAATGGAGCATGTCTAGACACAGAAATACAAAATACAAAAAACATATAATATGCTACGACTTTGACATGATTAAGTACAACACTGACAGCTAGCAAAGCACGTGCAATAAAATTAAAGATACTATTTATGAAAGACAAAAGGGACGTTCTTGCTCTTCAGGCAGTTTCAGGGATTCAGTAGATTAAGATACAAGATACGAGTTCTCGTTTGGGGGAATTTTGGTACGTACAGCTCTGGAATTTGACTGAGGAAACCTGGTTTCCTCCCACATCTTCCACAGTATTGTTGGATAAGAGCCACAATATCTAGGGAGTGTATTCACTCTCTTGGCTCTTCTGTTTGAACTGTAACTGCTGAAGAATGTCCTCCAGCAGCTTCGCTTCAGTATCTGCCTAAAAAGTTTAACAAGCGTATGATTTTTGGGCTTCTTATACTCCTAACTCCTGGAGACCTGAAAAATTGAAAGGGAATTAAAGTTTCTCCTCAGTCGCTTTGAGCTTCTGATTTTCAGAGAGCACAATTTGTTTGGAATTCTTTAATTTTACAAGACAAAATTCCATTTCACTGAAATCATAAATAATGCCTTCTTATGTTAGACATTCCGTTAATTCCTATCCTTGCTCAGCAGGAAGAAGATCACCCTGGCAAGCCCAAAGTTTCATTCTTTACTTTCTATTGTCTTCTGCTTTTCCTTCAACATCATTATTTTACCTCACCAATTTATGTTCAGTTTTTAATTAATGTTCCATTTAATTTTGGTAAATTTTTCATTCACTGCTACTGCAACTTTGCCCAGTCCTCCCTCTGGAAAAACAGGGACAGCTTCCATTCTTTCTGTATGCTCTGCATGTCTGCAAACACTTGCAGGTTTTGCAAGTGATATAATCTATGTGTCCTTAGTCTACATCTCTGTCACATCCCTCTTTTCAGGTTTTCATTTCTCTCTGTCTTCACCAAGCCACACTCCACGCAGCAAACTTGCAAAATTGGGTTGGTTGTGGATTTGTATCGGTTAAAACCTCTTTTAAACTTTTTCCCTTTGTATTTTGTTTAAAAACATCTCTCCTCTTGTCTTTTTTTACGGTATGCAGTGACACACTTTTTCTTTTTTATTTTTTTTAGTATCACAGTTGCCCTCCCCTGCTCACATTAACTGAAAACTATTAGAAGCGTGAAGTGCCTCAGAACTCGCAGTAGGTACTTTCCACCTGTCAGTCTTTGCCAGCATTCATTTGGTGCAGATGATACAATTTTTTTATATATCCCTGGGAAACTTGAACCTTGATAAGGGTTGTAAGCACACCATTCCCACTGCCTTGGATTTTGTCCTAGTTTTACTCCTGGTGCTATGTATTTTCCAATGGCTGCTCAGAGCAATGGAGACGAAGAGAAATCCGCTTCATTCGGTGTCTGAATTTAACTGATGCATTATGGGTAACAAGTTTGCTAAACATTTTTGCCATAATTTTATTAGCATAAAAAGCTATTCCCAGTGATGAATAATCTTTCAATCGTTAACAAATTAAACTCAGTTTAAAAAAAAAAATCATGTGGAAGCAAACATATTCTTTTATAGTGCATAGGACTGGAAAGATAACATAATTTTCCATGTGAAATGTTAGCAGACATTTATCCTGTGCAATATTAACTGCAGACAAAAACCGAATATACACTCGGTTGTTCATAAAAGAAAATTAGGAGGTTTAAACTCCACCAAGGCAAGATTAGCATCATAACAGTATGTATCAGACCTTGATATAAGATAAAACCAAAGCAAAGAAGCATTAGTTGGAAGAAGAGAGAGCCAGAGAGGAGCAGGGACATGTCTGATGTGGCAGGTACGTGAGCGGAGGATGTGGTGGCTCTTTCTCAGTAGGAAACAGGGTGGAGGCGGTTCAGAGAAGCCCCTGGAGGCATCCGGCAGTGGCAGCCGGCAGCTCCCAAACCAAAGTGAGTGCAGGGACACGTCCTCCTCCACTTTGCATAGTCAGCAGTGGGGAGAACGAAGGCAGAACCCCAGCCGGGCTGCTGTTTGTAATCAGTCGGACTGGACAGATGTTTTACTCCCCTCACGTACAGGAACAGCCGGCAAGCTTCATTCCTGGTGGTATCCATGTAATGTCTCCTTCCGCCTACTGCAGAGCTGCCTTGCCTCTGCGGCGAGCTGGGAGAGGGGTCGTCCCGCTGCTGCTGCTCCTGGGGCACATGACAGCCTGCGTGCTGCCAGGCTAGATGTCCCAAGACAAAGGAGAAAAGTAAGAAGAATGCCAACTCATCCTGCTTGTCTGGCTGCTACGAGACTGAAATCTAAGTCATGTACCGTTTTGTCTGAATCCCCCTGGCAAGGGCCATCGTGTTGCTATGCCACGCAGGAAACGAGAGAAGGGGAAAGCTGTGAGCCTGTCGTGATCGTTTCTCTAGCTTAAATCTTTACGTTAAGATTTGAAATTTAAAAGAACCCCAAACAAACAAACAAACACACAAAATGAAACAAAACTAAAAGCACACACACAGAGGAAAACAAAAACCAAAAGGTCTGTCATCTTCTGTCAGATGGCAACCGACAGTTATCAGTTTCCTCAACAGACCTATCAGATGCGCCATGCAGGTGTATTTCCCTTAGGTCTTGTCTCTGTTGATTCCCTACTCAGCTCCTCAATGCATGGAAAGAATAAAAGACAGGAGAGGATATTTTGAGGAAAGTGAAGGGTCTTATAATTCCCAGAGAGATTACATTCAGGTACAGCCTGCACCTAAATTACTCAATTGATTCAAGTAAAAGTAATTGATGTTACCGTAAGTAAATGTTCCCAGAATATCTCTCCAACAACAGGCGGACACAGAGCTGAATTTACATTTAAAGTAGAAATTACTTTCACACTAAGAGCAGTGAGATCTGTAGGGGAAAATGTACCGTTCTTGTCATGTTTGAAAAACAGTTCCCAGTGAGCGTGGGGCGGGGGCAGGGGGGAAGGAGGATTACAAAGCTGAAACAGGACAATCCTTGGCTTCTGTGGGAAAGCATAATCCCACTCAATAAAAATACATTCATATTTTTCAGGACATTGGCCACCATTCAGTACACTGGTTTGTGACATTGCTGCATGGTACACGTGAAGTAGTTCATGAATCTGAACTTAGTTCAGGAAACCCTATGTCCTTTATTAGCAGCAGGCACTGCGCTAGTTACCTTTTAACTACGGGAAGAAACACGCTGAATGGTATTTTGTGCCATTCCTGGTACATCTGCTGCACGTGTAAATCCCTGTGTTAATGCCAATCGCAAAATGACCATCTGCCTTTTTCTGAGTGTAAAATTAATGGTTTTCCTTATACGAATAGGTATGCATGTAGCTTCTAATAAATAAATTGAAGACATCTTATAGAAAATAAGTAACAGTTACAAAAGAAAAGATTTTTAAAGCATTTTCATAGCTCATGTGCAACTAAGGCAGGCCTTTATTTAGGCATGGAATTTTGCTATATTGGATAAACAACAAGTTATCCCTCTTTCATGTAGTTCAACTTGACTACCTGCAGCTTTTTCTTTCTAGGAAATTTAGATCTTCTCCCCCACCTTGCCTGAGAGGTAACAGACTTCCTTCCTCGAGTACATGGGCTGAGGCTTGCAATATGTCTTTATAATATACAGCATTTCTGTGTAATTTAAATTTTATCAATCATTTATAGAAGAACTAAGCCATTCTTGAGAGCAGGAGAGATCAGAAAGTGTATTTGCTATCTCTGCTTTAAAATATTGCCTTTCAAACGGTATAATTCTGGATACAAGAGTTAAAATCATGAAGACATAAGCCAATAAAAGCTACCAAGGATTATTACTTTCAGAGTACCCGGGTTATCATATCAAGTATAATGATATATATAATTATATATAATGTTTCTGAGGCACAAACATATATCACATTCAATATTTGGAAAAGCATGGTCTAAACATAAAGATTAAATATTGAAAGTGAAAGGAAGGTTTATGCTACTGTTCTTTTTCTTCAGAAGGGATATGAAATGCAAGACAAATAGAACAGGAAAAAAGCGAACATGTTCTTGTCATACTGACAGGTAAAATACAGCCACTTAAGGTAGATGTAGGTTTGTATTGAATCACTGGTCAGAGATTTTGGTTGCGTATGTATGATGAAGCAGAAGGCTGAGTAGCTCCATAAACTCTTTCAGAGACTCTCCATTAACTCAGTAAAGTGCAGGACACCTCTTACGTATCGACAAACATACAGCATCTGGGCTTTGAGCTGTTTGTCTTTGCCTACCTCTGAAGGCAACTTCAATTTGTTATTTTCACATCTCTTCTGGTCCCACCATGACACCAACTCCAGCTCTCTCCTTGGGAAGTGCTCCTCGGAGTAGTTGTATTTATCTCCTTGTATTTGCTGACATTTTTAGCTTCTGACCCTGATCATAATTTTCTTCTTGGGTGGTTTTTTTTTTTTTGGTTTGTTTTCTTTTGTGTTTTTTGTTGTTGTTGTTTGTTTTGGTTTTGTTTTCTGGAAACAGAGTAAATTTTAGCCTTGTTTCATGGTCTGTTGGAGACAAGATCCTGAAGCGTGACCTTTTTGCTTGCTAGTTTCATTTCCCAAAAGAATTTAAAAATCTTTAATCATCTTCTCTCTTTTAGTTCCTTCATTTTTCTGAAGCAATTAGGTATTGCAAACAATAAAGGAAAAAGTTATGTGCAAAGCCATATTACTTTATTTAAGTCACTGAAGTGTTCAGCTCGGAATGCCAGTTAAGCAAAATATGTAAATATTTGCCTGGAGTTCGTTTGTGACCTTCTGTGATGCTACGGCGTCCTCTTCCCCCGTTTTGTAGGGCAGCCGCAACCGACAACGAAAACATAGGAGAAGATTCCACCTCATCTCAGGAACGAAAACTGCGGCAACTTATGATAGCAGTTGTAAAGAGTGCTCAATCAGCAAGATAAATAAAGGTAAATAAATAGAATGGGAATAATTTGCTCCAAGGAAGACAGCTAGTTTGGAAATTAAATGGCTTAATGGTTAATTCATTGGAGAAATGCTCTTGAGTTCCTAAATTCAAGTAGAACTTTTAGATCTAATTTTTTTTAAGGTTAGAAATGAGGACATATAAACACTATCTTCAACTGTTGCCTTTAAAGTACTTAACCTCATATGACAAGGACATACGCAGGAATTGTTTTGTACGAAAAAAAAGCAGCGAAAATGTTGGGGGCTTTCAGTGGTAAAAATAAAAATGTTAAATTTCTTTAGTATTCAAAAGCTACCAACAGGATATTTATATAATCATTGTTAACTATAAAAATGTACGTAGTTTCAGGTACATTCCTGTTGTATCCTATGTATCCTACGTTGTAACATGCTGTGACATTTATATATACCCTGCAAAACATTAAAAGATGAATATATCAGAAATTCAGAAATCTCAAGTGAAGGAAGTAAGCTTGTACCCTTCTATGTGTGTGTGTGCTTACCTAATAAACTAAAACCTATGATAAAAGAAGGAAATCAATAGACTGAAATAAAATATTAAAAATAAGAAAATACCAAAGTTATTGCGGTACAGTCACCTTAGAATTTCTAGCTTTCAAAACATGCATATTTCAAATATGTGTTTTATATTCAGTGATCTCAGTCAAAATAATTTTAAAACAAAACTTCAAAGCTATGTCTAAATATAAAGGTTGTATGACAGTAAGTATACCAGCCCTCATCTGGAAGGCAGAGAGGAACATTCTGGAAACTTCTCAGTACTTTTTGCTTCATAGGATTTCCAGTAACTAGCAGGGTAGTTCTTCATTAATGATCTCGACGATAGGGCAGAGCGTACCTTCAGCAAGTTTGCTGACGTTACAAAACTGGAAGGAGTTACCGGTACTCCAGAGGGTGGTGCTGCCATCCAGAAGGACCCCAAAAGGTTGGAGAAATAGGCTAACAGTAACTTCATGGAGTTCAACAAGGGGCAGTGTAAAGTCCTGGAGAGGAACAACTCCATGCACCAATATATGCTGGGGGCCAACCAGCTGGGAAAGCAGCTTGGCAGTAAAGGACCTGAAGAGTCCTGGTGGACACAAAGTGGAACATGAGGCAGCAATGTGCCCGTGTGGTTGTATTGGGTTTATGTGGCAAGGTTTTTTGGTAGAGGGGGTTGGGGAAGGGTGCAAGGGTGACTTCTGTGAGGAGACACCAGAAGTTGCTCCCGTGTCAGACAGAGCCAGTTTCAGCTGGCTCCAAGATGGACCCACTGCTCTCCAAAGCTGAGCCAATCAGTGACGCTGGTGAGGCCTCTGTGATAACATATTTAAGAAAAGTTAAAAGGTGCTGTGCAGCAGATGTGAGAGAGGAGTGAGCAAATGTGAGAGAAACAACTATACAGACACCAATGTCAGTGAAGAAGGATGGGGAGGCGGTGCTGGAGCAGAGATTCCCCTGCAGCCTGTGGTGAAGACCATGGTGACAGAGGTTGTCCCCCTGCAGCCCATGGAGGACTGTGGTGGTGCAGAGTCCATGCTACAAAGATGCCCAAATGTTTTCTGTGGTCTTTTTTAATTCATCTGATCTCCTTAATAAGTTTTTTTGGTTTTGAAATTATAGAAATCATGAGTTCTTTACACATATATTATAAATTCCCCTTATCTTTTTACGATCTCCTGAGAGTTCATTTCATACAGGGGAAAAAAAAGCACAAAACTTAGAGCATGTGTATTTTCAAAAGAGTTGCATACAAATGACTGAGAACGAGACGGTCAGTCTCGTTAAGTCTGTAACGCCCAGTTAAGTCTGTAAGTAGTTATCATTGACAAAAATTATGGCAGACGCTAATAACAGCATGTTGGATAACTCTAGTGCTATATTCTGTACTAAACCAAAACTCTTAAATGAACACTTGAATCTCATAACGTTTGGCAAAGGGAAGTACCAAGTTCTGCACCTGGGAGGAATAACCACATGCAGCAGTGTACGCTGGCAGCCAATCAGCTGGAAAGTGGCTTGGAAAGAGCTGGAGGTCCATGCCGACAACAAAAGTTGACCATTAGACAGCAACGTGTCCTTGCAGTGGAGAAGGCCGATAGCATTGTGGGTTGCCAACAGGCCGAGAGATAATCCTTCCCATCTGCTTAACTCTGATGAGATGCAACTGGAGTGATAGGTCCAAGTCTGGGCTCCCCAGTAAGAAGCGGAAATACTAGAGCGGCTCTGGGCCATGAAGGTGGCTGACGGAAGGAGCACAAGGCATGCCGATGGCAGGGGGGTTGGAACTAGATGATCTTTAAGGTCCCTTCCAACCCAAACCATTCTATGATTCCATGGTTCTATGCGAGGAGAGGCTGAAAGAAGGTTAAAGACAGATCGTACTCCTGCCTACAAAAAAAAAGCCCCTAATGGAAGAGTAAAGAGAAGATGGAGCCAGACTCTTCTTGAAGGTGAAAAGTGATAAGACAAGAAGCAGTGGATACAAGGTGGACCGTGAGAAATTCTGTTTAGATATAAGGAAAAAAATTCCATTAAGAGGATCATCAGATGCTGGAACAGGCTGCGCACAGAGGCTGTGGAGTCTGTATCCTCGGAGATAGCTGCAATCCAACTGGACGTGGTGCTGAGCAACTGCCCTAACTGGATTTGCTTCAAGCAGGGCGTTTGGACTAGATGACCTGCAGGGTCCCCTTCCAAACCAAATTATTCTGTGATGCTATGCTTATTTCTGTTATTATCTTTATTATTTTTTTTATTCTTATTGTAGAGTATAATATTATTATATTATGCAAGGAAGGCATAGCTGAGTTGAAATGCAGCACTGAAGCATACAAGAACAATTCTGTTAAGGCTTTTATGCCTCCTACGACTCTCATTCACTCCTTCCTAAATTACTACTTTTTGGAGCATAAAAAGTTTGAAGCCAGTGAATACACACTAACACTCAGGAATGATTACTGTTCTGTGAATTATTTTTTGAAAATGCATATTTTAATGCAAACATACATCCTCTGAACAAAACTCCATCACCTTATAATTTTCATCTGTATTAAAAGATGAATATTATTAGCTTATTTCCCTTAATATGTCTGGAAGGAAAATATTCATTTGGTTTGTCCAGATGGATTGGGAACAATTTTGCCACACCCAATTAAGCTTTTTGTCTGCTTCAGACATCGTGGGCAGGGGATGGATCATGATTTCATGTTCACACAAAAAAGTTTAAATACCATTCCTCCCAAACTAGATCGCAATAGCTAAATATAGATGCTGCTCTAAACTTGAACATGTACAAAAAACCCCATCAATCATATCATATGCATTTTGTTCTTTCCATTTTCCCTTCAGATGTCTTAATCTTCAGTCCAAATAATTGTAAGGAAAAGGATGTGCAATGTAGCAATTGTTTATGCCCTCTACCAGGTAGGCACATTCTGCCTTCCTTGATGCCACATCAGCATTCCTTAACTGCCATAGGGTGTTTCATTACAGTGTGTTTACTAACCTTTTAAACTAAATTTTATTTACAGCAGCTCAGCTCTTGGTAGTTTTTGTGCCTCAGTAGGAAGGTTTACAGGGACATAAAATGGAAACCTGCCGTAACTAATAATTAGAATCTCCAAGATACCAAGGACTAAGCATTTGAGTGATCTAAAAAAAAAAAAAAAAAATAAAGTAGACTGCAGCCAAATGGAAAACTGAAGCATTACTCTACACAGAAAGTAAAGGCAGAAAATGGTTCATTTACTCTCTTTCCATTTGCACAATGGTAATAAAAATGCCAAACAGATTGATTTTCAGGCAAACTCTACATTGCAGTAAAGTCAAGATTACAAGAGAAGATGTATTAATACAGCATATTTTTCTTGCAATACTGCATTTTTACCTCTGTTTCAAGGATATGCCTATGTGTATGTTCAGTTTAATTTTAATTGGGTACTGCCATTTAGTTTTTAATATTTATGAAATGACATGCCTTTCTCTGAGGTAGCTGCGCAGAATTTGCATTTCACAGTTCTATGTATTAAGCATTCTTTCCGGAATGGTTAAGACTTTATTGTCAGAAAAATTCCACACAACTTAAGAGAGGAAAAAATACCTGTTCCGGTGAACTGGTCACCAGATGCCTTGTTTGATTTATGTATTCTACAGCTTTTATACATCTTTTATATATTCTAAAGTTGTTACAGATTCAAGTCTCCTTGAAAACAGCAAAAAATGTCACTGTTTGTTGTTGTTTTTTTCCAAGATAGATGTCAACATTATCTCATCTTAACTAAAATTTAACTGCCAAATCAAAAAGGAAACAATTTCTCCTTAAAGATGCACAGAGCTAGATTTTTTCCCCAAAATGAAGGAAAAAAAGAAAAAAAAAATCAAACAAACAAAAAAAAACCAAAGGCAAAAAAGTCCTAAACCCCAACCCCCTCAAAACCATCCAAAAAGCTGCTCCAGGATGACAAAAAATCAAAGTGCACAAGAATTAGTAGGCCAAAGACAGAGGAAGAAAGAGATAAGATATAAAAGAAGGCCTCATTCTAGATGTGTGAGGGAAGGACCTCCCCTGTGAGGGCTTATCCTGGAGTCTGAGAATTGATTAAACATATTCTATTTAAGAAAAAATGAATAAAATGTGACTGAAGTAGCCTGGGATCCTCCTAATCAGTAGTTTACAGAATCACATCTTTTCTTTCTTGCTTTCCTGAGCTACATAAACTGTGCATCCTTATGTGCAGAACAGCAAACCTCAGCAGGAAAAGGGGGTTTTCCCTGGCTATTCTTGTAAGGTGTAGGGGGTGGTATACTGGAAAAGTGAAGTCTGGATACAACCATTCCTCTGCTTCCCCACCACCTCATCCATTCCAGTTCCCTCTCATTAAAATCTAAAGCTTCTGAAGTTCTAAAGTTTCTTGACCTGAAGTTCAAGAATTTCTAATTCTCAAGTAAATGCACTAATTATTGTGCAACCATATCGGATGTTGACCCACGGTATCTCATGAGCAGAGGCTGCACTTCAGAACAGATTCAGGAGTCCTGAATCCCAGCTCGATGAGAGGGTAAAGGACAGCATGACGCCAAGGGTCCCTCATCAGCTGGCTTCCCAATCAGTGCATATCTGAGAGCACACATTTTCTAATAATCTATAATGAGTAGACCTATGGAGGCATACAGTCAATGAGAGATAGGTGCTTCAGTTAGGACCTCTGAATTGCTCCTCAGAGGTGCTTCCCTCTCTGTTGACCAAGCCTAGGAAGCCCATGGGTCTATCTTATGTTCTAAGTCACTGTTTAGAAACAAAGTACCTACCTTTCAGGCACTGTGAGGCTTACATATGGATCCCTGAGATGGTCAGAATCTGCCCCATGGTATCTACCCCATGTCAGCTTTTTTTTGTGTGAGGTGATGAATTCTTATGTGAGAAATGGTATTTTCTACAACCTTTTTATGTATATCACTCTGCCTAGGCCCAGACTATGTCCTGATTCACTCTGAGTAGTACCTGATTTCAGTAGCCCTATTAAAATAAACAAAATTACATAGTTATTTTCAGAAGCCAGCCTGCAAACAACTCCTAACTGTTATTACTGAAGAGCTGGAATAAATATTTCCAGATGGAAGACCCTCATTGTGTTTGTACGTCCATCCTTTTACAGTCTCCTTCTTTCTAGCTACTGCTTATAGTATTATTAAACCTCATATTCAAGGACATCGCTCTAGAAAATGACAGACAGATACTTCTGCCATAATTGCCCAGACGTGACCAGCCTGTTGAAGAGAAACAACTAACAGGATAGAGCGCTCAGCTCATTCCCAAGAATGGAAAGCCAGAGTCCTGCATATTTCCAAAAATGGGGGAAATACGAGACCTGATGTTAGTAAATATGCTGATGAGTATATTCAAATAAATACACAGAGTCTTAACCCAGCATATACTATGACATTAACATATTCTATATAATGCTATGTATCAAATGAAATACTATACAATGGCCTACTGAACAATGGCCTATTCACGATAATAGGCATAAAAATGCCTAATCAAGGCTTCAGGTTTGAAAATGTATTACATTTTAACCATTGATTAACCTGCACTTTTTTATGACACTACTTTTTCTTTAAGTTAATCAAATTTCAAAATGCATAACTCAGAAAATTTTAACTGTCAAAATAACTGCTTGCTTTCCTTTAGGTAATAATGGTATTGAAATTCCTGAGATATTTAAAGTTGGCAGTTTTCCTAGAGATAAATCTCTAAACAGTGTAACTTTCTATGCTCATGGACCCTGACATCAGCACACACTGATGTTTTCATGTTGTCCTCTTACTGGAGGCAGAGAGATAATTTAATTACACAAGCCAGAGTCTCTTAATGGGGTAAGGTTACATAGTCAAGGAGAGAAATTATGGCTAGTTATGAAAAAAATATGATGTGTGTTTAAACCAAATTGAGTTATTTAATGAACAGCTTTAGAAAAATGGATGGTACCCCATCATGTCACTTAAGCATATTGAGTAGCTCAAGGGGAAAATGTTTTGTGTAAGCTTTAATTAATTTCCACTTTCAAATCCTCAGAGACGCCAAAGAAAAAAGTCTGACACATGCTGTTGACAGTATACACAGGTTCCAAGGACATTTGATGAAATACAAGTATTATGATCACGAAAATAGATTTTTATCAGGGACTACGTTTCACATTCTAAATGTGTGCATATTTTTTTGTTTATTCTCTCCAGTCAGTACAATTTGATTACAGTAGCTCAAGCTTTACCTCATTATGTACCTGTGGTAGCCGGCGCTTTGTAACTGCCCCACCTCTTTTTTTAAGGGAGTACACTAAGTCAAAAGTATCTAATCTCTAAGGTTAGGTTTTACTGGAACACAAAATAATGCATTAAAGCAGAGAAACTCTTTACATAAGGAAACCTCAGATAAGCTGTGTGAGCAGGATTGAATAAAAGAGGTTAAAACAAATCTTACCACTGCCAATTGTCTCTTTGCAGGGTAATCTTTTCCACCAAACTCCATCTCAGTCCAGCTTTAAAAGTTCCATTGGCCACAAAGATTTGACAGTCCCCTCACGCTAAAGATATGTTAATTTTGTTTTCTAAACAAGCAAACTGCTCATATGCTAGCTGATTTTTTGTATGACTTGTTCTCTGAAAAGAGGAAAATAGTTTCAATGGAGGGTAAGAATAGATTCATACCAGCTAACCCAACAGCAATCTCCAGTAAGCTAAAACTGCTCAGTTTTTCCTTCTCTCTCCTTCAATCCTCTCAGTAAGCCTTTTCTGCCTCTGAAGGCTCCATACCTCAATGAGCTTAGTGGGTGTCTTCAATAGTTCTGAAATTTGTGTCACTTCAGCCCAGATTTTGAGGGGCAGATTTTCAAGAGAAGGACTTTTTATGAAGAAGATTAAGAGATTCCTATCATTTTTCACTTTCTTGTGGCTTCAAGGTGCATGCTTCTTCATAATGTCTTGGGATAGTCCCTTAGCCCCAGAAGAGTGCGCTCCTCCAGCCCTGCAACTCTGCTGCATTCACAAGGTCAGGGCGGTGGGTGAGGGTGTTGATCTTTGGGTTATCCTCTTCAGAAGAGGGGCTTTTTGAATGTCAAATGATTTGGTCTTTGTGGCACACCCTTCTGAAGTCCTAGATGCACCCTAAGCTGCATCTAACGGAGAAGATATTCTTCTCCCTAGCTTTTAACACAATGGAGAAGTTTCAGTGCTAAAGAAGTTTTCTGCTGAATTACAGCAAGGGTACACAGAACCTCAGAGGGTAAAGAGCTTCTAGGTAGGTTGAACACACTCTCTTGCATTTGATTAATAAAGAGAAAAGCAAAATAATTAGCACGTTACATATTCTCATTGCAATAGAGGGTTTAAAAAAGGTAACATTAGGCAGATAATGTAAATTTCAGTATTTTATTTCCTGGCATTAACACTCAGTGAAAGAGACAGCTACAGAAACAGACATGAAGCTGAAATCAGGCTGAAAGGATCAGCCTTGTATGTTTATATAAAACACTTTCATAGCAATCCTGACACCCCATAGCACTTTTCACAGAAGCCTCTTAGTTACGTAATGGCATACCTAATTCCTCCTCTATCCTCCAGATTTTTACCTTAAAAATAGAGCTCAGTATCAGCTAATATGTATTTAAGTATCAATTATATTGGTATCATTCAGATCTTTGATAACGAATTGCAGGCAAACACATGCCTGGCCATCAACTGCATGAATACATGAATATATTTTTTTTTTTTTTTTTTTTAATAAACAAGACTTGCATCAGTAGAAGTCTACAGATTTTGAGCCACAAACTCCCTGGATTCTTAAGACCAAATATCTTTAAGTTACAAAGTATGTTATTCATTGAGTAGCAACTTGCTTCTTTCAGTTTTATTAGAATTCAAATGTTTCTAGTAAAGGGAGTGTTAGCATAGCTACAACAAATCCTGTTTTATCCAGTTCTGCTTGTTGTTCAGAAAAAGCATATTTTCCCCAAAATAATGGAGCAACGTATTATTTGTATGCACCTGGCATAGAAAAGTACTATTGTGTACTATCTCCAAAGAACTAAACTTCTATAATATCAGTTAAATTTCTATGTCAACCATGAGCAGTCTAAATGAGTTGAGATTAAGAAAATGTCTGTTACACAGCAACTGAGAGAATTTTTCTGTGAATAACTTTAAAATGATTTATATTCATCATAAACTTCTACTGATAAAAAAAAAATCAAGGTAAGGTTTGCCAGGTAAAATTTTATTATGCAGTTATTGTGAAATGCTGACCCGTGGCAGTCGCAAGAAAAAACAATGCCCTTGCAAATCTTTAACTCTGCTACTGAATATAATTTTCCATTTGTATGGCTTGTGCAATTGACTGCTGTGCCGTAATCTGATTCCATAAAAGAAAATAAGTATTTTGAGGAAAGAGAGAGTGACAACTAATACTACTAATTCAGGATAACGTCTAATTTTGTGAAATGAAGAGCACCTTCAACCTCCTTGATAAGAACTGGCAATTCTAGGCACCATTTAAGGTTACTCAGTACCTGGCAGAATTTTACCCAACAAGGGAAACAGGAATATGCCTCTGCTTGACGGTGAAATGAATTTAAGGACACGACTATTCAGAAGAGCAATTCAGAAAAGCCATTTTGAAACACTGTTTAATTAATTATGATCTTATCCTCAAACAATAATTTCAATATATGAAAAATGTCTGGGTTTATTAGTTCTAAATAGTTAAAAAATTAACTGCAAGTTTAGTGTCTTTTTTCTGCATAACAGAATGAATATGTTTCAACCAGAGAGCATATTTAGAATCATAGAATCACAGAACAGCCCAGGACCTTGAAAGACCATCTAGTTCAGCCTTTCACGGGAAAGGGAGCCTAGGTGAGATTATCTAGCACCCTGACCAATTGCATCTTGAAAACCTTCAGCGATGGGGACTCTACCACATCCCTGGGCAGGTTGTTCCAGTGAATGATTGCTCTTACTGTAAAAAAAATCTTTCTTATGTCAACATAAAACTCCCGGTGAAACTTGTACCTGTTGCCCCTTGTTTTCTCTATATGACTCCTTGTGAAGACACAGCCTCTGGCTTTTTTACAGTTGCCTTTTAAGTACCGGAATACTGTGATGGTTTCCCCAAGCCTTCTTTTCTCTAGGGAGAAAAGACCTGTAAACATATAGATATTATATCCAAGAAAGATATCAGATAAAATACAGATCACAAAAGAGCTAGGACCAAGGGTTTAGCCTTCATTAAAAGTTTGCTTAATTGCTTTCACAGGTGTGATGGACAAAAGTATGTGACATATAAAGATGTCTCTGCACTCATTGCTTTTCTAGACAGTATTTTACTGGTGTTAAAGTTTTAAGCATTTAAAAAGAATAGAAGAGGTCTGATGGCTCTTTTACTTCCAACAAGGTCCTTGAAAAGAGATCAAAGAGTTGACAAACACTGGAAAAATACAGATGGTCGTGGACCTCCTCACAGGTTAACTCTCGTAGGGAACTCACTCACACTCCCCCTCAGTGGGGTGGAAGAGAGAATCAAAAGGGCAAAAGTGAGAAAACTCATGTGTCATGATAAACAGTTTAATAACTGAAGGGGAGAAAAAGAAGGAAAAAACCAAACAAGTGACACCAAAGCAACGATGCAACCACCAGCAAACTGATGCCCAGCCAGTCTCTAAGCGACGTCTTCCTTGGAAACTCTTGCCCATGTTTGTTGCTGAGCATGATGTCTGGAATATCTCTTTGGTCAATCGGGTCAGCTGGCACGGCTGTGTCCCCTCCCAGCCTTTTGCCTACACTCAGCTTACTTGCTGGGGGGACAGAGTGGGAAACAGAGAAGGCCTTGATACTGTGCAAGCACTGCTCAGTTTTGGTCACAGATCTAAAACGCAGAACCATATGGGCTGCTACGAAGAAAATTAACTCCGTCCCAGCCAAATTCAATACAATGTTAATGCCCTTTGGGACACATAACACTGAACCAAAGTCATTCTCCAGCTACAAGTTTAGAAGACTTATCTCTTGGTCCTGCAGATTTTGGCATGGAGTCCAGAATTGGACTAGGATGATGGTTAAAGCCCTTGAATTACTTTCACAGATGAAATAATTCAAAGTATTGTTTAAGATCAGTTCATCAAAATTCCATGAATGCTAATAAATCTGGACACTGAGCATTAAAAGAATACATAAAGGATACATAAATAGCATAAGCCAAGCTAGTATCTGCATTTTTAGGGAAGCAATGTATGAAGCAGGCAACCTTAAAATGTAGAAAACACGGAGGTACAAAAGCTGGTCAGCTGCAAACCAAAACCCAAAACACGACCCAGGGGAAAATATGAAGAACAGATGCCCCTCCAGCAAAACGGCAGATGTGTTGTAAGTAAAAACACATCATTTATACACATCTGTGCAAAAAGGGATGACATTAATGAAGAGCACAGATTATGTTTCAGAAGAAGCACTCAGCGTGGCAATGCTTTCAGCAGTAGACCAACTGGCTAATGTCAGCAGTTCATAGACATGGCCCATGGGGAGGGATGTCAATAAGTTAAGATTAATTACACGTGAATATGCACATTACTATAATCTTCACAAAAGTACAGATGTAGGCAAACATCATCAAACACCTTCCTGCCCATCCTTATGCACTGATTGAACACACTATGAATAACCACAAAAATTATGTAAGCTTATTCATAGTAAGTGCAAATATAGAGTAATACCAGAACTTCTGTGTACACACTGGGGGAAGTATCACTTTGTACTTGCCTTGAGTCTGTAGGACGTTCTTAACCCATTACAAACTGACACTGTCAGAACTAGGACACAGTTCTATAGATCTTGTTTATGTATATTTGTCTTTTTTGCACATCTGTGTTCTAATGCATTAGTTTCAAAGAATGTTTCTATTTCAGGATCCATCATGATGGTACAAAATATCCTCAGTATGGCAACTGCATTAATCTTACAGCAATTACATGGAGAGGATAATAAAAAAGAGATTTATATTGCGTCACAGAAGACAAATATCTGTACAATAAAAAAAATACAGCGCTAAGGATTCCAAAGAGAGATGCCCCCTATTGTAATTATACAGCAAGCTAAACAATACCTTAGTTAAGGGAGTTTCAAGCTCCAGTTCTTAAAGAGCAGTGATTACATGTGACTTTTACTTTATTTGTTTGGGATTTTTTCTGTTTTCTTTTCATTTTATTGTGTTTTTTTAGTAAAGTGTACTTCTGTTTCTCCTGGTTTTAAACAAAAACATGAAAATGTGGTTGTAGTGTCCTATTATACATTTAAATATTAATTATCCAAATATAAAGAGGCATCATGCATTGTTATAAAACTTAGTTGTTGGCATAGATGTAGTCCTCATGATCTCAGTTAATATGTCTTGTATTTCAAACTTACGGTATTCAAGAAATCTCCACTGATCTGAGAAAACATTTAATATTTGCAATTAGTGTCAGCCAAGAAGCTCCTTTTCTAACCCTTTATTTCAGGCAAGGATCCTACAAGTTGTTTAACCACAAGTCACATTTTATTCAGTAATAGACTACATTTGGCTGATTTGGAATTAAGTCTCATAGATACTGAACAAGACTAAGAAATTCTCTCATACACCATAATTATGCATTTTTCTGCTTTTTTTTTAATTTTAAAACTAAATATATATTAATTTAAAAAATAGAAGGTTAATATTGGATGTCATCTGAGGTTAAAATTCAAAATCATAAATTGGAGAAATGCTTTTTAAATTGTGGTACAGTTGTTTTTAGACTTTGAAAAAAATCTGTTTTGTGAAGTGACTCTGTAAGAACAATTACCTTATACAGCTGTTACCAGTATGTAACACACCTTGAATCAAATAAAGCATTGGATGGTGCTTATTATTACAAAGCATGCAATGAGTAGCACCATTAAGTGATTAATTTTTTTATTTACA
Organism: Rissa tridactyla; assembly: GCF_028500815.1. Taxonomy (NCBI): domain Eukaryota; kingdom Metazoa; phylum Chordata; class Aves; order Charadriiformes; family Laridae; genus Rissa; species Rissa tridactyla. The sequence goes on along the minus strand of NC_071467.1, from coordinate 87,415,340 downwards.
TACAGAAGGAAATAACACCTACCCATTGCTTTGTTTGATTTTCACAACTGCAAAAAGAAAAACAAAAAAAAGAAAAACAAAATACCCCAATGACTCCACATACCCGGTATTAACCAGGGAGAAAACTGATAGATAGAAAAACACACTCAGTCTTCCCATGGGCACAAATGTCATCATGTCCCTCTTCACTGAAAGGTCAGAAAATAATGAGATCTACACTGTGTCCTAAAGCTGGCCTGGGGTCCAGAGTCAAGGGAAGGCAATGCACCAGCAAACTCAGTAACAATTTGAACCCTTTTATTATAACCCAAGTTATAATATTTCCTTGATCATCACTGTGGCAATATTGTGCAAAATGGGAAATCCCTCTCTATTATAATGGATAATTTATTAAAATACTGGTCAGTGAGTACAAGACAACCCAGGACAGAGTCTGCACTGGCAATATGACAGCGGTCTCCTGCAAGCCTTCCCATGATGGTGTGCTTTACTTGGGGGATGAACAATCTAGCTGGTATCACAGACCCTTGGAGGTTGAACAGTTGTGCTGTAAGCCATTCCCAGGTAAACTGAAACAGCCAAAACATGTCAATAAATGAATAAACTAAGTAAACAAATCAGAGTAGTGCTGAATTTTATGCTCTGCTTTTAGAATTTGAGCTGGCTGGTTTTACTATCCTTCACCTCTATATCAAGTCATTTTCTCCTAGGAGAGACCTGGCAATCCTTCTTAGGAGAGCCCAGCGGCTGCTGATGCGTTTGGTGCAGGGTGCCAGGCAGCCGCTTGCAGCGTGGCCAGCTGGAGCCCCTGCGCACAAGTCCCTCACACGGAGGTCTTGGACACTATCGCAGGAGGTGGGAAGGGCTGTAAATAGGCACAGAGTCCCAGCATATGCACCTGTGAGGTAGCTTTTGTTCTAGCATAGAATTTCCCTTTCTTTTCTTGATCTGTCTTTACTTTCAGTTCTCTCTTGCTGCTTCATATTTTTTTTTTAGAAAACTTCTTTCAGTCATATATCTTCCCCAACAATGCACTTCTTCCAGCCTACTGAGGTCATAATTTCTAACTTGTTTTTTTCTGCCTTAAGACATAGCAATTAGGGCCATGCATTGGGGTGTTCAGGTATCAAAAAATGAAAAGGGTTCTTAATGTTCTTAAAAGTTAGCAAAGCATTTAAGAAACCAAACCAGCAAAAAATTAAGCATTTTATTTTAGGCGACTCCACAGATACTCTTCCTGCTCCCTGATACAACTTTGGTTGGACAGGAAAGAGTGATACCCTGTGTGCTGAATTGCGCTGTTGTACTAGTCTCTGCTCATATACTATACTGGTGCAGAAAACTCCTTCTTGCCTTAGACAGACATAGCACACAGTTGTGCCACAGAAAATTGCTTGTGCAATTTTGTTTTTTATAGTACTGACAATGCCATGTCAGAAAACCCCTTTACGCTACACAATGATGGTGATGGGGATACCGTGGAGAACAACTATAATCAGGAAATGCTACTCCACTTTTTATCATTTTTCAAGCACCTATATCTGTTTTTTTGTAAGCAGTGGTTCAGAAATGTACTATATGCTTTGCTGTTTAAACCTTTAATTTAGGGATGGACAAACCAAAAAATAGATTTGTGGAAGAACATGAATTTTAGTCATTTACAGTCAGATAAATATTGCCAGGTAGACAGTCATATGGTACATTTAGGTAGGAAATATAAAAACTGAATGAATAACACTCAACCAAAATGAATCAAGGCTTCTAGAAATGACTGAAGGAAGATAAATTTTTCACAACGCAGACATGAAATGACAAGACTCAAGGGTTCATGACCACAGCCTATAAATTATTTCAGAGTAACAATGATAAGAAAAGGGAGAATGATTCACTGAACTATATGGGACTTTCAAAACATATGCCAAAATGCAAAAAGAAACCAAAAAAGAGCAGGTAATTTATGCAGCAAGCAAGTAGATAGTTTAATGCAGGGTGAATACAACTATCAGTATGGTTTTACTTGAATAACTTTTAACTAAATGTCCCAAAACCTTCTCTAAACAGGTACAATTAAGTCTAGAATAAAGCAGAAAAATCTTAAAAGGCTTATTCTCATTATAAAAAGACAGAAATTAGTAAATTGTCCTAATTCAGACTCAAGTAATGAGTCTTTTTTTCTTAATCTTATAATAATTATTTGCTTTTTTTAAGGAGCTCCACATATCAAAAATAAATGCAATCTCCACACAACCTTTTCTGCTTCTTTTAGCAAGCTGTGCCTATGAACAGTAAATACAATCTTCAGACATTTTTTCCTGTATATGTATTTTAATTAGAGATTTGCTTGTTAAGACTTTTTTCCTATTTTTTGGAAAATACTGAATATTAGACCGAAAAATTATCCTTCATCCTAGCAAAAACAATTGGTCAGTTTGACACCTCAACTATGACTATGACTTGAGGTAAAAGAATAACTATACCTGCTAATTTTTTCTGCTCATCCCAGGCTATATTGTCCTCTGTACCTAGTCTCATGAGGTTTGAATACTGAAAACTCCTAAATATCACTAAATGTCACGCTGTCTTACTTCCTCAGATTTGGAGAAAGAGAAGCGAGGCTCAAACAGGTTAATAAAAAGAACTTAGATTAGGGTTCACTGAAAGTTACATCACCTACTTGGGTGTATTAGCCAGGCACAAAGAATGGAGCCCAAAACGCTGTGTCTGGCACCTACATTCGCCATCAGATAGTTGGGAAGAGTTGCATGTTACATAACTGCCTGATCATTTTAGATCATACCTAGTAAGAGGACAGCAGTTTAAGGTTAGCCAAAAGACAGTGTTGAGAAAGAAATTCTAAAAGAGGAGATAGAGTGCATGCTAATAAATCCACCTAATGGTTAGATAGGCAGGAGACGTGGAAGACTGGTGATCAGGGATCCTGCCAGATGGACTACAGATGCACTTCTTCCTGCTCTCAAAGGAGTACTGTAATTACCAGAATATGAGCCATTATAAAGTAACAAATAAGGCTCTGTTACTTCCTTCCCATTAAAGCTGTTCAGCTCTGCAGAAAAGAACTAAAGTTTGGGCAAGAAAGTAGGAGGGCAGTAGTAATGAGTTGGATACTTAGGTTTAGACGTCTTTGGTCAGTGTTGTTGCTCAGCCAAAGGGATGGTGTGAGAATGCCTGTGGACTGAGCCCTGCAGGAGAGGAACATCTCTTTGGCCATGACAATGTGTCAGCGCTATCAAGACTGAAGGACTTTTCTGCACAGTCAAAAGCAGAAGTGGGTTCCAAGGCAACATTGATATCAGTGCCTGATATGCTTAGACTTGTTAGTTGCAGCTATAGTTTTAAATTTATGCACTTATTTATGCCTGAGATCTTCTTTGAGAACCCGAGTCTAGACCTAGGCAATTTGCCCAAAATCATATTGAGAGATTTGCCAAAGTACATATTTGCCACTCCTAAAAGTGATAGATAAAAGCTTCAAGTAACAGAAACAGTTTTGTTTTCTTACTCTGTATGGTAGCTTGTGCTGTGTTTATTCCACAATGATGCCCCTCTGAAGAGGTTTCTATGTGGTTATATATCCACTAGGAATTAGGAATTCAAAAACTTTAATTCTGACAAAAGCTTTCTGGCCACTACTGCGCCAGACATAAATCATCTTGCCACGATCAACATAAAAAGTGAATTTTTTTGAAGGCATTAACTATTGCCATTGTCATTCCCAATGTTGTTCTAAATTCTCTATGGCTGAACATACTGCACGGTGGCAACAGGAAGTGCTAACCATTTCTTGTTCAGTAATGTAACATTGAGAATTATCATGGTAAACTCAATTGTCAAGCAAAATATTATCAGCCAAAAAAAAGGTGTTTGTTTTTTTTTTTTTCCTTTCCACAGAAAAAGCTAACACACTAATGATCAGCTGCTTTGCATTTTGAGGCAGAAATCTGCTTCTCAGATGCTTTTCTCCTTCAATTGCAAAACATATTTGACTCTAAGCACTGAGATCCTTTTGTGTCTTCTCATAGGAATACACATTTTATAGCACTGGCAAAACAAGTCTAATACGAAAGAGACATTTTAAAACATTAAAATTTCACTTGAGAGCTAACATTTTCAGAACAAAGTGGGCAGCTGACAAATGTCTGGTCTCCAGATCTCAGAGAGTTAAAAATTGTGATCTCAGGATACCAAGGAAAAACAATTAACAGAGCTTGGCTTGAAGCTGAACCATTTGTTATAAATGTTTCTTATGAAAACCTATGTAGAGGGTTCATTTTTACTCCCTTTTTTGCCAGTCTTTCCAAAATCTTGCTTTTTTTACCGAAATCATTCTGATTCTTTGAATCTTTGAAATTCTTTGAATTCTTTGAAAATGCTTTGAAATACAGACATCATTGTTTCACCTGAATGAGTTGTTGCATTTCTATTTTGGAGTTGGAGGAAAAAGACAAAGGAAATGGTTTAAGTTGTACCAGAACAGCCTTAAGGACTACTCAGGAAACTATTATTTATTCAAATATTTTTATAACTTTCCCATGAATTGCAATGATGCAATTGTTACAAAAAAATCGGCAAAAATAAACATAATGTAAGCCAACAAGATGTTTTTTGATGCTGGTAAATTAAGACAAACACCACTTTTCATCAGTTTCTTTTGCTATCTCTTTTTCTTTTATATTGGTGCAGTGATAAAAATGTGAACAATGACTATTAAAAGGTTTGCTAGTTGCTTTTTCTCAACATTTGAAAAATAACATTGTCACAGGCAGTGCAAGATACAGGAATGGAGAGCACCAGAAAAATCTCTACAGATGTTTGTATCTTATCCTTTACATTAAAAAAATCTGTACAGCTGTTTTAACTTACTCTTTGATCCTCGGTGAACTACTTCAATGCTCTGCCAACATTTGCTGTTGAAATACATGCGCGTCTATTCCATACTTGCTGCTAACTTCTTGCTGTCTTGCGAATGCGAGTAGATACACAGATTATAAAATCCATTGTTATAATCTGATTTATACTACTTTGTGTCATAAAAGTTCTGCAACCAAACTGCAGTATCAGTCTGTAGGACAAAATAAAACTCAAATAATCTTGATTTTAGAATGGTCACTGATGAATGATCTAACAACAATTTGACAAGATGTTCCAATGATTCATACTCCTAATCTTTTTTCTTTATGGGTAGTCTGATTTGGTCTAGTTTTAGCTTCCATTATCTTCTTAAATGACACTACCTACTAGGTTTGAGAAGCATTTTATTACAGAGATCACTCACTATCATCTGATCAACTTTTTATTTGATAAATTAAGAAGATTGAGCTCCCTGACCTAGTTGCTACAGGCAAGTTTCCCAAAACTTCATTCTTGCGGACTTCTGAGCTATCTCCAGTTGGTCTGTGAACATTCACGGGCTTGTAACAATTACACCATTGCCAAACACAAAGAAAGCACATTGTCTCCATGTTTCATCTTTTCATATTTGTCTGTGAATTGCTGTAACACAAAAAAATAAGTTCCATAGATGAGGCATCATTAGTCTTATGTTTGGTTTTTAGGGATACAAAGTCTTTCACAGAATTTTGTAAGTATGTCCAGGTTTCCTTGCTCTGACAGAGAACTGATCAAGCATTGCAAAGCTGTATTTTACAAGGAATAGAAAATTTCTAAAGCTGAAACTGTACATTATAATTTAACTATTTAACAATTATTTTCTTTAAAGCACCTTCAATCTAATGTAGAATTTTAGGTCGTTAAAAGAGTTGTGTATCAGTAATCTTGTTTTGACACTGCTCAAAATTTTAAAAATCCAGAGTCTATTGCCTGCTCTGCTTCCTTCAAAAGGTGGACTTAAACAAAAACACTACAAAAATATCCAGAAAGGTATTTTATTACAGCATTTGTATTAAATCTTTAACTTCTTCCTAGAAATGGATCTAAACCGATCAAACGCATTCTTTCTTTCTTTTTAATTCTGCCAACTATTGCTTTTTTTTTTTTTTCTGGAGTCCCTCTACTTCCTCTTCTTATTTCTTCAGCAGTTTCAAATATTAATTATTTTGTTGCCATAAACCTGGCATAAATGGCATTAATAAATGCTGCAAAATATGACCCAAAAGGTTACATGCTAATAGTTTTAAGTTAATGTTACAGAAGAACATCTTCATTTCTGTGTTTGCTTTCTACATAATTTTGAGTACATCATTAGAGAAAAACATTCTCCCCATACATCCCTTTTCCTAGTTTTTTTAAATGACAGCATTGAATGTGACACCAAGGCAATAATGACAGGTATGAGAGATCAGATATAAACACATATTCATTTTGTTGCAGAAAGTATGCTAGCTGACATTATAAAATTTCTAACTGTATCAAACAATATTTGTACTTGAATTCACCAAGTTTTCTTGCTTAGTTTCTTAATATTCACTTTGTGTATGATGACAACATATGTCTCTCAAGATAATGGATATTATTTGTCAATTACTCATAACAGACATAAAAAGATATTTTGAATAATTTCATAGAGATTTTCTTAAGTTAGTGAATATTTTTTCCTAATTATTTTCTTAAATGTTTGACTGAAATAGTTATTTTAGTTTTAATATTCAAAGTAGTCTAAGTGTATAATATAGCCTGTTACAGTATGTTTTCTTAGTATACGACGTGATATGGGTGCCTACCTCCTGGAATTTTATTCCCGAGTTGCAATTTTATCCGTAAATGCAGCCTCATTTGAACTGGTCAATGATATATTAAATTTCTTAAATATAATTGTTCCATTTGCAATGTATCAGCTCAGTAGCATTGTTTTCTAGCTCTCTTTCTACAAGATAGTTATAAATTTTACTAATGTCATTGAATTTCATAGAAGTGTAAATAAAAGCAGAATTACACCATTCTTTAAAGTACTGTAATGTCCTTTAAAAATTATCGTAAGACATCATTAAATTATTATAAGAAAATTATCAAAAGCATAAAGAAAGCATAACCAGTTTAGTGTACAGGTTGTATGTTATAAACATACAACTTAAAAACAATGCAATCTAAAAACTGGGAGAAATCAGTAATTAAATCATAGTTAAGTCTATATAGCAAAGTAATTTGAAGATAATAAAGTAATTCATTGTGTGCTCTTTATTAACTTAAAATGCTGGTGTTTTGAGTTTACAATGTAGCTTTAGACATTTTTTCTTAAGAAGTATAAAGGGGATAATCAATTGCATTATGGTGCTCTTCCATAAAATGAAAAAAAATAGAAGTTAACATAATTTATACAGAAAATGTTAATCATGTCTTTAAAGGCAGCTATGTATTTTGGTTGGAGTTACTTCATTATTTGCTATAAATGTGTAGAGGGTGAAAGGCTAGCACAAGTATGCTTATGCATGCACAAATCTCTTCTTCACTGGAAGTTGTGCAAGTGCCTAGACATGCATGGCTGACTAGCAAAGAACAACAACCCACAAAGTAACGTGTATCCAAGCATGAAACCCACAACTGCAGTCAATAACATGAATCACCTAACATCAAGGATGTGTAAAAATGGCAAATCTCAACTGCCACCACAAAGCCAGATTTTAAATAGACCACAAACTGCTTTACTTACCATTGAGAAGCATCAGAAATGGCAGGAAGGGAAGTCAAGAATGTGCAGAAAGAGATGAACATGACAAATGCTCTCAATTATGCTTATTAAATAGCTGTAAGAAACCAACAGAGCATTACAGAATTTCACCTCATAATGAACAACTTGTACTTCGATATTATGAAAGATAATTTTAGTCATATTTAAATCCATTAATATTAAGACTATCTGTCAGTGGTAGTCTGCTTCAGCACGTACTTCTGTGCATAAATGCATACATTTCTTTATAATCTAGAAGTGAAGAAACAGACTGCATTACAAAATCTACTTTATTATTTCATAGTACTCTCAGAGTTGCCACTAAATTTACATGAGCTTCACGGGATGCAAAAAAATAAACCCACCCATTAAGAGGTCAAACCCATTTGATTGTTTTTAAATTCATGAAATGCTCCATTGCCTTTTTCCAAGAGACTAATTTTTTTTCTAAATAATTAAAAAACCCTTGAGAAATAGGTGTCAAGCACAGTTTTCTCAATAGGGTCCAGCAAAAATGTAAAGGGTTATAATTTTACTCAAGAGAGGTCTTAATGACCAGATTTTAACTCGGCTTAGAAGACAACATCTGGCACCAGGCTGATTCTTACGCACTGCCCTTACCTCACACCCCCAACAGGCAAAATATTGTATTATAATCAGTTCTTGAATTTAACAACCCACCCTACAGCTACTAATACAAGATACTTTATGGGAGAGAGTATGAGATGAATGGCAAGCCATCAAGGAAATGCACTGGAGTTTAGCACAGGTATATGCAGGAGTGTGAAGGAACAAAGCCATGAAATAGTTGTTTCAATTACTGTCACTGTGGTTGGGCTGGGTACAGGTGCTGAACGCGCGTAGTGTTTTCAAAGAATCATACAAGCATAGAATGGCTTGGGTTGGAAGGGACCTTTAAAGATCATATAATCAACCCCCCCTGACGTGGATAGGGGCATCTTTCAGTAAATCAGATTGCTCAAAGACCCATCCAGCCTGGTCTTGAACACCTCCAGGGATGGGGCATCCACAGCTTCTCCAGACAATCTGTTCCAGTGTCCCATCACCCTCATCGTAAAATATTTCTTTCTTATATCTAATCTAAATCTACCCTCTTTCAGTTTAAAACCACTGTCCCTTGTTCTGTCACTACAGGCCAATTCCACTATGTCATTGATGAAGATATTAAATAGTACTGATCCCTGTACGGACCCTTGAGTGACACCACTCGTTACTGGGTTTTTGAGAGTGAAAGCACTACTCCTTAGCTCAGGCCCGGGCACGAGCAGAGCGCTCCCATTCCAGTGAAGTGATGGAGGAACACACGTCGCCTTCCTAGGAAGGAACTTTCCACCATGGAGTAGCTTCCCGTGACCATATCTGGCAGATATGTGAAACTTTAAATCCTTCTCAGAGTGCCCTGTAGTCATTTCACATTAGTGAACTACTGCTGAAGGAACACCAGCCTAAATTCTGATTTACCGTAACTCTAAAGCACATACTTACTCTAAAGTTTTCAAAATTTTCAGGGACTATCATAGTGCTTAAAGCAATGTTAACTGCTTTGGCCAATCTGACTGCAGGAGTCATACATAAAGCTGACCCTTTAAATAGGTATACAGGAGAATACAGACGAATTTGCCAGGAAGTTGCACTCAGTCAAGTGTTACTTTTGGGCACCTTTAAGACACATTGTTGAGAAATCCCGCTTTCTTTTTCCAGTTTGTAGATCATGAAGACTCCTACAGTCAAATTTGCCAGAGCAGTTAACATTTCTTTAAGCACTATGATAATCCCTGAAATTATAAATACTCTTTACATTAAGATCACTAAAGTGCTTCTGTTATTGCAACTAAATCTGCATAGAAATGTGGGAAGGGTAATAATCACTGTTAAAATGACGGAAGGAAGAGAACCTGATTTCATGCTGAATACCTAGCTTTCTGGATAAAAAACCTGCCTCTCCTTAAATGTCAGCATGACTATTTGCAACATTTAAATTGGTGATTACTCCTAATCTGGTTGCAGAGGCAGTAGTTTGATCTTTCAGGAGCAGAAGATTTTGCTCAGGTGTGCTTTCATCTGCAAACCGAAGTTCCTCTCTGACCCATTTTGTAATCTCAAACCAACACGGCCTGGAGGAGCAAAACACCCCTCCCACAGTTCCACGGCGACTTCAAAGCCCATTTTAAGATTGCAAACCTTCTTAGCCATGATCTTCAGGTAAATCATGAAGCTAGAATAAGCTTTTCCAGTATTGGAGAGAAGAGACCAGAAGTGATTCTGACAATCTCTATCCTGTCATGCACAGTATATTTTGTTTTTATGAAGCCATCAGAACAGCTGGCTGTCTCTTGATTTTTGCATCAGAAAATATAGGTTTTTCAATCAATTCAAAATCCAGGTCAGCTCACCATGTTAGAGTCCCTTTTCATATCAGCAAAAGTTACGCAGGTTGCACTTGACTTGGATTTGCTGAGCTGCAAAAATAGTTCAAGTATCAGCATGACCTAAACAAAGAGTTCTACCCCAAATATGCATAGGAAATGTGGAACATATATGACTACGATTAGTTTATTTTTGCTTTGAATTTTACAGATTATTGAAAAGCATACACATATCCAGCCACCTATTATTTAGGAACTGTTCAAATGCCAAGAAAAGTAAAAATAATATGACTGTGATGAATTCCGAAGGGAAAGAGAGAATGAGGTTTTAAAAAAAGACAATAACACTTAAATAGGTGTTTTCATTTTGTTAATAGTCTGAAATGCAGTTCACCCAGAGGCGTCCCCTAAATTGGCACTAGACCATGAGAAATGCAAAGAGTTAGCTCTCCCAGTACCCACTAAGGAAACAGGAGCTGCTATTAAATACCTTAAAGCTCAAAAAAGGCTCCTGGGGTTGACGGTCCTCTGCCTGTTTTGCATTTTCTGTAAAGATACTGTTTCTACTAAACTCCTAAGATTAAACTCAGATTTTTAGTATAAAGTCACACTTGGCTTGTTCATTGAACTGTTAATTATTTCTTTAAAAAAACAGCCTGGATACATTCAGATGACTGAAAAAATAAAGAAAAGAAAAAAAAGAATCCATTAATTTTTATAGAAAGATATGTGCTGGGTTTTTTCAGTGATGTTGGATGCTATAATGCAGAGTATTTTATATTCAGATCAATTAATTAATACGTATAATTCTATGACTCTCTAACTGAATGTACAAGGGCAGCTTAGGCTGGAAAAAGCATTTTACTATGCTGTAAACGCAAACACACTGTGTTTTTAAATATTTTGACTAGAAGCAAAATTTCACTGATCCCATTGTTGTTATAGTAGAACAATAACTAATATATGGGACTTATCTTCATAGGATACTTACCACATTTTCCTCTCTTTCACATTTCCTATTTACTCAAGAGACACCAGATTTGGCAATCAGTTACAGGATGGCTGATGTAGCTGGGACAGACCAGATTTCTGCTCTTCTTTTTTTCACTGATTGTGTTCAAGTGACACCTTTCTGCTTTACTGCATCAGTATATCAAGTGGGTGAGGTGTCTTTATCCAACACTGTCTGTCTTGTAGGTGTACAAATCCAGTTGTGGCTACGATAAAAGATGTCAGATAACAGTTAGAAATCAGGAGCTTGCACCCAATAGTGAAAATAAATAGGGGAGGGCAGAACTATGGACAAAGAAGATACAACAGGAAAAACATCTTGAACCATTCCAATGGCATTCAATTTCTTAACAGTGTTTCTCTCAAATTGTGAGTAAATCAGCAAAAAATGTTGAATTCTGACACATGCTTCCAGCTATTAACATGCAGGAGATAAAAGGAGTTTTACAAAACCATTTACAAATTTACAAAAAAAAAAATAAATTGGATTTTTCTTCTGTATGGAACATGAAAACCTAAGTTTCATCTTCGTTCTTTTCCTGAAGATGAACTGCACGTCTCCAAACAGGAGGCATGTATTATCATTTAATACTCAAAGGAATTAAGTGTTTTGCATTTATATACCAGGGAAACTGAGATGATTTATATCAGATGTTCCAAATTACAGTAGTAAGAATAATAATGTCTTGCAGCATTATTTGATATAAAACTGCCCCCCCTTAGGACCAAAATAAATATTGTTCCTGACTAAACACCACTGAGAATGTTGCAATAACTTCCGAGAGATTCATATTTCTGCATTCTGAATCTATTAAAACATAATACATTTGACCTGAATTTATTGCTTTTACTGTACAATGTACAAACATATATAGTGTAAAATTATTTTTTTTACCTATGCCATTAATGACTTTAACAAAGATACATGTGAGTTTTTGTTTTTTATAGAAAAGTTTGCTCCAGTTTTACATCTGTTCTGTCTTTCTGACTTGCAAATTAAAGCATCTTAAACTCAAATAACAAACACATTTTTGGCCCTGAAATAGATTTTTGTGTCTAAAGTCAGTAAGAAGTTGTCTTGCTGCACTGTTAAACCAATCAGAACAACAAAGGTAAAATAAAAAATTGTACCAATAATATCATATAATGTGTTTCTTCATTATATCTACCAATATTTTGTCAAGAACAATTTGATTATTTACTTTATTTAATCACTATCAGCAAATTATATCATTTCATCTTAATTAGCATGTCACCACTAGGAAAACGTACAATACTTAGAGCTAAAAAGCATTACCTAATTATCTAAAAGCACCAAAGGTGTACCGCATTTTACATTTTCATATTGCTTTCTTATTATTCTGTGACTGTGCATTTGAGAAGGCTAAAAGAATATCAATTTTCGTCTAAGTAGCTTGAAATAGCTGTTTGTTTTGTGGGACTTTTTAAATAAAAAAAAAAGAAGTGAGATACAAGCTTTAAACCAGTTTATATTTTTTGGAGACTTCTACTTATGCATGTTTGTGTACAGTAAGGAAAACTCACTTCACAGCAAATTGCTATTTTTATGAGTGTATAAGTTTGTCTGCACACACACACAAAATCAGGAATCAAAACCCGAGACATAAAAATAATTGAAAATAGAATGTCTGGTTTAGCTCTGGGTATCACATTTTCCTTAAACTGCATTTGTGGTGTGTATAGATTAATACTTTTTGTATGTGGCTTGAATGTCTTCTTTTTCTACAGTCATATGTTATGTTTGTGTGAAAACAAACATAAAATATTAGCTGTTTGATGACAATTTATTTAGGGTATTGTTTTAAAGTCTAGTTCAAAACAGATCATAGAATCATAGAACCATTTAGGTTGGAGAAGACCTTGAAGATCACTGAGTCCAGCCATTAACCTAGCACTGCCAAGACCACCACTAAACCATGTCCCTGAGCACCACATCTAAACGTCTTTTAAACACCTCCAGGGATGATGACTAAACCAGTTCCCTGGGCAGCCTGTTCCAATGCTTGATAAACCTTTCAGAGAAGAAATTTTTCCTAATATCCAATCTAAACATCCCCTGGTGCAACCTGAGGACATTTCCTCTTGTAGTTTCCTCTTGAAAGGCCTGTAGTTTCCCAGAACCTCCTTCCAGCCTGTTTTGTAGATGGGCATCACATTTCCTAACCTCCAGTCAACTTGTACCTCCCTGGTTAGCCAGGACTGCTGATAAAGGATGGAAAGTGGCTTCGTAAGCACTTCCACCAGCTCCCTCAGTACCCTTGGATGGATCTCGTCTGGCCCAATAGACTTGTGTGTGTCTAAATGGTGTAGCAGGTCGCTAACCATCTCCCCTTGGATTACAGGGGCTTCATTCTGCTCCCCATTCCCGTCTTCCAGATCAGGGGGCTGGGTATCCGGAGAACAACTGGTCTTTCTATTAAGCCTGAGGCAAAGAAGGCATTAAGTACTTCAGCTTTTTCCTCATCCTTTGTCACTATGTTTCCCCCTGCATCTAATACAGGATGGAGATCCTTAGCCCTCCTTTTGTTGTCCAAGTGTTTATAAAAACATTTTTTATTGTCTTTTATGGCAGTAGCCAGATTAAGTTCTAGTTGGTCTTTGGCCAATCAAATTTTCTCCCTGCATAACCTCAGAACATCCTTGTAGTCCTCCTGAGTTGCCTGCCCCTTCTTCTAAAGGTCATAAATTCTCTTTTTTTCCCTGAGTTACAGCTAAAGCTCTCTGTTCAGCCAGGCTGCTCAACTCCACTAGCTTGTCTTTTGGCACATTGCTAGTGCTACTGCCTGCTCCTGTGTCTTTAAGATTTCCTTCGTGAAGAATGTCCAGCCTTCCTGGACTCCTTTGCCCTTCAGGACTGCCTCCCAAGGAACTCTGTCAACCAGGCTTCTGAACAGGCCAAAGTCTGCCCTCCAGAAGTCCAAGGTAGCAGTTCTGCTGACCTCCCTCCTTACTTCTCTGAGAATCAAAAAATCTGTCATTTCATGATCACTGTGCCCAATATGGCTTCCAACCATCGCCTCACCCACAAGTCCTTCTGTTTGCAAACAACAGATCCAGCAGGGCGCCTTCCCTAGTTGGCTCACTCACCGTGTCAGGAAGTTATCTTCCACACACTCCAGGAATCTCCTAGACTGTTTCCTCTCCACTGTATTGTATTTCCAGCAGATGCCTGGTAAGTTGAAGTCCCCCATGAGAACAAGGGCTAGCAATTGTGAGACCTCTCCCTATCCCCTTATAGAATATTTGATCTGCCTCTTGATCCCGGCTGGGTGGTCTGTAATAGATTCCTACCACGGTATCTGCCTTGTTGGCCTTCCCCCTGATTCTTACCCATGAACACTCATCCCTATTGTCACCATCATTAAGCTCCAGATAATCATAACACTCTCTAACTTACAGGGCTACTGCCCTGCCTGTCCTTCCCTGCCTATCCCTTTTGAAGAGTTTATAGCCACCCATTGCAGCACTCCAGTTGTGAGAGGCATCCTACCATATTTCCGTGATGGCAACCGTATCATAGTTTTCCTGCTGCTCCTGTTTGTTGCCCATGCTGCGTGCATTGGTGTAGAGGCACCTCAGCTGGGCTGTTGGCCACGTCACCTTCTTAGAGGAACACCCCTTAATTCCTTTGAGGTATTTCACTGGTGTTTCCCTGTTGGCTCCTATTAGCTCAGCAGCCCCAGGCTCATCTCCATAAGACTTCAAGTGGGCTGCAGTGTAGCCTGCATGCAGCAGACTTCCCTAAGAGTCTGTCCAGCATATTGGACCCTCTGTTCCCCTCAGAAGGGAGTTGCCTACAGCTATATCCCATCTTTTCTTCCTTGTCATGATACAGGGGGTGAGCCTTCCCAACCTTGTCAACACCTCTAGTGTAGATGGATGGTCATCCGCATCATCCATTGATGGGCCTTCAGAGCCTCACACCTGTTGTTCAGAGGCACTTGTTCAGAGGTGGCAAAGGAGGTGGTTCCCCTGCTGCCCCGAGCATGGACTTGCCTCCATTCACTCCTCTCCTTTAAGCTACTGCCTCCAGCCTGGCAGGGGGAGGATACAGGATCCCCTCGATCCTGGGTTTTTTCTGGTAGCTGTTCCTGTTTCTGACTCAGGGAGGAAAGAACATGATTACACCAGTCTATCTCTTTCTCAAACTCCCTGACGCTCCTTAACCTTTCTGCTTCCTTTCTCCGCTCTGCCACCAGGCTGAGCAGATCATCCACCTGGTCACACCTCACAGCTGTTTTCACTATTGCCATCTGTTACCAGTGAAAGGCTCTGGCACACCCTGCAGCCTGAGACCTGGATGGCTGCCTGTTTTTGTGGGATCTCTGTCTGTGATGCTACATTTGCTACATCTGGTGAGTGCAGAGGACATGGCTTTCTGCTGGGTGGATACCATAGCTAAGCTCCTTCTGAGACAGTGATGACCACCAACTGAACTCACCTCTTCAGCTGGTAGGGTGACTATGGCCTTCTGCCTAGGACAGAAGGAGAGAATAAGATGGAAAAGCTTGTGGGTAGAGATAAAGACAGGGAGATCACTTACCAGTTACCATCATGGGCAAACCAGTTTTGACTTGGAGAAAATTAATCTATTGTGAATAAAAAATAGAGTAGGATGACGATAAAAAAAGACAAAACCCAAAAACATTTTCCCCCAGACCCTGTTTTTCCTAGGCTCTCCTTCACTCCTGACTCCTCGACCTCCTCCCCCTGAGCAGTGCAGGAGACTGGGGAATGGGGGTCCGCGGTCAGCCCACGGCAGCTCCTCTCTGCCGCTCCTGCCTCCTCACACGTTCCCCTGCTCCAGGCCGGGCCCTTCCCAGGGGCTGCAGGGAAACCCCCGCCCCAGCGGGGTCTCTGCCGGGGCCGCGGGGGCGCCCGGAGCCCCTCCTCCCCTCCTCCCGCTCTCCCCTCGGGGCCCGCAGGGCTGTTTCTCACCCGGTTTCCCTCAGCCCTGGCTGCCGGGCAGCGTTTTGCCCTTTCTGAGCCAGGCTTTCCCCGCGGCGCCCGCCCGTGGCTGAGGGGCTCAGCTGTGCCCTGCGCTGGGGCCGTTGGAGCCGGCTGGAACCGGCTGTGTCCGGCACGGGGCAGCCCCGGCCCGGCAACACAGGGGCCGCCCCGCAGCACCCGCCGCTGCTGCTGGCGGCACCTTGACATGTAAAGCCAGTACAGTGATAAATCCTTTGTAAAGGCTTAAAGACAATTAGATTAAAAGGTAGGGAAGAAAAACAGCAATAGTCTGAGGAGGGTGCAGATAAGCATCAAACCCCTGGAGTGAGGTCGCCAGTGCAATGTGGGAGTCTTGTTCGGTGTTTCCCAAGGAGCCAGGGATGAGTCTCCAAGATGGTACACACCAAGCATTAGTTAGTTAAGAAGTTTAAGTTAGTTAAGTAGGGCTAAGTAGTTATTGTCCTTGTACCAGTTGCCTTTGTCTAAAGAGTTTTTGAATTAAGATCTGATTCTGACACCACATGCTGGTTTGCACATAATTTTCAAACATTTTATTTTTTTGATGAAAAAAATCTTTGTTTTGTAACAGCAAGTATGCTGTGCATATTGTAGGTTTGAAAGTATTTCAGAAATCCCTTAGAAGCGTGTAAAATATTAGACTATTACTAGTCTTCACGTCATAGCCCTAGCAGAGCCAAATGCCTTCATTACTCCGGGTGACACAGCGCCATGTACAGCCCCACGGTGAAGAAATTCCTGAGCCGGCAGAAACCCAGACTGGGACACCCCCACAGCATAGTAGAGCTCAAGCTTGAGACTCAAAAGCAATAACATCATCTCGGAAAGATATTCAGATGAAAACAATGAACCCGTAAATTATGGGATTGTATTGGGTTTGCATGGCACACTGTTCAGTTTTATGGGTCTTGAAAGATGTTAAGAACATTTTTAAATGGTCTAAAATGGGTTCCCTTTTTTAATAGAGGAAGATATTATGAATATTTGAGCTGATATCTTGTATTCTGGAAACCGATGTGTTGCTCTCTGGGAAATAGGTATTTCTTTCATATGAAAACCCATAAATCCATCAGTTTTAATCCCAGAAAGTCATAAAATACAAAACATTAAAGTCCTCCTCAAAATAAATTTTGCTTTTAATGAGCTTTCTTTCAGCTGTGTTTCCAGAAGAAATGACAGAGTAGTGAGATGAGTTCATGGAAAAGAAAAAAACAGGGCTTGTTTCTAATGAATTCTAATTAATAGTCTAATTCTAAAGGTATACTAATAATTACCATTGAAGGTATTAATGTGATACAAGTTAGAGATGGATTAATGGTGAGAGGACAGTAAATATAAACAGTGTATGAAAAAACTACTTGTAGTTGTAATACATTATGTGTATTTAAAAGTAAAAAGACTGTCCAAATCTTTATTCTACGGAAAATACTTTAAAATGCTTTCTGAATATTTATTACAGTATGGTTGTTTGGAAAATGGAAACCACTTTGAATCCAGCATTTTAATTGTTTCTGAAACAAAGCACACACAATTAATCTGTTTGGGTTTTGTTTTTTTTTTTTTTAAGAAATGCAAAAAAAGAGAAAAAAATCCTATACAAATTCTAATGTTACATTCTGGTCATGCACGGCCCAGATAAGTAAACTGAAAGACATCAAGTTTGAAATTACAGTCCTGTCAAAAGGTAGATTTTGTGCTTGATGTATGTAGATTTTGTATTTATGTATTTGGAAAAGACTTCAAATTTGTCATTTTCTTGTCAACTGCTGGAATTTATTTTAGCATTTTTCTTAAATTGTAGCTGGAATTTTCAAAGGTGCTGAATAAAGATAAATACTCATTGAGGTTTGATGCTCACACCTAACTTATACGGGGTCCTTTGAAATTCCTGTCTGCAAATATTTTAGAATTTTGTCTGCAGATATCATAGGAGTCCTGGTGAGATCGTGAAAACCAAAATCTTCACAGGGATCTGATCATAAAGCTCCATACTTTGTAAAGAAAATTATTTTTTTTTTACATGGGAAAAGAGGGCATGAACTGAGTTGAAAGTCTTAGCACTGACTGAAGGGAGTTTTTACAAAGAACAGCGACAATGTAATTTGTATAAGTGCTACATGAGGGAGTCCATACATATGACCATTACAAGGCAGCAATCATAGTAAATCAATACGCAGTTTGAAAGAGCTGGGAAAAGGAGGGGGAGTAGTCGAATGACATCCACAGAACTGTGAATATTAAGTTTAATCGGCAGTTGTAATTCTTGTGGGAATTTATGATGAGAAACAGCAGTAATTATTAAAAAGGCTTTGTAGAGTGTGGGTTTACTTCGAATGAAAAAATGATTACGTTAGTGGAATAAGCATGCTGAATTTCACAGCATAATGTAAGCTGTCAGGTTTCTGTTATTTATTTATTTATTTATTTGGTTTCTTGTTTAAAATAATGCTATTTGCACTCATTTCAAAGAATAATTCAGTATTTTTTCATTTCATCTAGCTTTTGCTGTGTTTTAGTAATGCCAATACAATAAATGCAGGTTTGCTGTCATTTGCTTTACAGACTTCTGGTTTCAATTGCTTATAACTCAAGTGAACAGAAATGGAAACTTTCTTCACTCAGGCTTCAAGTACTGTGCAAATAGTTTTTTGACTAGTCACTTGTGCACTAATGCACTCTTGTACACAAGAGTGTTTTAATGATAGACATTCACACATAAAATTGCTAGCATCCTCTTTGCACATGTAAAAATCCGCAGACCAAAAAGTAAGCAAGGTCAAGAACTGAGTTTATAGATGCATGTGCACTTGAATAAAAGTCTTACTTCCAAAAACTGGTATGAAAGATCAGTGAAATTTTCAGAAGAAAGTAATAATTTGCTGTGTTTTCCTCTACCTGGTTTAAGTTAGCCGTAGAACTTGTTTTATTTTCAGGATGTGAGAAAGACTAAGTATCTGAAAATCAGCTATTGAAATTAAGAGCACTTTATTGCTCATATGTTCTTTAAACAATCCTAGCTGCAATTTTTAATAGGCCAATTCTGTTGTTGCTTTGACATTAGAAATGTCAGACTTGGGTAAGGAAAACATAAATTAGCATTACCTTGTATCTTCGTGAATAGAATGATTTACTACTTCTTTACAAAAGTTAAGAGTAAGAATGAGCATGGTCCACAAAAGTATTACCTTTATGAAGTGACAAACTTATCACCGTTGTGTCAAGACTCTTCTTCATAGACCTAAAGATACAATCTGCAGCTGGAAGTTATTACATTATGCACAACCTTATCCATGAGGCCTGGAATCCTGTCACAGAGAAAAACTAAGTTGGTTTGATATAAGTTGGATCTGGAGTATCTATATGGACAATTATTTGTTTCCTAGTTATATTTTAGATGCTTACAATAGTGTAAATATTTGCTCCAGTATTTTTCTTGTTTTTAAAACTGAACTGTCTAAATCACTTGTACCAGAGTTAGTTCAGAACTAATATTTCTTTGGTTTCTCCATTTTCTTTGCTATATAAAAAGGAATGATGTTTTCCTTTTCCAGTCATCTTGATTAATACAGATAATCTGATCACACTGGTTCTCACTTCTGTTAATGAACGAAATTGGACAGCAGACCAATGTATGGAATAGGTATCAATATTAAACATAAATATTGCAAATATGAAGAAGGAATAGATTTTTGGGGTGAAGACTGCTTTTTTGATGATTAAGAATAACATCTATGATAAATGTGCATAAGAATCAAGACTGAAAATGGCACGCTGTAGATATTGGTAATTTATTAACCCAGATATTTAAAAATAATAAAAATTGCCTGTAGTAAATATTTAAGTTAGATGCAACAAAAATTCTGTCTAAAGGGTGTGCATGTCCCTGAGTTGAGAACAAATCTACACTGATTATCTTTCCATTGTACCAAGAAATAGAGGCTTGGGGCCATGAGACATTTTATTATCAATGAGTATTTCCCCAAAATGACAATGAGTATTTCCCCCCCTCCCCAAAAAAAAAAAAAAGGTCAGCTCATGAAACACTTTAATAAATAATGAGGAAAAATAAAGGATTAGGAAAAAAACACCAGACAAAATGTGATTACAGTTAAACAAGAAGCAGAGGAATAATTCAATGTATGGAAAACTTCTACTTTCAAAATAACGGTTTACAGAAGATGAGGAAGGAAAAAAGAAGGGTGAGCAAAATGTGCTACTGAGGCTCTCCTTTGCACACTCACCTCCTCCTTTTTTTCCATCCACACCTCTTGCAGCCAACAACAGCAAACATACAAAAATAGTGAAATGTGGAGAGGTCAGAATTTTCATTTACTTGAGATGGCATATATGAAGTCTTCCATGCAACTTCATATTGGAAGAAACCCCAACTATCAAAGTCTCATGTATGAAACTAAAAGTTATGTGGTAAAGCCAGGTTCAGGTAAAAGAATGCGTAAAGAAAGCAAACATCCTAGAAGAATGCAAATCCAAATATTCCAGCAATGATGAAGTACCTGAAAATGTAAAGACTGTACTTTCACATTGCCTTGAGTCCTGAGCTTGGACTAAGTCCACCATACCTGCCTCCACGCATCTGTGACTTGCACTTTCATTTTAATATCTCCAAGCAGGGAAACTTGAGCACAGAGCAAACTTATATTCTGTTCATAAAAATGTGAGTGCAATCAACTTAAACCATTTTATTCTGTGACGTTTAAACTAAATGAAGAATAGGTACTAAAGCAATATACACGTAATCTAGAAGATTTTTATCTTCCCGAGACAGAATGGTTCCTCTTGAGACATTTGCAAGCTGTGCAGTATTCCTATAGGCCATATTTCTGGAGTGCTTCATATGAAACCTTCCCCAAATATATGGCACGTATGGAGATATAACTCTCAAAAGTGAGTATCTGTAGAGAACAACAGTATTTTCCACAGATAGCTGAACCATTTGGCATTCTTTTCTAAGAAATATTTCTGAAGATTTTTTTTCAGTTTCCTTCTTTAGATAAAAAAAAAAGGAGTTCAAGAAGAAATGCCTACTTTCCAGAATTCAAATAGTGAATTTGTAAGGAGGCTTAAAAACGAGAGCGTAATTGGACCCACAGCTTGAAGCATTTTTATGCTTTCAGTCCTTTCTTAGAAATCAACCAGAATTTTAGCAAATCTCTTAGAGTTCCATCCTCAACTTGCTATCAGACTTACTTCATCTTCCTTAGCTACAGTTTCTTCCCCTTGAGTTGAAGTTCTCGCTTCCATTTTGATTCCATTTTGATGCTTAACAATTCAATGCCTTACTTTCATTTACTCATTTACCTTCTGTCCCACAGGAATTATTACCTCATTTTTACCTTTTCTTTTCTTTTTTAATATATGTGTTTACCCTTTTCCATTTTCTTTTTGAATTATCTCTGCTTGGGTCATCACCTTCTCCTCCTTTCATTTTCTAATGTTCACTTTTCACTGTGATGCAACTATTCTGCACAACTAGTGCGCCCAGCTCGAGAAACACTTGAAAAATGTTCAGTTAAAGAGCAGTTATTAGTGTACCTGGGTGTTGCGGTTTTACCCTAGTAGGCAGCTAAGCATGACACAGCCTCTCACTCACTGTCCCTGCAGTGGGATGGGGGAGAGAATGAGAAGGGTAAAAGTGGGAAAACTTACGGGTTGAGATAAAGACAGTATAATAGGTAAAGCAAAAGCTGCACATGCAAGCAAAACAAAATAAGGAGTTCATTCACTACTTCCCATTGGCAGGCAGAAGTTTAGCCATTTCCAGGCAAGCAGGGCTCTACCACATGTAACGGTTGCTTGGGAAGACCATAACTCTGAACATCTTCCCCTTCCTTCTTCTTTGCCCCAGCTTTTATTGGTGAGCACAACATCATATGGGATGGAATATCCCTTTGGTCAGTTGGGGTCAGCTGTCCTGGCTGTGTCCCCTCTCAACTTCTTGTGTATCCCCAGCCTACTCGCTGGCGGGGGGTGTGTGTGAGAAAAAAGCCTTGACACTATGTAAGCACTGCTCAGCAATAACTAAAACATCCCTATGTTACCAACACTGTTTTGGTGACAAATACCAGCTACTATGAAGAAAATCAACTCTATCCCAGCCAAAACCAGTTCACTGGCAATCTGGGGTCTTCCCACATTTACCTGCCTTACATCCCACTGACTTCATTGAGACAGTTTCTGAAAGCATACTGTGATGGTGGCTTCCCACTCCACCCTGCCCTGACCTGACCTTCTCCTGTAACCCTCAAGCAATAACCACCAGCGGCAGTCTTGATGGATGTGTCTGGTCAAAGTGGTTACGAAGGAAACAGATAACACAATAGCCAAGGGCTCATTTATGGCAATGCGCCCACCTAACCACAGTGCTGGTTAATGTCCAACTCAAGCCAAATTTGGAAGAAACTAACATCTACAGTCGGTATGGAAATATGATTATAAGTCAATCATATTACTCCATAAATAGCGAGTAGCCCAAGAGCCCTTTGAGCTCTCCTGCACAGCAGCAGGCTGCATGCCAGGATGTCACCTTGAGTAGGGATGCCTCTCAAGGTTACTCCTCGAGGTTGAGAGATTCCTCGCCGCAAGAGATTCTGGATAAGTGACTAATAGCATGCTAAAGTTTGAAATTTCAGCTAAGTGATATAAAGGATTGATTGCACATGCATAATTCTTTAGACATCAACTGTTGACCAAATCTGGGACTAGGATTGGATCCAGCTGCACCTAGACTCCTCTCTAAGAAGGAGTTTAGAAAGCAAGGGGGTCCTTTCTGGACCTCATGACTCAACAGGAGGGTCTCCCTGACAGTTTTGTCTGACCTCGTCCCCTATGCAGTAAATAACTGAGTGTGCCTTGCCATCGAATCTTGTTAAAACACTGTTGCATTTACTATCAAACTTTGTTAAATTGCTGTTTTATATCAATAAATATATCACTGCTTCTCTTAAAAGTGAAGTGCATCACTTCTGCTGTGACACATACCAGAAAATAATCTGTGTCGAGCATGACTGGAAACATTGTAAGATACTTAACACATTAATAATGATATCCTAAAATGTATATTGTGGCATGAGGAAACTATATGCTTCATGTGCCTGTGCTTCTAGGTTTGATGTCTGAATTATAACAAATATAACCTTGAGATCATTCTCAGGGTGAAAGTACAGACATACTCAATGATGACATGTTTTCTCTAGCTGTAGCCAGTAAATATTGAAGCCATCTGATTTCAAGTTATGTGGGCAATTAATTGAACAAACTGTTGGCAGCTCTCTTTATGGTAGCAAAGCACTCCTACTCATTTATTCTATCTCCATCTCAAAGCACATTGCACCGCAACAATTGGCATTAGTGTTTCTTTCTTCTTTTCAAAAAATTAAATCTTTAATTAGAGGAAAAAGTGAACTATATGCTGTGGTTTGCGTTAGTCTTCAATATTAATAAGTCATTTCATAGCCATAAATAATAGATGCAAATAAAAGCTTTTAGATGAAAAAAAAAAAGCTATTGAACCTATTGTGCTTTAAAAACATGACTTTTTCCTAAATGTTAGCCCTGACAGGTTACAAAGGCACTTTCAGTCTTGCAGTTTTCTAAACAGAATAAAACTTTATTCCCATGGCCAGTCTGGTTTATTTAAATTTCAGTGACCAAAATCTGACATCCGGGGCCTTAGCTGCTTTTAAACAACTCAGTAGCACTGAATCTGACATTTCACTGTATTTATTAGTGTTAGAGAAAGAAAGATCCTTTTCACCTAGATGATCCCTATCTTTATGGATTCATATAGAGAAAACAAGTTTAAACTGAAGTTAAATAGAGTACCCTTACCATATTGTGTATCTCCAAAAGAAGAAAAAATATGTTTACCACATAGTATACTGTAGATTACATTGTCCTTAATTTGGGAATGAAGTGTTCAGCAGATCATACAAATCACAGGATCCTTGAATGGAAAGTTGCTGACTCCCATGTATCACTCTGGAAGCTGAGCTGTAACAGTCAAGGGGAGTACTGAGAATGCCTCTTGGAATTCCTTCTTTTCTCTTAGTAAAGTGCACATCTAAGGACACCTTTCAAAGATGTCATGTTATAACCCTTGGCACCTGCTAGGAACAGAGCTAACTCCCGTTAGTCTCTGATTTTTCTGGCTCTGTCTAGCCATGTAGAAAATAGATTAGAAATTAAAGTTTGAATGATTGCAATATTACTCCCTCTGTGAGATTAAATAAATGGCTAACGTTTTTAAATTTGACCACATATGGAGAAAGATATGAAATACAATCTGTTTGTCTTTCTGTGTTCTTTGACTGTCATCATTGTGGCATGAATGTCAGATGTTATGTTAATGTGCTTCTCTTCAGTAAACACAGTCTCCAGTGGCTAAAATTTTAATAGTATGTGCAGGTCTCGGAATTTTACAGGTGGCTGCTGCTGTATCATCACTATTGAAGTCTATCAGGATTGTTTTCCCACTCTGGTAATTCTGTTCTTAATGAGTTCATGGCCAGCAAAAACAAATGGCTGAGATGGAGCATGAGATAGAAAATGACACTTATGACTTTTGAGCCTTCCAGTTGCAACATCTCCTGTCTGAAACTTCAAGTTAGTGAAACTAATATACTGAGTGCAGTTCAAACACAAGTAGGACGGCTTGTTCTGATACTCGCTATGGGATGAATTTTGAAAGCATGCCA
This sequence comes from Rissa tridactyla, assembly GCF_028500815.1. Lineage (NCBI taxonomy): Eukaryota > Metazoa > Chordata > Aves > Charadriiformes > Laridae > Rissa > Rissa tridactyla. The sequence continues at coordinate 87,390,597 of NC_071467.1, read as the reverse complement.
GATCCGTTCTAGCTTGAGCAAGCAGCGAGCAGAATGGTACATCGTTTACCCTACCCACAAACCCCAGAAAATAGCAGGCACATACTTAAGAGACTAGTTCCAAAGCCAACTGACAGCAATTGGAGTCTTTGAATTGCCTTCAATAGGTTCTGCATCAAACCCTGAGTGCACTAAACAAATATAATATAGATAATGTTGTATTTTTCTTTTACTAGAGCTGAAGGACTCCTTGCATAACTTAGTATGTGAATTAAACCCAAATATACTTAATAAAAGAAATGATCTGAAGCAATTTTTTTCATTATGCAGAAAACCTATGGAACTTCTTGAACCATTTATGACTATTTGTGCATATGTATGTCCTACTGATGTTTAGAAAAGTTGCAGGGCTTTTTTTTATTTACATACATGGTACTACAATTTTGGGACCAGTAGGAATAGCATAGGGGGAAAAAAAATAGCTGTGCTCTTGGCGTTTTCAGCTCTTGAAATAGAGATAGAGTTGTGAAAGCTATTTAATGCTGCTTGTTTTTGTAAGATGAGTGCCTAAATATCTGTTTTAAGTAAAAGGAAAAAAAAAAAAGTAAGAAAAGAATTTCCATTTGTGGACACTGAAATTGTAAGGGACCAGCTGTATTGGCTGAATGGTCACAAGTCCATGGGGCCTCATAGGATTCATTCCAGAGTTCTGAAGAAGCTAGAGGATGTTATGGCAGGACCCCTCTCGATAATCTACCAAAGGTCTTGGGAGCCTGGGGAGGTCCCTGCTGACTGGAAGCTAGCCAGCGTTATTCCAATCTACAGAAAGGGCGTGAAGGAAGACCCAGGGAGCTACAGACCTGTTAGTCTAACCTCAGTTCCTTGAAAAATTATGGAGAACAAGTTAAAATGCCAAATTCTCCACCTAGGACAGAGTGGGCACAAGTATAAATTGAAAGAGGAATGGCTGGAAAGCAGCTCTGTAGAAAGGGATCTGGGGGTGCTGGTTGACAGCAGGCTCAGTATGAGTCAGCAGAGTGCCCTGGCAGAGGGCCAACCGTGCTCTGGCGTGCATCAAACACAGTATAACCAGCCAGTCAAAAGAGGCGATTATTCCACTGTATTCAGCGTTGGTATGGCCTCACCTTGAGTAACGTGTGCAGTTCTGGGCCCCACAATTTAAGAAGGATGTGAAGGTCATTGAACACGTCCGGAGGGGGGCAACAAAGATGGTGAACGGACTGTAAAGCGTGTCCTCTGAGGAGCAGCTAAGGACTTCGGGCTTGTCTAGTTTGGAGAAAAGGAGGCTGAGGGACAACCTCATTGCTCTCTACAGCTTCCTGAGGAGGGAAAGTGGAGAATGAGGTGCTGATCTCTTCTCCCTGGTGACAGAACTTGTGGGAATGGTTCAAAGCTGTGCCAGGGGAGGTTTAGACTGGACATTAGGAAGCATTTCTTTACTGACAGAGTGGTCAAACACCATAACAGGCTTCCTAGAGAGGTGGTCAATGCCCCAAGTCCGTCAGTGTTTAAGAGGCATTTAGACAACGCCCTTATTAACATGCTTTATGTTGGTCAGCCCTGAATTGGTCACGCAGTTGGACTAGATGATTGTTTTAGGTCCCTTCCAACTGAAATTTCATTTCATTTCATTTCATTTCATTTCCTTTCATTTCAATTCTATTCTATTCTACTCTACTCTACTCTACTCTAATAAAGTGCATGTTGGGGCTGAGGACCAACTCTCTGTTTGGCTAGTACCTAACACAGTAGGGTCTTCATCTATGGTTGGGAACCCTCGGCATTAATATAAATAAATAAATCATGGTTCTGTGCTTTCACCTTTGTATAAAGATAAAGGAAATATAAATAAATAAATCATGGTTCTGTGCTTTCACCTTTGTATGAAGATAAAGGAAATTCAAGTCTAAACTCTGTCTGTTTCAAAGTAGTATTTCATAACCTTCTAAAATCCCTTTCAGCTCTTTGCATTTTTTATATTTTAATATACATAATGAGTCATTCCAATTGCTGCCTTACAGTGATGTTATAAAGGTTCATTCATCAAAGCTTTAAAATCCCACATTTTCTTTATATACATATATACATAAAATATGTACATTTTATACAGGAGCATATAGGTGCCTACATGAGTGTCACAGGGTGATTATGTGCCTTGATGAAGACTATGGCAAAAGTGAAAGTTAAATCCTATATTCCAATTCTGAGAAACAACTGTATGGCCATTAAAAACATTTTAACTTTAATGAGACAGTGAATAAGTTTTAACATTTTAAAAGTACTTTAATGTACTTCTGAGATTTAAAAAAATTATATAAGTGAATCCCAGTCAAAACTTAAAAAATAATCTTTACTGAACTATTAGGTTTGAAAATACTCAAAATAAAATAACCTGCCTGAAAATAACACAGGCTACTGTTGTGTTTTCTTTCTGTGGGTAATGGCATTACAATACTAAGAAGTACTGTATTATATATATGATGTACTAGGCTAATTAATTTAGTGGGACATATTTGGAAAAGATCCATAGTAAGTGAATAATATATATTCAGGATAGATGGATGCAGAGGTGATAGTAGAGTATAAAATTTTCATTAACATTCATTTTGAGATAATTATATTCCTGGTAAATTGAAAAGCCACAAGTGAGTTCCATCTTTTTCAAAATGGGTGAACTAAATACTCTACCACAGAAAAATGCTATGTATTCTCTCAGGATTTTTTTTTTTTTGGTCAGAAAATATTTCCAGAATTCTTTCAAACTGTTTCAAATATTTTTGTTTGGACTCTTATACACACATCCTTTCAATTGGATAGCTTAAGTATTATGAGACCAGATTGACAGGCCTTGGAGACAGAGTAGATTACTAAATATGAAAATCTCATAAAGAACAAAAAAAAACCCTCTGGCAACAATAATATATGCATACTAGAATGTTCTCTCCACCCACCCCCTTCTCCTACTCTCCATTTACCAGTATGATTGTCCTCCTCTTCAGTTTTGAGACACCAGACCATATATAAAATGCTTGCTTTTTGCCTGTCCAATATTCAACATTAACTATGCTGCACTGCAGAATGGTTTGGATTTTTAAAAAATGGAGAAGATTTTTGTGGCTTCTGTCTTTAAAAATATGGAACATCACTGAAATTTGCACACTGGAAATGGTGTTTGAAGTAGCTTAAGAAGGCAGGTTTTTAGTTAGTGGAATGTAAAACAGATGATCAGACACTAGAGATAAACCTACTTCATTGTGTGATCCCATTAACTCTTACCTAGACAAGATATATAAGGAACACTCTTACTTTGCTTAAATTTGCTTTATATATTATGAAGTCTCTTCTTTTTCCTTTCGCTATTCAAAGAATTTCAAATATGACATTAAATATTTGGACTGTTCCAGAGAAGCAATAATATGGAAGATACGAAGATAGTTTTCCCAGCTGTTTTTGAGTTGTATAAGTCAAAACAAAATGACAAAAAAACACTGTAAAGTATATTTCAAGCATGGATGTTGTGCATAGGAGTTAACAGGATATTTGTGTTGCTTCTAAATCCCTGATAATTTGTAGACATCAATCTACAACTTAAGGAATTGATAAAGGGGGAAAAGTCTGCTAGGGACTTAAAGTACTAAAAATCTATTGAAATTAGACAGGTCCATGACTTAATTCAGTGTGTGCTTAAGTGCTGGTGTGAAACAATGGATCAGTTATGTAGGATTATATTTATTTTCTCCTTTTGTCATGTGTGGTTTTGATCATGAAAATCTATTGTAAACTTGCAAAAGAAAATGCGAAAAGGACCAATAGCAGAAGAATGAAACTTGACGATTTCACTTAGATATTAAAATAAGTAGCAATAAGGAGGATTTCTAGCCACCAGAATAAAGTACAAAGCAAGTGATACATATCTTGATGTGCTAAAATTTAAACTGGATACCTTTCATAGAGCTGTTTTAGCCAGATACACATTAGGAAGCATAGTTACTGGGCTCAATATAGAATATGTTCATTTGATACTTTAAAAGACTTATAGATCCTAGAAACCTTTAAGTTTATGCAATGGTCTGAATCATAACAATATTTAATTTCTAACATAAGGCAGAGGCCAACACCTAATCACTTCAGTATCTACAATTACAGGTACAATTTGCACACCTATTGGGACATGGGACACTGAATCTGTTCTCTACTGAAGGCCATAAATGTTAAGCAAATACTCTTGCTTATGAATTCAGATTTACTTTCTGTAATATCGCAGAATGAATAAGGTTGGAAAGGAGTTCTGGAGATTATCTAGTTCAGTCATCCCGGCTCAATAAAGATTCAGCTACAGAGAGTTGACCAGCATTGTCCATTTGGTTTTTGAATATCTCCAAGGACAAGACACTCCACAAGACCTTTAGACATCTTGTTCCAGTGTTTGCCACTCTCACAGTTAAAAAAGTTTCTTCTTATATTTAAATGGAATTTCTTGTACTTCAGTTTGTGTCCATTCCTTCTTGTCTCCTGTCACTGGGCAGCCCCGAGAAGAGTGTGGCCCTGTCTTTTCTACTCTCCCTGTCAGGCATTTATACACATTGGTAAGATCCCCCTGAGCCTTCTCTTCTCCAGATTGAGCAGCTCTCTCACTGTCTCCTCATATGTCAGATGCTCCAGTCCCTTAATGATTTATGCAGCCTTTTGCTGGACCTGCTCCAGTTTGTCCAATTGTCTTGACCGGCGGGCCCAGAACTGGAAACAGTCCTCCAAGTGTGTTTCAGCAGTGCTGAGCAGATGGTAAGGATCACTTCCTTCCACCTGCTCGCAACGTTCTTCCTAATGCAGCCCATGATGCTATTGATGCTATTGTTGTTCTTTGCTGCACAGGCACATTGCTGCATCATGTTCAACTTGGTGTCCAGAAGGACCTCAGGTTCTTTTCTGCAAAGGTGCTTTCCAGCTGGGTGACCCCCAGCGTGACATGATGCCTGTGCTTATTTCTCCCCAGATGCAGGACTTTGCACTTCCCCTTGCTGAATTTCATGATGTTCTCGTCGGCCCATTTCTCCAGCCTCTGCAGGTCCCTCTGGATTGTGGTGCACCTATCTGGTTTATTGACTGCTCCTTCCAGTTTTGTAACCTATAAACTTGCTGAGGGTGCACCGGGCCCCATAATTTACATCATTAAAGAAGACAATAAACAAGATCAACCCTGCTATCAATCCCTGATGCATGCTATTAGTGACTGGCCGTCAGTGTAACTTCACGCTGCTGACCACAACCCTTTGACACCAGCAGTTCTGTCAGTTTTCACTCCGTGTAAATGTTCTTTTATGTGGTCTGCAATCCATCAGTTTGTTAGCAAGGATGTTATGGGAGACAGTGTTGAAAGCCTTACTATGGTCAAGGTAATCAACATCCACTACTCTCCCCTCATCCACCAAACCAGCTATTTAGTCTTAAAAGATTATCAGGTTCTCTACTCCTCACTTAAACCATTTGTTTTTACATAAATTTTTGCTGCTTTTGTACTCATACTAGATTCACAGATACAGCAAGGTCTTTTCTTAATTAAGTGAATAGTCATAGAAAATGTTTACAGTTATCATTCATAGTAGAAGTAGGCTTTTTGGTCCTTTAAAAGAAGCTACATGTGTAACTTGACTTTACAGACATAACAAGGTGAATCCGGACAACTTAATACCTAAGAGGATCCTTGAAATGGGAGTTTGGGAGAACCAAGGAAATAGTTTATACAAAACAGATTTCCCATAGCATAACAGATCCAAGAAAAACAGTTTGATGGAGAGTTCCTGGAAAGGAGAATCTGAGCAATCCTTGGGCACCGCCAGTTACTGGAAGGGAGCAAAATAAATCATGTAGGCAAGGAAGATGGAAAGAAGTGCCTGAAATATTGCCCAAATCAGAAAACACTTTGTCAAACCCCAAACAAAAACCAAACCAATGCCAACCAAACAAAAAAGGAGCTATGGCCAGGAAACAGGAACCAAGCCAGTAACTGTATCAAGGCAGAGAACAGTAAGCTTTATGCAAAAATTACTCCATGTGGGGTAAAACCCTGAATAAACAGCTATCTGTTCAAAGAACGTTAGAAAGCCCTTCCAGATAAAGACAGTTAAAACTACTTTGACTAGCCTCATCCACATAACATGAATATTAAGCCTCTTAATGAAACCATAGGTTTTGAAATGAATGAATTTCATTTCATTAAGCCTCTTAATGAAACCAACAGCTTTGGCTGTTGAGAAGTTTCTGCGTATTTACAACCTGGTAGATTCTCAGTCCAACATTAATTTCTAGTTTTGAAAAAAAATAAAAATAATTAGATACATGCTTGACAGAATAAAGAATATCAGCCTTGAGGCATGATTGTTAAAAATAGAAGGTTTTATATAGTGCTCAATTTTTTTTTCTCAGTGGACACAGGTGCTATAATGATAAAGAGAACAGCAGAAAGGGGATAATAAAGATATGTATGCATAACAGTTTGGTGGGCGACTGTTTTCTCTTATTAGACCACAGTCTCAAGGGATGGAATCAGATTACTATTAATTTTCTCTTTGACATTGCAGGTGGAGTATCCACAGGTTGCTGGATTGTTCTTGCAAGGTTGGTGAAAGTTTGTTGTTTGCTTTGTGTATTTTTTGTTTCAGTGTATATGGAGTGTTCTGAGTTAGCAAGGGCAGTTTATGATTTTTTTAGAAATGGTGACCAAAGAGCTCTGTCTGCTTGCAGTTTTCGCCGATAATGAAGGCATTTGCAATGCAAGCCATTTGCATAATGGCAATAACAATAAAGAGTAGTAAAGTAATAAAAATATAATGGCCTAATAAAATGGAGTAAATAGTGGTAAAGTTATCTATTCAAAGTTAATAACAGTCATAAGAAAAAAAAATAATGTATGATAATAATTACAATCTCAGGCCATCTAGACAAAGTTAGTAACAATAACTATGTCCATAGCTGTAAAGACATCTTTTGCTAGTATAAAAATTCTTATCATGTTACTGTATTTGGTAAACAGTTTTGCCATAAATTCTGCTTAGCAGTCTAAATGCATACATACCACATGTATTAAATATTACACAGCATATCTACACTGTATTTATATAAAGAAGATAAACTGTACAAGGGAAACTGTATGAATATTAAGTATCTCTCAAGTTTCAGAGGTATATCAACAGGAAAATCTAACTACATAAACGGCCTAATGAATTCCTAGTGTCTTGTTTTATGATGAATAAGGTCTGAGGTTTAAGGAGTTTTCTACCTGAAACATGAGACCAGGAAGAGCTGTGAGAAAAGGACTGCATTCTTGGAAAAAGATTGAGCTGTACAGCATTTCTTCAGCATTTGGCTGAACTGAAGCACAGGCACATAGAGTTGGGCCTTAGTCTTAGAGCACTCACGGCCCTGCGTAGAGCACTGTGCAGACACAAATAACAATCTTCTAACCCTCAATAAACTGCAGGAGCAGGAAAGATAGGACATACTCCTTGGCTACAATCACCAATTCCTTCCCCGTCTCTCCATTCTTATATCACAGAGGGAAGAGTCTGAAGAAGAAAATACAAGAAGATGGAAGTTCAGGAAGCAAAACTGATCATCACTGCTGCTATCTGCAATCTCTTCTTGACATTTTGGTTTTTCACAAAATGCATCTTGCTTTTAGTGTGTTTGTTTCACATTTTTTCTTGTTTTGATTAGAACTATCGTTTTATCTTTGCTTTGGTTTGCAAATCATTGTGATGTGTACATATCTATTTCAGATAGTTGCTCTTCTTAAACTGCTTCTGTTTTCCTCAGTTTATTGAACTGTTCTATTTGCTAAAGATCTTACTTTTATCCACTCAAATTTAAAGAAAGGGGAAGCTAAAATATTTGGTTGAAATACAATATTAAATGAAGCACTTCACAGATCCCACTGAATTGATGCCCAATTAGTCAAAAGCAGTTAGCATAAAGAGGCACAATTAAAATCATTACCCGTGTCAGCAGACAAATCAATATGGTACCTATATAATCAGTTAGTTCCTCTCAATCCATAAAATTAATCAAGGACAAAATGGCACTTAGTTCACCCAAGAGATGTCATGAATGTTCAGAGCAAGTAATTTTGAAATAGCCAGACTGTCCAAGCAATTACTCTTCAAGACTGTCATGTGTGACATGGAGATAAAATTACTTGGCATGCCTTTTTCCTTCAGCTTTCTTCATCTGTGGTGCTGTTTGTGAGTCGAGTCCACCAGTGTCGATTTTTCTAGCTTTGTAAGCAGGTCATGGGAATAATGCCTTTCATACATTAGCTTTCAAGCAGTTTTGAAAGCAAGATTTTGTCATCTTTGTGTTTCCAGATACGCATTCCCAGTCAATACAAGCAAAATGGAGGTTTTATATCTCTCCAAACTGTAGGGAAAGGTATTTTCACATGTACCAAGAATAATGTCTGCTGCAAAGAAAACTCTAGGGAAGAAAGGGACATCTGGTGTCTTTGGTTCCGCCTTTTCAGTGTTTTGTACTATAATTACCTGCCCCTACTGCTGAATGCAGAGGAATTAGGAATTATATCTTTTGGTTCCCTCTGAGTCACCCTGGATGCTGGGTTAGATTAGGAGGAAAACCAGTAAACCGATATAAAATCACCTGCAACTTTCCCTTTCTAGAGGACTGCATTTTGTCTAGAAACTGTAGGTATAAATAGAGTTCAGGATGAAAACATTATTTTTTGGTGGAAACAGGAAGCCTGAAGAGGTGCTAATTCCAATGGCCAGCATCTTAATCAGTATGACAGGGACTGAAGATCTGATGCATGTAACATTCATGTAATGCATGGAGTAATGCCATGTGAACTGGGGACATGCAGTCCACTGCTGCTACTCCTACCTGCTGAGGCTTGGTACAGAAGCCAGCCAGAAAGAAACTTGCACAAGTGAGGTTCACAGTTTTCCTACAATAAAGGGCATCTGCATTTTTCTCTTGTGCCCCACTCCGCTCTCTACTCCTTGCTGATGCAGTCTCTGTCTATAGACACTGAAATCTGGAGTGTGTATGTGGGAAACATCTCTTCTGGGCAGACATAAATCAAATCACAGGAAATTTGGGCAGAGTGGGATACCTGTGTCAGGGGAGGTCACTGAGAGGACTTCCTGCAAGATTACTAGAGGAATGGTAACTAAGAAGGAATCCATGCAATTGGACCGCACCAAAGGGGCTACTGGAAAGAGCAAAAGCAGCAGGTCCCCCTGGTTCTTGGGAGTTACCATGAGACAAGAGATGACCACTGTGTTTAGGGTTAAGACCCATTCAGTGTAGAAGTTCCCAGCAGCAATGCATTTCCTCTTCTCCCGTTCTCTGTGCAATTGTAATGTGGCTGGCTAACTTGCTCTCAACCGTCACCTGGCCACAGGGAGCTTAGGAGATGGGTAAAACAAAATGAAACATTGCCTTTAGTGAAATCTTTACTTCAGGATGCTGAGGTTCTCGCTTTATTGGTTGAATGTAAGTACATGTTAACTTAAACAGCTGTTAAACAACAAAATGTATGTGTAATACTGAGGTCTTACAATAGATGTATTTACTATTCTCATCGGTGATTTTGATATCATGATAGGGGAAGGCATTCACAAGCACCCATGTGATTTAGGAACATATGCTCCATTGTCTTTATTTTTCTGTGCTCAATCCTCACCTAAATGCTTTTGAAAATACTGTTCAGTTATGCTGCAGGCAAAGAATGGAATATAAATAATAAATTTTTAAAAGGCCAAATAAAACCCCCAAAATAAGCTAATATTAAAAAAAATGAAGTGGCAAGATTTTAAAAGTCTTTGATAAAGAGACTGAATAACCACTGTTTTGCAGGAGTCAATGTAGATACTTAAGGATGCTAAAGAATTAGCTCAGGAATTGCTTTTCATTTACTGAGAGAATGGATTAAAATTACAAATCTTACACCAATGGTTTTGGTCTAAGAAATGTTACTGTGTCAAATAGCCTAATTAATAACTTAGCTTCCTTGCTTCTCAGTGAAAAAGAGATGTTTTCTGAGAGGATAAAGGGTGATTAAAAAGTTTCATTATATGGAGTGGTCAATAGAGAGAAAAAGAGCAGCTCTGAGAAAATAGGCAAGCATTTCATTATTTATCTACTCCGAGTTTCTGACAAGGCAAAATCATATGCTTTCATTGCTGTTGTTCATCTTTTCCTCAAGGTTAAGCAGATGACCCTTAAATCTTCAGACTCTGTGAGAGAGGACAACATAGGTTAAACTATGAAGGAAATTAACAAGCTTGTATTTGCCACATTTCTATCAGGACAAATTGCTCAAAGTTGCTTGTGCAATTTTTGCCCTAATTTTTAAATCTTACTGAAATGTATTTATCCTACCAAATTAAATTAGTAAGTTTTGCTTGAACTTTACTCTCTACCTTGTGGGCTGGAATAATGCCACATTCATATAAAGAAATTGTCTATCTTTGCATTGGCACTGGGTAGATGTTTTTATCAAGACTACTCTTTGGAACAAGTAGAAATCCACATCAGGGGCCTCAGAGCAAAAGTAACTATTAACCACATAGTTGACATGCTGTGTAACAACAGTGGTGTCTCTCAGTGGGGACATTTCGGAAAGCTCTAGGCTACATCATTCCTCCTGCATATTAAACATACACGCATGAGGACTTAGTGCAGAGAAAGTAGTGCTCTTTAAATTCATACCCTACCTTTTTTTTCATGGTAATTTTCCCTGCATATTTCTGTATGCAGAGTCAAATCTTACTTCTTTGCTATGTAGTCCCATAGCAGGCTTGTGTCAGCTTCAAGTTAAGTTAAATGACTGATATTGAAGACAGTTACCTTGATGGAAGGAGATAGATGTAATCTGAACCTCGGCTAGAAATATCATTAATGAGAATAGAACTGCTGCCTCAAAACCACTTGTAATGTATATTTTCTGTAAATATTGCCTCCACTCAACCAGTGAATTGTGATGATTTAAGGTCTTGAAGAAGAGGATATTGGGAGTGACAGAGGATGGACGCTGGAGCATGAAAAGGAAAGAAGAGAAAACAGATCCCGAACAAATTAAAAATAAGCATTTTATTCTGGAGAGGTTTTGAATATCCCTGCAGACTTCTGTTTCTTTATCTCACTTGTCTTGAAGTCATATAATTTATTGGTTGTGTAAGCATTGTTTGGAAACAAATCACTGCGTGAGAACAAACCCTAGACACCAGTCTTTCCTGGATTTGCACTATGGATCGTGTACGTGCATACATACATATATATCTAATGATCCACAGATACTTAGCTTCGCTTTTGTTTTGGTTTGGTTTTATCTTTCTTTGTATATCAGTAAGAATTTAGCAACATGAAGTGAAGAGAGATTTTCAGAGGAGGAAAGCACCACAAATTTTCACTAACTTTCAATGGGAGCTTTCTGTCTGACCCTTCTCAATGACTAAAAATCTTTCTGCAATGTATACAACTGTGTAATCAATTCAGTGTGCTCCCCGTATTGGCTACTTGGAGAATTATAATTCCAAGACACTGAAGCAATGCAATAAGGAAGGTGGGGGGTTTTGTGGTTTTTCCTTTCAATTTATCAAAAGATATGTAAGCCTGGTGCTGATTTAGAGTATATGCAAGTTTTCACGGGTACAGGGCCACTATGTAGTGTAGATTTTTTCCCATGGACAGTACAATGAATGATTCTTTGCTACCTTGTCTCACACTTCACCCTCAGAGGCTCCTAAAAGCTTCTGGCTGTTCCATACACCTCTTCATCTGAAATTCCCTCTGGAATGAATAACACCCACCTTGCTGTCTGAGTTGTGAATGCACTGTGTGATGAGAAAAAACCCACCACATGATGAACTTGTGAAGGGAAGATTAGTTCTTCATTAAGTTTGTCCCCAACATAAAGAACAACGGGATGTCAATCCCCTGCTGAAGTCTCCAGGCACTACGACAAAACCAAAAATACTTTAATAAAACAAAAGTTACTGAGATGAGAAGGTGAAATTTACTGACCTGCAATATATTAGTTTTAGGCAACATGATCTGACAGATATTCTCTACTAATGCTTTAAAAATCAATGAATAAGAAATGTTTCTGTAAAGGTAACCATTTTAACTACATCTATATCAAGGAGTCATCATAAGCAAATTAGTAATAGATTCATAATTATGTCAGATCCCCAAGAGGAGCTCTTTTTGTTCACCGTTATATTTTAAAATGACAGTATTTTTTGTTCTTAAATTGGAACTATACTGTAATAATCACACTAGCACTTCTTTTTTATCACTGGAAAAATCGACTACTTAGGCACTGAGAGATGAGTTCTCCAGTTTATATGATAGTCTTTACAATAGTTCAAACAGTTTTATTTCCACTAGGTGGAGCATTGTTATCACAGCAGAATTTTTTAAGTTAAAAAAGAGGCTTTTGAAGTCAAGAAAGAGAAAAAAGAGATTGAGCTGGAGAATTTGGATCCAGATCTAGATAAGTTTTTTGAAGTGTGTGAGGAGTAAAGTATGCAAACTCCTGTATTCCAGCTTGATTGGTCTGCCTCCTTATCTTGTGAATTCCATCTCCCTAGTCCAACATTATCCTTTCAGGCTTTGATTGAAAAAGTGAATATTTTAAGGTAAAAGACATGGGGTTCTGAGGCTTTTTAGTGTTTCTAGGGAATAAAAAAAAAATAATCAAAATGGCTGTTACGGTGCAGATTTCTGTGTCTAAAGGATGGGTTGGCAAGAATCGAAATTAGGATGTTTTAGGACACTATATTTAATCACTAGTTTTGTAAAAATATCATGAACTGTATGCCATTTTTGTTCTAACAGACTCCAAAGGGAGTAAAATTCAAAGCCACAAATTCACTGCTGAGAGGTGTCTTTTTTGCAATGGGGTAGGCTGCAACTGAAACTGGGGAAAGAGTAAGGGTAGCTCACAGAAAAGCAGCCTGACTGAAGCTTCTCAGTTAGTCCAAGCTGTGAGAATTCAGAGCCTTAATAGATCACTATTAATATTAACTGCACTCAGAAGGACAAAAGTGTAAGACAGTTTTAACAAATGCATGACAAAACACCGTTGCTGTATTCAGTCACAGTGAGAATTGTGTAGGGATGCTCGTGGCTATCACTTTTGACACATGTCCTCTTGTGTTTTCAACGCTATTCTTAGCTGAAATCAGCTGAATATGAATGGTGGATCAGCTGTTTCTTCTGTCTCTGTGATGGAGCTCACAACCTTCAGAAAGCCTTGTGTAGGCTTGTACCTTTTCCTGTTACTTTTTCTTAATTGATTGGTTTTTTCTTAGTTGTTAGCCAAGTATGCAGGAGCTAAAGCGCTTTGCAGGTGTGTATGACTATTTGGGTGCATTGAACCTAACATTTTGTCCCACAGGAAGGTACGAATTTGTCTGCACTGCTGTAGTTGGGTCACTGTAGAATTTCCAAAGGCATGAACCTAACCACACAGGGACTTTCAGTTTCCAGTAATTTCAATCAGAAATGGCACCTGCAGCAAAAGAGCAGTCAAAAGCAGCTGTTTTCTGTTGTGTTGTTAAATAACCATTCTACATGCAGCAGCTGGTGACAGGTAGGCTGTTACAGCTGAAGCAGGTTGTGTCTGCTCACCAAAGCAGATGACAATTTTTTGCTTGCTCATACTGTGCATATGTATGTATGTATGCATCTACACTGCATTAAAGAGTCTGTGTGCAAATATACGCAAATTTGCTTAAAGCTACTTAGTTCAGGTGTCAATGGCAGTGTGGACCTCAGCCTTGGCTAGCTGTCCAAAAATGAATGCACTGTGTTACTGAGGTGTATCTGAAGGGCTGAGCTGAAAGAGCACTGAAGGCTTTCTGACTCCAACTGAAGGCATGATTTACTCTAACGTCCAGCAGAGAATACTTTGTCGTGTTTATAATATCCTAGATGTTTGATGTAGAGTCCAGTGTTAAAACTAGGTTAGTATCTGGGTGCTTATGGATCTTCTTAGGGTACAAGAAGGGCAATGAAATGGTAAAGTGAACACTGACAGACTGAGTTGTAATAAATTGTAAATTCAAGCAATATAACTTATTAATTACACTCGTCCTGTACACTCCTATGTCAGTGGAAAAGAAAAATATGTTTGTTGAGTACTGCTTCAAATATATTTTAGAACATGTAACTGACACCTGCATTACAACTCTATGCACAACACAGGTCCACTCTGAGGGATGACTAGGTTGTCGGTACTGTAAATATAACTTCTTTAAAGACAGCTATGTTTTGTCATCAAACAGTCGACAAAATGGTAGATACCAGCCAAAATTCTTTTATTGGGCTCCATGTGCTTTTCTGGGATATTAATTTCTACTATTTACCCGACAGCCTAGCATAATGGAGGGCTATTGAAAAGGAGAGCAAAATTTTCAAATTTTCTTTATTTATGGCTTTGTAACTTACCTAAATTTTCCTAAATTGCAGGGAAATTTGTACTATATATTTTGTAAGTAGTAGCTGAAAAAATGAACTAGGTATAGATTGAATTCAAAATTAATGTTTTGCCAGATGAGAGAAGCCCAAAGTGAAGAAGCTTTTCTGCAGCTATTCACAGAATAAAAAGGTTGAGAACACACAGCACTCCAGAAGCTTGTTTGGTCCCCCTGGCTTTCAAATCAATCATGTTATTAAATCAATAATATAATTTTTCTTTGTGTGAGACCTAATGAATAACACATAGTAGGTTAAAGAAAACACTCCAGTTTCTGTAGCCAGTTGGGTTCCTGTTTGCATAGTGTTTTGCTCATTATCTAATGATAATTGCGAGCCATTTTGTTTAATGACTTCGAATACAATTAAATCAATGAAATGTTTATGGACATTGTTAAAAGAGTGCAGTACCTTCCACCTATTGAAATATAACTGACATGTTAAAAGTTAAGTGTGAAGGACTATAACAAAATACACTGCCATTTATTTTTTCTGTGCTATTTCTAAACGTGTCTTAGTGTCTTAGTGAAGTCTGTGTGATCTATCTGTTAGAAGGACGAAAGGAAAGACAAACCATATGTTAATTTATATCATAAAAATACAATGTAAGAAACTGCATCAATATATAGTCCAAAGAGGTTAAGTCGAACACAGTTTTCACACACAATGACTGGTCAAGTACAAATTTTTCTACGAGGCTGAAAGATTACATGGTTTAGGTGTTATAGTTTAGGGGGACCATAAACAGTCTTTCTTGGCTTTACAATATATTAGTCTATAGGCTTTTTATATGCTACTGAGCGTTGACTATGGGACAAGCACAATCAGTGGTGGGATTCTTTTACTATTCTGGGCTCTAAGACTGCCCTACTTCATCCCAGCTCCATGCTTGGAGGAGAAATTCACTTGTATGTCCAGGTTCTCTCAAAGAGATGTGAAATAGAACAAGTGCATGAACAAGAAAGGAAATACGTTGCTCCAGTAGATCCTCTCCTGGATATGAGGAGAACATCAGTATTTCAGGATACCCCAGAATCTGGGGACTGAGTCATCACTGCTATTTTCCCTTTTTCTTCACCCATAGATAGATTTATTTGTAGCTTCTATTTCCATTTCTAACAAGAAAGTTATTTAATCAAAGCCTTTTCCATTTTTGAAATTTTTGGCATTTAATTTCAGAATTATCATTCTCTTCACATTTCTGTTTTCGCATTTACCTTAATCTTGATCAGGACTGTTTTCAGCTTTGAAGAGATGACTGCTTCAAAGAGCAGGGAACAGCTTATTTCCCCCTGTGTGGTCAGGGGTCCCATTTCTCTGGCATGTAAAGGAAGTAGCTGACAAGGAAGCAGAAGTTTTTCCACCATGTGCTTTTGAGGCTAGGTGATCAGATGGTCAGAAAAGAGTCTTTTCATCTTTATGCCTAAAACATGGGAGCATCTTGTGTGGCTTTTCTTTACCTTTTCTTCTGGGGAAAAGAAAAGCTTTTCCTGCTCTTCTTTTGATGCCTACTAAAGTGCAGAGTGTCCCGTTTAGTGGCATACAGGTAGCACCAACGGTGAAGGTAAGATTTTTTTTTTTTTTCCCCATGGAGTCAGAAACACAAAACTTCACTCCACTTGTCTATGGTTGTAAGTCAGTAGAGGGCAGCAGTACACATGCGCACTAAATAGTTA
Organism: Rissa tridactyla; assembly: GCF_028500815.1. Classification (NCBI taxonomy): domain Eukaryota; kingdom Metazoa; phylum Chordata; class Aves; order Charadriiformes; family Laridae; genus Rissa; species Rissa tridactyla. The sequence goes on along the minus strand of NC_071467.1, from coordinate 87,374,428 downwards.
TTACACTATAATGTACATTTTATTGATGTCTTAGAATGGATGGCTTGCTATATTTATGATAACATTTATTACAGGACATAGAGTTCATCACGCTGGAACAAACCATTTAGTTCATCTTGTCCAGTAAGCGGTTGACAGTGGCAGTGAATAACTGATGTCTCAGAGCAAGCATAAAAATAAACAAGATGCACTCAGCCAATTGTGCAGTGCCAAACCTCTGCAGGCGATTAGCTAACACCCTCAAGCATGAAATCTGATTACCTTATTATCATCTTAGCCTGCATAGGCATGGATTCTTAGCAATGCTATTAGTTATCCACTCCTCTTTAGAAGGTAACTGTAGTGTTTGCCTCAATGAGTTCCTGTGGCAATGATTTTCACAAACATATTATGCAAACTTTCTTCCTTTTGGTCAGTCTTGTTAACTGAATTTCAACAGCAGAAACATATGTTCATATTGAAAATATACTAGCTGGTGCTTGAATAGATACATAGTTTAAACACATTTTTAGCCTGAAAATTTAGTCAAATGTGAATTAGAAGTCATAGCACGACGAGTTTTCCTTAGTAATCATGATCTTAAAAATAACAGAATGTTGGGGTTCTTTTTTCAAAAGAGAGAGAAAGAGCTTTTCTCTATATCCTACAAGAACCTAAACTCATGGTACTTTTACAATGAATTCTGAGATTCTCATGTAGTCACTGAGAGCCGAGGATTTAAGATAATAATGAAACAGGGCAAGACTTGCAAAATTCTGCAAGTTGATAACAGTGGGTTTATAATAGCTACATAAAAGGGAGCCCATCCTAAGCTACAATGCCCTTGACAAAGTTAAATACATTTAGTAGTCCTAAGCAGTCTCGATCGATTAACCACTGACAGCCCTACCAAAGCAAATATGACAAAAAACTAACAAGACTCGCAATCTGAAGAGCTATAGTGTCTTGACTTCGATTCCTTCCCTCCTCCCCTTTTTGCAAGCAAGCTGGGAGAAAAGATATGCCTTGAAGGACAGCTTATAAGAAACTGAGACTTCTGTGTAGTCAAACTTCTTATATTACTGTTGATGAAATTTGCATATTAGGACTTCAAAGAACGGGATTGATTGTCTGCTCTTTGGCCACTTTATCATAGTATGACCATGGCTCACCATCCCCCACTCCAAATCACCCATGGTCTGCTATGAGTTTGGAATCAGGCACGGTTAATTACTCTTTTCACAGGTTTCCATATGCTATATCTTCTCCTTTAAATGCCAGTGAAATAGCACTTTACCGTAGACTTTACTGTACTGCGTAAATCTGGCATAATTTTCTGCTGTAAAGAAGCAAGGAAGTGTCAGATGTCAGATTGCATATAATGTCATAAAAGGTCCGTGCAGCAAAGGCAACAGTGAGTTAAGCATCTGGTTATAAAAATCTGTCTTTTTATTTTTTGTTTCCTTTTTTTTTCCCCCTTTTTTTCCTTTTGGTTTTCCATGGATGCACTGCTAAGACAGTTCAGAAAATAGGTATGAGAATGAAATAGGAAGGTCTGTTCGAATTGCACAGGGAGAGAGAGAGCATCAGCATGCTGAAATGAAATCTTCCCCTCTTTGTACCTGTACTTCACAGCAAAAAGAGAAGCTGACAAAAACAGTATTTGCAGCATCCCAGAAATAATGGAGATACTCCCCGATGACAAGCTGAGGCACATTAAAGAAAAGGGGAAAATGAACGGTACACATCCCTGTTTTACCTCCTATACATCACTGCTTTCAGCAGCACAAGTATCAAGAAAACAGACAGAGTCTTGTTGCTTATTCTTCTGTTTACTGCTCCCAGGACCATATGTATTTCACATTAAACAGTTGTGGATTAAACACAAAAGCAGTCCTCGGTGCTGGAGACTCCCACTCTTTCACCTGTGTGTGCTAGATTCTGGGATATGGAGTCATATGCTCCTTTTCTCACCTGGCCACAGGGAATATTGTGCTGTCTTCCGCATATTCAGCTATTTGGACCAAAATATGTGGGTTTTCTGTTGTTCCGAGAGCACACATTACTGGGAAAACACAGCATTTTAATGTCTGCAGGGTAAACTCTACACTGCTCTCTGTCATTATTTGCTATATGTATATTGTCTGATTTGGTCCCCTTACAGGCTGACAGGTAGTATTACATCTGTTGCCAAAGTAAAATTCCATGACAGCATGAAGTCTCGGTTTCTATAGAGTTTTGTCAGCTACATACATAAAACTTTGTCCTTTGGTATTTTCTACTCTGCCTCATATTATGAAGTTAATTTCTATAGTCTTTCCCTGGAATGGTTTTAATTCTTTGTGGGCTGTGCAGTGGAGTGTTGTTGGGTTTTTGTTGTTGGGTTTTTTGGTTTTTTTTTTGGGGGGGGAGGCGGTAGCTGTTCCAGTAACATAGAAATTGGTGGTCCGGATATCATTAGGATCTTTTCTATTAAATTTCAAGTCAGATGCTGCTGGCTGGGAGGATATTTCAGGACCTTGCATTTACACATAGGTCATATTTTCACTAGTCTGGCCACTGCTGGTTTCATTCTGGAAGAACTAATGAGTAAAATGACCAGACTTCTGATAATTCCAGCAGTAGGCTTAATTCTCTGTGTCATTTGCAACTCCACTTCAGAGCCTGCTGAATCACAACCAGGGTGCTGTCTGTTCCTCTTCACTGGAAACCTGCCTGTCTCAGACTCTGGTTGCTATGGAGTTGCTTTTCAATCTGGAGATGTCTGACTTCCTTGGACACTTCTACCTGTGTCATTTGACTCTCGTGTTGATGCCTTTGCTCTCAGCACTGTGAACTGAAGCCCTGTGTCCCAGCTCCTTGTGCTGCTCCTTTCCAGCTCATGGATCCATCCCGTTTCACTTGTTAGCGTAACGGCTTTATTAAGCAGCACTCATCCGCATTAGGCCGCAGAATGGCTGTTACAAGGGGACCCTGCTTGGGAGAGATGTGCATTCCACAGGGCATGAGGCCATGCATTTCTAAACAAGTAAGGATTTATATAGAAATAGAAGTTTGTTTCTAAAATACTGGGATTTTTTTCTTTTTTTTGTTCTTTTTTTTTCTTTTAATGATTGGACTCCAGGTGGAACAAACAGAGAGATAGGAAGGATATAACACACAATACAGACAAGTAAGTGGCAACAAAGGGAGTGATTTGAGAAGAAAATTGAAAGCTTAGTTTTTCACTTCTGTGGCTTTGGTAATTGTCTTCAAGAATGTAAATGCATTTGATTTCTTCTGAGGGAAAGAGATTTCTTTTCAATAAAATTTACACCATAAAAAAAAAATTTTTTTTTTTTGTAAATAATGACTCTTCAATACTTCAATTTATGCCTCACATACCAGATAGTCTCATCTTTCCATTATACTTCATACTTTTGCTGAATGGTTTTCATTTGCTAGCTTGCTACTGTAAATGGAATTCATTAATCTGAGGCAAAAGTAATTATAACAAAGAACATAAAATATCAGATTATTAAGATGATATCTTTCTCTGTCAAGATGGGTTACTTCAATCCATTCATCATCTCATAGAAACACTAAGTTACTTTAGAAGGAATGTGTCCTGAATTTAAATCCGAGGACATATATAAGAGTATGTCTTGTACTTAAGAAAAAGAAACACTCAAGAATGATATCTGGTATGCCTGATATATTAAAGGTTGATTGTTACATGTCTGGATATTTCACTTCTGTTTTAAAACGTGACTCTCACGTTGACTCAAACTTCACAAAAGTGAATTTCACTCCTGTCCAGAGTGCCAAAATGAAGCATGACTGATGCGAGCGTATTCAATAGGTTGCGGCAATAACTGTTTCGTTGGGAAGTGTGGGGAATGATCAGTATTTCAACCTCTACCTTCCAGTGAATGGCAGGGGATCTCCTCCGTTATCCAGGAGTGCCCACGGTCTGCCTGATTTCTTTGAATCACCGCAAAACTAGGCAGTGGAGCCCACTTCACTTTCCCTTCCTTTTCTGAGTGTCACAGGAGCAATCTTCTCAATGTCCTTGCTCTTGTCGCTGCCAGAGCAAGGGGACAGAGCTCAGCAATGCAGGGAACCAGCTTTGTTTCCCTGGGACCTTTAAACACGCTGTGCCCCGAGGGAGGCGGATGGCTTCGCTGGGGCACAGCTCATGGGGATACTGCCACAACCAGCGGGACAGGGTGGCAGAACCAGCAGCAGGTGCTGCAGGTCACTGTTTGCTGTGTTACAGAGAAGTGCGTGCACGTGTCTGTACACCACCCTGCAAAGATGGCAATTGTTACAAATTGTTTTCGTCACTGCTGTCTGTCTTCATGGCAAACACCACAGTTGAAAAAATCACGTACAATATAGTTTTCTGTAACCTTCTTTTTCCTCTGATTTACTTGGATCCTGAATAAATTGCATATATAAGCATTGCACAAAGACTTCTCTTTTTCCTGTACTTGACAGGATGTCAGCAATAGCATGGACTTTATCTCTGCAGTGGTGAACTTCATGCTTATTTCACATATCCCATACAATCTGATGAAAAGAACCCCAAACCCTCTGAAAACATTTAATTGTAGCTTTCAGTAAACCACAGAAGTTGTTGCTGTGGTTTACTTCTAAAATTCTGTGAATTTTAGAAGTAAAAAATAAAATTCTCACAAGCATACTGCTTGTGAGAGAACTATTTACTACCTTTCTATGAATGTGTAGTTCAGTATTTTTTACATATCTGTGCATATTCAAGCATATTTTAAAATTCAAATGTATGCCCTTGAAATATGTACCCTTGAAATTGTTGCTAAATCTGACAGTGCCAAGAGAATGTCTTCAGAAACACTTGACTGATGTTATTTTGCCGAAAAATCTCGCTCCTTTTTCTACAAGCAAGGCCTGCTTTTTACAATTGAATTGACTGCAGGAAATAAAGTGCTCTGCCCGGCCACTTGCCTGGGACTAATCTAACATTATAATCCGCTTGGAATTAAATCTTTTTGTAGAAACATGTGTATTTATATGGAGCAGACTGAGAAAGTCGTGATATGAAGATAAAACTACTTCACTTATAAGAACATACCCAAAGGAATATGCAGTGCAATGCTGGCAGAGAATATCTTGTTTGTCACAGAATTTACTAGTTCAGAAAGGGATGTGCAATACCATAGGAAGTAATGTTACCCTTCCAGCTAACAGGAATCTTGACTATCCAAACAAAAAAATCATCATCTTGTTTAGAAATCATGAGACTCTAAAAAAAACCCTGTAAAAATCTTAGAGTTCTTTACTTCAACTTTTAGCTAATAAGATGAAAAAAAAAAATTTGTATTTGATATTGTAGCTGAAATTCTAAATTTGCATGATATATCAAAGACAACAGCAAGTATAATTATTCTATCATTCAAACAGCAAGAATAAACTGTGTGGGGTAGATTAAATAATCCAAACCCAAGGCATTCTGGGTTTTTTTTTCATTGAAGTCCATATGCTATTACAAATTCTCAGTGATAAACTACGGAATTAAGGGATTGCTTCACTACAAAAAAAAAAAAAGAAAGAAAAAAGGAAACTGGCTGTATTTACATTTTTAAAAGGGATTCAGTTTAAGGGACTCAATTTTAATTGTCTCTATACTGAAAGCAGAACCAGAATGAAGCTAGTGTGAAGTCTTTTTATCTGTAAGCAACGGTCTGTTAACTTCCATTTTCTGCCCCTGATTGTCAAGAATAGATAGAAAAATACCAACAGCTTCCAGTGATAGCTCAACCAGGTGAAAATCAGAGCATACTCCCTTAGGAAGTCCTGAGTTTGTGACATTTGTGTCAG